>NC_084802.1:108726574-109372702 GCF_963169125.1 Humulus lupulus | reverse complement strand
ACTAGACAGGAAGGACAAGGTCCTAAGAAAGAAAAATACACCTTTGGTTAAGGTATTATGGAGGAATAGCAAGGTCGAGGAAGTGACCTAGGTGCTGGAGTGAGATATGCAGAGTTAGTATCCCGAGTTGTTTAGGTAAAATTTCGCGGACGAAATTCTTGTAAAGAGGGGATAGTTGTAACGTCCCAAATTCTCTAATGTGGCTTAGTTCCTTGATTAGGGGGCCAGGAGGGCAATAACTGGTTAATTATGTTAATATGTGATTATATGCATGATTATGTGAGTTGTATTATTATATGGCTATATTTGCATGCATGTGGGCCAGTTTCTTATTAGAAAGGCATATTCGTAAGTTTAGCCCGTTGAGGGCATATTTGTATATTTGTATGCATATATGTGATATATGTGTGAGACCACATTATTATGTGAATATTTTTGGGTTACTCGACACGAGGCGATCCTAGGAGGCAAGTTAGCGGTTAGGTTATAACGGGGCCAAATACCGGGCTCGGGGTCAGCTTAGGAGTAATTTGGTATTTAGTACATTACCAGAATTGAGTGGGTAATGGGAAACTATTTGGTCATTATTTGAAGAAATTGGAAGTGACGGGAATTGTGAGACGTTAATTATGATTAACGGGACAATTGGCAAATGACAAGTTTTCCCTTGGGGCATTAAAGGACCTAGGCTTGACTATGGGGTATAATGGTCATTTCCTATCCTAAGGGAGGATATATTCAGAACCTAGTGGAATGAAACACTCAAACTCTCGGCTCTCTACTCTCTCTCAATCGTTATTTATCTCTGTTTCTCTCTCACTTGAATTTGAGGTGTTGGGGCAAGCTTGAGGATTCAAAGCTTCAGGTTTAGGGCTGAATTGCAGAAGCTAAAGGGGATTCAATTCACAACTGAGGTAAAGTTTATAAACTCTGTTTTAGTTGGTATTTTTGTTGTGGTTTTGGTTGTTCTTGAGCTTGAAAGTTTAAGGTTGTGAATTGGGTTTTGGTTTGAGTTTTTGACAGTGCTTTGTATGTGTTTAAGTTGGGTTTTGCTGTTGAGAATGAGGTGTGACATTTGGGATTGTTTGGTTGAATTTTTTGGTGACTTTTAGGGTGAGGAAAACAGGGATGGTTGGGTTCATAGGGTTACGCTGAGGCCCTGTTCTTTGGCATCGCGGCCCGTGTGAACCCCAGGGCCTAAGAGGGGCTCTATCTTGGTGGCGCACCGTGGCCCTCAAGGGCAAGTCACGACCCGCCCCTTGGACCCAAACAGAGGGGCTTTCTGTCTTTTAGGCACGGCGTGACCCTTATTATGTTATGGAAATGTGTTATTCACTGCTTATGAGCATGTTTAAGTATTCTTGTTGGGCCTTGACTCACAGATGCTATGTGGTGCAGGTAAAGGGAAAGAAAAGATGGACCAGCCAAGAGTTGGAGAGCTTAGGTGGCGACATGTGCATATGCAACCGCTTGACCACCGCAGCCAAGGTTTCTTAGAGGAACTATGGTTTAACCCTATTTTTGCCGCTTAGGTCGCATATTGTAACTTTTGAGTTGTAATGACCATTTTGGAACTGTAAACAACTTTGTAAACGTTTATTATGGGATCCCATGTACAATTTAATGTTTTAATAAAACATCCATTCCTTTTAACCGAAATTTTTAACCCTGGACCATTAATCACATTTAGATGCACGTTTATACACTAATGAGAATTTTGCCGAGTTAAGCACTATTTAAAATACACACTGTAACGGTCTTGGCTAACCAGGGCGTTACAAGAACTATTTTTAACACATGGTGTAACGGTCCTAGATTAGTAGGGCATTACAACAACTATCTCCTCCTAATATAAATTTTGTCCTCAAAATTTACTTGAATAGCTCGGGATACTGATCTCGCATATCTGACTATATGTAGTGCACCAAAATTTTTTTTTTAGATTATTTAAATTTTTGTGATTTATTTTTATTTAAATGTTAAGTGTGATGAATTGTTTTATTTAAATGTTGTTGTTTTATTTAGTTGTTGTTTGTTTTATTTGATTGTTTATTATTTTATTTAATTGTTAGAATTGTTTGGTATAATCTTTTGAATTTAAATTTGTTAATTGTTTGTTTGGTTAATTAATTTAATAAGTGAATAATTGTGTAACATGTTTATTTTACTATTAGTGTTACATTTTAAATAAGTGTGACAATTGAGGTAATTATGTGAGTTATGGGTGAATGCACTAAGGTGCATGGTAGATAGTGATGCACTCTAGTGTTTTAGTGTGTGCTAGTATATGGTAATAAGGTGCACATGTGTGGATTTTCTACACATTTTATATTTGCCATTTATGATATTTTTGGGTAGTTTATTTTAATAAATAGGGAAATAAATAAATAAAATTCAAAGGGGCTAGTGGTGGACGTGTAGTGTGTGGTGTGTAGTGGGAAAAGGATTGTTTTTTTTAGGTAATAAAATCAAAATTTGAAGACACTAGCTATTTTGGGATAGGAATGTGATCACCCTTTTTTCTTTTATATCTATTATTATAAAAGAAAAATAATAAGAAATTAAGAGAAAATAAAATGGAAAAAGGAAACTTACCATTTGTGTTGGTGAGGCTTTATTGAGAGAGTTGAATAAAGGGGAAAGGAAAGAAAAAGGAGGGCATTTTTGGTGTGGCTGCCGTGACCTAGAGAGAGAGGTAGAGAGAGAGAGTGTGGCGTGTAGAGAGAGAAGGATAAGAAGAAAGAAGAAGAAGGTGAAGAGGAACCCATCTTAGAGTATGTTTTCTTGTATTTTTGGTTTGTCAAATATCTTTTCTTGATTATATGTTATTGACTTTGTTTATTTGTTGTGTGTGATTGGGTTCTTTCTCCTCCTCATGGTGGTTTTCAAATAAAAACCCTAGGCTTGAACAAGGGTGTGAAGTTTGGGTGTTGATCTTATTGTGTTCTTGATTTTACAATCAAGAGAGGTAATGGTCTTTCTTAGCCTATATATTGGTTTTGATGGGTTTGTCTTTGAGGTTTTTTATGGTGATGCTAATAGTTGATTATTGTAGGATTGATGATTATGATTTGTATATTTTTTAGAATATGAATTGTTTAAAAGGGGTTCATGGGTATGATTGAGGGAATTGATTTGTTAGGCCAACTCCAATCCGACGGGACTACGGCAATATATGCCGTGGAGAGCACAAATCCATCTCCAACCCAACTCCAAAAATACCAGCATTTACCCGTTGATGAACAGTGCCATGGCATATATGTCGTGCACTGTTCACACGGCAATTTAAAAAAATATATATTTATATCTTATATATATATTTATATATATAAACATATGAGTATTATTTGGGTTTATATTTTATGTTGGGTTTTTTAAATTATAAATACACATATAATTTAATTTTTTAAATAAAATTTCAAATATTTCATAATTAATTTTTTATATAATTTATTTTAATTTGTGTGAAAATTCTTACTCTACACTATAAGAAAATAAAATTAACATTGAAATTGATTAAATATACAAAAGATAATTAAAATAATATAATAATAAATAATATATTTTTGGTGTAATTTTTGGTGTTGTGATTGGAATGGAAAAAAAATATGGTGTTAAGATTCTTTAGTTTTGGTGTTGGTGCAACACCATAATGGGGTAATGGGTTGGAGATGCTCTTAGGGTTTATAATGAGGATATATGCTATGTTTATATTGCTATGGTTATCTTTTTAATCCTTGATTTATGTAAAATGACAAATGATGATTTTAGAAATATGTTAGGATTGTTATAAGGCATGTTCATGAGATATGGTGTTATGAATTTATGTATGTTATTGCTATGGTTATTGTTGTTGGATTTCATGTGTAGATTCAATGGAATAGAAAAAAATTGGTTTCATAAGATTTCATGTGAATATGTTAGTAATATTCTTAGAATCATATATATAATAAGAGTATGATGAGATTTTGGACATGTATGATTTTATGTGAAATTTTGGGATAAAAGATGAATCTCTTGAGGAATTAAGCTTGTTGATTTTTGTAAATAATTGGGTAAAAGTTTGATAAAAAAAGATTTGCATGCATAAGTAATGTCCTTGATGTTATGTAACGACCCAAATTCACTAATAAGGCTTAAGGGCCTTGATTAGAATGCCGGGAGGGCACGATGGGAATTATGTGTGATTTTTATGATTAAGATGCATGGTTATGATTTAGGCATGTTATATGATTATGTGAATTATATTATGAGGCAAGTTGGTGGCTGGTTTTATGTAATTTCAGAATTGGGAATCAAGGGGGAAGGAGGTCAAGAGCTGGAGGTTGAATCCATCACTTAAGGTAAGGTCTCTGTATGTTTATTAGGCTTGTTTTTGTTAAGGTATAGGGAGTTTGAAGTGTGGGTTGTGTTTGAGTTCAAGCTGTTCATAATTTTTCTGGTTTGAGTTGTTAAGTGTGAAATTCAAGAGTGACTTTTAGGATTGAAGGTGTGAGTGAGCTTGGGTATGATGTCTTTCGGTTGTTGTGAGGTTTGTTAGGGGTTTAGAGTTGGTTTTGGGACTTAGGATGGAGTTTGGGGTGATTTGGAGAGGTTGGAGCTCGGGAAAATGCGAAGGAAAAACCCAGAATTCTGGGCTGCGAAGGCGTGCCGCGGCACGGGTTTTGTGTGCCGCGGCTTGGAGGCTCTGACTGGTGGGTGCCGCGGCACAAGGATGTGGTGCCGCGGCACAAGGTTAATTTCAGGGTATCACATTTGGCAATTTTTGGGCCTTTGCTCCGGGGGTTCAGGGGATGTCTTCGGGGTGTCGTTCTAAGGTTTTGGGGGTTCCGAGAGTGTGGGTTAGGTTCCGGGAAGGTAGTCTTGGATTGGTTAATGACAAAGAATATTATTTGTGTTGTAATTAGGACTTTGGAGAGGCTCGGGGTAGAGGACCGTGCTTGCGGCTACGTGGCATCGAAAACCAGTGAATTGAAAGGTAAGAACACTGCACCCGAATGTATGGTTGTGAATGGGACTAAGTGCTCCCGAGAGGTGTATTGTGTCATCGTTGGTATTATGCCAAGGGACACGTATAAGCGGTCTAAGAGTACCGTTCATGAATTTAGCGCATGGGGTGAGAATTGGCCACTGGGAGCCAGAAACAATAGGATAACAGAGGGAGCAGCCTGTGGGCGCTAGCACTGGTTATCGTCTGTGCATTATGTTTTATGAGATGAGATCCTTAGTATGTGGTATGCTTGAATGATGATATACTTGAAATTTATGAGATGCTATATAAGTAAATGACTTGATTGCTAGTTGTTCATGCTCTGTTATTGCTGTGTTTTCTTGCTGGGCCTTGGCTCACGGGTGCTTCGTGGTGCAGGTAAGGGCAAGGGCAAGCTGGACCACGCCTGAGGTGGAGAGCTCCGTGGTTTAATGTACATAGCCAGCCGCTCGATCACCGTGGTCGAGGAATGTGTCAGGACAGAGATTACCTAACAGCTCATTTTGCCTTCGTACGACCGCTAATGTATTTAAACCATGTAAATTTTGTAAATGACCTTTGAAACTGTCATTTTTGGGATCCCATGTAACAAAACAATGTTTAGTAATGAAAATGTAACTTTTGAGACCAAAACACTTTTAACCCTAGTTCCTCTACTGTTTCAGTAACATGTTTTTACTTTAATGACTTGGTTAGCAAGTCTGGCACTTTATAAACACACAGTGTAACGGTCTTGGCTATCCAGGGCGTTACAACTTGGTATCAGAGCGTCCTAGGTTTATGAGTCCTGAAGACTGGCTGGGTATGTACATTCGGTGCTGGAGACAAGCTTAACTCAGGGTTTGGTAATTGTATATGCATGATTATGTGTTTAAATGATTTGAGTGAGATTGAGTGTTGATATCTGTCTGATGAATAGGGAGCATGAGATTCTGATAGGGCCTGGCCCTTGACTATTGCATGATGTTATTGAGGCGTGCTTATGAGCATTGCTGTGCATGTGGATGAATATCTGGATAAATTGCTATACTTGTTTGCTTGTGAATGATTGGAGTTCCAGTGGTGGATTGTGGAGAGATTATTACCCTGTCGTCTTAGCCTAATTGCCGAGTCGTTGTTTGCAGATTGACTTGAATAGATATGCGTTCAAGGAAATCTACACGACAAGCCGGCAGGTCTGGGGCTAGAGAGGATGATCAGGGCCCAACCCCTCCGCCAGTCCCTGAGAACTGGCAGCAGTTAATGGCAGAAATGCAAGCTAGGCTTCAGAGCCAAGACGAGTTGATCAGAATATTGCAGCAGGCTCCATCTGGGAGTGTTGCCCCTGCTGGGCCACCGGCACTGGTACCTGTGGTATAGTCTGTTGAGGGTGGCAATAAAGTGGAACCGTTGTATGAGCGGTTCAGGAAGCAGCAGCCCCCGATCTTTGAGGGTGGGCCAGATCCCCTAAAAGCTGAGCAGTGGATGACCTTGATTACCACCATACTTGATTTTATGAAAGTAGAAGGACATGATAGGGTGGCCTGCGCCACTTATATGCTGAGAGAGGATGCCCTAATCTGGTGGGAGGTGGCGTCACAGACTAGAAATGTTGCTGCAATGACATGGGAGGAGTTTAAAGATTTGTTCAATCAGAAGTACTATAATGTTGCCGTCAGGGCAGCGAAGGTGAATGAATTTGTGGGATTGGTTCAGGGCAGTATGACTGTTACGGAATATGCCTTGAAATTTGACAGACTTGCAAAGTTTGCACCGGATCTTGTGCCTACCGATGCGACCAGGTTAGACAGATTTGTTAGAGGGCTAAATGTCATGATAGCCCGGGATGTAAGGATTACTACAGTTCCTGGGGTGACCACCTATGCCCAGGCTGTGGAAAGGGCTCTGACTGCTGAGGAAGCAGAGAATAGGATTTGGAGGGATAGTGCAGCAAGAAGGGAGGGGCGTAGGCCGGTGCCTCCATATTCTGGTTCTAGTAGAGGTGGAGGTATCAGTGATTTGAAGAGAAAGACTCCTGAAGCCCCAATTGCTCCTAGGTTTGATAGAGGAGGTCGGGGTGCTTAGGGGGGCCGTCGGGGAGGCGGCGATTCGTGGAGGACTTACCCGGAATGCACAAGGTGCAGGAGACGCCATTTGGGCGAGTGTCAGGCTAAGGCCTATTATGTATGCGGGGTGGTGGGACACCTCAGAAAAGATTGCCCAACGGTAAAGAAGGGCGAGGCAAGGAAGGTGGACAGCTTGACTCCAGCTCGAGTGTTCACTTTGACGCAGGCAGAGGCCGAGGCTAGTCCCTCGGTAGTGACAGGTCAGCTTTCTAGTGCTGGCACTTCTTTTACTGTTTTGATTGATTCTGGTGCTACGCATTCATTTGTTTCTGATAGGGTGATTGATAGGTTGTGTAGACCTAGTGAGGTTAGAGCTTCAGGGTTTGGGACAATATTGCCTACGGGAGAGCTGGTGGTGTCTAGGAGATGGGTTAGGGCACTGCCAGTGTTAGTTGATGGTAGAGAGCTGTCAGTGGACCTGATTGAGTTCAGTATGGAGGACTTTGACATGATCTTAGGTATGGACTGGTTGGTTAGATATGGAGCTACTATTGACTATAGAAAGAAAATGGTGACTTTTGAGCCAGAGGGTGAGGATCCCTTCGTTTTTGTGGGAGTGATGCGTGGACCTTGCGTACCCAGGATTTCTGCGTTGAGAGCCAGAGATTTGCTACAGGGTGGATGTATAGGCTTCTTGGCTAGTGTGGTGGATACCACCAAAGTTTTACCAGTTGGACCGGAGGAGACCAAACTGGTTTGTGAGTTTCTGGACGTGTTTCCTGAGGATTTGCCTGGGTTGCCGCCGCGTTGGGAGATTGAGTTTGTTATTGAATTAGCACCAGGGATAGAGCCAGTGTCGAGGGCACCGTACAGGATGGCACCAGCGGAACTGAAAGAGTTAAAGATACAATTGCAGGAACTTCTGGATATAGGGTTCATCAGACCTAGCTATTCGCCATGGGGTGCTCCAGTTTTATTTGTTAAGAAGAAGGATGGGACCCTGAGAATGTGTATTGACTATCGGGAATTGAATAAGTTAACTATTAAGAATAAGTATCCCCTACCGAGGATTGATGACTTGTTCGATCAGTTGCAGGGTAAGATGGTGTTCTCAAAGATTGATCTTCGATCTGGTTATCACCAGCTGAGGATCAAGGATGAGGACATACCTAAGACAGCTTTCCGGACGCGTTATGGGCACTATGAGTTCTTGGTCATGTCTTTTGGTTTGACCAATGCCCCAGCAGCCTTTATGGATTTAATGAACAGGGTATTCAAAGATTTTCTAGATCAGTTTGTTATAGTCTTCATCTATGACATCCTGGTGTACTCCAGTTCAGAGGCAGAGCACGAGTTTCATCTTCGATTGGTTCTTCAAAGGTTGAGGGAGCATCAGTTATATGCTAAGTTTAAGAAGTGCGAGTTCTGGTTACCTAAAGTGACATTCCTTGGACACATTGTAGGTGCAGATGGGATTAAAGTAGATCCGTCTAAGATAGAGGCAGTTAGGGATTGGCCGAGGCCAAAGAACGCCTCAGAAGTGCGAAGTTTCCTTGGTTTGGCAGGCTATTACAGGCGGTTTGTAGAGGGCTTCTCGAAGATAGCAGCACCGATGACAGAGTTGACAAGAAAGAATCTAAAGTTCATTTGGTCAGACAAGTGTGAGGGCAGTTTCCAGGAATTAAAGCGACGACTTATTACTACACCAGTGCTGAGTTTGCTTTCAGGAGAAGGAAAGTTTGTTGTTTATTGTGACGCGTCGAGGTTGGGTTTAGGCTGTGTGCTGATGCAGAATGAGAAGGTTATAGCTTATGCATCACGACAGTTGAAGGAGTATGAGCAGCGGTATCCTACTCATGATTTGGAGCTGGCAGCAGTGGTTTTTGCCCTGAAGATTTGGCGGCATTATCTTTATGGGGAGAAGTGCGAGGTGTACACTGACCATAAGAGCCTGAAATATTTCTTCACACAGAGGGACCTGAATATGAGACAGAGGCGTTGGTTGGAGCTGGTGAAAGATTATGATTGTGATATTCTTTACCATCCAGGAAAAGCCAATGTGGTGGCTGATGCACTGAGCCGTAGGGGTCCAGGTCAGTTATATAGCTCTGTTCAGATCTCAAGGGAGTTAGCAGATGAGATGGTTAGAGCAGGGATAGAATTTGTTGTGGGCCGATTGGCTAACATTACTCTACAGTCGACCCTGTTAGAGCGGATCAGAGAGGGGCAGTTGACAGACGCTCAGTTACAGAGGGTTAGAGAGGATGTCTTAGCAGGAATGGCTAAGGACTATTCTGTTTCACAGGTTGGTTTACTTCAGTATCAGGGACGGATTTGTGTTCCGGCTGACGAGGGGATCAGGCGGGAGATACTAGATGAGTCTCATACGACGCCGTACTCGCTTCATCCGGGTACCACAAAGATGTATCAGGATTTATGGACTTTGTATTGGTGGCCCGGGATGAAGAGAGATGTCGTAGAGTACGTTGCTAGATGCTTAACCTGTCAACAGGTGAAAGCTGAACATCAGCGACCAGCAGGGTTGCTTCAGCCTTTGGGTATTCCGGAGTGGAAATGGGAGGATATTACTATGGATTTCGTAGGAGGTCTACCAAGGACAGTAGGGTTTCATGACTCAATATGGGTGATAGTGGATAGATACACCAAGTCAGCCCATTTTCTTCCAGTGAGGTCAACTTATACTGTGGATCAGTACGCTGAGTTGTATGTGAAAGAGATCGTACGTCTCCATGGGGTTCCTAAGTCGATTGTGTCAGACCGGGATCCTATCTTCACTTCCAAGTTTTGGGGAGGTTTGCAGAAAGCTTTAGGAACTCAGTTGAAGTTCAGTACAGCCTTTCATCCTCAGACTGATGGACAGTCTGAGAGGACGATCCATGTACTGGAGGATATGCTTAGAGCTTGTGTGATTGACTTTGTGGGTTCGTGGAGTAAGTACCTTCCATTGATTGAGTTCTCGTACAACAATAGTTATCAGTCAACGATTGGAGTAGCTCCCTATGAGATGTTGTATGGGAGGAAGTGTAGATCGCCTATCCATTGGGATGAGATGGGTGAGAGAAGATACTTGGGGCCAGATATGGTTCAGAGGACAGGTGAGGCTATAGAGAAGATCCGGGCTAGGATGCTCGCATCTCAGAGTAGGCAGAAAAGCTACGCTGATCCTAAGCGTAGGGATGTGGAGTTTCTGGTTGGTGATCACGTTTTTCTTCGAGTTTCACCTCTGCGAGGCGTGAAGAGGTTTGGTAAAAAGGACAAGTTGAGCCCTAGATTCATTGGACCATTTGAGATCCTGGAAAGGATTGGTCAGGTGGCTTACAGGTTAGCCTTGCCGCCATCGTTGTCTGGAGTTCATGATGTGTTCCATGTCTCTATGCTTCGGAAGTATGTTTCAGATGTGACTCATGTATTGAGGCATGAAGATCTGGAGTTACAGGTAGATCTGGCTTATGATGAGAGGCCAGTTCAGATCTTAGATCGGAAAGATAAGGTGTTGCGGAATAAGACGATTCCTTTGGTTAAAGTGTTGTGGAGGAACAGTAAGGTCGAGGAGGCGACCTGGGAGCTTGAGACAGCTATGCGAGATCAGTATCCGGAGTTGTTCAGGTAAATTTCGAGGACGAAATTCTTATTAGGAGGGGATAGTTGTAACGACCCAAATTCACTAATAAGGCTTAAGGCCTTGATTAGAATGCCGGGAGGGCATGATGGGAATTATGTGTGATTTTTATGATTAAGATGCATGATTATGATTTAGGCATGTTATATGATTATGTGAATTATATTATGTGATAATTATGATGTGTGAATTGTACCGCGAAGGTTCTGTGTTACCAACGTGATGCACGTGCTGAGACGGTCCTAGGAAACTAGATAGTGGTAACTGGTGATTTGGTAACCTGTGTAACCGTTAGTAACCATAGAGAGTAACAGGTTTTATGGGAAAGTGGTAGAATTGCAAAGCTGGTGAAAAGACAAGTATGGCCTTGAGGTTAACTTAGGAAGGGGTATTAGTGGAAGGGTAGAGTAGACATTTGGTAGGATGGATGATTATCAGCTGAAGGGGGAATATCATATACGTATAATATTTGGGGAGATGGGTTTATGCTGAAATTAGAAACCTAGAGGAAGAGCAAACTTAAGAGGAAGAAGGGAGAGACTGAATTTAACTTTTGGAAGGAGAATCAAGAGTGATTGAAGTTGTCAAGCAGGCTTAGACCAAGAATACTCAGAGGTAAGATTTTGATTATGCTATATCCAAGTTTTAAGTCTGAATTTTAGTTAAGGAAGGTGAATTGAGGCAAGTTGGTGGCTGGTTTTATGTAATTTCAGAATTGGGAATCAAGGGGGAAGGAGGTCAAGAGCTGGAGGTTGAATCCATCACTTAAGGTAAGGTCTCTGTATGTTTATTAGGCTTGTTTTTGTTAAGGTATAGGGAGTTTGAAGTGTGGGTTGTGTTTGAGTTCAAGCTGTTCATAATTTTTCTGGTTTGAGTTGTTAAGTGTGAAATTCAAGAGTGACTTTTAGGATTGAAGGTGTGAGTGAGCTTGGGTATGATGTCTTTCGGTTGTTGTGAGGTTTGTTAGGGGTTTAGAGTTGGTTTTGGGACTTAGGATGGAGTTTGGGGTGATTTGGAGAGGTTGGAGCTCGGGAAAATGCGAAGGAAAAACCCAAAATTCTGGGCTGCGAAGGCGTGCCGCGGCACGGGTTTTGTGTGCCGCGGCTTGGAGGCTCTGACTGGTGGGTGCCGCGGCACAAGGTTAATTTCAGGGTATCACATTTGGCAATTTTTGGGCCTTTGCTCCGGGGGTTCGGGGGATGTCTTCGGGGTGTCGTTCTAAGGTTTTGGGGGTTCCGAGAGTGTGGGTTAGGTTCCGGGAAGGTAGTCTTGGATTGGTTAATGACAAAGAATATTATTTGTGTTGTGATTAGGACTTTGGAGAGGCTCGGGGTAGAGGACCGTGCTTGCGGCTACGTGGCATCGAAAACCAGTGAATTGAAAGGTAAGAACACTGCACCCGAATGTATGGTTGTGAATGGGACTAAGTGCTCCCGAGAGGTGTATTGTGTCATCGTTGGTATTATGCCAAGGGACACGTATAAGCGGTCTAAGAGTACCGTTCATGAATTTAGCGCATGGGGCGAGAATTGGCCACTGGGAGCCAGAAACAATAGGATAACAGAGGGAGCAGCCTGTGGGCGCTAGCCCTGGTTATCGTCTGTGCATTATGTTTTATGAGATGAGATCCTTAGTATGTGGTATGCTTGAATGATGATATACTTGAAATTTATGAGATGCAATATAAGTAAATGACTTGATTGCTAGTTGTTCATGCTCTGTTATTGCTGTGTTTTCTTGCTGGGCCTTGGCTCACGGGTGCTTCGTGGTGCAGGTAAGGGCAAGGGCAAGCTGGACCAGGCCTGAGGTGGAGAGCTCCGAGGTGTAATGTACATAGCCAGCCGCTCGATCACCGTGGTCGAGGAGTGTGTCAGGACAGAGACTACCTAACAGCTCATTTTGCCTTAGTACGGCCGCTAATGTATTTAAACCTTGTAAATTTTGTAAATGACCTTTGAAACTGTCATTTTTGGGATACCATGTAAGAAAACAATGTTTAGTAATGAAAATGTAACTTTTGAGACCAAAACACTTTTAACCCTAGTTCCTCTACTGTTTCAGTAACACGTTTTTACTTTAATGACTTGGTTAGCAAGTCTGGCACTTTATAAACACACAGTGTAACGGTCTTGGCTATCCAGGGCGTTACATGTTATGTTACTTTTATGAAATTAAAAGGGGTATTTTAAGTCCCATTAAAATGATATTTTAGTCAAATAATTACCTACAGAATTTTTATTGAATATTTGAGAAAATATGAGTTTTTAAATTGAATATGGTGACTTTTTAAGATAAAAATAGTTGCTGGAATTTTTGTAAGAAAATGTGAAGTGAGTTTCACTAAAATGAATTTGATGAGTTTTTGGAACAAATTATTTTCCTAAGTTATAGTAATATTGAAAAATGGTATTTTTAATGGTATGAATGCATATTTTGATAAGTTATGATTTTCCTTTATTTTGATTGAGAAAAATATTTAGATTCTATTTATTTGTGATTTTTGAAGAAAATAAATGGTGGCTGAAAGTTTGTGTTAAAAAGGTTAAAAATGGTTATTTAATTGTCACATATGGATTTATGTTATATAAAACTAAGTCTTAAATAATTTAAATAAAAATATATTTTTTTTTACACACTTAAAAATATATTTTCCCACATCATTTATGTAACACAATGATAAAATTTATTTTTCTAAAGAAACATATTAAAAATAGGTATTTTAAATTAATTCCAAGTTTTTGGTTAATTCTTTGTAATTTGAGATTAATGAATGAAATTGACACATATTTTATTTTTAAGCTAAATCAAATTATTTTATAAAATAAAATAATGTTTTGAGAAATTTAATCAACTTAGAAATTTTAAGAAAAATAAAGCATGTAATATGTCTATTGATTTTAAAATAATAAAAGTAAGAAATGTAGAATTATCGTTTTTGAAAACGTCTCTATTACGCAATGTTCCCACGTATGCATGTTACATGCAACTCCACTTTTACGTCCAAAAATTATGTTTATTATTCAACTATGAGGTTTTTATAAAAAGATCATGCATGTAAAATAAGTAAAACGAGCATTATTCTTTTATGGCTTTATGTGTAGTTAAGAATAATTGCATGTTATGTGTAACGGTTATTATGTGTGCATGGCCCATGCACACATGAGTTGTATGGAAGGGAAAAATAGTAATTTTATGAACCTAAGAAATGTTATTTTGATTATGATATAGGCTCGTTGAAAGATTGTGAAATTTCTTAGCTAGGACCTGAGGTAAGGAAGTTAGATAGATTCTATGATTTTATGTTATGAATGGTAAGACTGTTGTATGAATGAATTGTTATGAATTATGAATGCCATAACGTGATGATATGTTGAATGTGATATGTGTATGGGTACATCAAACCAGTTACGATGTTAGATACATCAAACAGAATACGATGTTAGATACATCAAGCAGATTACGATGTTAGATACAACTAGCGATCCATGCTCATCATGTATGCTGTATGTTTGTGAAATGATGATATGTTACAATTATGTTATGATATGATGATATGTTACAATTATGTTATGATATGATGATATGTTACGATTATGTTATGATATTCCATGATGTTTTAGATGAACGTTAGTGTTTGTTTTTTTGTTGTATTCTTACTTGCTTATTTGTTTGTACTTCCTTACTGGGCTTTTAGCTCACCCCCTTACTTTCCTTCCAGGTAGCAAATAGGATTTCTTTATGGCACGCGTGGTGACGTGAGGAGTTCTATCATCATGGGGTGTATGGTGTGGGGTAATCCTATGGACGGAAAAACGATCATCGTAGAACGCCATTTAAATTATGTTTTGTTTTTAAGAGACTTTCCTAAATTATCAGTGGAACTCAGTTATTTAATTTTTGTTTCTTTGAACTTTGCATAAAAATCTATGTTTTCTTTTAAAACTTATGGCGCTAACTTGCATGGTTTTAAGCAAGTGCCCACTGAGACTTTGATAATGAGCGGTATTCTTTTACAAACTATGTTATGCGAATGTTTTATAAGTATTAGCTTAGGGCGTTCTTTACACTATAGTTCCCAAGTCGCTTCTTCACCTTTGTTGTTCCTCCATAGTACTTTAACCAGAGGAATAGTCTTGTTCCTCAAGACCTTGTCCTTCCTATCCAAAATCAAAACCGGGTGCTCCTCATAGGATAAATTTGTCTGTAATTCCAGATCCTCATAGCTCAAAACATTAGTCTTATCCGACACATAATTCCTAAGCATCGATACATGAAACACGTTATGTACTCCTGACAAATCTGGAGGCATAGCTAGTCTATAGGCTACTTGCCCAATCCTTTCTAGGATCTCAAAAGGTCCTACAAAACTTGGGCTCATGTTGCCCTTCTCCCTAAATTGTTTGACTCCTCTCAACGGTGAAACTTAGAGGAAATCTGGGTCCCCAACTTGAAACTCCATGTTCCTACACTTAGGATCAGCGTAGCTTTTCTGTTTACTTTGTAAGGTGAGCATTCGAGCTCTAATCTTTTCAATGGCTTCACTGGTCGTCTGCACCGCTTCAGGACCCAAATATTTCCTCTCACCGTGCAACTGGTGATAATCTCATCTTTGATCCTCAGCTGGTGGTAACCAGATCCAGGACCGTTATACCGTGTGTTAAAAATAGTGCTTAACTCGTTATGCGAGTCATTAGGACTGAAAAAGTGTAATTCAGGTTAAACATTGGTTTTGGCATTAATTTTTTTGGTCAATGAGGTCAAAATTTTCATTAAAAATGTTTGACTATTTATAATGGATCCTAAAGGTTTTAAATCAAAATACAGGTATAACAAAATTACAAAACTAGTTGTCCTAAGCGGCAAAATCGAGCTAATAACCCATGCTCCAAAAAAATATCTCAATTGTGATGGTCGAACATATTGAGTATGTATGAGTCTCCCCTAGAGCTCTCCCACTGATGGCTGGTAGTTAAACACAAATTTTCGACCACAAATAGCCTACCCAAGCATCCAACAACACCAAAACATCATTAAACATCCAAAAACATACCCAATTAACCAACCAGAACATGAATTCACACTTAGGGTCCAAGACCCCAAATTTTCTCCAACTCTGAATTTTAACAATCAAATCCAACATCCAGATTTAATACATACCTTAGATTATCATTTAAATAGTGCCTATCATTAATTAGCATACACCAACATCCTAGAATCCCTTGAACTCAAAATCTAAAAATCAAAATCTCTATGGCTCAGGAACACACCGAGAAAATGAAGAACAATCCAAATAAGCTTACCTTTGAGTTGTAAATCAAAATTTTTGTACCAAAAGTTAACCTCCTAGTTTTTAGTAGTCCTTCCGTTGTGCTCAATCTCCACTTAAATCCCCTAATTCTCCAAATTGGTAAGTCCTATCTGGAGAGCCTCCTAGCTTCGAGATAAGGCAACTTGAATACTCTAGGTGGTTTTACAAAAACGTGAGAGAGAGAATGGGTCATCAAGCTTGTCCTCTTTTTTATTTTGATGGTCAAATGACCATTTTCCCCCTCATTTCAACTTAACCTTAAAACCAACCTCAAGGGTATTCTAATCATTTGTCCTAAAAGCCAATTACACCATTGATCCCCAAATTAATCCATTACTACACTAAACCTAAATATTTCTCATAATAATTCCACTTACTAGTACATCCCAACAAATACACAAAATTACAAAAATACCCCCCCTTAGCTCACCCGGAGTCGGGTATTGGCCCCCGCTGTGACTTTTCCACTAAATTGCTCGAAAGGATCAACTCCTGCCAATATCAAGAATATATCCACATAATAATATGGTCCCAGGAACATAACACATTAAAGTTACAATTAGACCCTCAACGGGTCAAAATTATGATAATGGCCACTCTTAAAAAAGTGGGTCCTTAAGCTCATTTAATACACATAAACATGCATAAGCAGTCATATCATACTACAAGTCATATAATTCACATAATCATATATATATTCAATTAAAATCACATAATTTTCAATTATACCCTCTAGGCACACTATTCAACATACTAATCCTTAGTAGGAGTTTTGGGACGCTACAAATATCCCCTCCTAATAGAAATTTTGTCCTCAAAATTTACTTGAACAACTCGGGATACTGATCCCGCATATCTGACACTAGCTCCCAAGTTGCTTCTTTGACTTTTTTGTTCCTCCATAATATTTTAACCAGAGGAATAGTCTTGTTTCGTTAGACCTTGTCCTTCTTATCCAAAATATGAACCGGCTGCTCCTCATAGGATAAATCTTTATGTAACTCCAAATCCTCATAGCTCAACACATGAGCCATATCTGATACATATCTCCTAAGCATCGATACATGAAACAGGTTAAGTACTCTTGACAAAGCTGGAGGCATAGCCAGTCTATAGTCTACCTTCCAAAACCTTTCCAGGATCTCAAAAGGTCCAACAAACCTTGGGCTCAACTTGCCCGTCTCCCCAAATCATTTCACTCCTCTCAACGGTGAAACTTGGAGGAAAAACTTTGAACTCCACATTCCTACACTTAGGATCAACATAGCTTTTTTGTGTTGTAGAGTCCAAGAACTTTACTTAGCTAATTATTTAGTAGTATTGTAGTACGTATAGTATTATCTTTGTAACTGTGGATTTTTGGTTCAGACTGGGAATTTTTTGGACACTCATAGTAGTACTTATAGATTTTCTAAGTTTAACCTATAGTTTAAGAATATTAATGTTAACCTAAGGTTTGATTATATGACTGATATTAAGAATAATATTTATTATACTATAAGGTTTACATGAGGACCAATAATATTTTAAGCACATGTTATGAATGGGTAATTAAGGATTAAGGATTAAGTATTTTGAGGATTAAATTTAATAAGGAGTAAAGTTTGAATGCAATAGGGTCAGTCAGCAGCTTTGAATACGTTGAGGGCTTAGTCAAGGCTGTTTACTCCATTCAAACTTAGCTAAAAATGTGTAATTTCGTGTTTAATTAATTAGCGTGTGCCGATATATCGCAGCTATAGGGGGCGATATATCGCAGCACGTAGATACGGAAAACACGAGACGATGCACGACAGCCTCGGGCATACTGGCCCAGGCGATATATCGCCTACAGGGGGCGATATATCGCCTCCTTCAGTGTATTTTCAAAAGTTTTTGAATTCTTTTCCTTTCAGCCATCCAACCTCTTGATAAGTCCAGCATCTTTTTGAACGAGTCTTCAGCCTCTGCTGAACGATTATTCAAATTATTTTCACCTAAAAAGCTATTATTTTTATTCAAGTAAAATCAAGATCCTTTCATTCCTAAACTCTATAAATAGGACCTACTACCCATCCATTATTCATCTTTTGCTCTAAGTTCAGAGGCTGCTAGTGCTAAGTGAGTGTAAGAGTGTAAACACCTGGTTTGGGGAAATCATAAGCTTAAACATCATAAGCTTATCAAACACTTTGGGAAGTAAGGTTCTATAGTATTTCGGTTGTGGTGTAGATTGGTCTTACAAGTCTTTGAGGTAAACCAAAACTCTAGTTCATTTGTTTTATGTTATTTTCTTTCTCATAGCCTTCTACTCAGTCTCCTAACCTCATTCTTATTTTGGTTAGGAAATCTAAGTTCTTGAGTACATAAGTTTCGGTAAGCATGTTTTTCAATGGTTTAGTCTTCCTATTCCTTTTCATCTCCTTTTCATCATTAGACTCACTCTTTCTAATAATGGTTATTAGGAGTGTTCCAAAGTCCCAACGCTGTCCACATATCCCGGTAACTTTGGTAAGGAAAATAGGATAGAATCTATATGTTTTATGCTTGTGTTATCTTATGTGATATGTTATGAAATATGTTATAAATATGTTATGAAATGTGTATGTTTGTAGGCTTGGGCATATGACCCATATGACTAACAAGACCCCAAAAAGGATTATGGGCATATGACGTACTTAGCTAGTAGGACCCCACTAATCTCATGGGCATATGACTTGTTTAGTCTATGGGACCCCAAGTAATAATGGCCATTATAATAAGTGTATGTTATAAGTATTATGTTAAGTCTTTATGTTTCTTATGAAATTATGTTTATGACTATGTGTTAGATTTTCCTTGCTGGGCATTAGGCTCATTCCTTTTTGTTTTATGTGCAGGAAAATAACTTTAGAGGCGAACAGGTTCGTGGATGCTTGGGATTGTGTATCGATGGTGAATGGAGTCAAGGAGCCGAGCGTTATTCGATTCGAGGATGTAGTTTTGTTTTATGTCTTTTTACATGTATTTTCCGCACTATTTATGTAATGTCTTTTTATTTTAAATTATGTTTTGTTTTTAAGACAATGGGATCCCATATCCTACTTATTTTATGAAAGTAACTCTATTTCTACAAGTTTCCAATAAAGTATGGTATTTTCGCAAAAATGTAAGTTTCATGTATAGTTTCGTTAATGGTCCAAAAGTCTAGAGTAGTGGGTCATTACATGTGTACTCTGTGAGGGGAGCATTCGAGCTCTAATCTTTAAAATGACCTCATTGGTCCTCTGCACCGCTTCAGGACCAAAATATTTCCTCTCACCCATTTCTTCCCAACGAATGGGTGATCTACACTTCCCACCATACAACATCTCATATGGAGCCACTCTAATCGTTGACTAATAACTGTTGTTGTAGGAAAAGTCAATCAAGGGGAGATACTTACTCCAGGATCCCTCGAAATCTAATACGCATGTCCTCAAGTATATGGATCATATTTTTAGATAGTTCATTTGTCTGAGGATGATAAGCTGTGCAAAACTTCACCTAAGTGCCCATAGGCTTCGGCAGGCTTCCCCAAAACTTGGAGGTAAATATGGGATCCCGATCAAACACTATGGATTTCAAAACACCATGGAGACGTACCATCTCCCTCACATACAGATCCGCATACTAATCCATAGTGAAATTCATCCTCATTGGAAAAAAGTCAGCGGACTTGGTATATCGATCCACAATCTCCCATACCGAGTTGTGTTGGCCCACTGTCCTAGGAAATCCACCTACAAAGTCCATGGTGATGGCCTCCCACTTCCACTTTGGCATATCCAATGGCTGTAATAACCCCGCCGACCTCTGGTATTCAACTTTCCCTTGCTGACAAGTTAGGCACTTTTCCACATACTCAACTACCTCTTTCTTCATCACTGCCACCAGTACAAAGATTTTAGTACCTGGTACATCTTTGTTGTGCCTTGCTGCAATGAATAAGGAGTAGTATGAGACTCATCCAAAATCTCTCGTCTAATACCAGCATCCTTCGAAACACAAATCCAATCCTTGTATCTCAAAATGTCTGTCTTCACAATGGTAAAGCCCTTTAGCCACTCCAGCTAGGACTTCCTCCTGGTGCATGTATAAATGAGGATCATTCCTCTAAGCTTCTCTTACCCTCTCAAGGAGTGTATACTAAAAAGTAATATTGGCCAATCTCCCCACAATAAACTTGTTATGCGATTTTTCTACAACAAGGGATTTAGAAATCCAATAATGGAGATATTAGGCATTTTGTAAACCGAATGTATATAAAGTAGCAAAAAACAAGAATGCAAAGTGCTCACACAATTTTACATGGTTTAGTGGTTAAAATCCACCTAGTCCACGAGTCACTCTTATTGATTTGTTCAAGACTCAATAGGAAATAGTTTATGACAATTTCAGCAGAGTTTTTGCATACAGAAAGTCGATCCATTTAATTGTCCATTCCCCTTGTATTTATAGGAGATTCTCATGGACAGTTTTGAGTAATCGTACATTAATATGGTAATTGACCAAGTTGGGTAACTCCTCATTTACATAAATATATAATTGCCTGCTAAATTTACATCTGTTATATCGCGTAATTAATGCATCATAAAATTTGGGCATTTCTGAGGCGTATAAAGAATCTCCGAGTCTTTTGGGATCCAACATTGTGCATCATGACCAGGCTTTCGCGAGATGAACACCTCCCTTAAGCTGGATGTTACAAGACTAATTTAAACTAGCACAGGTCATGTTCAGAGCTTCACGAAGGCGATATGGGTGATGCACATTCTCGAACTAAGTTGTTGGCACAAGAATCGATCTAGAGACTATCTGGTTGTCCTAAGCTATAAAGTTTGACTCGAGCTGCTCACTTCAAAGTCAGTGTCTCACTTTCTTCATACGCCTGTCTACCAGCTTTACCTAGTGCTAAGTAATTCAGCTCGTATTTTGGGGTACAACAAAACTCTATCCCAGCTTTTGTTATATCTTTTGCCAATTCTCTAGATAATTTCTTTAAGCTATACAACTATCATGGACCTCTCCGACTCAGAGCATCTGTTACCACGTTGGCCTTCCCTGGATGATAATGAAACTCACAATCATAATCATTTACCAACTCTAACCAACATCCATGTCGTATGTTCAGATCCTCTGCGTGAAAAAGTACTTCAAACATTTATGATCAGTATAAATCTTGCACTTATCCCCATACAAATAATGTAGATCATGAGTGGGGTACTGTTGTTCATAATCCTTTAGCTGTCATGAAGCACAAGCAATCACCTTCTCAGCCTGCATTAGAACCCAACCTAACATTGTCTCGATGCATCACAATAAACCATAAAATTCTCCTGATCTGAAGGAAGACTCAATACCGGAGTGGTGATCAACCGCCGCTTCAACTCATAAAAATTGCTCTCACATCTGTCAGACCTAATGAACTTCAAGTTCTTGCATGTCAACTCTATCTATGGTGCTGTAATTCTTGAGAACCCTTCAACAAAACACTGATAGTATCCCATTAAACCCAGGAAACTTCTAATCTTTGTGCCACTCCTTGGCTTTGGGAAATATCTCACGGCCTTAATCTTGGCCAGATCCACCATAATTCCTTCCTTATTGACAATGGGACCAAGAAATGTCACCAAAGGTAATCATAACTCACACTTTTTAAACTTGGCGTATAACCTATGCCCCTTTAATCTCTATAGTACCAATTGGAGGTGCATCTCGTGCTCTGCCTCTGACTAAGAGTAGATCAGTATAACATCAATGAAGATAATCATAAACTTGTCCAAGTAGTCTTTGAACACCCTGTTCATCAAATCCATTAATGTTGTCGGGGCATTGGTCAATCCAAAAGACATGACCAAAAACCCATAATGCCCATACCTCGTACGAAAGGAAATCTTCAGGATATCCCTATCTTTGATTCTTAGCTGGTGATAACAAGATCGAAGATCAATCTATGAGAATATTATTTTACCTTACAACTGATCAAATAAATCATCGATCCTTGGTAGGGGTACTTGTTCTTGATAGTCAGCTTGTTTAACTCCTTGTAGTCAATGATCATTCTCAACGTCCCATCCTTCTTCTTATCAAATAACACTGGCGCATCCCATGGTGAGTAGTCGGGTCTAATGAATCCCAAATCTAGTAACTCCTTTAATTGTACGTTCAATTCTATCGGAGCCATTCTGCACGATGATGTAGATACTGGTTCTGTTTCCAGTGCTAACTCAATGACAAACTCAATCTCTTGATGTGGAAGTAACACCGGTATATCATTTGGGAACACATCTAAGAAATCACAGATCAATCTAGTCTCTATCGGTCCGACTGGGATATCCCTGGTGGTATCCACTATGCTCGCTAGGAATCCTATGCAACCCCTTTGCAATAGGTCTCTAACCTTTAGTGCCGAGGTCATAGGAACACAAGGGCAAATCACTGCACCCATAAACACAAACAAGTCCTCTCCCTTGGGCTCAAAGTTCACCATCCTCCTTTTACAATCTATGTTTGCCTCATACTTGGCTAACCAATCCATGCCCAAAATCATATCAAAGTCCTCCATAGCTAGCTCAATCAGGTATATTGACAACTCTCTACTATCAACTTCTACTGGTAAAGATCTAATCCATCTTCTAGAAACTACCAATTCCCCAGTAGGCAATAAGGTCCCAAGCCCCATAACACATAGATCACCAAACCTACACAATCTATCAATCAGTCTACTAGAAAAAAATAAATCTATAGCACCAGAATTGATCAATATAGTATAAGTAGAGCCAGCGCACCTAGATAACTTCTCAAGGACTCATTGCCACCCTGGCGGCCACCCTGAGTTCCCCGACTGCTTCTATTTGGACCAGGAGTAGTAAAAGTGTCTAGGGTCTTCCTCATTTGGTCACTAGGGCCTCCGCCCCTACCAAATCAAGTAAATGGTGGTACCACCCTCCGGGCATCACGCCTAGTAGTGCCCTTGCGCTAAATCTTGTCCTCTGTGCCCTCAACAGTAAGGGCCTTCTTAACTACCTGAGCATATGTAGTTACTCCAGGCACTAAGGTGATTATGAAATTTTGTGCTATCATGGGGTTTTATTATACAACAAATATTTATTTCCTAGCAACATCAGTTTGCACCAAGTCAGATGCAAATATGGCCAACCTATCAAACTTCAAGGCATACTCAGTCACATTCATGTTCCCCTAAACAAATCAAGTAAACTCATCTTCCTTCGCAGTCCGAGTTGCTTCAATTCTCATTGAATAAACCCCGAAACTCATCCTAACTCAATACAGCGATGTTTCAGGTATGAGATACAACCTCCCACCAGATGCAGGCGACATCATATAACATATATGTGGCATAGACCACTCTGTCGTTGCCATCTCCCTCATGAAGTCAAGGATGAAGGTGATCATTCTCATCCACTACTAAGCTTTTAGTGGGTCTGGACCTCTCTGAAAGGTTGGAGGGTGTTGTTTCCTAAACCTCTCATAAAGAAATTCCCACTTGCTTCCAATTTATGGCTTTCCCAAAAATGGTAGCACATATGGTGGCACAGACACGACAGCGTTCCCTGGTGGAACCTGCTGTCTCAATAGTCAAATCTCATATTCCTATCTCTATAGTCTCACTTGCATATCAAAAAGAACTTGCTATCAATCTCAAGGGGTAGGAGGAAGGTCCTGACCCTAGTCATCATCTCTAGCCTCAATACCCGCACCGTCTAGTAGTTCTGATTGCCTTGGCATAACTACCCAAGTATATCTGCAATCAATGACTCAACTTTTCAAGCAATAATATTCTTTAAATGATAAAATTACCAAGTCCTCTCTAACATCGGAAATCCCTCTATGAGATGTGTGATGCCTCGATGTATATCTGAGAGCTCTTTCACGTTGTGCTTCCCTCAAAGCTTACAAAAAAATAACGTAAGTTTTAAACAATTATTATTATTTTGAAACTAATCAAGCATGCATAACAGTACCTGAAACTCGAGAGAGAGACGGTGCCTGACAAAGATCATCCAATCTTCTAGGTCAAATTTTGGATATTTCTTAGGAGCAAAGGAGAGCCAATCCATCATACCCGCATCTTCCAAATGCTAGATGTTGACGGCGAGAACTTGTCAACCATGTCAATTCAGAAAACTCAATGATATATTTAAGAAAATGATAAACATAGAAGGAACTTAGAGAAAACTTGAATAAGAAAAGCTTTCAACAACAATGAAGAAAAAATGCTCATATATTACTCAATAGCCTTACTACACAGTGAGTTTTCGAACCCCCCACAATGATCAGAGGAGGCCTTATTTATAGGGGAGCTCTAATGTCTCTTAGTACAAAAACGATCCCAAGGGACAAATAAATGGTTGTACGACAGGGCACCTCAGAGGATCATGGCACATGCGTTAGTGTTGAGGTTTGTCGGGTCTGATTCTGGTTGGAGGCGTGGGAGGATGTAGTCCTCCTCCCAGTACTTTGTACAAACACTACTCCTTTGCCTTAGTACGACCCCCACTCCTCTGATGGTCGTGTCTGGTTCATACTCCATACTACTCAGACCTTTTTTGTACCTCTACTTTGTCTATATCTTGATAAGCCCTTGAGAGCTTGAGTGTAAAGTGCTTATAGCTTGAACCTGAGGTAAGACTATGCCTTTAGGCTGTATGGCCCTATTGGGCTTATTTACTCTCAAGTTCAATGGTTGTATTGAGCTGGTACTCCAAGGTTGTTCAGGTCATTTGAATCATCTTCCTATCCTCTAAGTAGTCTCACATGCATTCCATGGTCTTGAGTAGGGTCAAACTGATCTTTGGGCTTTAGGGGGGCCTTGAGCTCCCCCCCAGGTCACCCCCTGAGCACACCCAGGGGGTCCTGGTGGGCGTGGGCGTGGTCTTCATGTTTTTCCATCTTCTCGAAGCACCTCTTGGACGTTTGCTTCTTGTTTGGCTTCTCTTGCCATTTTTCAAGGCTCGGACTTGCCCCCTAATCTATATGGAGGTGTCCCTCATCTTCTTGTAGATTTTTGGTGATGCTTTATCCTGGAAAAATGGCACCCTGTGGAGGCGGTGTCTCATGCTCCTTGATGTAGAACTTTAGTTTGAGCTAAGTTGAAGATAGACAATGTTTATGGCATCTTATTTTTTGTTTAGTTTGAAGTCCTACCCTTGGTATAACATTAAATTAACCAATGAGAATTCTTCGTAGGATGGTGTGGATCCCTATGTACCTTTTCAAGAAGGTTACTAATGTACTCTCTCTTTTTGTATACTTGGATTGTATTTTGATCTAACGGTTGGGAGTGATTGGCATTCACTATATATACCCCCACTTTTTTCACCTTTTACCCACACTTCCATTTTACTCTTACTTGGATAAGTGGTTGGTAGCCATTCCTTTCTTCCAAGAGGTTAGAGGTTCAATACCTGGTGGGAGGATTTTGAGGTAAATTTCCTTTCTTTTCTTTTGTACTTTCCTTTAATTTTTTCTTATGTGTGGCTGATTGTTTCATTTAGGCCAGCACTAGGAGTTTGCCTCTCAATTAAGGTCGCCCCTTGCCCGATGTCACCCTCTGAGGTCGCCCCCTAAGGTCGCCCTTTGCTCGAAGTTACCCCTTAAGGTCACCGCCTGCTCGAAGTCGTTCGCTGTGGTCGCCCCCTGCCTGAAGTCACTACTCATCTTGCAACGGTGTGCTTGAGCTCCACTTCTTCCAAGTAGCTTTTTATTCTTCTTCTCCTCATGTGTATGTAAGATAGGTTGGTGTCCTTATTGTAACTATGTGTGCATTGTTTTATACTCTTGTTGATAATCTAGAGACTTATTAATTTGTCCTACACCAGACCATGTCTAGATCCACGAGTTACACTTTCTTGCCTAGGGAGCCGTTTGTTTGCTTAGGCACACAATTTTTTTTTCCATTTCCTTATATACATACTTACATGTATATGAAATTTTGTCGAGCCTTTTAGTCATGGCCCCGAGTGGGTCTTCTAGGATCCCTCCTGGTGTCGTGCCTATTGAGGTCTCCTCCTCAAATTTTAAGCATGACGTACAAGAGATAATACAAGGACATGGAGCTCTAGGATCGTTAGTGCCTCTTAGGAGGGAGGTTTGGGACTTAGAGAACAAGCTTGATTCCATCCCTTGCGGCAAGTTGTTGGTTGCCCTCTCTGGAGACCTTCGAAGTCTAGTTATAGAACGCTGTAATGCTTAGAAAAGTCGAGATTGTCTGCATGAAGGGGGACATACCCTTTATGCCTATATATTCTTATGATGGATGTTCCATTGATGTCGCCCCCCATTCCATTCAAAAGAAGACATGGGCGAGTAGGAAGAAATGGTGTTGGAAAAGGTCTGCTATTAGACTAACTTCTCACTTTTCTTTTATTTCAGATTTGTCTAAGAAGCAGAAGAAAGTGGCCCTTACCGTCCACCAATAAGCTCCTCCCTTCGCTACTGCTTCTATCATCCACCAGATGGATGAGCTGAGGCTAGCCGAGGCGGTGCAGAAGTACAAGCTTAAACCACCTATTCATTGCATCCCCCGTACCGAGCGATGTCGCACCCATACAGTTCCTCCTGAGACAGTGGCTTTTAGGGAGTTTACCCTAAAGTCTGGGGAAACTCTTCCACTGCCTCCTTTTTTCGTCAACGTGTTAAACTACTTCGATATTGCTCCTTTCCAGTGGTCTCCTAATGCATGGATCACACTATGCTCCTTGTTCGTCTTGTATAAAAACAAATCCTTGCAAGTGCCTTCGCCTCAGGAGGTACACTACATGTACAATCTCAAGAAGGTCCTAAGTAGTATTGGTTTTTATTATATTGGGAAAGCCTTTGAGGAGAAGGACTTCGTGGTTGGGTCCATCTCCAACCCATGGAGCTAGAAGAAAAATTTCTTCTTTACTGAGCGTCCATGCTACCCACAGAGATTTCTGTATGTCAGATACTTCTACTTTGCTTTTCGTGTTATCATATTAGTTATGAGTTTCCCTTCTCACTTGAGTAAGTTATCATATACACTTTTTCACCCCCTTGCTCGCTCTTCTTTTTCAGGTGTTGGGAATTCCCCTAAGATTGAAGGGGATTCTATTAAATGTATTAGGAACATCGCAAAATTGTCCGACTCAGATAAGTGGGCTAAGATCCTCTTTACCGAGGCTAACTTCGTGAGTACGGCCTACTTCCCTCTAGTCAACCTTCCTTTCTCCAGCCACTTCCTGATGAGAAGTCTTGCAAGATCGATACTAGTAGCCTCGAGGCTGCTCCGATGGACAAAGGTTGTCTTTCGTCGTTCCGTTTTATTCGTATTCCAGTGTCAACCTTTGCTAGAAACGTGTCTCCTGATGTGCTTTCGAAGCCGCCACCTCCTACTCAGCTGAAGATGCATTTTTTTGTGCTTTCCCCCTCTTGTACTATCCCTCTCCAAGCTTCGTCACAAGATCAGACATTTCTTGGCTCTTCTCGACCTGATGAAGTTAGTCCACCACCCCTTGCTGGAATTCGCTCCCAAGTCCCCCTTTCTCCTAAGGAGAGGGATTTTAGATCTAATCCTTCTCCCTCGCATTCGACTAGTGGTCCTGAACACTTCTTCTTGTCAGCAGACCGAGGGAGGAATTCCCACTCATGGATACATTCGTTGGAAATTCAACATGGCGAGACATTCACTCGCGAGGCTGAGGGATTTTCTGAGGCCGAGTGGAGGGGAATTTTAGACTTGATAGAGGATGACCTGAGTGAGGTTCTCTTAAGGTTAGCAACTCAGGTAAGACTTTTGTATATCTGGTTACCCCTTTCTTTCATTTGTATTTTTGTTTATTTGCACTGACCCCTTTTTTTTTTCTGTGTTGAGTTTCATCGCTGCTCACCGCTTAGCTTCTTCTGAGACTAAAGTGTCTCGTCTAAGGTCGGAGCTCAAAGCTTCGAGGGGTGACTTCATTCGGGCCAAAAAAGATATGGTTAGGCTTGAAATTCAGGTTTGAGATCATGAGGGTGAACTTGCTGGGGTAGTTTGTGAAAAAAAAATGCTATCGCGACCAAGCTTTCTACTATCATTGAGGAGAAGGAACTTCTTATTGCCAAACTAGCTTCCCTAAAAGTTAGTTCTTGAACTCAAAGAGAGGAGGCTGGTTCCTTGAAGGATATAAATGCTTTATTGGAAGCAAAGGATGCCTCGTTGGAGGCCACTCAAATGAAGATTGAAGATGAGGCCACAAAGAATCTTCTCTTTACAGTGTGGAATATCGACCTTAACTTTGATTTCTCTCACTTTGGAGAAGACGTTGTGGGACATGTCTCCAATCTTTATAATTGAGAGAGAATGTTGTTCTCGTTCTAACTCCAAGGTATGATTACATCTCTGAGTATGCTTTTCTTATAGGGTGTCCCTTATCATTATACTCAAGATTTCTCTTTATTCCCTTAGCTTTTCGATTATTTACATTTTTTATATTTGTTGTATCCCGCCTGTTTGGCATATTCTCATCTTCTGAACTCTTCTACAACAACATCATCAATTAATACATTACTAAACAAAACACATTAATATAAACATTAAAAGACACATATTTAACATAAAATTAAATATTTTATTCAATGAACATGTTTTCTTTACTTTTTACTTTTTTTTGGTCGATTTACTTTTAACCCACATTCCTTCTCTAATATCGTTGCTCACCATCATCTTCATTGAAATCATGAATTTCTTCAACTTGTTCGTGTATCGGTTGTCCAACAATAAAACTATCATGACATAAATCATCATTTTCTAAAAAACGGCCTTTCTAGGGTTCATAAAACAATTGACCATTTAACATCAACTGGATCAATTATATAAATGATGAAAGGATCCTTCTTGTGACCTTTCTTACTTAAATCAACCAAACTAAATCCAAGTTCATCTATTTTGACTCCAGCATTGTTGTCCACCCAAGAACTTTTAAGAAGGGGAATTCGAACTGATGAATAATTAAGCTCCCATATTTCTTCAACAACCCCATAATATGTCATAGTACTTGATACTGGGACTTTGTCTTTTGCACTTACAAAATTCATTGCTTCTGCGACAATACTTGCTCCCTATTTTGAACATTCGAGCATCATCTCTAGACTTTGTATGAAATATTTTTCCCCAAACAATGTAAGCATGATTCTCTTGAAGCACTCGAAATCAATACCAAACTCACCACTAAATCAACAACCCTACTAAATAGTTTAAACAGAACAAATAAAAATTAGTAACATAATTAATAAAACAAGTTACACAATCATCAAACAACATATCAAGATAGATAGTTATAGAAAACAAAAATAAAGACCACTAATAACCCAAACATTCCAAGTTTTACAATTGGCAACAACACTACATATTGAAACTATGTTTAAAGATTGAAATATCAAGCCATAATCACAATTTTTAAATTTTACTAATATATACATATATATATCATTAATAAAATTATATAAAATAACAAAATAAATAAATAGTATATCACACAATTACTATAAAATAAGTATTAAATTCAAAATAATATAAAAAAATTTAACACAAACAAAGTTTTAAGGATTCAAACCTTCTTTGACGCTCAAAATCACTCTAAATGAATAGTACCATCTCCAAAACATATATACAATCAACACATTATATAATATAAAAAAATCCAAAAATAATATATATAATTATCATACAAACAAAGATTTAGTTATCCATACCTTTTCTGAAGATCAAGAACACATTTTAATGTAAGAAAACTGATCAAAATCCGGTAAGAATAACCATTTTTTGACCCCAAAACTACCCACACCCAAAATCTTTCTTTTCTCCTTCAAAAACAAAAATTGAACTATTTCTATGCCCTATTTAAGTTTTTCACTAAGAAAAATGGATTCAAATGTTAAAAAAAAAAAAAAAAAAGTGTATTTAGTGAATCCCTCGTGGGAGTACGATGGCAATGGAGGTTTTCTTTGCGTTTGTGATTTTTGCTTCAAAGAGATGAATTAGGTGGAGGTCAGAGATTAAGGGTATTGAAACCCTTTCACTTCGGTTATTATGTAAAAACCAAAGGATTATGATACCATTCGTGGCTGGGTTTGCTATGCTCCACATTCCACGTCTATTTTTTCATAAAAACGAAGTAGAAAGACCCAACGTGGTATCCAAAACAAACATGACCCTTGCTTATTTTCTCTTTTAACTTTGTTTTTTAGGAAACCAAAGTAGTAGTCTATTTTTTTTTTTTTTTTTGCATTGCCTTTCTTGAAAGTGAACTAAAAACCCATTTAAAAACTTTTACTTCATTTTTTTATATTCTATGTGTAAAAAAAGAAGTGAAAGCATATATTTCATGTAGTGACACCAAAACAAGATAAAAGAGTCATGAATGAGTGCATATAATACACACTCATCACAACTCCACTCTTGAATGATTGCTTGTCCTCAAGCAAGAAAAACTTAACTTCCAAACAAAATGATATAAAAACTCTCTAGATAACCAAAAAATCAACCTTCTTGTAATGTTCTAAAACAAAATAAAATAAAATATACTAAAATGAAAAGACATAGAGTGTAAATATAGACCAAGGGTATATCATCTCAAATTATCAAAAATTAATCTACGACCACCAAACACGTGAATCAAAATAAAAGACTAGAATTTCAGTCAATCTATACTAAACTTCCAATGTTATCATCTCTGTGTAAGTTTGTGCAAGTCATCTCTACCATTCTCAAACTAAAATGTGCCTCAAATGCATCAAGAAAAAATTGCTAAAATTATATATTAAGTAGAACAACCATAAGCTTATCTGATTAACTCATCTCCACTAATGTAAGTCAAATATCACTAGTAAAAAAAAAAGATTTTTATGCAAGAGAAAACGTGGCGTGAGCAACGCCCTGCTTTTCTGGCGCTGGTAAAGAATTTTTAAAAGTACATTTTTGTGAAAAATGCTTCTTTAGACAAATATAGAATTTTGGATAATTAATTCCCTAAAATATAAAATATAGGAGGTGTGACCACTTAAATTAAATGGAAAGACAAATTTCCATTTAATTTAATTACTCTAAGTTAAGAATTCAATTTGGTGAGGTAAGAAAAATTTAGGAATGGGAATAAGTACATAATTAAGAAAATAATTAGGAGGTTAAGGATATTAAGTGGCCAAACCTCTTCTCTAGTGGTAAACTTAAGCTTTTTCGCATTTTCTCTCTCAAGAATCATTTCTCTCCTCCTTTTCTCTAGGGGTCGAACCTCTCTCTCTCTCTTGGAATTTTTTTCTCTCAAACCTTACTCATCTCTCTTAAACACTCTCATCTCATCCCTTCTCTCAAAACAGACCCTAGATTCCAAATATTATCTTAAAAGCTTGGGAAAAATAAAGAAACTACAAGAGGTAATTACTAAGCTCTTGCCATTTATCTTTTATTTTTAATTTTATTAGTGAGTTTATAACAGCTTATGGGGTTTTTGGGAGTGTTTATATGAAGTCTGAAAGCTTGAACAAGGGTTTGAGGAGCTAGAACAAAGCCAAAACACCTTAGAAAATACAAGAGGTATAATGGTCACACTTGTGTTGTTTTTTGTTAAAATATTGTGTATCTGCCTTGCATGCATAATTTTGTTAGTTTAAATTTATTATTGGTACTGTAATAATGTATATTTGATGGCTGATCATACATGCAAGTATCTTTTGTTGAATGGTTAGAAGAGTAACACAATATTCCTCTACGTTCCTAAGATTTTATGTGTAAAAAGTTTTAGTCTTGAATTTCGAGGGGTCAAGCGAATTCCATATGTACTTGTTTCTGAATATTCTTATTTTTAATGTATTTTTTTAGAAAGATTAGATGCTAATATTACTTAATTACATCCAAAAAGGTGTAATATTAACCAAGTTATGGCTTTTGCAAAAATGTAGTGTAATCTGTAAAAATACTTTTAAAATCTGTTCATGAAACCAACTTTAGACAACGAGGTCTATAAGCTAAATAATGTATTTGTAGAGTCCAAGAACTTTACTTAGCTAGTTAGATAGTAGTAGTTATAGTAATAGCTAGTAATAGTAGTAGTATTTTTATGACTGTGGATTTTGGTTCAGACCGGGATTTAATTGGACACTCATAGTAACACTTGTAGATTTTCTAAGTTTAACCTATAGTTTAAGAATATTAATTTTAACTTAAGGTTTGATTAATATTGCTCGTTATTAATATGATAATTATTATAACCTAAGGTTTAGATGGAGCTAATAAGAATATGACACTTGTTATGAGCATGGTTATTCCTAATGTTATGATTATTAAGGAATTATTATTTTAATGATAAAATAAGAGAAATATAAGACTTAGTCTTCACCTGATAGGAGTATGATATTTGTCACAATTTTATTTATTTGTGGATTAGGATGTAAATAGACTTTTCGTAACTTTAGGGTACTGTAACTTCCGACATGTTTTTGACCCAGTTATGTTATGAATTTCGAAAAATAGTATTTCTATAAAGTTGTAGATAATTTAATTATCTTTCTAACGGTATAAAGAGAGTCCAAATCGAAGTTCTACAACTCCAGATATGTTGATTTTACTGCAGGGGAGTTTAGAATTACGAGATTTAGGGAGTTAGAAGTTAGGATTCTATTTGTTTTTATTATTTTAAAAATCAAGCTTTGAATCCTTAAATCTCTCTGAAAAATTTGACCAATTCCTAAGCCTTTGGCTGAAGGATATTCAAATATTTTCAATTAAATTTATTATTTTTATTCAAAGCCAAAAAGAAGATTTTTATTCTTAGAACTCTACAAATAGGACCTAGCACCAAGCCTTTTCATTCATTCTTCAAGTATTGATCAGAGCCTTCCATGTGCTAGTGAGACTATAGAGTGATAAACACTTGGATTGGGGTTATAAGCTTAATAAACACTTGGGAAGTAAGGTTATAGTGTATTTCAGTTTCGAGGTATAGTTTGGTCATAGAAGCATTCAAGGTATTCCTAATTCTAGTTCCTTTCTGTATTGATTCTTATAGTTCTTCTCTACTCAAATCCTAACTCAGTCTTTTCTATTATTAGGCATCTAAGCTCTTCGAACTTAAGGTTTTCATTGGTAAGTATCATTTCGATGGTGTAGTTTATTCTTTCCATCTCTTTTCTTTAGTATACTCACCTCTATATTATGGTTTTTAGGAGTGTTCCAAAATCCCGACTTTGTTCTCATCATCCCAATATATTGGTAAGGAAAATAGGATAGGATTTTATATGTTATATGATATGTGATATGTTATGTTGTGTTATGAAATGTTATATTGTGTATGTTTGTAGACTTGGGCATATGACCTGTACACTAACAAGCCCCAATAAATTTATGGGCATATGACTTGCTTAGCTAGCAAGCCCCACAAATCTAATGGGCATATGACTTGTTTAGTTATGGGACCCCAAGTAATAATGGCCATTATAGTATGTGTGACATATGTTTATGATATGTTTTATTTTATGCTACGTTATGAATTTTATGTATATGAGTTATGTGTTAGGTTTTCCCTGCTGCACATTAGGCTCATTCCTTTATTTTTTTAGTGTGATGCAGGAAATTAGATACGGAGGCGGAAGGATTCTTGGAAGCTTGGCATGTGTGTTGAGGATGAACGGACTGAGTGGACTACGTGTCGATCGAGGATGAAGTTATTTATATTTAGTCTTTTAGATCATGTTTTTCCGCATTTAGTTTTTTAAACAATTGAATTAAAGTTTATGTTTTTCTTTTAAACAATGGGCACCCATGTCATATTTTCTATTATTATGTATTTGATACAATATTTTGAGATTTAATAAAGTTATATTATTTCTTATGTATCTTTTCCAAAATAGTAGCTATGTATAGTAGATCTAATGGTCCAAGGTCATAGAAATAGTTGGGTCATTATAGTATTCTGGCTTATTTTTGAACTAAATACTCTTGATATATTGGTAATAAAATTGGTTAAGTTTCATAGAATAATATGGAAAATGTTAGGAGTTCTATTTTTCCAAAGTTTAGAAAAATAAAGATTTTTAAAAATAAGCTCTCTAGGCAGTCACTTGTGTGAATGTTTTTCACCAAGTAAAAATTATATTTTTGACCTATATTTCCTCATGAACATTCTTAACATAACCTACTATGTACCTAAGAAATATGACACTATAGATATTAGGCTTTTTAATAAACCTAATAGAAAGAATGACAGGAAACAACATGACAAAATGATCACACGATTTTACGTGGTTCAGTGGTTAAAATCGACCTAGTCAACGAGTCACTCTTATTGATCTGTTAAGGGACTCTTGGTGAAATATTTTATGAATATTTTAGTATAGGTTTTGCATACAAAAAGTCGACCCCTTTTTCTGTCCATTCCCCTTGTATTCATAGGAGATTCTCATGGATAGTTTTGGGTAACCATACGTTAATACGATAACTTATAAATTTGGGTAACTTTCTATTTACATAAATACATGTTTGGCTATCAATTTGATATCCACTATATCAGGTAATAAATACATAATAAAATATGGGTATGAGGCATATAAAGAATCTTCGAGTCTTTTGGGATGTGAAAATTTACTTAGTGATAACTTATTCTCCGGTAGTCATGTTAAAATTTATTTAGTATACTCTTATCAATAGCCACAACTGTTGGTTAAGAAATCAGGAAAATGGACATGAAAGAAGCATTTTTAATGGCTATCGAGATGACACCATTAACATGGATCAATTAGAAGGATTTAAAGTAGTTGGACAAGAAAGTTAGCAAGCTGAGTAAGTCAATCTATGGACTTAAACAAGCTATGGAAACATTAAGACCTGTGATTTTTAACAAAATGTAGTTGATCCTTGTGTTTAACAACTTAGGGAAAAAGATATTGTGGTGTTCTTAATCCTTTATATATATGATATCTTACACATTGGAAACAATTTCAAGAAATTATCGAACAAAAAGAATTGGCTGGAAACAAAATTCAAGAATTCGTTGTAGCAAGTCACGTTCTTGGTATCCAGATCATCCGGGATAGAAATTACTGAATTTTGGCTCTAACTCAAGTGACCTACTTAGGTGAGGTGCTTGGTTGTAACTCTATAACAAATTCCGAGAAAGGATGTTTAGCATCTTGACATGGAATTTATCTTTCTAAGCAGAAGTCTCCACAGACTCCTCAAGAGAAATAAAATATGTCACGAATTCTTTATGCATTTGCAATTAGAAGTGTAATGCATGCTATGTTGTGTGTTGTGACTGGAGATATGCTATGTAGTGGGAGTTGTGAGCAAGTGCCAGTAAAACCTTGGAAATGAACAATGGATGGAGGTCTGTATCTTTGATGGACTAAAGATTATATGTTGTTCTTTTTAGGTGGATCTTTGAACCTGTTAAGCTACACATATTCAAATTTTAAACTGATGTTGATGTCATGAATTCTACTTCTGAAAAAGGTGTTTACTCTTTGAGGGGGAGCTATGATTTGGAGAAGCAATAGGATGTCTGCCATCTCAGTAGCTGTGATTTGGAGAAGCAATAGGCTATCTGCCATTTCAGATTCCACCTTGGAGGCTGAGTACATAGCTGCTTCTATGGCGAATAAGGAAATAGTCTGGCAGTGGAAGTTCTATATTGATCTCGGTTTTATTCCAAAAATGGATAAACTACTTATTTTGTCTAGTGACAATAATGAGGCAATAGCGAATTCGACAGAAACTTGAAGCCACAAAGGAGCAAAGCATATAGAGAGAAAATACCACATTATCGAGAATGTGTGGAGAAGGCGTGATGTGAAGGTGATGAAGATAGCATTGGAAGGTAGTCTTTGATATCCCTTTACAAAGATATAAGCAGATAGAATAATTGTGAATCATGTTGAATGCATGGTAATGAGAAACATGTCTCATTTGTTTTGAAAGAGAAAGTGACATTTTGTTGGGTTTTATGCCCTTATAAAATCATGTCGAACATACAAAGCGATTTTATATTGTCTATAAATGTAGTAGAAATCATTTAGTTTGACAATCGTATTGCATGCTTCTTTTATTACATGATTATTGTAATAATATAAACATTTATAAAATCCTGAACATATGGATAGTTACAATTATAGTGACTAGGTCACGGTGGATTATATTTGTAATTATATGTTCAAAAGAACAAGTCCTAAGATTAGATCAGTTCAAAATACGTTCTATGAATTTAAGAGTTTAATTCCGAGTCTACAGTGGAGTTGCGAGGAATTAATAATGTAGTAAAATTATTCGTAAATAAATTCACGGTAACTTATTGGAGCTTGATTTTATGGATCCATGGTCCCGGCATCACCTTTGAGTAAATCATCTAGAATGTCTCAATTAATTGATTTAATTATCAATTAGGATTTTTAAAGTTGACGAATTCAATTTTGGAAAATTTTACAGAGATATGAGATTTAGGGAATTTGGCAAACCTAATTTGGTTTATTAAATGTTTTAATAATTTCACAAACCTAAGTTGATATTTTTAAAAAAGAATAAAACACTAAAAGATTTAATAATGAGTTTTAAAAATTTTGAATTCGATCTCCACCATTGATTTAACAATGTTAGAGTTCAGTGGAGCCTCATGGCGCTATGATTTCGTCTCCCTGGGGAAGGTTTTCACTGGGCTTGTAAACATGGCTAAATTTCTTAGGATAGATGGATATAGATGGACCTTCTATAGAGTCATCCTAAGGTGAATATAGGAGTTAAGTATGTAATAATCAAAATCATGGGTCAAACTCATAAAGTAAGAAATATTTGTGACTCTCACCTATCGGGACACATGTGTTTTCATTACATTGATCAGATGGATAGTGTAGCGTCCCAAATTTGCTAGTAAGGCTTAGGGTCTTGATTAGTGTTTCGTGAGGGAAATAATTGATTTAATTATGTTAATATGTGAATTTAATGATAATATTATTAGAAATGTATGTTTAGGTGAATTAAATATGCATGTGGGCCCCATTTGGCTATTAGGGGCATATTTGTAATTTTATCCTGTTCAGAGAATAAATGTAAATTTTTTGTATATTGTGATTGATACCACAAGTGAGTGGTGATATACTTGTGATGTGCGATCCGAGACTGTCCTATGGAGAAGTTTAGCTAGATAGTCACAACGGGGTCGAATACCGGCTCGGGAGGAGCCTAGGGGTATTTTGGGAACACAGTTGGTGTTCGGGATTTACCGGGTAACGCGTAGTAATTTAGCAATGATTTGGACATGTCAGGATTAAACAAGGATTTATAGGAATACTTAAGGACTTAGCGGGATGTGGCATATGATGAAATTGCCCTTGGTGATACTTAAGGATGTAGATCGGCTTAAGAGGTATTTTGGACTTTTCGCAAGGGATATACATGGTTTAGAACAGGCTAAGTAATCTTAAGAAACCATTGGAACTAAGGAGAAGGAAAAAATAGCAGAAACTCTCAGCTAGCCCTCTTTATTTTGTCTCTCTCGGCTCCCTCTATCTTCTTTGGTGCTTGAATGCTTGAAGGTTCTATTGGAGATTCAGACTAAGGGACTGAAGGATTGGAGGCTTGAAGTGTATAGGAATTGCTTAGGCCAAATTTGTAACTGAGGTAAGGATTCCATGCTGAATTCTCTAAGAATTTTGCTGTAACTTCTGGGTATGGTGGCCTAGGCTTAAGGATGATTGAATTCAAGGGTTAAGTTTAGGTTGTGAAGGGGTTTTGTTGGGTTCCTCGGATGTTTTATTAGTTTTTTTTGGTTAGATACAAATCCAAGGCCAAATTTTGGAATAAAGGCTCAAAATTGGTGAGTTTTAGAGATATTAGCTCGTAAAATTGTGATGGATTTCTGGGTTTCGAAGACCCGAGTTGTGACCTTGTTCTTCAAGAGCCACGACCCACTTGTTTGAAGAGGCTGGAGAAGCCTCTGGTTAGCCCAGGCACCGCGGCATGGGGGAGCATGCCGCTGCCCGTGTCCTCCAGCAAGGAGGGCCTTGGCCTCTAACTAAGTAGCAGCCCGCAGCCCTAAAGGGCATGCCGCGACCCAAAATGGGAAAATAGGGGAAGTTAAGGTTTTTAGCTCGAAAACTCAAATGTTAAGGCTTGGGAAGGATTTTACTACCCAGTTTGGTAGAATCCAAGGTCCCGGAGGCTAGATTAATACTCCGAAGTTATTTATTTGTTTAGAACTTGATAAATGATTATTATGAATGCATTGTGACTAGGTTTTCAACGAGGCTCGGGTTAGAGGACTGTGCTCGGGATCACGGTGCTCAGATAGCTCAAGACACAGGTAAGAAAATTGTTGTACCTGTAGAGCAGGGTGTGGCCCTATTGTTTGAATTGGAAGGCGCAACCCTAATGTTTATGTTCTGTATGCATTTAAATATTTGTGAACATTATTATGTATTTTATGAATGAACAGCGTGGTCGAGAACGCTGACGGCCGAGAACGGCGAAGGCCGAGAATGGCAAGATGCTGGGTATGGCAAGGGGTCAGGATCTATGTTGAGCACACGGAGTGCAGGCCGTTAGGGTGAGACCTTCCTAGGGTGCTGCAGCCACCCTCTCGGTGAAGACCACGAATCCAAGGCCTGGTAAAGCGCCTGGGACGGCACTGGCCGCTATATGTTTAGTCCATTGGCTGTGTTGTTGTATACTGTGGATTGTCATATATATGTTAAATGTTTTTTTGTTGAGTTTTCTTGCTGGGCTTCGACTCACAGGTGCTTTATGGTGTAGGTAAGGGCAAAGGAAAGGTCAACCAACCATGAGTACAGAGAGCGTGGATCAACAGGTACATGTTCAACCTACCTGGCTGCCACGGCTAGGGTTATTTTTGGGAAAATGTACTGTAATGGTTATTTTGTCGCCTAGAGTGACCTTAATTGTATTTTTGAATTGTAAAGCATTTTCTAAATAGTTTTTTGAGATCCCGTACGTACAACTTTTCAATAATTACAATGAATGTCCAAATTTTATAATTTTTGTCAATAAATGAGTTTAACTTCAGTTTAGTCACACTTTTGACCTAAAACCTCGATTAGCGAACTAATGACACATTTATAACTCACATAGTAACGACTCTAAGGAAGTAAGGCGTTACAGATAAGTAGTTAATAAAAACTTAGGATGTTTTATTAATTAAGATGTTTCTCTATTTAATAAGTGAATATTTGTAACTGTCGCCTACCAGAACATATGGCTTCATGGCTAGTTAAAGTACATAAGAAATAGATGATAAGTGTTTTAGTATTTTACTTATCTCAAAACATTTTTTATGTTATGCTATTTCAAAAAAAAAAAATTATGAATAAGTGTTTGTCAAGCAATCATTAATTTCTACTTAGTTGATAATCATAGCTCTAGGCTTCCCACCCCATACTCTCTCTAATCTCTAAAATGTTTCTCTATGGTAAGAACCTCATGAAGTGTTTGTGCAACATCAACATGGTGTTGATTATGGACAACATCAAGTTCATGATAATCAAAGATATTCTTATTTTTCCTATGCAACGACCATCAAATCCTTCAAAGAGGATTGTTAATAGTGGTTTGAGGAAAGGAAAGAAGGCAAATACTACTAAAAAAGCTCAAGGAGAAGTTGTTATAAGCTTCTTCTTCAAAGAGAAAATGAGGAAGAAATTCAAACAAAAACAACAAGAAGACCACTGGCAAGGCACAGAATGCTGCTAAGCACCATGGAGCAAGGCCAAATTATAAGTACACTAAAGGGGAGTGTTAAAGGGTAGTATTTCCAACTGCAACGAGACTATGAATTGGGACAAGATTTCCTAGTACTCAAGGCATATGAAACCGAAGATAATGAAATATTTATCTTGGATGCATGTGATTTTAGAGGATGATTTTTTGGTTTTGGATCGCTGAATCAATATTTACTAAACAAGCATGTACTTTTTTACACATTTTTAGCATTAGGAAAGTCATGAAGGATAAAAAGCCAAAGCTTGGAATCCATTAAGGGTTGTTCGTATTAGAAAAGGCAAACGGATAAGCTTGAATGAATTTCATAAATAAATATATTGTCTTTAGACAATGTTTATTTTATTCGATTTTCAATGGAAATTTTAATTTCAGTTTTTCTTATTACATAAACAACAATTTATAGTTACTTTCACAAGTAATAAAATCATATTTCTTTAAATGGATGTGAATCGTGGGGTGGATGCATGAAAAATGGACTATACATATTGCAACCAAATGAACCCTGTGTTCTAAATAATGAGTTGTTTAAGATAGCTAAATCTAGGACCGTTAAACGACAAAAGGTCAATAACATTAGAAATGACGTACCTTTGACATCTTAGCTTTGGTCATATTTGCTATGATAGGATTCAAAGACTAGCAAAGGCTTGGCCTTTGAGGGAACTTACCAAGGGTGACTTACCTGTTTGTGATTCTAGTCTAGAGGGGAAAATGACGAATCGTCCATTCTCTGTGAAAAGAGAAAGGGACAAAGAACCACTAGGGATAGTATATTCAAATGTCTAGGGACAAATTAATGCTCAAGCGAGGGGTGGTTATGAGTGTTTCGTCACATTCATTGGCAATTTGTCTAGAGACTCATGTAAGTAACTAAATCATAGAAATTCTGAGAATTTGTTAAGAAGTTCAAAGAATTCATTGCTATGGCTTTAAAACTGTTGCGGATTTTATATGCTATGCAAGTGCACGTATCGCAATTTAGTAATAATCTTGGTAAAACCAAGTATCGTCCTCAAGGACTGAATCCCCAATTATCAATCAATTAATCTTTTTTTCTATTTGGTCGATTAGATTTTCGATTCTTGTAGACAAAGCAAAAGAAAATATAAAGTGCAGGAACAATAATTAAAGATTAAATAAAACAATGAGTAATAACAAAACCTTAGAATTAAACAATGAAAGAGTAATTATGATATTTAATCTCATCAACTATCCTCCCTATCACTCCCTAATACAAAATACTAGATTCTTCTTCTTTCTGCCTATTTCAATTCACGAGTTGACAAAAGCAGCTTATAATCATATTATGAATTATAAACTCAATCTAAGTGAGAGTTTCCTATATTTCTATGGTAAATTGAATCACAAAGAAAACATTAATATTAACAACTCAATAAATAGTTACACAATTAATCTGGATACTCTCGTTCCAAATTAAAATTATGTCCAATATAACCAAAGCAAATTCAAATCGCACTTCTCATATTTTGATTAAAAAACATATAGATAATGACTATAGATGGCCAATCAATAATCAATCAATAAGAACATGCTATAAGGAATTTAAAAGAGATTGAAGAAAATTGAAATTGCATTAATTCATAACAGGGATTCAAGTGATTCAATTAAAAATCCTAAACAGCAAATTAGTTCATAATTGTAATTCTAATCACACAGAAATTTAAAAATAACATAAAGAAAATCGATGAAAAGTAAACAATTGAGAATTATCCAAGCCTTCCTCAGCCTCCAAGACTCTCTTCTCTCCCTCTTTTTCTCTCTTTTCTTTTCTTATAAAACCTAATTTTTTTCAATTTTAGAAGAGGCGGGTCGTGGCTTTACATGCACCATCCCGCGGCCCGTGTCCGTATTTCTTGAAAATCTGCATATCCTGGCCGCAGCTCTCCCATAGCCATGCCGCGGCCCAAGTCTCTGATTTCTGGGATTTGGCCCTTCTATGCCGCGACTCTCCTTAGCCATGCCGCGGTCCAAGTCTTGCCTCCAAAACAATGGTTCTGTTTAAAGGGCTGGCCGCAGCTCCAAAGTACTTATGCCGCGACTCTTAAGCAATTTTTGAACTCATGCATTTTTAAGCCCGAAAAATTACCAACACCTCCAAATCACGCTAAGATCCATCCTTTGTCAAAAATATTACTAAAACTTGGATATTTCTTCTCTTTTTGGGCATTTTTCCTCCAAGTACTCAAATCTTCCTGTTATTCACAAAAACTGCAAAACAAACAAACAAAAGCATAAACCCGCGCTAAATGAAAGAAAAATGACATAAAAGACTCCCTAAAACACCACCTAAACATGACATAAACTAGACTCAACAAACTCCCCCAAACTTAACCTTTACTCGCCCTTGAGTAAAGATTGACTTCAAACTTAAAACATAACAAGACACAAACAGTAAAGCCTCCATTATATTCACAACACCTTGTCATCATTCACAAAATATCAACTGCATTTTACAACCAGAATTTCAGCCCAATCACTCTAACAATTAACCCAAATGCCTCAATTGAAAATTAGAATATGATTTGTAAATAACAAAATGAGCAATTAGAATGCATCATACATGTCTTACTCATTCAACAAATCGCTACGCAATATTCAAAATGCTTTCATTCTTGCCTTTCTCCACTAATGTCAACAACACATGTTTTGGAATCAACATGACTTTTAAGGTTCATAACATTGTGGCTTAGGTAACGGTGGCTGAAAAGACATTTAGGCTTCATTATACCATAAGCACATCAAAAACCAGTCAGATCAACCTTCTTGCCTTTCAAAACCTTTCCCCAATCCTCCACTTTTTCAACAATTGAGAAAATCACAAAATCATGCTCCAACATCACTTTATTTACTTATTTTTCACTCTGTAAGTTTTCTTTCCTTTTTTTTTAAGAAAATAAATAAATGATGTAGCATAAGCTTTTACACATCTCTCAATCATTAAGGTACATTATTTATCCACATATCAACGATTTGACCCAATACACTTCATTTCCCCTAAACTTATTTCTATGCTTATGGCATAACTCAAGGACAAAGGAAAATAGTAATGGGTACATTTTTGGCTTAATAGTGTGGTTAAACAATTTATCAAACAGGCTAAGGCACAAAGGGGCAAACTAAGGATAAAAATAATATTGGTAGGCTTGAAAGGCTCAAACGTTCCAACAAAATTGCCTAGATCATTTTCCAATACACATGTTATCAAGGATTTTGTCTCAAAAGACAAGCAATGCAAGTTCTATCGTATTCCACAATTCATTCCTCATACCCAAGTAAAACATGTATAACATGTGATAATTATCCACATTTACACAACATATTCAAATTTCCAAGAAGCATTAAAATTAATCAAAAGAGTAATCAACCAAGCACATGGTTATTCATGCAATCACTATTTCACAAATGATGACAAATAACATTAATAACGAAATTTTATCGGCTTAACTGTTCAAAGACAAAACGAAAATAACAAACAGTAAACTAAAAGAACAATAATAAAAATAAAAATAAAAACAAAGTCAAAATGATAAGCCCCTCCCCCAAACTGAAATTTCACATTGTACCCCATGTGACATTAAGACTATGGAGAGAAGACTTACCTCAGAAAGCACGCCACATCAGTATGGCGGAGGTGATGGTGGTGGGTTCTATGGATTAAACTGTGGTGGAGGGGAGAAGTAACTTTCATCAGCAGAACTCATAGTCCACCTAGTGACGAAAGCATTCAATTCTTCTATATGAACACGCCCGTACTCATTCTGTTGTACCAAGTAGTCATTGTAATGCTGATTTTACGCATGATGCAACTGGATTAAATTTTGACTTTGGCGGATGATATAATCCAGTTGATCATGCGTACGTTGTGTCTGCTCATCAATAGGCCCACCAAGTGCCAAATTTGAAGGTGGGTTACTATGACCCGCGTCATCAGCTCCCTCCTCCTCCACATGGTCAGTGTCAGCTACTTCATCGGCCCGTCGACGCTTATAATGTTGCCCAGGTGACAGTGGGATAAGAGAGGTCGGAGCAAAGGCAGCAAATAGAGTTTGATTAATTAGCCCCATGGGCTTCTGAACCAGATCACTGACAAATCCCAGTACATCATAAGTAGCACACAGAGTCGAGATAAAAGTACCATGAGCAACACCAGCAGTAGTATTGAACCTACTAATATTGCGGATGCTGTAACGGATGACTCGACCCACATCAACTGTCATCTTTGTCGTGATAGCATATACCAATAAAAAAACGCTCTCTATCAATAGTAGATAAGTGAGAGGTAGGCAACAAGCGGGAACTAACAAAATAAACCCAGACTTTGGCAAGCGGATTAAGTTGCCACCGGTTCATGTCTTTGGGCTTGCCATGCTGATAATTAAAACGAGCCCCCTCCATAATCAAAACTTTAGCCACTGCATCATAATTTGGCCCGCTAAAGTGAGCCAACTGCCAATGCTCATCATCAAGTGCAGACAATGTTGGGAGGTGCAGCAATGAATTAAATAAATAAATTTCAGTAGGCACCCTTTTACCCCGAATAAAGTTTTGATGTTTGGCATCAAGATACGGGAAATTGGCGTAAAACTCAAACATTTGGGAGTAATTGGTCATGCCAACACGGGTAGAGTTGCAGAAAACACCCCAATTTCGTCTCACTATCTCAGCCCGAATGAGATCATAGGCGGGATTATTTTCAAACGGCTCATCTTGAAAATAAAACCCCCTCTCCTTAACCACAGATTTTTCATGAATTGTTTTGAACATATCAGCCTCTTGCTTATTGACAAATAAGTTAGTATCATAATCAGCAGGAGGTGGTGGTGTTTGTTGAGTTCGGGATAAAGAGGCTTTCTTTGAAGAGGCACCTTTTGTGGGATTTCTCTTAGGACCCATTTCACCAATACAATAACACACAAAATATCCCCAAATGTTCTAAGAAAAATAAAGCAGAACCTCCCCTTGTTTTTCCATTCCCCAAAATTACCAAATTACAATAAACAAGCAACCCATCCACTTACACCAGACAAAACCCCTCAATTTCTCAAAGAAAAGTCACTAAATAGTCCAAAATGACAGAATATGTATAAGCTTCCAATAAGAAATCACTAGAAAGGATATGAGACACTTACTTGAATGTGAAAACCCTTCTTCTTTTTGTCTCCTTGGCAAAGGAAATACTCACAATGGGGAATTGGGTTGTGAAAATTGAGAGAGAAAGGAGGTTTGGGTTATGGTGAAAGTGAGAAGTGTGAAAAAAAATGAAGAAAAGGACGAAAATTAGGGTTTTTACACCTGACTACGCACACGGGTCGCGGCCCACATCAACATTCGTGGAAAATCTGGGGATTAATGTTGCGGCCCTTGTCTCTCCATGCCGCGGCCCTCTAAACAACACGAGTCCATATGTCGCAGCTCAACTTATCTATGCCGCGGCTCGCCCCAATTTTTCTGAAATCCTGAGCTTTTGGAATGAGCTATGCCGCGGCTCCACAAGACTATGCCGCGACCCTTAAGGATTTTTGTTTATTTTTTTCATTTTTCACTCTTTTCACGATTCCAAAAGTCCAAAAATAAACCAAGTATCCATAATTTACAAGTGCGAAAGTAATAAAAAATTAATACAACAAAATAAGGTGCCTCCCACAAGCGATGTCGTTAACGTCATTTAGCCAGACGCTGAACTCCTCTTCGAAGAGGCTTCAACAGAAGAATTGACTTCACTTGATCAAACATACTGCCCAGATATGGCTTCAACCGCTGACCATTCATCTTGAAAGGCTCTCCATTTTTGCCTTGCAACTCCACCGATCCATATGGAAACACCTTCACAACAGTAAAAGGGCCCGACCATCTGGATTTTAATTTGCCAGGAAATAGCCTCAACTGTGAATTAAAAAGAAGTACATGCTGTCCAGGTTGAAATTCTCTTTTGATTAGGTTCTTTTCATGCCAGGCTTTTGTACGCTCCTTATAGATTTTTTCATTTTCGTATGCCTCATTACAAAATTCATCAAGTTCATTCAATTGCAAAATTCTATTTTCACTAGTGACAGTCCAATCGAGGTTTAATTTTTTCATTGCCTAGTATGCCTTCTGCTCTAGCTCAACTGGAAGATGGCAAGCTTTCCCAAAAACTAAGCTATATGGGGACATACCTATCGGTGTTTTAAACGTTGTTCTGTGAGCCCATAGTGCGTCATCCAACTTCTTTGACCAGTTTTCCCTTGAACTATTGACAATCTTTTCAAGGATACTTTTCACCTCCCTGTTTGAGATTTCAGCTTGGCCATTTGACTGGGGTGATATGGCAATGCAGTGCAGTGGTAAACGTCGTAGCGAGCTAAAAGTGCATCAAGTTGTTTGTTAACAAAATGACTCCCTTCATCACTAATGAGAGCTCGGGGTGTGCCAAAACGAGTGAAAATGTGTTTATGGAGAAAGTTTAACACAATTTTACTGTCATTGGTCTATGTCGCAGCAGCTTCCACCCATTTGGACACATAGCCAACAGCTAACAAGATATACTCATTACTATACAATGGTGGAAATGGACCCATGAAGTCAATGCCCCAAACATCAAATAGCTCGACTTCCAAAATCACATTGAGAGGCATCTCATTTCTCCTTGAGATATTGCCCGTGCGCTGGCACCGATCACAAGCCTTCACAAAAATGTTAGCATCTTTGAATAAAGTTGGCCAATAAAAACCACTCTGAAATACCTTAGCTGCAGTTCTTGTGGATCCAAAATGTCCACCACATTGCAAGTTGTGGCAGTGGGCAAGAATAGAATGCATTTCATCCTCAGGTACACAACGACGAATAATTTGATCAGCACAATGCTTATAGAGAAGAGGCTCCTCCCAGTAGTAATGCTTCACCTCAGAGTAAAATTTCTTCAACTGTTGCCTTGTCATCTCAGGAGGCACAGCCTTTGAAACAAGGAAATTCACAATATCCGCAAACTAAGGCACAACAGGATTTTCACTTGCCCCAAACAACTGTTCATCTGGAAAGGAGTCATTGATCTGCACATCTTTCTCATTCTGACTCTCTTCTATTTCTAGTCTAGACAAGTGATCTGCTACAAGGTTTTCAGTAACCTTTTTATCGCGTATCTCCTTATCAAACTCTTGTAGCAATAAAATCCATCTAATTAAGCGAGGCTTTGCATCCTTCTTAGTCATCAAGTACTTGATAGTAGAGTGATCAATATACACAATCACCTTATTGCCAATCAGATAGGGTTTGAACTTGTCAAAAGCGGAGACTATGGCTAGCAACTATTTTTCTGTTGTGGCATAATTCAACTGTGCATCATTGAGAGTCCTACTAGCATAATAAATTGAGTGAAATACCTTATCAATACGCTGCCCCAAAACTGCACCCACAGCATAGTCACTAGCGTCACACATCAATTCGAATGGTAAGTCCCAGTTTGGAGCCACAACTATAGGTGCAGCTATGAGTTTCTCCTTTAGTACCTTAAAGGCATGAAGGCACTCTTCATTGAAATAAAAAACCACACCATTCATTAATAGTGAAGGGAGAGGCTTAGACACTTTGGAAAAATCTTTGATGAATCGTCGATAAAATCCCGCATGGCCAAGGAAACTCCTCACACCTTTCACTAACACCGGAGGTGGTAATTTTTCAATTGTTGCAATTTTTTCTTTATCCACCTCAATACCATCTCTAGAAATCTTGTGTCCCAGAACAATTCCCTCTTTTACCATAAAATGGCATTTCTCCCAATTCAACACCAGATTTGCCTCTTCACAATGATTCAACATGTTTTCCAAGTTACCCAAACAGAGGTCAAACAACGAGCCAAAGACAGAGAAATCATCCATGAAAATCTCAATAGACCTTTCCACCATATCTGAAAAGATAGCCATCATGGATCGTTGAAATGTTGCTGGAGCATTACATAATCCAAATGGCATTCTCCTGAAAGCAAATGTGCCATAGGGACATGTGAATGTTGTTTTCTCTTGATCCTCTAGTGCAATAGCAATCTGATGGTACCCTAAATACCCATCCAAGAAACAGCAGTAGCTGTGGCCTACAAATCTGTCAAGCATTTGATCAAGGAAAGACAAAGGAAAATGATCCTTCATTGTAGCCTTGTTGAGCTTGCCGTAATCAATACAAATCTGCCACCCCGTCACAGTTCTCATTGGAATGAGTTCATTATTTTCATTTTTTACCACGGTCATACCACCCTTCTTAGGTACCACTTGTACTGGGGTCACCCATGCGCTATCATAAATTGGGTAGATCACTCCGACGTCCAACCATTTAAGAATCTGCTTAAGTACAACCTCCTTCATTGCTGGATTGAGTCTTCTCTGAGCCTCTATAGATGGCTTGCTATTCTTCTCCAATCAAATTTTATGCATTACTGTTGAGGGACTTATTCCTCTAATATCCGCCAATGTCCACCCTATGGACAATTTATGATCCCGTAAAACCCTCAACAATTTTTCCAATTCTGTTTTGGAGAGGTGAGCTGAAACTATTATTGGTAAAGTTTCCTTCTCTCCCAAGTAGGCATAACATAAATGATCTGGAAGAGCCATTAATTCCAACTGCGGTGGCTGCTGAATGGATGTTAATGGTCTTTCAGGCCCCCCTGCTAACTCTTCAAACTTCTTCATGTACGGTTGGTAAGAATTGATCCAATTTACATATTCTCTCATCTCAGCATCATCATCATCATTTACCTCACCACTTGTTATCACCGCCTCTAAAGCATTACAACTCACCCTTCTTTTCGAGATTGCCTTCTCTATCACATCCACTCTATAGCAATTGTCACTAGCCACCGGATACTTCATGGCCTTGAAGACATTAAATACCACCTTATCTCCTTGAACTCTAAGTTTAAGCTCTGCCTTTTGAACATCAATGAGAGCATGGCCTGTGGCTAGAAATGGTCTACCGAGAATAATAGGTACATTCATATCCTCCTCCATGTCAAGAACGATAAAGTCAGCAGGAAAAATAAACTTATCCACCTTCACAAGAACATCTTCAATAATACCCCGTGGATGTTTCACCGATCGATTTGCTAATTGTAGAGTGACTGTTGTTGGTTTTGCCTCACCCAAACCAAGTCTTTTGAACACAGATAAGGGCATCAGATTAATACTCACCCCTTGATCACATAAAGCATGCTTACATTAAAATTTTCCAATTGTATAAGGTATAGTAAAGCTCCCCGGATCTCTCAACTTTTTGGGTAACTTCCTTTGCAATATTGCACTGCACTCTTCAGTTAATGCCACTGTCTCATAATCCTCCATCTTCTTCTTCTTGGACAGAATCTCCTTCATGAATTTCACATAGCTGGGCATCTTCTCTAAGGCCTCAGCAAAAGGAATATTGATATGAAGCTTTTTAAACACCTCTAAAAACTTTGAAAATTGTTTATCAAGAGTATTTTTTCTAAGCCTCTGAGGATATGGAACTCGAACTGGCTGGTCATCAACAACTGGAGGACTCTTTTCTGAACTCTGGTGGTCTTCAGTAACCTTTTTTTGTTGTATCATACTTTTCAACCGTCTCTTCATTCTGAACCACTGACTGCTTTACACTAGGCTGCTCAACTTGTTTACCACTCCTCAGAGTAATTGCCTGAACTTGCTCCTTAGGATTGACTTCAGTATTACTAGGAAAATTACCCTGTGGTCTGTTATTAAGCATATTAGCCAACTGCCCCACTTGTGTTTCCAGATTTTTGATAGAAGATCTAGTCTTTGTCATGAACTAATTTTGAGTGTTGGTGAGGTTCAATAATGCAGCTTGCAATTCATTAGGCCTATCTGGTGCAGCTTGATTCATTAGTTATTGAGGCATAGGCTATTGTGATGAAGAGGCTTGATACATTGGTTGCTGAGGCATATTCTGCTGAAACTAGCCTTGAAACTGAGGTTGCTGGCCCTGATTGTTCCTCCAAGAAAAATTAGGATGATTTCTCCACCCAGGATTGTAAGTGTTGGAGAATGGATTATTGAATGGCCTCTGAAAATTTTCCACAGCTCGAACCTGAGCATGATCCATAGAAATGTTATTACTACTGCTAGCATGACACTGATCAATAGAATGAGGACCACCACAAATTTCACACCTAGCTTCCATCTGAACCGCATTAGCAGATACAATGCTCTGCTGTAATCGTTTTGTCAAGGAGGCCACTTATGGTGTTAGAGTAGTAATTGCATCAATTTCATGCACCCCAGCTACCTTTCTGACCCCAGATGACCTCTCCTCAGACCACTGATGATTATTTGTGGCCATGTCCTCTAGCAGCTCATATGCTTCATTGGCACTTTTACTCATGAATGCCCCACCAGCTGCAGCATCGATAATCGTTCTTGTTGTACCACACAGCCCTTTATAAAAATTTTGAACCAGCATCCACTTCTCTATACCATGGTGGGGGAATTTCCTCAATAACTCCTTGAAACGCTCCCACACATCATATAATGACTCTCCATCCATCTGATAGAAGTTATTAATTTCTCCCCTCAATTTAGCAGCCTTCAAGGGAGGGAAAAACTTAGCCAAAAATTTATGAGCAAGGTCTTGCCAAGTATTGATAGAATTTTCCTGAAGTGAATTAAGCCAGATCTTAGCTCTTTCCCGCAGAGAAAATGGGAAGAGTCTCAACCTTATAGCATCATCACTGACCCCATTGTACTTGAAAGTGTTGCACAACTCAAAGAAATTTGCCAATTGCATATGGGGGTCTTTAGAAGGCAAACCACCAAATTGAATAGTGGACTGCACCATTTGCAAAATTGCCAGCTTAATCTCAGTATTATTGGCCTCCACCGTCGGCGGTCTTATACAGTTATGTACTCCCGTTATAGTGGGCAGTACATAGTCTCTCAAACTTCTGGCAGGAGAATTTTGAATCGAATGTTGAAGAACTTTAGGAACCTCATTATTCCTCTCATTTTGTGCCATCTCTACCATTTGATGAGCCAACCTCTTATTTCTTCTATTTTGTTTGCACGTCTTCTGAATTTCAAGATTTATAGGAACAAGCCTACCTGCCCCTCTTCTGCTACGCATATAATACAACCACCTGAAATTTACAAAGGAACGCAGCTGAAACAAATTAGAAACAAGATAAAAATAACCAAATTAGAAATAAAATCAATTAGACTCTATTGATAGTTTTCAGTCCCCCGCAACGGTGCCAAAAACTTGTTGCAGATTTTATATGCTACACAAGTGCACGTATTGCAATTTTGTAATAATCTTGGTAAAACCAAGTATCGTCCTCAAGGACTGAATCCCCAATTACCAATCAATTAATCTTTTTTTCTATTTGGTCGATTAGACTTTCGATTCTTGTAGACAAAGCAAAAGAAAATATAAAGTGCAGAAACAATAATTAAAGATTAAATAAAACAATGAGTAATAACAAAACCTTAGAATTAAACAATGAAAGAGTAATTAGGATATTTAATCTCATTAACTATCCTCCCTATCACTCCCTAATACAAAATACTAAATTCTTCTTCTTTCTGCCTATTTCAATTAACGAGTTGACAAAAGTAGCTTATAATCATATTATGAATTATATCTCAACCTAAGTGAGAATTTCCTATATTTCTATGGTAAATTGAATCACAAAGACAACATTAATCTAAACAACTCAATAAATAGTTACACAATTAATCTGGATACTCTCGTTCCAAATTAGAATTATGTCCAATATAACCAAAGCAAATTCAAATCGCACTTCTTAGATTTTGATTAAAAAACATATAGGTAATGACTAGAGATGGCCAATCAATAATCAATCAATAAGGACAAGCTATAAGGAATTAAAAAGAGATTGAAGAAGAAAATTGAAATTCCATTAATTCATAATAGGGATTCAAGTGATTTAATTAAAAATCCTAAACAACAAATTAGTTCATAATTGTGATTCTAATCACACAGAAATTTAAAAATAACATAAAGAAAATAGATGAAAAGTAAACAATTGAGAATTCCCCAAGCCTTCCTCAGCCTCCAAGACTCTCTTCTCTCCCTCTTTTCTTTTCTTATAAAACCTAATTTTTTTCAATTTTAGAAGAGGCGGGCCGCGGTTCTACATACACCATGTCGCGGCCCGCGTCCATATTTCTTGAAAATCTGCATATCCTGGCCGCGGCTCTCCCATAGCCATGCCGCGGCCCAAGTCTCTGATTTATGGGATTTGGCCCTTCTATGTCGCGGCTCTCCTTAGCCATGTCGCGGCCCAAGTCTGGCCTCCAAAACAATGGTTCTGTTTAAAGGGCTGGTTGTGGCTCCAAAGCACTCATGCCGCGCCTCTTAAGCAATTTTTCAACTCATGCATTTTTAAGCTCGAAAAATTACCAACGCCTCCAAATCACGCTAAGATCCATCCTTTGTTACCAAAACTTGGATATTTCTTCTTTTTTTGGGAATTTTTCCTCCAAGTACTCAAATCTTCCGGTTATTCACAAAAACTGCAAAACAAGCAAACAAAAGAATAAACCCGCACTAAATGAAAGAAAAATGACATAAAAGACTACCTAAAACACCACCTAAACATTACATAAACTAGACTCAACAAAAACCATATTAGGTAAAATGTTAAAGATCGTGCGATCTAATTGGGGTGGAGGATATTTGGATAATCAAAACCAAGATCATTTAATTAAACTTGGAGAATTGTCTAAACCAACTGCCCAAGGACTCCGCAACATAACAGTGTTGGTAAGCAACGTGAATCACACATTTATGAAAATGTGTGTTCTATGATAAGCTATTCAACTCTACCAACTTCTTACCCAGATCTTTTCTGGATACATACTACCTAGAGCTCATGTGACATTTTTTAAATGTTGTGTCATCTATAATTTGTCTCTAGGACAACGCTAGTATTATGGAATGGTCATGAACCTAATTTACGGTATTATGGAATTTGGGGATGTCCTACTTATGTCCTGAGGAAAAAGGTAGGAAAGATAGAATAACGAATTGAGGTTTGTTTGTTTGTTGGCTATCCTAAAGGTACTTAGGGTTGTTTGTTTTATAGTCCAGTTGACAAGAAAGTGTTTGGCTCTACAAACGCTACTTTTTTGGATAACGACTACATAATGAATTTCAAGCCTCGTAGCAAAATAGTATTAGATTGAAAAATGATAAACTATTGTTTCATCCTCACCGACGCAAGTCGATGGAAATAAGGTAGATTTAGAAACTACTGATCAAAGTCAGAAGGATACAATGCCTTGTCATAATGGGACTGTCTCTCGGAACCCGGTATCGATGAGATGGATAGTAAAACCGACAAGCTAGTTGGGGACACAACTAACAGTGATCTGTTGGCCTATAAACAAGCAATGGGTAAGTCTGAAAGAGATATTTGACTTGATGCCAAGTTCCAGGAAATAGAATCTAAGTGCTCTAAATTTGTCTGAGATTTTGTAGATGTGCCATTCGACTTTGGGCCCATGGGGTGCAAGTGCAACTATAAGAAGAATAGATGAGCTGAAGGAAAGGTCGAAACATTAATGGCTCAACTCGTGGAAGAGATAGAATGTTTACTTAGAGAAAAAATTTTCTCCAGTAGCCATGTTAAAATTCATTTAGTATCCTCTTATCCATAGCCACAACTCTTGATTAAGAGATAAGAAAAATGGACATCAAAGATGCATTTTTAATGGCTATCTTGATGAGATTATTAACATGGATCAATCATAAGGATTTAAAGTAGTTGGACTAGAAATTCGGCAAGCTGAGTAGGTCAATCTATGGACTTAAACAAGCTTCGCGCTCCTAGAACTTAAGGTAAAATGGAATCATTAAGACCTATGGTTTTGAACAAAATCAAGTGGACCCTTGTGTTTAACAACTTAAGGAAAAAGACATTGTGGTGTTCTTAATCATTTATGTAGATGAGATCTTACTCATTGGAAACAATGTCAAGAAATTATCAAACATAATGAACTGGCTAGAAACAAAATTCCAGATTTTGTTGGAGCAAATCATGTTCTTGGTATCCAGATCATCAGGGATAGAAATAACTGAATTTTGGCTCTAACTCAAGTGACCTACTTAGGTGAGGTGCTTGGGAGTTACTCTATAACAAATTCCAAGAAAGGATGTTTAACATCTTCACATGGTATTTATCTTTCTAAGCAACAGTCTCCATAGACTCCTCAAGAGAAAGTAATGATTTCACGAATTCCTTATGAATTTACAATTAGAAGTCTAATGCATGCTATGTTGTGTGTTGTGATCCGCTATGCAGTGGCAGTGGTGAGCAAGTGCACCTTGAAAATGAACAATGGATGGAGGTCGTTATCTTTGATGGAATAGAAACTATATGTTAGTCTTTTCAGGTGGATCTTTTAACCTGCTAGGCTACACAAATTCAAATTCTAAACTGATGTTCATGACATCAAGTCTACATCTGAAAAAGGTGTTTACTCCTTGGGGGGGGGGGGGAGAAGAAATAGGTTGTCTACCATCTCAGTAGCTGTGATTTGGAGAAGCGTTAGGCTATCTTCCATTTCAAATTCCACCTTGGAGACTAAGTACATAGTTATGACTATGGCGGCTAAGGAAATGGTCTGGCTGAGGAAGTTCTATATGGATCTCAGTGTTATTCCAAAAATGGATAAACCACTTATTTTTTTCTATTGACAATAATGAGGCAATAGAAAATTCGAAAGAACCTCGAAGCCACAAAAGAGCAAAGCATATAGACAGAAAGTACCACATTATCGAGGATGTGTGGCGAAGGTGTGATTTGAAGGTGGCATTGTAAGGAAGTATTTCATATCCCTTTACAAAGATATAAGCAGAGAGCATAATTGTGAATCATGTAGAATGCATGGTTTTGAGAAACATGTCACATTTGTTTTAAAAGAGCAAGTGTTAGTTTATTGGGTTTTGTGCCCTTATAAAACCTTGTCGAACATGTTACACGATTTTAAATTGTCTATAAATGTAGTAGAAATAATTTATTTTGACAACCGCGTTGCTTGCTTCTTTTATTACATGATTATTGGAATAATACAAACATTTATAAAATCCTGAACATATGGATAGTTAAAATTATAGTGACTTGGTCACGGTGGATTATAGTTGTAATTATATGTTCAAAAGAACGATTCCTAAGATTAGATCAGTGCATTGGATTTTCATTGATTAGGCAATCTAAGATATGTTCTACTTACACATTCGGGGTGTGATGTCTTGTCCAAGGAATTGACCAAGTAGATAAGATCAGATGTATTTGGTTACATCACACTAGGACCGATATTGATTGATAAATAAGTATCATTGTTATCGGATCTAATAAATATCACAACGTTGACCATAGGTTAAGTCTGTTGGGCTTTTATGCCCTAATTAAAACTCAAATTCTTTGTAATCTCATTTTATTATCAATAAATGAATAGAAATCATTTTTTGACTTGGTCAATCACTTTGCTCACATGTTTTTATTTTCATGATTATTTGTTTAATATAAACTTCTATTAAATCCCGAGCATATAGCTAATCTTATTTATAGTGACGTAATCACAGTGGAATATAAATATGATTATATGTTCAAAATAAGTTAGTCCTAAGATTAGTTAGTGCACATGATTTGCACTGACTTGTCAATCTACGATATGATCTACTTACACATTACAGTGTTATGTTCTTTCTAGAACATTAGCAAAGTAGATAAGATCGGATATATTTGTTACATCGGACAGGACCAATATTGACAGTTGATAAGATAAGTAAACATACCGTTATTATCTATTCTAGTCATATCATATAGTTGACCATAGGTCAATTCAATCTCAATTTTGAGTGGTTAGTATTCTAACTGATTGTATTATTTGAGTTCTTTGACTTGTTCGTTACCAGCTTACCCTACGGACTAGCCCATACTTACATCTTGGGAACTTGGTAGTATAATTGAGTGGGCGTGTTAATCATAGATATCAGCATCTATAGCTTCTGATGAAGAAGTGAAATGATGGTTTCCTTTTAGTTTGGTTCAAGGTGTTAAATGATAGAGATCTCATTTCAGTAATTAAATTAGTTTACTGAAATATCATTTACAAGGAACTAAGTGTTTTAAGGATAAAATACAATGAGGAGTAAAATGGTATTTTAGTCCTATCTCATTGTAGACCGTCTATAGAGGATTGAGTGACAATTATGGTTGTAACAATGGATAATTAATAGCGTATCTATATTTCTTATAGAGTGTTCTATGAATTCAAGAGTGCAATTCCGAGTCTATAGTGGAGTCACGAGGAATTAATAAGTTAGTAAATTTATTTGTTAGATTTATGATAACTTATTGGAGCTTGATTTCATAGGCCCATGGTCCCCATTGTACCTTGGATAAAATCATCTAGATAGTCTCAATTAATTGATTTAATTATTAATTAGAATTATCAAAGTTGACCCGGTCAATTTTGGATAGTTTCACAGAGTTGTGTAATTTTGAGAAGAAAAGAGAAATTATGACAGATTTATTAATTAAGATAAATTGGTATCTAAATTAATAAATAAGTTTAAATCAAGGTTCAAATTATAAATAATTAATTTGATAAAGGATTTAAATAATTATTTAATTAATTAAATCAATAGAAAATAATACAGGCCTTGATTTTAAGTCCAATGGGCTTATAATCAAATGGGAAATTTCACGGGCCTAAAACCGATGATAATATCGACCTAGGGCTTCAAAATGGCTATTATTTTATTGATTTTTTAATTAAATTAAATGGCCTAATTGAGTCTATAAAAGGAGTGCTTAGAGAGAAGTCACAAGCTCAGATTTCTAAGATGACATATAAGTTTAATCACTGGTTCTCTGATAGTTTTAGATTCTCTCTAAACACAAGTCATTTTCTAAGCCTCTTTTTTATTTTCTCTTCTACTCTCTATATCTATCTCATGTGTTGAGAATTTCCCACACTAGTCTAGGTGGTTCTAAGGATACATTGGAAGATTGTGAAGAAAATAGAAGATCGGTTCAGTTTCTTGATAATACTCTGGGACAGAGAGGATATAAGAGTTAGAGAAACTGAAGGAAGGATTGTTTCATTCCACTGTGTATACTGCAAGGAATCTATTCTTTGTTTCTCTTTGAATTCATTTTTAGAAACATGTTTTAGGCTATCTCATATTAATTTGTTTAATATTAGATATACATGAAAATAAATAAAGATCCTGTATAAGTTTCCCAACAAAGTCAAACTTAATTTTGAGTGATAAAATTCTTCTAATTATATTATTTAAATCTTTTGACTTCTTCATTACCAGCTTACACTACGGTCTAGCCCATACTTATATCTTGAAGATTTAGTAGTGTAATTGAGTGAGAGTATTATTCATAGATATGAAATCTATAACTTCTATATGAGAAGTGAAAAGAGGATTTCCTTAATTGCTTTGTTCAAACGGTTAAATTATTGAGATCTCATTTCTCTGATTAAATTCACGAAAATATCTTTTATAAGGAACTTAGTGGAAGTTAAAGATAAAATATTGAAGGGTAAAATGGTAATTTGCACCGAGCTCGTTAGTAAGTTGTCGATAAAGGATTGACTAACTATAATGGCTATAATAATGGATAACTTATTTATGGTATTGAAAATACGCTCTATGAATTCAAGAGTTCAATTGCGAGTCTACAGTGCAGTCCAGAGGAATTTATAAGGAAGTGAAATAATTTGTAAATAAATTCACAGTAACTTATTGGAGCTTGATTTCATGGATCCATGGTCTCCGCATCACCTTTTAGTAAATCATCTAGAAGTTCTCAATTAATTGATTTATTTATCAATTAGGATTTTTAAAGTTGACTAGGTCAATTTTGGAAAATTTTACAAAGATATGAGATTTAGAGAATAAAAGAGAATCTTTAGAAAGATTTATTAATATTGATAAATTGGTGTCAATATAAATAAATAAAATTAAATAAAGTTTCAAATTATAATTAGTTAATTTAAATAAGGATTTAATTAATTAATTAAAAGATAAATAAATAAAAAAGTTTTGAATTGAGGCCCAATTAGGATTTAAATTCTGTTATCCAAAAAAATAGCATTGATGACGTGGCAAGTGATCCCTGGACACGTGGCTGACACCTGGAAAAGTTCTGCTAGAGTATTGACCAGAAGACGCATTAGGAGCAGTAAGCAGCCTGTCTTACCTGCGACCAGTCTGGTCGATAGTTCCGCATACAAAGCAACATTAATGAGAAGATCTTTGTAAATCCCGAATTTAGCTCACACAATCTCCTGAGTATCCGATAATTCAGGAAAGAATATCTGTAACAATCTTATGTAATCCCCCTTGAGCCTATAAATAGAAAAAGGTAGCTCAAGGAAGGGACTTTTGGCTTTTGAATCATTTGAGAGACTATAGTAATTCTCCTAGGGATATTGTATTGTTCTTGAGAGGTTAGTGAAACTCATTGAATTCTTGTTCTTTGATCACTCCTTTGATTCTCATACCAATAACAATCTAAGTGGACGTAGGTTATTACCAGGTCACGGGGCCGAACCACTATAAAAATATCGTTTTGTCATTACGTTTCTCTCTACACATTCATTCATATCAAGCATATTCTGACTCCGTGTCAGTTGGCCAAATCCTGGGTCAACATTCTGGTGCTTTCATTAAGAGCTTGATTAATCATTGCTGAGAAAACTAATGGCGAAAACTTGAAGGAAAGCTGGACAGGCGGCCGCTGCTGCGCCATCAAATCCACCTCCTCCTCCCCCTGCAAGCGTGGCGGAGGATGAGCCACATCTGGACTTTGAGGAGGAAGAAATGGATGATGCAACGCTGAAGAGTACCCTGGGCGCGTTGCAGGAAGAGCTGGCTAATCTGAGAGCCAGTCAGGAGACTACTGCTGGAGTTGTGCATGGCAGCAGCAGGAGATTGAACGGCAACGCGCGGAACTAAGCGAAAGGCAGGCGGAGATGGACCGCCGCCAGAGCGAAGCCATGGCAGCCCTCGCGGCGGCCTTGCAGTTGGCAAGGACTCAGGCCGCACCTGTTTCGCAATCTGACTAACCTGGCAATGGGCCACCCAAGAGGGGTCCTAATCCGAACCCGCCAAAGCCGCCAATGGTTCCAAACCTAATGGCAACGGCAAAGGCAACGGGAATGGCAACGACAATGGCAAGAATGGTGGAAAACGGCCGTATAACGAGCCTTCCACCTCCGACAAGAAACGAGCCAAGGGTAATTGTTATGAACCTCGGTTCACTAACTACACTGCCCCCGTTGAGTCTCGGGGAGAGGATTATCAGGCCACAAGTTCTAGTGTGCCTTACAAAAAACCTGGCCCCATTCGGAAGGATATTTCGAAGAGAGACACTACCAAGTTCTGTCGTTATCGTAACGACTACGAACATGACACCAATGAATGCAACCAGTTGAAAGACGAAATCGAGTTCCTTATTAGACAAGGACACTTGAGAAGATACGTACGGGCCTCGGGAAATTTCCAACGAGAAGCTCCGGGTGGCAACGAGCAAGCGTCCACGCGCCAACGCTCGCCACCCTTATAGCCTGCCCCCGTGACTGGAACACTCTTAACCATCTGTGGCAGCCCGCACCTCGCGGGAAATAGCAGAAAAGCCAGGAAACGATATGCTCAGAATCTGCGCCACGACCAGGACATCGAGATGATGACTGTGGAGGACCGTGCACCAAAGAAGGCTTGGTCAGAGGAAGGAGAGATAACCTTCTCTGATGGCGACGCCCAACATGTCAGGTTCCCACATTCCGATCCGCTGGTCGTGGACATCCAGATGGCCAACATGATGATGAAAAGAGTACTGGTCGATACAGGAAGTTCAGTGAATATCCTGTATAAATCAACACTGGAACGCATGAAATTTTCCGTTAAGGACTTGGAGCCCTACAACCAAACGATATACGGCTTCTCTGGAGAAGGACTCGCCCCCGCCGGATTGATCAAGCTCCCAGTAACGATGGGTAGAACGCCTGCAACAAGGACATTACTCGCCACTTTTGTATTGGTCGATTGTCCCTCGGCGTACAATGCCGTTATTGGAAGGCCCATAATGGTTGATCTGCGGGCCATCATCTCTATGTGGCACTTGGCCATGAAGCTCCCAACAGACGCGGGGGTAGGACGCGTGTTGGGAAACCAGAGGGAAGCCAAGGAGTGCTACAACACCTCAATCACAAAGGCGAAGAGTGGAACATCAAAGAGCGCTACCTCAGATAGGTTGCAGATGGCAGTTGATACACAAGCTCAATTCGGTGATGAAGTCACCAAATAGGGTGTTGCCCAAAGTGATGACAGAGATTTGGATCCTCGCTTTGGGGATTTTGAAGAGAGTGTTGGACCCGTCGAGGACCTGGAGGAGGTCCAACTCGACAAAGAAGACCAGACCAGAGTCGTAAAGGTTGGGAAAAACTTAGAGCCTACCACGAAGAACGCACTGGTGGAATTTTTGCGAAAGAACCAGGAGGTTTTCACCTGGTCACATAAAGACATGGCTGGGATAGATCCCGCAGTTATCAGCCATGTCCTGAATATAGACAAGACCTTTCCACCCGTGCAACAAAAGAGAAGGCTGCTCGATAAAGATAGATCAAGAGCCTTAAAAGAAGAAGTCGAAAGACTAAAGGAGAATGGGTTCATCAGGGTGGCATTTTATCCATCGTGGGTCTCCAATCCAGTGCTAGTTCCCAAGCCTAACGGCAAGTGGCGGACCTGTGTGGATTTTACGGACCTTAATAAGGCCTGCCCAAAAGATTGCTTCCCACTCCCAAGGATTGACCAGCTGGTCAATGCAACTGCAGGACACGAGATCCTCTCGTTCATGGATGCATATTCAGGCTACAACCAGATTAGCATGCAGCCCCCTGACGAAGATCACACCAACTTTCGGACCGATACGGGCTTATACTGTTACAAAGTAATGCCCTTCGGACTGAAAAACGCAGGTGCGACTTACCAACGGCTAGTCAACCACATGTTTAAGGAGCTGATCGGAGTAAACATGGAGGTATACGTGGACGACATGCTGGTAAAGTCTAAAAAGGCAGAAGGACATGTGAGGGATTTACAAGAGTGCTTTAGTGTATTGAACAAATACCAGATGAAGTTAAATCCCCTCAAATGTTCCTTCGGAGTTGGATCAGGGAAGTTTTTAGGGTTTATTGTAAATTCAAGGGGAATCGAGGCCAACCCCGAAAAGATAAAAGCCCTGATCGACATGAAATCGCCATAGAGGATCAAGGATGTACAAAGTTTAACTGGGAGAATTGCAGCCCTAAGTAGATTTATTTCAAAATCAACAGACAAGTGTGTCCCTTTTTTCAATCTACTTAGAGGAAATAAGAAGTTTGAATGGATGGGAGACTGCGAGCAAGCATTCCAGGCCTTGAAAGCCCATAAGAAACTTTGTTTATTTACCTGGAGATTACTGAAGTTGCTGCTAGCGTGGTACTAGTGCGAGAGGAGGAAGGTATAAAAAAGCAGTCTACTATGTCAGCAAGAGACTGATCGGGGCAGAATTGAGATATCCACCAATTGAGAGGTTAGCATACTGCTTGATCCTGGCCTCTAGGAAGCTACGCCCCTATTTTCAAGCCCATCCTATTACAGTTCTAACTGACCAGCCCCTTCGGCAAGTCCTCCAAAAACCAAAAGCGGCTGGACGATTATTAAAATGGGCAGTCAAACTGGGGCAGTTCGATATAACTTATTCACCGCGAGCAGTAGTTAAGGGACAAGTCTTGGCCGACCTTATTGCGGAATTCACCGAACTCCCAGACAGCGAGCAGTGCGAACAGCCTGAAGCGCCCGAGCCTCAAGACAAAGCTCCTTCGTTGAAGCTATTCACAGATGGTTACCGAAGAGTCGTTCGTTCAAAAGTTTATTTATTGCTCGTGATAAATAAACTTGGGGGGCAAATGTTATCCAAAAAATTAGCATTGATGATGTGGCAAGTGATCCCTGGACACGTGGCTGACACCTAGAAAAGTTATGCTAGAGTATCGACCAGAAGACGCATTAGGAGCAGTAAGCAGCCTGTCTTACCTGTGACCAGTCTGGTCGATAGTTCCGCATACAAAGAAACATTAATGAGAAGATCTTTGTAAATCCTGAATTTAGCTCACACAATCTCCTGAGTATCCGATAATTCAGGAAAGAATATCTGTAACAATCTTATGTAATCCCCCTTGAGCCTATAAATAGCAAAAGGTAGCTCAAGGAAGGGACTTTTGGCTTTTGAATCATTTGAGACTATAGTAATTCTCCTAGGGATATTGTATTATTCTTGAGAGGTTAGTGAAACTCATTGAACCCTTGTTCTTTGATCACTCCTTTGATTCTCATATCAATAACAATCTAAGTGGACGTAGGTTATTACCAGATCCTGGGGCCGAACCACTATAAAAATATCGTGTTGTCATTACTTTTTGTCATTACGTTTCTCTCTACACATTCATTCATATCAAGCATATTCTGACTCCGTGTCAGTTGGCCAAATCCTGGGTCAAAAAATTCAAAACAAAGAGATTATGCCCAAGTCCATTTGTAGGAGGCCAAGGCTTTTATTTTTTGTTTATTTTTTTATAATTAATTAATATTTATATTTATATTTAAATGAAGAACATTAAGTTGCATATATAAGGATTATGATATTTATGGTTTTAATAAGGAAGTCTCAGTTGATTCATTCTGTAAGTGAAAACCTAGACAATCTCATTCTTTCTTGGCCACTCACTCTCTTCTTCTCTTCTAGATCTCCATCTCATGTATTGAGAACTAGCCCATACTAGTTCTAGGTTAATCAAACCTTGGTGAGGAAGACTGTGTTGTTAATCTAGTTCAATCTCTTGATAATACTCTGCTACAGAAAGGTATCAAAGGTTACAGAGATTGAAGGAAGGAGTTGTTCCAATTCCACTGCGTAATGTAGGTTTCTTCACTTTACTTAGTTTAGCATCAATTACATAGGAGCATGTTCCAAGAATTTACATGTTTGTTTGTGTTGAAGCTAAAAACTCCACGCCCTCGAAAGATCAAAGGCGCGCACTAAGGTCCCATAAGCACTTAATTACTAGATGGAGCCGCGATGCCCTCGGGCTCCCATTGTCCCGCACCAACCACGTACCTAGCGAAACCACGCCTTAGATGCACCTGACGGCCTCGCTGGTGGAGCGCCGCGCTGGGCGTAGTGGCCTCGCTGTTGGAGCGCCTCGCTGGGCGTGGTGGCCTCGCTGGTGGGGGGCCTCGCTGGGCGTAGTGGCCTCGCTGGTGGAGCGCCTTGCTGGGCGTGGTGGCCTCGCTGGTGGAGCGCCTCACTGGAAGTGGTGGCCTTGCTGGTGGAGCGCCTCGCTGCACATGATGGCCACGCTGATGGAGCGCCTCGCTGAGGGTGGTGGCCTCGCTGGTGGAGCACCTCGCTGGTGGAGCACCTCGCTGAAGGTGGTGGCCACGCTGGTGGAGCACCTCGCGGCACCTAATGGCCTCGCCAAGAAGGGCCTCGCCACGCATGACCTCGCCAAGAAGGGCCTCGCCACGTATGGCCTCGCCAAGAGGGGCCTCGCTAAGTCTCGCCACGCATGGCCTTGCGAAGAAGGGCCTCGCCACGCATGGCCTTGCCAAGAAGGGCCTCGCCACGCATGGCCTCACCAAGAAGGGCCTCGCCACGCATGGCCCTGCCAAGAGGGGCCTCGCCACGCATGGCCTATCTCCCAGACTCGTGAGTGACCTTGGGAGACTTCAGGCCTCTCATGTCAAGGACACAAGATCTCCAGCTCACACCAAAGGTCCCATTCCTTACACCTTGAGACCCCTATGCTTAGGGGCCACAGTACGAGTCGAATGGGACATGCTTGTACGACCTAGTACTGAGTATGGATACCAGTGCCAGTGAGACTGCTGGAGTAAGAGTCATGGTCCGTACGTCTATGGCCATAGGTCAGAGCCGACACCACTACCTCCTGCGCCACAACGCTTGCCACCACACATCAGACATGGGTACAGACAAGTAGTGGAGACATCCTCCTGACACCTGCTCCTGTACGGGATGTATGACCACAATCTCTGAAGCCACTCCCCTGACACCGTACATATGTACCACTTGGTCTCCTGGACCACTATGTATCTAAGGCCATTAGAGCCTACTATAAAATGAACTCTAAGACCACCTAAGAGGGGGTTGGAAAATTCATTGTATGCAGAGGCTATTAAGCAATATACATTTTTCACTCCATTGTTCATCTGTGTTTATCCTTTCATAAGTTAATTCTAAGGTCTTATCTAAACTTCGCCGCATTTACCTTTAAGTTTTCTGACCTAATTTCGTTGACGAGATTTCACCGTCAACAGTTTGATAATATGTAAATTACATGAAAAAAATAAAGATCGTGTAATATGTATTTCCTATAGTTATAAATTAATAAATTCTACAAAAATTAATATGTTCTTTATAAATTATCAAAAGAAAGGGCAAATTTGTAAAGTTAACAATTTTCCAAATTATTAAATCTGGCTAGGTCCAAGAGTGGGAACGGGTCATGAAAATACATTTAAAGGCCTAATTTTAATAACTAGGCCATGCTTAGGAATTTTTCTGAGAACTTAGAATACTGTTTTACAGTTTAAATCGAGTAAGGGCGTTAATACCCTTACTAGTTATTCTACAATGACCTCGATGTCCAAAGCCTTTTAATCTACTATAAATGTCATAATAAATCTGAATATATTGTATAACTATAATATTGGCAAAATGGAACAGGATTGTCTATGGAAGGATTTCGCCCGCACTCATCTAAGGACAACTAGTATGTCAATCTTTGATTGACGTGACTACAACATGAAATTAACTAGTGTGTTGTTTGCTAGATATAAAAATTTTACACTAGTGATACGTGGCTTATTTAGGGACAATGACTAGGGGTAATTATGCTCCACTTGAGCGATTTTAAGGTTAGGTTTGCTACCGTGACAATTGACTAGGAGATAAGTATGTTGGTAAAACTTAGGTGTCTTGATTATCCTAGGGGGTGCTTATGCTCTATTTCTGATATTTTATGGTCCTGTTTAAATCTGTCGCACTGATTTCTATTTGTTCTGTTAGCTATTGTGACATTTGTCTAGGAGATAAGTATGATGGTAAAACCTAGGAGTCTCGACGAGCCAGTGTGATTTATCCTACCCTTGTGTTAGTTTTAATGCCCTTGGTAACTCGTGACTACCCTCGAGAGGGATTTATGGCTTGGATACTAGTGCTGAGACTTGGGTTTCCATTATTGATGTATGTTATTGGGGATATCATAGGTAACTCCCATGTTGGTTTATAGGGTTAGAAATATTATTCTATATCTGCTCTCTGGTTTGGTTTTTTGCAAGGTTGTGTTGAATGTTGTTTCTATTATCTAGAATAATTGATATTTTGAAGATGCTTAGGTGGAATCCTAAGGTTGGTAAGTTATCTGATGTTCGGTGATTGACCTTTTGTTTTCTATTTTTCTTTGGTGTTGTAAGTTTGACTTTACCAACCGTTATCGCTTACATAGTTGTTTCATGTCTAGATAAGTGCTTGGGAAAACTGTGATAGTGAGTGTTAGAGAATATATATTATTGCTCAATGAAAATATGGAAAAACCAATATACAACTCTATGCAAAATATACAATAGACAAGGTAATTGATTAAATAAATATTACAACTCAATTGCTCAAAATACAAGTAAATAGAAATAAGAGAAGCAAGAGAATTATAAGAACTAAAACCTTAAAACAAAAGACACCAATAAATATGTAAATAGAAATAGAAGTAGAGGATTACAAACTCAGTACACTAATAATACAAGAAGAACAACAGAATGAAAAGATCAATGAAAAAACAAACTTGCACACAACCAAAGTGTAGAGCAGTGGGGATCACCAACTTGAACAAGGTTCAAAACCTTTGTCAAAAAGCTTATTTTCCCATATTCTCTAAGCACTAAGGGATCTCTCAAGGAAATAACTCTCTATAATTATCAAGCCTCTATGGTGTATTTTCCAACCAAGTTCTTTGTGGATGGAAAATGGTCTGTCTAATAATTTAGCATTAGACTCCTATTTATAGAGTTTGAGATACCCCTTTGAATTTCAAATTCCACCAACTCCCATGGTTGTTACCAATGTTTAATTGAATGTTTATGGAAGTAAAATGGAGATTAAATGTTCAATTTGGAAAAAATTGAGAAACCAAATAGGTTGTCAACCTCATTGGTCGCAGGCAGGACTTTTCAGTGGCCGCGGCCACTGGCTTTTGTCCCCCAGGCCGTGGCCACAGGCCATTTTCAGCACAAAAAAGTCATTTTTCCAAAACGTTCCAAACCCTTTCCCACAGGATTTTGTAACCTCCAAAAACTTATTGGGACTAAAAACCATGTCTATAACAGCCATATTTCATCATGGCTTTGTGAAATCCAATCTCAAATGTGTAACATATAATATACACATTATTGGGTAATATTTGGGAGTTACAAATTTGTAACTGATTTTGTAACTCAAAAATATTTCACATTTGGGCACACACATGTGTCTAATTTTGTGACTCTCAATAATATGTTACAAGGTGTGACAAATCACATTTTATCACATTATTTAATCTAACATTATATTATATGAAATAATAAAACAGTGAGTGCTGGAGTTTGTTTGCATGAAGTACATGTGGCCCAACCTTGGGCAGAAATGATATTTTGAAATACTTTTCATTTTATAGTTAAATTTTTTTTGGCTCACCTCAAGACTTTAAAGCTTGCTTGTAAATATTTTTAGTGTGTGCACACTTTTTTTTTAAAAGTTTTTTTTATATGGAATTTTTAGACTTTAAATTAATAAAGATCATTTATATTCCACAAAGTTTTGTGTTGGTATTTTTGGGAAGTTGCAAATAGTATTAGAGCTCGAGTTGAGCCGATTCTGTAGACAAACCCATATGTACATTCAGCAAGAAAGACTGGCATTCGTTGTAAGCATTGTCTTTAAATTTAATTTATTGGTTTATTTCTATTTACCTAAACTACTATAAATTGTAGGTTGAGATGACTGACCTGCCTGAAGTAATACACCCTATCATAGTCGATATGCCCATAGTATATACATTAGAGCAAAAGATTACTATTTATGAGGCCTTTCGTAGGATATGACCGCAACAGTTTGATGGAGCAGATCCTGACTCGTCCAATGTATGGGCCTAGACATATAACATATGGTAGCACTCTTATCTTTAGTGTGGCCCACACCCCCGCTGAGGTTCAAGTGGGCTTAACCATCCTTAATTTGGGAGGCGAAGCCTTTTGTTGGTTTCAGGTTTGACATATGGTACCGTTCACCGTCTCGTGGATTGACTTCTAGATTTCTATCAAACTGGCTAATAGGCCTGTTCACGGCCGATTGAGGTGGTATCTAGACTATCAGAGGGAATTGATAGCACACAACCGTTGAGTAGCACTAGAGGCAGCCTTAGAGCAACTCCAATGGGAGTTGCTCAAAAGAATGCCTGTCAGCGATGGGGTATATGGTGGGGTAGGGTGATGATGTGGAAGAGGTTAATTTAGAAGAAAACTAGCAACGTTGCCACTGCTGGGCAACGTTGCTTTCAATTTTTTTTTTTTTTTTCTTTTATTTGATTGGTTAAACTTAATAAAAAAAATGTTGATTTGACCATTTAAGCATTCTTTTGAGCAACTCCCATTGGAGTTGCTCTTAGAGGGAGCAATTGATCAGGTAGCAGCAGCCCGTGACAGAGAAGTGATGGATGATGATCCTGAGGAAGAGGACCTAGAGTGGGATCTAGAGGAGGATCTAGAGGACGACCCGAAGAAGGAATCAGACGATGAGACTGACTCCGATTTACATATCATAATATGATTAGATAGTTAGACTATGTACTTTTCGATAGTAACTACATGTACGTGTATATTTTGGATCAGTGGTATATAAGACCCATTTGTAAGAGCTAAGTTTTGTAAATCCCTTTGGATAACTTGTTAGAATTAATGTCCTAAAAGCATGTGAAGACATTTTATTGATTTAAATAAAAAAAAGTATTATGTTTGAATACAATAATTAATGTTTTAATTAATTATATATTAAAATAAAAAAATTTCCTTATTCATTCATGAGAATATGGTCTTGTATTAGTATGACACAATTAAGATCATATAGAATGAATAAAATAGTCAGTAGCATATTTTAAGTGAGGAATCTTTAATGAATGGTTACTAGTGCGGTTTACTAAGTATATGAGATGCGAGTGATCTAGATTCTTAATATTAATGTGGATAGACATCTTAGTAAATGTGTAGTATATAATAGAGATTATATATGACATGAATGATGAGAATTAATTCTCTTTATAAACTTGTTGTTTGATATAAAGATTTAAATCTTATCATAATAGATGATCATTTATAGATCAGTCTAAATCTTGAGTATTCATGAACTGCTGTTTGTGTTTATTCGATCTATTAATTCACTTGTTAAGGTTTCTTAGTATAATGAGGCTAATGACTTTTGTTTTGGAGATTCAATGTCATGAATGGTCGGGAACAAGATTTTACAATAATGGAATCCATGCTCTCCTGACATATCAAATAATTGTTCCTTTAAGGGTTAATTCTTGAACTGATTAGTTATTGAGTTCAAATCTATAATAAGACTATAGATTAATTATTTTCTAGTGAATTAATGGTACTTAAGTAAAAAGGATAATTAGAAGGGTCAAAAGGTAATTTTGACCAGCTCTAATTAACGAACCAACAAATGGAGGATAAAACTACATTTATTGATTATATTAACAGACTACAAGAGAAAACTCTGTAAATATAATTCTATAAATAGTTAGAGTTCAATTCCATATTTATAGTGGAGTAATCATGTAATTAATAAATAATATTATTAGATTAAAGAGTTTAATTAATAATTTGCTTTATTGGAGTTTCGTATTATAGGTCCATGGTCCCCCGATCACATTTATCCTACATTGTCAAGGGTAAGGATGTCAAAAGAAAGATTTGAAGAGAGAATGACTTAATTGCAAATGAATTAATTTTCTATGACAAGGAAATAATTATGTGATAATTATAGGTAATTGATTAATTATGAATTAATTAATTATTTAACTATATAGTTTTTATTTTAAAAAACTATATGTTAATATAAATATTATTCATGTTTGGATTAATATAAAGAGAGATTAAGAATTATCTTATTTAGAATAAGTAATTTATTTATTTATTTAAAACTGATATTTTAAGAAAAGTTAAATTTGAATTAACTGATATTTATTTTGGGATAAATATATTGTCTTAAATATTAAATAAATAAACAAATAAGAAAATTAGGGAAAACACTAATTTGGCTCACGCCACTCACTGTATTGCACAGTGAGTGGTGCCACACACAGGGATTTCCCATCCTTGGGATTTGAATTTTGAATTTTAAATAATGTGTTTATTTAATTATTCTTTTTTAAATATGATTTAAATTAGATAATTAAATAGGTTATAACTGATCAGTTATATATTAAAAATATAAAGATTAATCAAATTAGTTAATTATCTGTATAAACTTGAAAAGAAGCAATACTTTTCAAGAATAACAAGAAGTTGTTTTCATAGACTCTCAGACTCTATCTCCGGAAAAAAAGCGATAGTTTTTCCAAACCTGAAAAAATATTCAATACATCTTCTCTCAATCAAACTTCTTTAGATCTCATGTGTTGAGTACATATAGAGAGTTCTAAATCAACATTTTGAATCCTACGTGCCCACACATATCCTTGTGTGTTTGAGGATTGGTCTGGAAGATCAAGGCATGAGGTTTCATAATTTACATTGGAAGATTGTTGATTTATACAAAAAGTTTGTGGATACTTGATAGACTTCAAGATGTAATATCTAATCTATTGGTATGCGATTTAATATATTTATATATGTATGATCCTGACTGGTATTAATAAATTTTAAAAACCCAATTAATGTTGCATATCTCTGATTTACACTTTTAATACCAACAATTGATACCAGAGCAATCTACATATATATATATATTAAATAATGTGTGTGTTTCTTGCATTAGTTATATGTATATTGAATGGATGGATATGTTTTTTGAATGTATGGTTGAATGATGGATCCTTAATTATATGGTGCAATTGGGTTAGGAATTTGATTTTCTAGATTTTGTGTAAGCCATAAAGGGCATAGGATTTTTTAAAATTTAATTTTTGATGTATGTATTTTAAAAAATTTCATGCAAAGAAGATAAATGACCCAAACCTATGGCCCGAGACCTAGCCTCACACACCAGGCCTAGGTGCACGGCCACCTGCACCACTGCCCAGCCCCGCAGCTACCTGCGCACCTGCGCCCTGCACGCCTGCAACCCAACCCCGCGGCTCCTTACGTACCCGTACCCTGCGTGTCTGCAGCTAGCCCGAGCCACCTACACAGCCACCAACCCAAGCCCTTGGCTACCATGGTGTCCCTGACCCTAGTGGTCTTGGTGCCCAAAGCTAGATCTTATTTCTGTGCAATTATCTTTTAATTAATGAGTTGTTAAATTATTTGAATTTAAAATTTTAATGATCTTATTTTAGTTTTATTAGAAAAATAAATATCTTTTTGTTGGTTAAGATTTTACCTTAAGTTTAAATAATTATTTGAATTTGATTCTTTTATTATTTAAATTCAACTAAATTAAAAAAAAATGACAAAAATGGTTATTTAATTAAAAGTTAATTTTAATTAAAAAAAGTAATTGGAAATTTAGTTTCTTATTAATTAGTTGGGACTAACAAATTCCTAAAGATTAACAAGAAAGCCTAAAAGAGAGTAGAAGCATTCTTGGAGTTTTGAAATGTTGTAAATTTAGCAATACCCAATAGTACTCGGTTCATCATTTACTCTTTCTTTATTTATTTAAATAAATGTTAATTAATATTTTATTGATAACATTATTATGCAATAGTCAATTACATGTCATTCATGAAACCCCACACATTTTTCATTAATCATGCATCTTTTAGAAATATGACTATTTAGGATTGTCCTAACTATTTATGTGAATTGTTTTGGTGATATCAATTGCATGTAAACTGCTAAGTATTAAATAAGTTAAAACTTAGCAACTCATACCACAATAAAGGTAATAGTTATTATAGGCCTTTAAGGTAACCAAATTTATTTAAAAATTATTTTAGTAAAGTTAGATGAATGTAAATGGTAATTATCTAGATCACATTAAATGTAGAAATAAGCTTTCTATAATTATATGTATTTTGTAATTAATTAAATTCATAGGTTATTGATAAACTAGTAATTTATTTGGAATTTACTAATTAGTTTAATAAAATACATTATTTCTAAAATAGTAAGTGGGAGAAGGTGAACATCTCAATGTGATATATGGTCTCCATTATTATTACCACACCGTGAGATATAAATAGGGCCTCTAGGCTGTAACGACCCAAAATTACTAATAAGGCTTAAGGGCCTTGATTAGTGTGCCAGGAGGACACAACTGGAAGTTATATGAATTAATAGTGAAAATGCATGATTATGTGAAAAGCATGCTTATATGATTATTTGGATAAAAGTGATGCATGACTATGTGTATTAGTATCCATGTAGGCCCTGACTAGGTTATAAGGATATATTTGTAATTTTGGCCCATTGAGGGCATAAATGTAAATATTTGTGACAAAATGTTGAGACCACATTATTATGTGGATATATCTGCAACTCGTGATTCAAGGCGATCCTAGTGAGCGGTTTAGCAGAGAAGTCACGGCGGGGATTTATACCCGGCTCGTGGTGAGCCTGGGGGTATTTCTGGGAATTTGATAAGTATATTGGAGATTATTTGATATTGAGAAATATAATTGGTGATTAGTTAGGTATCGGGAAGTAAGCGGTAAATATTAAAGAAACTCAAGGAATTAGCGGGAATTGGGAGTAATGACAAAAATGCCCTTAGAGTGATTTAAATGTTTAGTTATTATTGGGAGGGCAATGTGGTCATTTGGCTTACTAAGGGATAGGTTATATTCTGCTTTATGGATTTAGTGGAAGTTGTAGAAATACTCAGAAGCTAAAGGAAAAGAAAAGAAGAAGGAAGGAAGGAAAGAAAAACAGAACACTTGGAGCTATCACTTTCTCTCTCTCGGTTGCGTCATCTCTTCACCATTCTTTGTGAGTTTTGGAGCTGGAATTCCAGAGTAAGCTCAGGTTGGAGCTTAGGGCTAATGACCTTGGTGAAGCTAAAAGAGTTAGCAGGGAATAGCCACTCAATTGAGGTAAGTTTCAAGATTTTTGATGACTTTTTCTGAGTTTTAATGAGGTGACTTCTAAGCTTGAGTTTTGGATGGAATTAAGGGAAATAAGCTTGAGGAGTTGAAGGGCTTGAGGCTTGAAGGATACTAGGGATAACCTAGGGTCAAAATTCTCCATGGAAGGTAACAAATTCTGGCTTTGAAGTTCTAAGTTTCTGAGTTTCTGGTTGAATTCTTGAGTTCTTGAGTTCAATGTTTGTTTTCTTGGTTTGATAATGCATGCGGTTAAGTCTTGTGCTATTGAGTTGTGTGGGGTGAGATATAGGTGATGGTAGACTCAATTTGGTGTGTAGTTGAGGTCTGGAAGGGTTCCAAGAGGTTTTGGTTTGAGGAAAATTGAAGGAAGAAAAACAGGGTGTTGCTGGTTTGTGACTAGGGTTGTAGCGCTAGCCTTTGGGCGCTACAGCGCTAGGCTTGAGTTTCCTGGCGCCTTTGGCTCTGCTTGTAGCACTACAGCGCCCTATTTGAAGCACTGTAGCGCTACCCTGTTTCGAGAAGTGGGTTTTTGAGTTATTTCTTAGGGTTTTCGCTCGGGGGCTCGGGGTTTGATTCCACCACCCCGTATGGTGGAATTAAGGATTCCCGAGGGCTCGAGATTGGTCCCGAGGTTAGGTTTTGGTATTGAAGTTTGGTGTTGATATTAATTTATGGCCCTAACTAGGTGTGCGCTAAGGCTCGGACTGGATCGTGCTTGAGCATTGAATTAAACAAACAATTGGAATCTGATGGTAAGAAAACTGCACCCAGTTATGTGATTATGTTGGGAAAAAGTGCTCCCAATATCTGTATAATGTCATAGATGGTATTATGCCATGGGACATGTGATAAACGGCCTAAGGGTGCTGTAATCAAGATTTGCGCATAGGGCGCGGCTCGGCCACTGGTAGCTGAGGCAGCTTAATATTTCACTGAGGTCGGTTTAAGCGGGCCGGAGTCAGTGGGATAAACAGAGGGTGTGGCCTAAGGGCGTTAACCCTGTTTATCATATGTGATTTGATTATTGATAAGAGATGATGTACTTAGTATGTTGAATACTTGATTAATGTGAATATCTGGAATGTTGAGTATATGGGTATGCTGTATGAGTTAGCAGGTTGTTTATTTGATGATTATGCTCTATTATTGTATTTTCTTACTGGGCCTTAGCTCACGGGTGCTACGTGGTGCAGGCAAAGGCAAGAGCGAAGTGGACCAGTCTTGAGTTGGAGAGCTTTGAGGCTGAATGTACATAGTCAGCTGATCGACCGCCACGGCCGAGGAGCGATGCAGGACGGGGAGAACCTAAATGTCTATTTTTCCCTTAGAGTGGCTAGTAGCTGTACGTTTTTTGTGAATTTGATAAACTGTCTTTTAACCTTACTACTTTTGGGTCCCATGTAAAAATGTTTGATTATAAGAAATAAAACTTTTGAGACCGAAATCTTTTAACCCTAGTACAACATTAGTTATTATAACATGTTTCCAATTAAATGACTTAATTATCAAGTCTCGCATATTTGTAAACGCACAGTGTAACGGTCTTGGCTATCCAAGGCTTTACAACTTGGTATCAGAGCATCCTAGGTTTAAGGGTTCCTGAAGACTGGTTGGACATGTACATTCGCCGTGAAAGACAGGCTCGACTCAGGGTTTGGTAATTGTGTATACATGATTATATGCTTAAATGATTGGAAAGGGATATGAATGCTGATATCTGTTTGATTAATAGGAAGCATGAGATACTGATAGGGCCTGACGCTTGACTATTGCATGATAAGATTGAAGCGTGTTGATTAGCATTGCTATTGCATGTGACTGAATATTTGGATAATGGTTTGCATACTGAGTGTATGTGGGTAATTTCTTAAATTGAATTCATATGTCATATCTATTTATTGGCTTATAGGAAGCATGATGAAACGTGAGTATACTTGGTTGTGATAAAATTCGGTAGCTAAATTTATAGTATTATGGATTTACGTTTAATATGCTTTATGTGTGCATGATAACTGTGGTTATTTGGACTTGGCTGTGGAGTGGTTCGGGGTGTGAACCTCAGGGCTGAGGAATTTAGTCAACAATGGCGAATGAACTCAAATCATTTGCGCCTAGAATGCTTAAGTGGACTCGGCGTTGTTTATAGGGGGATTGCAGATGGTAGTTGGAGTTGGAAACCTCCATCTGCTCCTAAAAGCCACGTCAGATGATCGCTAGTTTGTGAGTAAGCTGTGGGGTTTAATGGTTGAGACTAGGTGGAAGAATTGTGAACTTCCCTGGGGAAGGAGCTGTTTTGTATGCTTTGATAGTGAGGTTACCAATTGTTGATGGTGAGAACTCGTTAACTAAGTTAAGTTAGAAAAATTGTAAAGTAGAGATTATCAAAAGAAAAGCTTTAGAAATCTAAGTATAAACTCCAAGAACAATTGCAGAAGAAAAATGGTGAAATAAGTTTGTATTCACTATGGTGCACTGCTACAGTAATTTTTCCAACCCCTTTCCATGTGGAATTGGAGTTTATTTTATAGTGGGCTCTAATGGCCCTGGATACATGATGGTCTTGGGGACCAAGTAGTACATAGGTACACTGTCAGGAGAGTGGTTTCAGGGGTATTGGTGTTGATACTAGTACATGGCCAGGGACCATGAGGATATCTCCACTACTTGACCGTACAAATGTCAGAGGAGTGGTGCAGGTGGTAGTGGTGTCGACCCTGACATCTGGTTGGGAGTATGTAGGCCATGTCCTCTCTCCTAGTGTTCCCACTACTTGTCTAGCATGAGTGCTAGGATCAGACGTACGGGGTCTTAAAGGCCGTACCTCATACAAGATTGTACCAGCATGATCCTTTTGAATCATTCTTGGGCCTTTCCCTCTAAATGTTGAAGTCTTGGTAGACCTTCAGAGGAGACATCCACTTGAGGTGTCAGGTGCGAGGAGGAGCCCTTGGGTTGTTTGTGTGCAGCACCCGTAGGCGTGTGCATGGCGCCTCCTCGCGAGGCCACCTGGTGCTGGGCCTCATGCGCGTGGCCAAGGCGTAGACGAGACGCCGCCTCGCGAGGCCGCCTGGTTCGGGGCCTCATGCGTGCGACCGAGACGTGGGCGAGACGCCGCCTCGCGAGGCCGCCTGCTGCTGGGCCTCATGCGCGCGACCGAGGTATGGGTGAGGCATCATCTCGTGAGGCCCCTCACTAGCGAGGCCATCAGGTGCTGCAAGGCTTTCCACTAGCGAGGCCATCATGTGCAGCGAGGTTCTCCACTAGCGAGGCCATCAGGTGCAGCGAGGCGCTCCACTAGCGAGGACATCAGGTGCGACGAGCCGCTCCACCAGCGAGGCCCTCAGGTGCAGCGAGGCTCTCCACCAGTGAGGCCATTAGGTTCTGTGAGGCACGAGGCCCCTCACTTGCGAGGCCATCAGGTGCACGCAAGGCATGGCCTCGCTAGGTACGTGGCTGGTGCGAGATAATGGGGGCCCGAGGGCATCGCGGCTCAATCACGTAATTAGGCGCTTATGGGACCTTGGCACTTGTTTTGGGTCTTCTACAAGTATGAAATTTTGAGCATCCACACTAGTGTTGGTTTAATGTGATGGTATAGTCAGATAAGGGTATTTCATGGAAGGCCGAAAAGGCGTTATCCTTTGGTTTTGAGGAAAGTTTGGGTTGCCTAAGAATTGATCAGAAGGTGGGCAAGGTTAATTCCATCCTTGGTTATATGAGGATGAGAGGTTATGACTAAGGGGTTGTGTTAAGTATTTGTGACAGAAGGATGTCTGGAAATGGTACTCGGGTCGAGACATTGGCACGATGGGTTGGAAAGAACTCAGATGGTGAATTGATAATAGAGGTTTTAAAAACATGGTTTGAGCTGCGGGGGCTGGTAGGCTTATAAGCTTGATTTGGAATGATAAGGTAACAACAGTGTATGTCAATGAGTTTTATTAGTTGGGTAATTCATTTTGAGAAATTAATACAGGCGGATGTCATTGGAAATGATGACCCATTTAAGGATTAAACTCTGGAATAGTCCAGAGCATATGGGCTGCTCCGATGTAGGAAATCATCATTTGTATTTAGGTAGCAGAGAGGGCCATGTTAATTGAGATCTGTGAAATGAGGTATAGAGCATGAGTGCCAGAGATGCAAATGGTAGTGTTTTCATTGATGGAGTTTAGTAAGAATAGATTCTCGGTAATCAAAGCAGAAGAACCCCAGACAGTTCTATGGCTCCTGGTTTTGCTAGGAAGGGGAAAATCTGATTGACAAGATAGCCGTCAGGATAGTGATGGGAACCAATGAAGTTATTTATTATGCACCAGAGGTAGGAGATGCCACCTGGGAGGATGTCAGGTGAGGGCACGACTTCTACATGGAATGATTCGATATGTTAGGATGGATTTCCCATGGATAGGGGATGGAAGACTGGAATGCCTTGTTACATTTGAAGCCGAGACTAGTTCTCCGGAGCTGATCAGTTAACTAGATAATTCATGTTTGGGGATTATATAACGAGCTGGAAGAGTTTGGTGTTGAGAATGTCCCAAGAAAGATTTAGACATAGAGAATATGCCTCAAGGTACTTTGCAAGGGGAGGAAGATACTAAGAGGAATTAGAAACCTTTGGGAGAGAAATTGGGACACAAGAAATAGAGAGGTTCGTGGTGAGAGCAATAGAGCTCGTCTTATGGAAGCCTTGACATGAGTCAGAGTGAGAGTTAATTTGTTAAGAAACAACCATGGATAGTAGGGAATATCATTTGGATTATTTTAGTTGGACTGAATGGAACTAAGCTGACCAGTAGGGATTCAGATAGATATACAAGGAAGGATTGGGTACGCTTCAGAACTTGGCTACAGATAGGTTCGGTATCAGGAGCATTATGGAAGATGATAATGGTTTGACAGGAAGAATTTCTGGAGCTGTCGAATAAGTTTGAACTCGGGGTGGATCAGATAGAGCATCGTATTGCGGAAATTGTTAACATCATCTGTTAAAGATAAAGAGTTTAAATACCCAGTTTCAAGACAGGATAATGTCTCCAGGAATTGATCTACGATCTGGTTATTACCAGCTGGAGATCAAGGAAAGAGACATTTCAGGAATCACAATTTATACCGGGTAGGGTGTGATGAATTGGTAACAAAGGTTCTTAATTGATTAAAGCGTTGGTAACTCAGGTAAGTTCTACAAGCAGAAGATATAGGAACAGTATGGACAAATCTCCTTCAGGGTTTATTGGCAGTATATTGGGCTACTTTCCAATTAGAAGTGGAATGCGGACAACTACTATGCAGATGGTGTTAGTACTAAGGAAACAGGGTTACAGATAAAGGTCGATGAAGTGTCAATTTGGTCTCGCCAGGGGTATTCAGAATAATGTTACAAGAAGAATAGGGAACAGGTATGAAGAGGTTTGATCTGAAGCCGCAGAGAAGCTACTGAAGAACGTTTGAAGGATAGGGAGCATAGCAAGATCGATAAACGCGTCATCTACTACATAAGCATCTTTGCCGGAGGCTACACCAGAGATTAGAAAGACAGTAAACCTTGAAGTTAAACTGAATTGATTGTGTCAGATCAGAAGTTTAGAAGACAGAGTAAGAATTGATTAGCGCTTGGTGAGGTTGGTATAGGCATGTATGGTTAAATACAGAAGAGTGGCATAAAGGACCTAACTTTTGATAAAGACATGAAACTGTGAAGGTTGCATCACAAGTTGGGGCACGCCCAAGCACAGACTGACAAGAGAATGATTTAAGCCTCGCGGGAGGTGGAAGTATGGAAACATGGTCGATGTACATGGTACGTTGAGTTGGCGGTGTATGCATAGTGTAAGGTAATTGAGCATTTGATCATTTGTAAGAAAGGTAACCTTGAGACCAAGATTTGGTGAAACGTAATGAATGGGTGGATGGTTGTTGTTAGGAATTCTCGACTATGCGAGGAAAAGATCTAAATGGAGGCAGATTTCTTACTTGAGAGGTGTGTGTCAATTAAAAGAATACCATAGATCATAATGGAGTGGACAAGGTAGCGACTGGGATTGGTATAGCGTTAGCATGTGGTGATGAACGGGTATGTATTCTTTGGGCAATGGAATCCAAAGTGTTGGAATTGGTGGAGACAGGGAAGAACCCTGTCAAGGTAATATAAGTTAGGGCACAGGGATAGGATGAGAGGTCCGATAGAAATTTAGCGTGGAGGTGGGAATTCTAAATGGATATTGTTCCATCTCCTAGGGTATGTTGTATCAGGAAATTTAAGCGGATGACAGAAACTAGTATACTTGGATATTGAAAGGTAAAGTAATATGGTGATTGATCATAGGAATGGACCATGTTAGACTGTGAGTAAGGTGTTTGGACAGGGAAATTTTTAACTCAGCTGAATGAGTTAATGAAGTTGGTTCAGGTGAACTGGTAATGGGCAGAATATTGATGGCACTGAGTTGAAACTCTATAATATTTTTTCCAAGTTTTGGAAAGGAACTAGAGAACAAAGAGAATAGAGTGAAAACCTGGAATTATCAGTTGATTACAAATGGAATAACAATCTGGAAGCTTAATGGTTATATTAAGGAATTAAGCGTTGAGTATGCGAATACTTAAGATATTAAGGAAAGTGTAATCCTTGATGAGTTAGTCATGATGACAAATACTGGCATACAACTAAGATGACACGACATAGGACATGGTAAGATAAAAAACAAGGAGTACTATGCAAAGTAAAGAAGTGAAGGATAGTGGGTACTACGATTTAGTATTGGTTCAGGGAGAAACCAAAGAGGTTGTTGGAATTCCTAAGGTAGGAGTTTCTGCCTATCTGAAAGGATATAAGAACTTATAAATTGCTAATTTTGGAATACAAAGTTTCGGGATGAGAGATTTGTTTCTCTCTAGGTAAGTGTAGAAAAGGAAAAGTATGATATTCAGAAAAAGAAAAGGGGAAGTTTTAACTCCCGACTCGGCAGAAATTCTGAAGTTGTACCAAGAGTTAGGCCGAGGGCCTATAAACTGATTTCACCCTGGTAGGGGTGATGACTCATAGGTATTTCTGGTATCAAGAATAAGACAATGAAATGATCATTGTGAACTAAGCAGACCCTGAAGTTTCAGCAGGTTCGTGGTGCAAGCGAGGGTTAACGAAAGTATGACTATTAGACAAGATCTTGTGGAACAAGATTGTTACTCTCGGAAGAATATTATCGAGGAGTAAAAGTAAAGGCGTTGGAACTTGGGATTTGTGGTCAGAGGTACGAGGTTTACTATCTGATAAGTTTGAGTAATTTCGAGGACAAAATTATTATAAGGAAGGGATAGTTGTAACGACCAAAAATTACTAATAAGGCTTAAGGGCCTTGATTAGTGTGTCGGGAGGGCACAACTGGAAGTTATATGAATTAATGGTGAAAATGCATGATTATGTGAAAAGCATGCTTATATTATTATTTGGATAAATGTGATGCATGACTATGTGTATTAGTATCCATGTAGGCCCTGACTAGGTTATAAGGGTATATTTGTAATTTTGGCCCGTTGAGGGCATAAATGTAAATATTTGTGACAAAATGTTGAGACCACATTATTATGTGGATATATCTGCAACTCGTGATTCAAGGCGATCTTAGTGAGCGGTTTAACGAAGAAGTCACAGCGGGGATTTATACCGGGCTCGGGGTGAGTCTGGGTATTTCTGGGAATTTGAGAAGTATTTTGGAAATTATTTGATATTGAGAAATATAATTGGTGATTAGTTAGGTATAGGGAAGTAAGCGGTAAATATTAAAGACACTCGAGGAATTAGAGGAAATTGGGAGTAATGACAAAAATGCCCTTAGAGTGATTTAAAGGTTTATTTATTATTGGGAGGGCAATGTGGTCATTTTCCTTACTAAAGGATAGGTTATATTTTGCTTTATGGCTTTAGTGGAAGTTGTAGAAAGACTCAGAAGCTAAAGGAAAAGAAAAGAAGAAGGATGGAAGGAAAGAAAAACAGAACACTTGGAGCTATCACTTTCTCTCTCTCGGTTGGGTCATCTCTTCACCATTCTTTGTGAGTTTTGGAGCTGGAATTCCAGAGTAAGCTCAGGTTGGAGCTTAGGGCTAACGACCTTGGTGAAGCTAAAAGAGTTAGCAGGGAATAGCCACTCAATTGAGGTAAGTTTCAAGATTTTTGATGAGTTTTTCTGAGTTTTATTGAGGTGACTTCTAAGCTTGAGTTTTGGATGGAATTAAGGGACGTAAGCTTGAGGAGTTGAAGGGCTTGAGGCTTGAAGGATACTAGGGATAACCTAGGGTCAAAATTCTCCATGGAAGGTAACAAATTCTGGCTTTGAAGTTCTAAGTTTCTGAGTTCTGGTTGAATTCTTGAGTTCTTGGGTTCAATGTTTGTTTTCTTGGTTTGATGATGCATGTGGTTAAGTCTTGTGCTATTGAGTTGTGTGGGGTGAGATATAGGTGATGGTAGACTCAATTTGGTGTGTAGTTAAGGTTTGGAAGGGTTCCAAGAGGTTTTAGTTTGAGGAAAATCGAAGGAAGAAAAACAGGGTGTTGCTTGTCTGTGACTAGCGTTGTAGCGCTAGCCATTGGGCGCTACAGTGCTAGGCTTGAGTTTACTGGTGCCTTTGGCTCTTCTTGTAGCGCTATAGCACCCTCTTTGAAGCGTTGTAGCGCTACCCTCTTTCCAGAAGTGGGTTTTTGAATTGTTTCTTAGGGTTTTCGCTCGGGGGCTCGGGGTTTGATTCCACCCCCCATTTGGTGGAATTAGGGCTTCTCGAGGGCTCGGGATTGGTCCGGAGGTTAGGTTTTGGTATTGAAGTTTGGTGTTGATATTCATTTATGGCCGTAACTAGGTGTGCGCTAAGGCTCGGACTGGATCGTGCTTGAGGATTGAACTAAACAAAGCTATTGGAATCTGAAGGTAAGAAAACTGCACCTGGTTATGTGATTATGTTGGGACTATGTGCTCCCTATATCTGTATAATGTCATAGATGGTATTATGCCATGGGACATGTGATAAACGGCCTAAGGGTGTCATAATCAATATTTGCGCACAGGGCGCGGCTCGGCCACTGGTAGCTGAGGATATCTTAATATTCACTGAGCTCGGTTTAAGCGGGTCGGAGTCAGTGGGATAAACAGAGGGTGCGACCTAAGGGCGTTAACCCTGATTATCATATGTTATTTGATTATTCATAAGAAATGATGTACTTAGTATGTTGAATACTTGATTAATGTGAATATCTGGAATGTTGAGTATATGGGTATGTTGTATGAGTTGGCTGGTTGTTTATTTGATGATTATGCTCTGTTATTGTGTTTTCTTGCTGGGCCTTGGATCACGGGTGCTACGTGGTGCAGGTAAAGGCAAGAGCAAAGTGGACCAGTCCTGAGTTGGAGAGATTTGAGGCTGAATGTACATAGTCTACTGTCGGCTGCCACGGCCGAGGAGCGATGCAGGACGGGGAGAACCTAAATGTCTATTTTTTCCTTAGAGTGGCTAGTAGTTGTACCTTTGTTTTGAATTTTATAAACTGTCTTTTAACTTTACTACTTTTGGGATCCCATATAAAAATGTTTGATTATAAGAAATGAAACTTTTGAGACCAAAATCTTTTAACCCTAGTACAACTTTAGTTATTATAACATGTTTCCAACTAAATGACTTGATTAGCCAGTCTCGCACATTTGTAAACGCACAGTGTAACGATCTTGTCTATCCAGGGCGTTACAGAGGCGACTTTGTTTTCATCCCCCTAAGGAAGGTTTCTAGACATATTAATGTCAATGTTGGCGTCTTACAAATATAGGAAGGAGTGATTTATTTTAGGCTTGACCGACCCTAAGGCGACACTCTCTAAGTTAAGTGTTGAATTTCGAAATAATGCGTTACACTTACAAAGATGCAATTAATCTTTTGCAGTGGATAATTGCATCATCACCAAACCTTGGTACTTTATTTTAAAGTGAGATAATAAAGAGTTATTTTGAGTTTTAAATAATAAAGATAAGATTTTTTATAAACTATTTGAATTTAACTTGACCAACCCTAAGGCGACTCTTTATTTGTTGGGTAGTTTTATCGTGGAATAGTAAATGTTAGTTTATGTGTTTTAATTGTTGCATTCACGCATCATACTTACTTTCCACATAATTGATATTTTTCAAATAGTAATATTATTGTATTTTATTTCTTTCAGTAATGTCGAATGGTGGAAATCAAATAGCTTATTTACTTTCACTTGAAAAACTTAATGGTGATAATTTTATAAGATGGAAATCGAATCCGAATCTGATGTTAATCTGTGAGAACCATAAATTTATTCTGACTAAGGAATGTTCAGAAGAGCCCGCTGCTAATGCCTTGAAGAATATTCGGGTCAAATATGATGCCTGGATTCAATCCAACAATAAGGCTAAGTGTTACATGCTTGGGGGCATGAATGATGTTCTAAGAACAAAGCATGAACCAATATGGAAACTGCTTTTTCAATTTGATCAAAGTAGACATGAGGCTACTAGAACCTACATGACTAATAAGATGAAGAAAGGTGTTTCTCTGTGTGAACATGTCTTGAGCATGATTAACGTGATGCATGAAGCAGAAATACAAGGGGTCTTCATTGATGAGCATACATAAGTAAGCATCATACTTGAATCACTCACTCCTCCATTCTCTGCGTTCACAACCAACTATATTATGAATAAGTTGGAATTCAACATGACCCAGCTGTTGAATGAACTGCAGACATTTGAGTCTCTTAACAAATCCATAACAAAAGAGACTGAGGCAAATGTGGCAGAGGAGAAACCTTCAACCTCTGAGGATAAAACCAAGAAGAGGAAGAAGAACAATGACAAGGACAATAAGTCCAACAAAGGAAAGAAGGCACTGAAAGCCATGGGGAACAAAAATGACAACAAATCCAAGAAGAAAGAACCAAAAGAGAATATTTCCACTATGGAGTTGAAGGTCACTGGAAGAGAAACTGTAAAAAGTATCTCTCTGAGCTGAAAAGAAAGGTAAATTTGATTTGCTTGTACTTGAAGCTTGTGTAATGGAAGACGATATGTCATCTTAGGTTTTAGATTTAGGAGCCATTAACCATGATTGTTCTTTTATTCAGATACTGGAGTCGTCAATGGAACTGGCTGACGGCGAGGTGATAATGCGAGTTGGAAGTGGAGCTCGTGTTTCAGCAAGAACAAAGGGATCAATCCGTTTATATTTTGGGAACAATAATCTTGTTTTGAACAATGTTTATTTTATTCCTGTTTTTTCTTGAAACTTAGTATCTTTATCTATGTTGCATGATTTTTTTTTTATATTTCTTTTAATAATAATGTGATTGTTATTTCAAATAATGTTTTCAAAAAATTTCAAGCAGAACATACAAACAGATTGTATATGCTCAAACCTAAAGAAAGTACGCTAAATAACTCAGAATTATTTAAAGTAGAAAAAACGCAAGGAAACAAACGACAAAAATTTTCAAATGAGGATGACATATATCTTTGGCATCTTAGACTTTGTCATATAGGAATAAATAGGATAAATCAGCTAACAAAAGATGGACCTTTGAGAGAACTAAGAGTTGGAACTCTTCCGGTTTGTGAATCTTGTCTAGAAGGAAAAATGACCAAACATCCTTTCTCAGCGAATGGCAATAGAGCTAAAGAACCTTTGGAGCTTGTACTAAACGACGTTTGTGGTCCAATCAATGTACAATCAAGAGGTGGGAATGAGTACTTCGTCACTTTCATTGACGATTACTCAAGATATAGTCATACTTACTCAATGCTTAGGAAATCTATAACCTTTGGTAAGTTTCAAGAATTCAAAGCTGAGGTTGAGAAGCAATTAGGTAAGATTCTTAAAACACTTTGATCAGATCAAGGTGGTGAATGTTTGGATTTAAAATTCAAAGATTTCATGATGGAACATGGTATTCTATCCCAACTCACATCACCTGGAACGCCACAATAAAATGATATTTTAGAAAGAAGAAACAAGACCTTGTTGGACATGGTCATGTTTATGTTATGCTACTCTTCACTTCTTTTCTCATTATGAGGATATGCACTTCAAACGACGACTTACATTTTGAAGGTATTCCCATCGAAGACCATATGCAAAACGCCACATGAACTATGGAATTGAAACAACCCTACTTTGTACCATTTCTGCATTTGGGGCTGTCATTCTCTTGTTCTTAGACCAAAATCAGGGAAACTTGATTCTAGGTCTGAATTATGCATTTTTGTGGGCTACGCTCCAGAAATAAGAGGCGATTACTTCTACAGTCCCTAGGACCAAAAGGTATTTTTTTCAACAAATGCAACCTTCCTTGAGCACGACTATATGAATAACTATAAACTTGGAGCAAAGTAGTTTTGGAGGAACTGACAGCTGATAAGATTCCATATCTTTCATCGTCATCATTAAATGATAAACGATAAACCGACGAAACCATTATTCCTGAAAAATGAAAAGGAAACCCCAGTGCAACGCCATAGTTGGAGGATTGTGAGACAACTTGTTTGCTACGAAGATGAGGCACATGTCCTTGTTTCTGATACAGAAAAGGGTGATTCATTAACCTTGAAAGAGGCGATGGCTATTCCAATTCTGTGTGGTAACTTGTAGACCCAACTGAAGATGTCAGGCCCATTGGGTGTAAATGGGTATACAAGAAGAAAAGAGGTGTACAAGGGAAAATGGAGACTTTCAAAGCAAGGCTAGTAGCAAAAGGTTACACTCAAAGAGAAGGTGTTGATTATGAAGAAAAATTTTCTCCTATGGCCATGCAGAAATCCACTCGCATCCTCTTATCCATAGCTGCCACGTATGATTATGAGTTATGGTAGATGAACGTCAAGAAAACCTTCCTTAATAGCTATTTTCATGAAAGTATCTACATGGTACAACCAGAAGGGTTCATGAAGAATGGGGAAGATCAAAAGGTGTGTAAGTTGCTAAAATCCATTTATGGATTAAAGCAAGCATCTAGATCTTGGAACATCACCTTTGATGAAACAATTAACATATGGCTTCGAACAGAATGTCGACGAAGCATGTGTATACAAATATATCAAAGGAAAAGTGGTAGTTTTCCTAGTTTTTTTATGTGGATGACATTCTCCTCATTGGCAACAATGTCTCTACATTCTCAAATGTAAAGAAGTGGTTAGCTGAAAAGTTCCTAATGAAAGATTTGGTTGAGGCGAGCTATGTTATGGGAATCCAAGTCCTAAGGGATAGGAAGAACAAGCTCTTGGCACTTTCTCAAGCTAATTATTTAGATAAGGTGCTATAAAGGTTCTTTATGGAGAATTCCAATAAAGGTTAGTTACCGACCAAACATGGAATTACTCATTCCAAAGAGCAATGTCCAAAGACACCCCAGGAGGAAGAGGACATATATGTTGTGTACTAGGCCTAACATATGCTATGCAGTAGGGATTGTGAGTCATTATCAATCAAAGGTTTGCAGAACTAGATTGCAGTAAAGCACATTCTCAATTATCATAGGAGAACGAGAGATTATATGCTTGTATATTCAGGAGGTGATTTAAACCCTACTGGATACACTGATTCTGATTTCCAATCAGACAAGGACAGTCGTAAGTCGACGTCTGGGTCAACATTCACTCTTGGTGGAGGAGCTGTAGTCTAGAGCATTATTAAACAATCTAGTATTGCAGATTCAACAGTGGAAGCTGAGTATATAGCGGCTTGTGAAGCAGCTAAGGAAGCGATTTGGTTGAGGAAGTTCTACACTGATCTGGAAGTAGCTCCAGGTATGGATAAACCACTAATCTTGTTCTGTGATAACAGTGGAGCAGTAGCTAATTCCAAGGAACCTAGAAAGCCACAATAGAGGAAAGCATATAGAAAAGAAATACCATCTGGTTAGAAAGATTGTGCACAAAGTTGATGTGAGTGTTATGAAGATAGCGTCGGAACAGAACCTAGCAGACCCGTTTAACAAGACACTTCCTGCAAAGTCTTTTATCAATCGTGTATGTAACATGAGATTAGGGAGATGCCTTACTTGCTATAAGGGCAAGTGGGAGATTGTTAGAATTAATGCCCTAAAAGAATTTAAAGATGTAGCGCACCAATTTTTTTATTATTATTTAAATTTTGTGCTTTATTGTATTTAAATTGTTAATTGTTATGAATTATTTTATTTAATTGTTAGAATTGTTTGGTAGAAGTTTTGTGAATTTAATTATAAATTATTTATTTATTTTCTTTATTTTAATTTTGTGAATAATTGAATTTTGGTTGAATGCACCAAGGTGCATGGTAGGTAGTGTTGCACCCTAGTGATTGAGTATGTGCATATGCATGGTTTCATGGTGCACTTGAATGGAATTTTCTACACACTTTATTTTTTTTCCTTTTATTAAATTTATTTAGTCTATATAATTAAAAATAAAAGAAAGGGTAACAAGGACTATAGTGGACGACAAGTGGGAAAAGGAGGGAAAGTGAGTTGTCTCATTTTTTTTTCCTTCAATCAAATAAATCAAAATAAAAGAAAATAGACACAATAAGGAAACTTACCAATTTATCTCTTAGGCTATTTTGGCTAGGTTAGAATAAAGAGGGAAGGAAAAAAGGGAAGAGAGCATTATGCTCATTGGAACCATCGGCTAGGAGAAGAAGGAGAGAGAGAGTGTGCGTGAAAGCTAGAGAGAGAATGAGAGAAAGAAACGAAGAAAAAGAGAAGAGGAAGAAGGGTAGGGTTTCCCAAAAGACCCCTAGGTATGTGTTCGTGTTTTTGTTTTATTTTCTATTGTCTTGAATTCCCTTCCTCTTGAAAGAATCTAAGAGAATATTGGTGGTTTTTCTTTTCTTGATGTTCGAAATCCTAGGAAAGTATTTCAAGGGTGGTGGCCAAATTTGGGTTCTTTGATTTCTATCAGAGGAGGTAAAGGAACCTCTATTCTTGATTTTGTTCTTATATTTGTAACTTTTTGATATATATATATATATATATTCATGGTATGTGAGTTTTGGAATGATTGTTGATGTTATGTTGCCTAAGGTTTTTCCTATAATTTGATGCTATGTATGTTTTGGCTTAAAGGTTCTATGTATAAGCATGCTAGGGATTTGTCTATTTTGGCTTGTGGAATTTCGACCTAGGGGTGGTTATTCAAGCATGTTAATTCACTTTTATGTGTTCATGTCAGTGTACTCTTAGAAGCATGATAGGTTTGTAAGATGTTAGATAAATTCTTTTAAAAATATTAATAGATGCATGCTAGGGTTTAAGTGTTGTCTTGATCTATTTTATGCCAATGTAATTCCCCCCAATATTTTGTAATCATGCAAAAAGGAAACATGAAATCTAGATGATGAGGTTTCGGCCTAAGGTGTGATGTATGATGAGATTGTTTTATGTATTTTTTTTATGTGTCACCCACACATATTAAGAACATGCTAGGTTAATTGGTTAAATGAAAAATTTGTCTTAAATCTTTGATAAATTGATGTATTGGTGGAACATGAATATTCATAATTGAGTTTTGAAAAGCATGATTTTGAAATGAAATTTTATGATGAATATGCTTGCTGATTTTGTGTTTAAGTGATGAGAAATATGATGAAATTAATAATTTTGCATGCTTAAATGATTTTGCAAATGCTATGATGTTTCTAAGAAATTAAAGAGAATTTTAACATACATTAAAATAGAGTTTTTACTCAAATAAATACCTATAGATTTTTTTTATATATATTTTTAGAGAAAATATGAGATTTTAAATTCAAGATGGTGATTTTTGAGAGTGTATTTTGTTTGTGGAATTTTTGGTAAAATATTCGAAAGTCTTTTAAATGAAAGAAAAATTTGTGTGTTTGTGAAATAATATAACCCTAAACTATGTAAATATTAAAAATGGCATTTCAAATGTAACCATGAGTGTTCCTTTTAATATATATGATTTTCTTTATTTTAATGTTGAGATTAATTCACTTGTGGTTTTTAAATAAATTAAATAGTGGATGAAAGTTAGTTTAATAATTTAAAAATAATTATTTGATTATCACTTATGAATTTATACTACATAAGATTAAGTCTTAAAATAATATAAGTAAAATATATTTTTCTCCCAACTAAAATTTATATTTTCTCACATCAATTTTTGTAATTTTGTTAATTTAAATAAAATTGTTATTTTCTAAAGGAAACATGATAATTTCAAGCCTTTATTATTTCTATGTAATTTAAAATAATAAATGGATTTACTATATTTTTAAATGGCTAAATAAATTATTTTTATGAAATCAAAATAATGTTTTAGAGGTTTAATCAAATTAGTGATTTTAAAGAGTTAAATAATGGTAAGAAAAGTATGTTGCTAAATCCTTATTTTGAAAATGATAGAAATAAGCGCGTAGGAATTATCAGTTTTAACGTAACTTTTTAACAACGTTCTCACGTATGCATGCATGCAAATGCACTTTTACATTAAAAAATATGTCTAATATTCAACCATATGATTTTTACTTAAAAACCATGCATGTAAAATAGGTATAAGTTACACTATTCTTTTGGTTATTTTATGTGTAAATATGCATGTTTAGAAATTATGAGTAGTTTTCACCATGTGTGCATGGCCCATGCACACATAAGGTATATGAGTTGGGCACAAGAAAGTCTTATGTGATGCTAAAGAATGATATTTGATTATGGTTATAGGCTCGTTGTGAAGTTTGTCAGTTTTTGCTTTGCTTGGACCTGAGGTAAGGAAGTTAGATATTATTCTATTTGTTTATGCTATGAACGGAAAGATTGGCTTGTATGAATATAAATGTTATATATGATGATGTACCAAGTATGAAATGCTATTTTGATATGATATGATATGATGATTTTAAGAAATTCATGTAGTTTTCCTTGACTGTGATATGACTGGGTTGCATGTATTTCTGTATGTTGAATTTTATGTAATCGTTGTTAGCGTGTAGATGCGATACAACAAAGGGGTTACTAAGAATATGAAGACATAACCTGAGTTACTAAGGATGTCAAGACATAACTCATGGGGCAGATGCGCTGAGGTTATTCAAGGACCAGAGATCCTGTTTACCTCAAGATGTGACATGGACAAGTTAGCAGGCCATGTTCACAAAGATATGATGATGATGCTTATGATGATGATGCTTATGATGATAATGTTTATGATGATAATTTTTATGATGATGATGTTTATGATGATAATTTTTATGATAATGATGTTTATGATGATGATGTATGATGATAAAGTTAAGTATGATGTATTTACTTGTGTGTTGTTTGTACTTCCTTACTCGGCTTTTAGCTCACCCCGTTACTTTCCTTCCAAGTAACAAAAAGGATTTCTCTTTGGAAAGTGTGGTGATGTGGGGAGTTTCGACGTTAGGGTATGTATGGCGTGGGGGTATCCTATGGGAGAACAAACGATCAACTTAACGCCAATTTCTAAAGAAAAATGTTATGTTTTTTTTTTTACTTTTTAGAGATGATCAGTGGGACTTGAACTTTGTTTATTTTTAAAACATTACATGAAAACTATTATTTTTATTTTTAAACTATTAGGCTCAACTTGCAGTTTTAGCAAGGCCCCACTGGGATTTTTCATACAATAAGTGGCTTTCTTCTATAAGTTTATGAGCATGAAATAATTTTACAAAGCATTAGATTAGGGCGTTTTACAAAAGACATTTTATTGATTTAAATAAAAGTACAATTTTAATATGTTTAAATATTATACTTAATGTTTTAATTAATTGTATTACGAGAGAATAAAGATCATATATAATGAATAAAATTGCAGTAACATATTAAAGTAAGGAATCTTTAATGAATGGTTAATAGTGCGGTTTATTAAGCATACAGGGTGCGAGTGATCTAGTTTCAGATTACTGATATGGATAGATATCTTAGTAAAGGTGTTGTATATAATAGAGATTATATATGATAGGACCTATGGGGATTTATTATCTTTATAAACTTGTTGTTTGACATAAAAATTTAATTCTTATCATAATAGATGATCATTTGTAGATCAGTCTAAATCCTGAGTATTCATAAATTCCTATTTGTGTTTATTGGATCTTTTGATTCACTTGTTAAGGCTTCTTAGTACAATGAGGCTAATGAATTTTGTTTTGGAGATTCAATATTACGAATTGTTGGGAAAATGATTTAAAATAATGCAATCCATACTTTCCTAACGGATCAAATATTGGTTCCCTTAAGGGTTAATTCAAAATTGGATAATTATTGAGCTTAAATCTATATTATGATTATAGAATGTATGATCCTGGCTGGTATTAATAAATTTTTAAAACCCAATTTCTGCGACATATCTCTGATTTACACTTTTAATACCAACATAACTATGCTCAACTAACCTATACCCTAGGGCTAATTTTGTAAATCTAATAGGATGACTGAGCCCAACCTAGAACTTGTATAAAGTTTATTTTATTACACAACAAAGTGTTATATTTTGTTCTAGATTGTTGTTTTCTGTGTTTTGTGTAATATGTTTGGTGTACTCAATTAATATATTAAGTAATTGTTTATTCTGGTACCAATCTCTCGTCGTTATCTAACTAAATGAGCCTCTATGTATAAACGAATCATGGAACCTAGAGCTAGAGCATAGTGAACTCAACCTACTTTGGCTGAGCAAGTAAAAGAATTACAAAGGGCTCTGGAAGAACTGAGAACTCTACGATAGCAAGATAGGAAGTGACAGGAAGATTCCAAAGCACATTAAGTTGAAATGTTTCAGACACTACTGCAAGGACTTCCTACAACACCTAACAATGCTCAAAGAAATCAAGTACCCCCCCCCCCCCCCCACAGTTGAGGTTCAAAACCCTGAGCCACAGGCCGAGGTGGAAAAATTTAATCATGTAGAACCCTCTGATCATCGAGGGAACTACTGACACTATGGTTGCAGAAGAGTGGATTAGCATTCTGGAATGAATCTTTGAGTTCATAGAAATTACTGAACGAGAGAAAGTGGTTTGGGTTATATATATGTTGAGTAAGGATGTCCGCATCTGGTGGAATGCATTCAAGAAAGGGAACAATGTAGTGGAAATGGAGTGGCTGGAGTTTGAGGTGTTGTTTAACTCCAAGTATTATAATCGAATTATGATTGAACAAACAGTGGTTTGTGACAGTCAGAATCTCATGGTCCGTAAGGGGAAAGACCGGGTAAAAGCTGTGCAATCCCACACTGCCTGGGGAAGGTCAAGTGTGATGATTCTAAGACTGTGTAGGTATGGGACTACACAGTTGAAGATTGCTTAAATGGATTGATGGGTACTACCTATGCCAACAAGATGCATCTTCTTTTCGGTAGCCCATCACTTGAGAACTCCAAAGTTAAGTGTGCTTGACCTGGAGCAATCTGGTGATGGATGACCTCCTAGGAAGTTTTCCCAGGAAGCGTGCGAGTGAGGACAAATCACGCTGGAAAGACTCAAGTTGGTTTGTAGGGCCAGACGTCATTCCAGGAAGCAACCATAAGTAACGTGGGGCATTACAAATGGTATCAAAGCCTTGACCTAGCCAGAAATGTGGCCGACGGGGACGTCGGGCCCGTAAGGGGGGGTGATTTTGACATTCATAATCTCCTGATCCGTAAGGGGAAAGACCAGTAAAAGTTGTGCAATCCCACATCGCCTAGGGAAGGTCTAGTGTGATGATTCCAAGACTGTGTAGGTATGGGACTACACAATTGAAGATGGCGTAAAAGGATTGATGGGTACTACCTATGCCAACAAGATGCATCTTCTTTTCGGTAGCCCATCACTTGAGAACTCCAAAGTTAAGTGTGCTTGACCTTGAGCAATCTGGTGATGGGTGACCTCCTGGGATGTTTTCCCAGGAAGCGTGCGAGTGAGGACAAAGCATGCTGGAAAGACTCGTGGTAGTTTGTAGGGCCAGTCGTCATTCCAGGAAGCAGTCATAAGTAACGTGGGGCGTTACATGGTTGAATTCTCGAACCTGAAGTACTGAATGTTGAATGTGCAGGAGTATGTTCGCAAGTTTGACCAGTTGTCAAGATTCACGCTAGACTTGATCAGTACCGAGGTGAATAAAATTCAGAGGTTCATGAAGGGCTTAAGGGGACACATTGTACAATTTGTGGATATTGTGAGAACGGGCTCAGAAACTTATGAGGAAGTAGTATAGCGAGCTATTCACTAGGATTCATGGGTAGTACAAGAAAGAAAGGAACCCTAGAGAACTGAGGAGATGAGACATACTCCCAATTGTCAGGGCCAGTTTCAAGGCAATATAAATGGACCTAGGCGAATGTTCATTTCCAGTTTCATAAAAAGTTCTACAAGATCAAATAATCAAGGTGGCTTAAGATTGAACAATGGTGGAGGTAACAAGAGGAAGGTAGGATTTCCCATTCGGGAGTTAAATTTTAATAAACAACCTAGGCATGACTTTGAGAATTTGCCTGACTATACCAAATGCAACCAACTCCGTCCAGGAGAATGCAACTCCAAAGCCTGTTATATTTGCAGTGGCTACGAACACTTCGCCAAAGAATGTACAAGTTCTGGTAAGAAAACAGAAATGGCCAACAGAAGCAGGTAGAAGTCCCGCCACGTGATTTTTCTCCCGCTCAAGGCGATAAGGGAGCGGGACCTTCGGAGATGGTGTTAGGTCAGATTCATCCCAAACCTCAGTATATGCATTGATGGACACTGGTGCATCATATTCTTTCATATCTGTTTCCTTTGTTTAGAAAATAGATAGAAGGCCTCAGCCTATGTCTATTGTTTGTGGGGTATCCTTACCATCAAGAGAGAGTATGTTGCTACGGTCATGGGTTAAAGCCTTACTAGTATAGGTAGAAGGTCGTTTACTCACAGTCGACCTGTTATTCTTGGATTTACACGAGTACAACGTCATATTTGGTATGGATTGGTTAACCAAATATGGAGTTGTTATCAACTGCAAGCGCAGAAAAATGGTATTCATCCAGAATTCAAGGGCACGGCCAGAGAAAAGAAGTGGCTGATAATCTCTGCAATGAAGTCGAGGAAGATGTTGGATTATAGATGCATTAGGTATTTGGTAAGTATTGTGGATAAGGAGAAAGAGACAAAGCTACAACCGATAGATGTACAAGTGGTACGCAAATTCCTGGAGGTATTTCCTGAGGACCTATCAAGGATACTGCCATACCGAGAAATCATGTTCAAAATAGAGCTAGTTCCAGGAACAATGTCGATCTAGAAGACACCATGTCGAATGGCACCAACTAAGCTCAAAGAAATACAGGCACAACTGCAGGAGTTACTGGACAAGAAGTTTATAATACCGACTCATTCCCCATGGGGAGTCCTGGTCTTGTTCGTGAAGAAGAAAGATGGCTCCATGAGAATTTCTATCGATTACTGGGAGCTGAACAAGGTGACAATAAATAACCAATACCCTCTACCTAGAATTGACGATCATTTTGACCAACTACAAGGAGCATCGGTGTTCTCTAAGATCGATATGTGATCGAGTTATCTACATATGAAAGTGAAGGAGTCAGATATTCCACAGACGACCTTTCGAACACGCTACGACCATTATTAGTTCATAGTGATGTCCTTTGGACTCACCAACACACCTGCAATGTTTATAGACCTAATTAATATGGTGTTCAATGAGTTCTTGGATAAGTTTGTTATCATATTCATCGACAACATCCTTATATATTCAAGGACTAAGGGGGAGCATGCTACACACATAGAACTGGTTCTGCAATGGCTACAAGAAAAGAAGTTGTACACGAATTTCTTGAAGTGTGAATTTTTCCTGGAGAAAGTAAGTTCCTTGGACACGTGGTGTCAGAGGGCAGAATTTTAGTAGAACTTGCCAAGATTGAAGCAGTGAATTAGTGGAAACCCCTGAAAAATGTGCATGAAGTCTAGAGTTTTCTAGGGCTAGTGGGTTATTACAGGAGATTTGTTGAACGTTTTTCCAAAATAGCCATGCAAATCACCGCTCACACCCGCAAAAACATTAAGTTTGAGTGGACAGACAAGTGTGAGCAAAGCTTTCAAGAGCTGAAGAAGAGGCTGACGTCTACTCTAGTGCTAACTATCCCAAACGACACAGAGGGATATACAATCTATAGTGATGCATTAGGCAAGGGTTGAGGGAAGTATTAATGTAGCACACCAAATTCATAGCATATGCCTCCCGAAAATGGAAGAATTATGAGAAGAATTACCTTACGCACGATCTAAAGTTAGAAGCGGTGGTGTTTGCACTTAAGATTTGGAGGCACTATCTATACGAATTCTACTGAGATATCTATATTGACCACACATGCCTCAAATATTTCTTCACTCAGAAGGAATTGAATATGAGTCAGTGCCAATTGCTAGAGTTATGTAACAACTATGACTGTGACACATGGTACCACCCGAGGAAAGCAAATAAGGTGGCAGATACCCTGAGTCAACAGCCAATGGCTAATGTGTTGTCAGTGCGAGAGATCCCACAAGAAATATAGTCTAACATCTCTACTTTGGATATAGAGATAGTAGTCGGCCAATTAGCAAACCTCTCTATACAACCAACCATCGTAGAGCTTATCCAGGGAGGACAACTTGTTGATCATTGCTACAGAGACTGGTTTACGAAGTGAAGAAGGATGCGAGGCTGGGATTTCATATCTCAGATCATGAGGTGATAGAGTTTAAAGGTAGAATCTGCGTTCTGGATGATGATTAAACCAAGAGGAAGATCTTCTTTGTGGCCCATAATGCCCATTATACCATGTGCCTAGGTACCACCAAGATGTACCAAGACTTGAAGAAGTATTTCTGGTGGCAGGGAATGAGGAAGGAAGTAGTGGAGTATGTGGTTCACTATTTAACTTGCTAGCAGACTAAGGTAGGGCATCAGTGACCATCTAGATTATTACAACCATTGGATATCCTAGAATGAAAAAGGGAAATGATTACTATGGACTTCATCACAGGTCTAGCAACTACCCATAAGGGAGAGGATACAATATGGGTTATTGTGGATAGAGTGACTAAGTCTGCCCACTTCTTTTCGATCAAGATAACTTATGTAGTGCATAAGTTGGCAGATATCTATATAGCAGAGGTGGTAAGACAACATGGGGTACCTATCTCCATCGTATCCAATCGTGACAAGCACTTCATTTCGGCATTATGGTATAGGATTTAGACAATATTGGGGACTAAGCTAAAATTCAGCACCACTTTCCATCCTTAGACAAACGAGCAAAGCGAACGAACAATTCATGCCTTGGAAGATATGTTGAGAGCTTGCATGCTTGATTTTCAACGGTAATGCAATGAGAAGTTGCAACTCATAGAGTTCTCTTACAACAACAGCTATCATGATTCCATCAGGATGGCTCCGTATGAAGCTTTGTACAGGAAGAAGTGTCGATAACCAATTCATTGGCATGAAGCTGGTGAAAGAAAGTTTCTTGGATTGGATGAGGTTGATCAAGCCACCGAGGATATCCAAAAAATTAGGCAACAATGACAAACCTTGGTTGGTCGACAACTCAAATATGCTGACCGACTAAAAAGACCCTTAGTGTTAGAGGTTGGCGACAAAGTGTTGTTTAGGATAGCTCCATTGCTGTGAGTTATACGATTTGGGAAGAAGGAAAGCTTAGCCTGGGGTTTATTGGACCATTTGACATTTCTAAAAGAGTTGGGGAAGTGGCTTATTAGTTATCCCTTCCGCCAGCAATATCTTAGGTTCGAGATGGGTTTCACGTATCGATGCTGAAAAAATACGTGAATGATCCCACACATGTGCTCAATTACAAGCAGATAAGCATTGATCCTCAACACTATTATGAAGAAAAGCTAGTGGAAATCCTTGGTGTTGTTAGTTGAGGAACAAGTTGGTGTTGTTAGTTGAAGTGTAGTGGTGCAATCACAACATTGACGAAGCCACTTGGGAGATGGAAGCCAAAGTGAAGGAGTTATATCCCAATCTGTTTTATGTTTCGGGACAAAATTTCTATAAATTGTCTGTATTGTAACTCCCCACTTTTCAGGCGCAAACTAGTAATAATGTTGAGGAGGTGATATATGTATGGAATATTATTTTGATTAATAATATATGCTTAAGAAGGAAATTTCATGTTGCTAGTGTTGGTCAATGTGTGAATTGTGTGGTTTCAGTCAAACTGAGAATTTCGGTCTTGGACCGAAATGAAAAGATAAATTCTTAAATAAAATATTATTGGAAGTAAATAATTATGGACAATTATTAATGGGCATAAAATTATTGGTTTGTTTTATTTTAAGGTCTAACAAGTAAAAATTTTGTGGAAAGAATTTTTAAAAGTGCATTTTTGTGAAAAATGTTTATTTAGCAGAAAAAAAAAGAATTTTGGATAATTAATTCCATAAAATATAAAATATAGGAGTTTGACCACTTAATTTAAATGAAAAGACACATTTAATTGAATTACCCTAAGTTAAGAATTCAATTTGGTGAGGTAAGAAAAATTTAGAAAAAAAGTAACTCTTTGATAAATATTTTGGGTAAATAATGAAAGAGAATTTTAGATAAAGTGCCAAAAATTACACTATTTTTACAATTTTACTACCACACGCCATTTTTTACACTTATACTGTTAACGCTTAGCTTTTATACTGTATTATGGTTTTTGATATTACACTTATACTATCTTGCCTATATGTAGCCTTTTAAAGCATTTTTGATATTGTTTTTATTATTTTAATCTGACACTCTTACCACTCTCCACTCTATTCCTTCTTTTTCTTCTATATGATCACTCTTTAGACTCTTCAATTTTTTTCCCTAAAAAAGTTTGTTGTTAACCATTCATGTAGTCTACAACCATAGCCCACAATTCTTGATGGTAAAGATAGTATCCCTTACTATCTATGGCAATTCTACGATCGACATCTTCTACACCTTCATCTGTAAAGAAAATTGCAAAATCCACCAGTACGAAACAAACTCCATCAATGGGGAAGAAAGCTATTGTGAAGCGAACTAAAGAGAATCCAAGCATTCTTAACTCACCCAAAGCCGAGTTGTCCAAAACTGAATAACAGAAAAGAAAATTTGTTTCGGATGCTGTTGAACAAAGGAAGGTGAAATAGTTGAAATCAAGCAAATGGGATTTGAAAGCTATCGAAGATTATGAGAAGAAAAATGTTGTTAAGGTTTGCTTATTGTTTCGATTATACTGTTTGTTGTTGAATTTTGGGTTTTATTATGTTTTGCATGGATATTTTTTAGTGATTGCATTATTATGTCTTTTGAATTGGTTTTATAATTTAACGCACACATGTGTTTGTTTTAATGCTTGTTTCATTATGTTATATAAGATATTAGGCTATTTTATAGTTTTAGTATTTTTTCAATTTAAAAATTTTATTATCAACAACTTTTTGTTTGTTTGGTTTAATATGGTTTGTTTTATTGCAAAATTTCAAAATTTCTATTTTAATTTGGTTATTGTTTTATTATTGTTGTTTTTTACAATATTGTTAGTTCATTTACAATATATTCTTATGTTTTTGTTATGTTGTTGTATTGTTGTTTTGGTGTTTATTGATTTATATATATATATATATATATAAAAGTTGTTCTCATGTAGATTTTGTGCTTTTCATGTTTATTTATTGTTTTGTTGCTGTAGGATTAGGATTATTTAATCAATCCAAAAAAAAAAATCATTTCTGGTTGTTTCTTCTTGTATTTTTGATGTTATTAAGGACATCAATGAATATTTTTCTGATAAACAAAAGGAAATGTTTTCTCAAACTTGCTTTGGTAGTTCCTTAAGCTTCCTACATTTAAACATCAACCTCAATTGACACATGGTGTGATATTGAGGGAGGTTAAACAACCGAATGAGTATAGGCTTTGGGTTATGGTTAGTAGTATTAGATTGAGGTTTAGTATCGAGACTACTACAAAATGCACTTTATAGGTCACCATATTAGGACACCCATTTATATGCGAGCCCTTAAAAATGTCTGCGGACTTATTAGGACACTCACTAAGAGTCCTTAAAAAATACATTTTAGGACGCAAAAAGAGTGTCCTAATTACTCATGTGAGTCTTAAAAGAATCTCAATAAATTTGAGTTAATAAAGGCTTTTAAGGGCACATTTGGAGTGTCCTAAAAAAAGTTTTAAGGGCCCTCAAAGTGGGCCCTAAAATCTGTTAACTAAATTACTCCCCATTCATTTACCCTTTTAGGATTTGGGGGTTAGGGTTCCATTATTTTCTAATTTTTTTCTCAGCCGCACTAAAGAAGAAGAGAAAGTGAAGAGGTAGGACTAGGAGGCTGGGACATAAGGCTTTGACGCATGCGGCTTGAACCTACAACATCGTTGTCGAATAGGTTAGACAACGGCAGCATCGTCAACTCGGCAGGGCAGTGTCTTCATCTCAACAACGACATCGGGGAAGGATTCACACCAGAAGCGGCGGGAGCGGCGGCCCTACGATGCGTCGGATTGGATCCACAGCAGAAGCAACCGCCCTGAGACGAGGCATCCTCCTTGCGACGCCGGAATCTTCCTTGCGACATCGACATGACCCCATCGACAACTTGAAGTTTGAGATTCGAGATTGCTTTCCTTGATGGCTGAGGTATTTTTATACGAATGATGATGATTTATTTACCCAATAATCTATTATTTTTTTATTGATTATTACTCCCAAGTTTTGATTGATTTTTGAGCATTTAAGATTGATTTTTGGGCATTTTAGCTAGATTTTTGGCCATTTTGTTTTGTGTTTCATTTGCAAATTAGTTAATTTTTAACTAATATTGTCTTTTTTTTTGCTCCTTCGAAAGGTGATTCGAGATACTTTGTGGATTTGGAGGTGACTTGGACAAGCATTATATTTGGACTCCTTTAAGAGGTATATTGTCTTAATTTTTCTGTTTAATTCAGTGGTATATTTATGTGATTGTATTTATGTGTTTTGTTCATAAATTAAATATATCTATGAGTAAGTACTAGTACTCTCTTAATAGAATTACAACCTCCAAAGAAGATAGCTGCGTCGTCAAATTATTGTTCCTGATGTTGATGATGAAGCATGCTATTATACGTACTAGCTGATCTAATAATGTATTGGTATATATGTATGGTGATATAAATCCAATTGGAAGAGACTTTGCTAATGTGTAATTTCAAAGATATTCACTATTTAATGAGGGTGTATAGAGAATGAAATATCGTCCAATAAAACAAAGTCATGAAAGAGAAAATTCACTGAAAATGTTACACAAAAGTCTACATGTATGATGTGTACAATTCATAACGAGTAAACCTTTTTTAGGAACAAAAATTGACTAAGCTATCATCTCATTCATTACAACATTTTCCCTCCTTTATACATGTTAGTCCATGTGAGTCTCATAACGCAAGTTAGAAACAATCTCATTCAAAACACCATATCTTTTCCTTATTTGCTTGTTTTCTTTTGGTAACTAAGCATATATGTGCTCAATAAATATAGTATACAAGCTATATAATTAACTTCCTCCATTAAATTGATTTTGATTGGTCTTAAAGCATTGCATTGATAGCTAATTGCAATGTATTGGATATTTTTTTTAAAAATTCAATCTTTTACAATTTTGAATAACTGTATAACTTTAGTGGAGTTTGAATATCTTAGATATTCATCCGTAGTGAAGTAGGTTTTGTGAATTCTGTGTGTTGTGGTGATAACGGAAGGTTGAAAACTTACATGTCCTAGTGAAGTAGGTTATGAGAATTCTGTGTGTAGCGGTGATACATGGATGAAGACCTATGTGTTGTTTGATTTGTTTGAATTGTTGGTATTAATTGTGACAGATGGCTAGGCTAGTAAATTAGGGGATATGCTATCCGATTTTTAGTATATTTTTTTATACTTAGTTTTGTTTTGTATGTTTTGGATTGTAAGATTTTATTGTTTGGCTTTTATTTACTAACAATTTATTTATGTTTCTTCTCAAAGATAATGTTGTTGTATCATGATTCATGTATGATAAGTTACACTCATTGGGCTAGCAAGACAACATTTTTGTACCATGTATGACAAGTTATAAGTTGACAATATGCATGTCTGATGAAATTTAGTTTCTCTTTGTTTTTTTTTATGCCTTATTCTCATGTAATTTTGACCTGTGAAAGCAATTCCTTCATTTTTTTTTTGTATTTTGCTATTGTTTTCACTTATCTTCTTACTCTTCTTAAGCATTTGCTAGCAGCATAAAGTGCTTCTACTTTATTGAAGATTATCTACAATTTTAGTGATTATTGCTATGATTTTCTTATTTAATTGATTGTCATTGAAATCTTTTAGAGTTTTAGAAAAGTTATTGTTGCATTGTGAAGAAATTTTTTGCTAAAAGTTTGACTGATTGGTAGATTTTGTTTGATAGTGAATTACAATATTCAAAATTTGGAGTTAGTGTTTTGGCTTGCATTATTAAGAATAATTTGGTTTGAATTGTGCTAATGTTGTATGCTAAAATGATTGCTGAATTTCAGATTTTATGAGAGGTGGTGGTAGTGTGAAATTTATTGTTGTGTTTCATTGGAGATCAATTAGAATTTTTGGGGAATATTCATATGAATAGATTTTATGATTATTGGGATATTTATCGAGATATAGCTTTTTTTGATTGAAAACTTAATAATATTGAGTGGAAGTTGTTTGGCTTTTGATGATGGACTACTTCGCCCGAAGGCAATTCTGTCACAAACCTAGTTCTAAATCTTTCACAAGGTTTGTCTAATTTCTCTATCATTCCTATTGAGATATACGAGTGTGTTGCTCCTGAATCAAATAATACTAAACATACATTATCGAGGATAGGAATCTGACCTGTGACCACTTTGTTACTAGCTTCGGCTTCTCCCTGGGTCAAGGCAAAGACTCTTGCTGGAACAATCTTGTTGTCTCTCTTTTCTTCTTGCTTGAGTTATGGACATTCCCTCTTCCAATGACCTTCATGGCCACAATTGTAACATCCTTTGGTGTTTGCATAACACTCACCAGGATGTTTCTTTTGGCATTTGGAGCAATGCGGGTATTCTACATAACCCGACCTATTGTTTCCATTGCTAGTCCGTGTTCTTTTGTCATTGTCGGCCTGCTTACTATCAGGACACCTTCTCTTCTGGCCATTATTGTTGCTATGCTGATGGTTATTGTTGTGGTTCTGACCATTCTGAGGTTGATTCTGCTTCTTAGGTTTGGGTTGGCTGGCCTCCTCCTTACTAACATTCGCCTGGAGCCTCTCCACCTCTATAGCCGTCTCTAGAGCATCGACGTAAGAAGTGGTTCCAGGGTTTGCTAGCTTGACTCCTAGCTCAATTATTGGTCTATGTCCCCTAACGAACTTGGTGACCTCTGGTGCAAACTTGGCTAGCCGGTCGTACTGTCGTGCATACTCTACTACCATCAGATTGCCCTGCTTGATATTGGAGAATTCTTCCACCCTTGAGGCAATGACTGCCGAGTTATAGTACTTCTTGTGAAAGAGCTCCACAAATCTAGTTCATGTCATGGTAGCGACGTCATGACTTTGCTGTACTACATCCCACCAGATTCTAGCATCCTTCTTTAAAAGAGACAAAATGCAAGATATGCGATCCGTGTCGCCGAGGTTCATGTATGCTAGGATCAGCTCTACATTTCGGAGCCATTCTTCCATCTCGAAGGGGTCGGTTGTCCCTTCAAAGTTTAGAGTGTGTTGCTTACGAAACCGCTCCTAGACTGGCTCTATGTACTGATTTGGGTAAGACACATAGTTCGCCATTGGCCATCCCCCATACGGAGCTACTTGTTGGGGTGCTTGAGCCACTTCCTGAGGCTGCGGTTGCGGCTAAGGCTGAGGTTGTTGTCATTGTAGCTGCAGCAGCTCTTCCACTTGTTGCCGTAGCCAGAAAATTTCAACGGTGTTGTCAACCAGAGGCGATGCTCTTCTATTAGCAGCCACATTGGTGGCACGCGTTCCCCTTCTTCGGACTGGAGGGGCTTCATTAGTTTCATTGGCAGTGCTGGAGGCATTATCGTTCGTGCATGCAGACCTTCTAAGCGACATCTTCAGCAAAGTTCTAACAGTCGAGAAAAACATGTTAAAACTTGCCCTAATAAGTTCTAAGGAAAAGCTTAATCTAAGCAAACATAACTCGGACCTATCAGTTATGATTTCTTATGAAAAATTATGTAAGCCTTCTTTATAATTAGGGTGTGTTTCTATACTTAGAAAATTAGCCATCTTTATTATTTTCTAATTCTGCTTCTAATCATCCTATATGACTTAATTCTCAGGCTTGAAACTCATCCCTGTTCCAAAGTTAACCATATTGAGGGAGGGCTGGGATCACTAAAATCGTTCGCACTACTATGGCCCCCTAAACTCTCAATACAGAACCCTCTCTATTGATTTGTATCCACCCTCACCAAACTTGGTCATTATTTATTGAATTTATTATTTATTATGATTGTAAAAAAAAAAATCAAACTCATACATGTCATTCAAAAATAACAACTTTAATCATTTGGAAAAAGGTTTTCTTCATCATCGGCTGTTCAGTATTCAAAAGCATAAACTTTCTGCTAAGGAGCATCAATTTATCTCTCAGTTTGCTGTCGCAGCTTGAACTTTATAGCTGGTCTGTTTGTTTCTCAGTTTTTCTGGTGTTTTGGTTGTTTTGGAGAGGCTTTTAGTTATTAGCCTCTATTGGTAGTGTTGCTGGTTTGTAGTTTGTATAGTTTCAGTTACTGGTTTATGGTTGTTTTGAAGTGGCTTGTAGTTTAGCCTCTGTTTGTTGTTTTGCTGGTGTGTAGTTTGTACTAGTTGTTTGATTAATGAAGTTATCCTTTCTTCTTGATAAAAAAAAAAAGGTATTCACTAAGTACAATCATAAATGCAAAATAAATAAATAAAGAAATAAATAAACTAAACTAACATAACTAGGGTAAATCTAAAAATCATGATCTTCTACATCTGACCCTTCATCTAACATATCATCATCTATTTCTTTATAATCATCATTATCTTGAGCCTCAAAACTACCTCGGGGAAGATTCATAAAGATGCTATGCTTTTGCTCATTAGTGAATTGAAATTCCAACTTAGAGGTGAACCTAAGTATGAGAAAATAATATCTCATGACTACCGGTAAATCATCATCATCATCTATAGTCTCCCATATTTATTCTAATGTTGAAATTACAGAAGGAAAATCTTTAAAAAGCCTAATTACTAGGACATATTGTTCAGTAGCTCTCATCATAATTTGCTTAGTAGTATGAAGGTGGACTATCTCCTTGTGGAATAAGATCAATCTTTGAGTGATTCTTTCTAACACTCTTATTGTATTCCATGGCTCTCTAATCCTTTTCAGTGCCTTAATGACTCGGATATCCTGATAGGTCAAGGCTCCATCCATTATAACTGAAAACACAATGGCCAAAACGTTAGATAATAACATAAACATAATAATCATAACATAAACACTTACATTGGCGGTTAGATCCTGAGCGTGTGCATGTGTATCAAGGAGAACTTCATGCATATGAAATGTGGGCTCTGATACCAATTGTAACAACTACTAAACATAACTACTAATTTGAATAAGAAATAACATAACTTTATTTAAAACCTAATATATTGTGCCAAATATAAAGTAAAGTATGAGTACCCATTGTTTAGTACATAAAACATAAAAACATAACTTTAATCAATTGTTTAAATACTAAGTGCGGAAATACATAAACCATAAATCAAAAAACTTAAAAACAACATCATCCTCAATCTTCCAGCAGTCCATTCAATCCATTCATCCTTAACACACATGCTAAGCTGCCATGAATCCATCCCACCTTCCAAGTTCATTTTCTTGCACCATCTAAAATAAAAGGAATGAGTCTAATGCCCAGCAAGGAATATCTACTAAAAACATATATGTCATAAATCATAAAACATAAGACTATATCATAAAGCATATACTATAAAACATATGACTATAAAAACGTATATCATATAGGACTACAATATTAATGGTCATTAACTCATTAATGTGGTATGTGATAAAGCCATCTAGGTCCTCAGTCTACTAATCGAGGTAGGTTAGATCACAACTATAGTATATGATAACCCATCTAGGACCTCTGTCTACTAATCGAGGTAGGGTAAATCATAACTCTAAACCACGAAAATGATAAAAATTCTTGGGGCTTGCTATCTAAGCAAGTCATATGCCCAAGAGACTACAAAACATATATCATATCACATATCATATCATAGCATAAAACATATCATAACATAAACATATAAACACATATAATCTAACCTATTTTCCTTACCAAGAATCGGGATATGGAGACAAGAACGGGATTGGAACACTCCTAAAACCAACAGTAAAAACCATGAGTTTTCTAAAGAAATGGAGATGAAAAAGAAAACTAAACCATCAAGATAGAAACTTATCGAAAAACCTTAAGTTTTAAAGAACTTTAACACCTAAACAAAAGCCATAACAATAAGTTAGGATCTGAAAAAAAATGGAAGAAAACTAAAGAACCATGAAGAACTGAACTTAAGGATAAGAACACCTTGGATGAACTATGACTTTGATCTACACGTCGATACCGAAATAACACTCTATCTTACTTCCCAAGTGTTTAGAAAAGCTTAGATTGGGAAAGCTTTTAACCCAAAACCCAAGTGTTTCTCTCTATAGTAACCTTAGCAGCTTGGAGGCTCTGAACAAAGCTTGAATGATGAGTGAAATGGCTGAGTACTAGGTCCTATTTATAGAGTTCATGGAGTGAGACTAACCCCTTTTAAAATTAATAAATAAATGAATATAAAACGTAAAAGATTTGAATTTTTGTTCAACAGATGCCCAGAACTCGGTCAAAATCGTTCAAGAGCAAGTCCAAGTGGTTAAGGCTGTTTTTAAATTTAAATCCTCAAGTTTCAAAAATGCCTCCCAGAGGCGCTATATCTCTTACCATGGGTGATATATCGCCTGGACCTTTACCCCCAGCCTTCATGCTTTCGTTCGTGCGAAGTCGACGTGTTTTCCGTATCTCTCGTAGGCGATATATCGACCCCGATAGCTACGATATATCGGCATAAATTGATATATCAAACACAGATTTGCACTTTTTCAGCATATTTTGAATTGATTAAACTGCTTTGACTAAGTAAATTTGTGATCCTAACAATTGCTAGAAGGTTCTAGAGCTTCTAGATCTTTCTTTTAATTAAACTATTCCTCAAAAATACTTAATTCCTTAATAAACATGATTGTGACAAGTGTCACATTCTTATTAATTCTATCTAAACCTTAGGTTATAATAAAAAATATTTCTAGGACCCACAATATTAATCAAACCTTATGTTATAATTAATATTTCTAAACTATAGGTTAAACTTATAAAATCCACAACTGTTGCTATGAGTTTCCAACTAAGTCCCGGTATGAGCCAAAATCCACAAAAACTAACATACTACAAGCTACTACTACTACTATCTAGCTAAGTAAAATTCTGAGACACCACATTGGAATTATAGGTCCATAGGTCCCCACAACAGCTCTATCAACACTATTCAAGGCAAGAGTTGATATAAAAGGTCAAATGGTAAAAATACCCATTTAAGAAGAAATTTGTTCTTCAGGCCAAATATGCAATTATCTGATAATAGTGATTAATTAATTAATTACTTACAAATTAGTTGTAATTATCAAAATTAATTATTATATAATTTTCAAAATTATAATAAAATAAATATTTAATTTTCAAAATTAGTATTTAATTAAAATTGGTTTTAATTAATTAGTAGAATTAATTAAATATCTTTATTTGAGTGGGAGATTATAATCTGACCAGTTCAAATTGAATTTGAATTTAAAAGATTGATATTTATTCAAATAATCAATTATATGTGATAATTAGTTGAAAAGATAATATATTCAAATTTGAATTAATTGTTAGGTTGTTATTTTTTATCTCATAAGGTAGTTTTAATAAATAATTAAATAATTATGGAAAAATCTCATATCCCTAATTTATAGGGAGCTACATGACACACAGTCCATGGACTGTGTGTGACGTGAGCTACATAAAAAATCAAGATAGATTTTTCTATTTTATTTATTTAATTAATTAATTAATGGAAAATTCAAAAGTTAGTTTTTGATATTTTCATTAATAAGATAATTAATTAATTAAAAGATAAATTGTAAATTGGTTACATATTTATTTTTTAAATTTAAATATTTTCTATTTAAGTTAGACTTATCAGAAAATAAAAGATACTGAATTTATTCGCTCTAAGAAAAAAAACGATATTTTTCTATCTCTCCCTGAAAAGATACAGAACCAATGTCATGTGTTGAGTACATCAAGTTGAATCAGAAATATACCATCCTTTAATCCCTAAGTGCCCACACACTTCTTGAGGTGTAGAGAACGTTGTGGAAGATCTTGGTGTGAGTACCTGGGAGCAGCGTGGATAGGAAGATCATTTATTTTACGAAAAGATAGCAAGGACACTTGATGGGCATCAAGGGGGCTCTTTATTCTTTTCTTGTATATGATTAATGTATATATATTAATGGATCCACATATATAAATGTAGTTTAAATATGTTACAAAATTTTTGTTGTACACTGGGCCACCCATCACTATTCTGCTGCGTATTAGGAAACTAGTTCCTAACAATTTGTATTAGAGAGGCCATTAATCTCTGCATACATTAATTACTGTCTGGACATAATATGCATTGTTATGTTATTGTAATATGTGTGAATTGATGAATGTATGTCTATGTTTAAAGTTTATTCTTAATGGTCGTTAATTATATGGTATTTTAGGTATAAGAACTGTTCTTAAATTTCTAGATGAAAAATGTAAGCTATTTTGGGGCATAGGAATTTTTTATAATTTAATTCCGCATTAAATTATTTGAAAAAAATAATTCTGTAAGGCCCGAGCCCCGGGTTCCGTGCCTTGAAGCCCGAGCCCAAGGCTGTTGTACGACCCCATGGCCTAAGGCTCTTGCGCACGCTGCCAGCCCCTGTGCACACCGCCTGAGCCGCGCGCGCCCCTGCACCGCCTACCGCGCGCATCGCGCTCTCCTGCGCCTACAGCTGCCCACACTGCTTAGGCACCTAGTCGCTACTAGCCTTCTACTACCAGCCTCCTGCCGTACATCCCAGCTGCTGGTCCGAGCCCCACGCCTAGCCACCTTGTGCCGCCGGCCCTAGGGTTCCTAACCCTAGGCTTTGCACATTGTTATCTATTTAAATTTTGGGCTTAATTAATCTTAGCCCATAATTAAAAAAAATTGTTTTGTTTTGAGTTTATTGTTTGAGCCCAAATTCAAAAGTGGGCCTAATAACTTGTTGGGCATTAAAGTCCAAGTTAATTATTCTTAAAATTTGTTTAAGATAATTAAAATTTATTTAAATTCAAAATTAAATGGACGAATGGCTTAATGGATCAAGACTACTTATGAAGGCCCAAAAGTTGAAGATAGAGATCTCTATAGGTTTTATTTAGTTTCTTACATTTTTGTGTATAATTTTGCAAGTGTTGTAATTTTTTTAGAAATACCCAAGACACCTGGCTTGCATTTATTTATTTATTTAAATGTTTGAATGTGATTAAATTGTTTAATACTTTATCATGCATTTTTGACATGTCATACATATTACCCACACAGTATTTAAAATTAGCATGCATCTCATATGAGTACAAACATGCCTTATGATTGTCTAATGTGATTATATGCTTTATGTGATGGACCATATAATAATAAATCTAGTTTTAACTAGTTCAAGAGTGGAAATTGATTTCAAAAGTAGTTTAATTTCTAGTATTTAATAAAACTATTTTATTAAATAATAAATGATATTCCTAGTAATTAAAGCAAATTAAAATTGAATTAATTAGGGCATAGATCTATAATTTTAATTTTGCTTAATTGGATTAGTAATTATATAGAATATCATTTGGTAAAAATAGATCATTTTATTTTTACAAACTAATTAAAAAGCATAAGATGTTTTGAGAAAACACATATTTTAATATAGTGAGTGGGAGAGGGAGTTATGACAATAAGTCCCATGGTCTCCATTATTAGTTAGCACCGAGGTAATATGGAGAGGGCCTCGCAGCACCATTGCTTGTGTCCCCGTAAGGAAGGCTTCCGGCTGTGTTATTCTCAAGGAAAACTTCTTTTTCAAGAATAGATTTAATGATGTATTTCAAGTTTTACTGACCCTAAGGTACACTCTTGAGTTAAGTCATTGATCTAAAATAATGGGCTACATTCATAAGTTGCAATAGGCTTTCGAGCAGACTAGTGTATTCTTGACCAAACAAGCGGTTGTTTATAAGTCAAAAGAGAAATGTTGGTTTGAGTTTTCACTTATAAATTTGAGAGTTTGTCTCAAAATTAATTTGGAATTAGTCTTACCTACTCTAAGCCTGGTCCATTAATGTTCAAATTAATTAATCGTGGAATTAGTAATTATTTTTTATGTGTTCTTTAATTGTTACATTCATGCATCACGTTTACTATTCTGAAAATTACTAATATTTATTATATGCATAAATTTATTTTTATTTATTTATTTATTCCTAGCAAAGATGTCTATTGGTGATTTTCACACAGATGCTTTTCTCAAATCTTTGGTTTTTGAACATGAAAACATGGCACACTGGTTTTGAGGCATTTTGAATTAACCTTCACTAGTAAAGTCAATGGTACTTAAGGAAACAAGATATAATTAAAAGGGTAAAACGGTAATTTTATTCTCGGTTAATTATGAACAATTAATAGAGGGTTAATTTGTATGTAATGATTATATCAATGGACGCTTTATTGTTATAAAGTACGCAGTAAATGAAATGTCTATAATTACAAGAGTGGAGTCTCATATTTATAGTGGAGTAATAATAAGATTAATAAATTAAGATTATTTAATTAAAGAGTTTAATTAATAATCTCAAATTTATTGGAGATTGGAATTATAAGTCCATAGGTCCCCATAACGGCTCTATCAACACTATTCAAGACAACATTTGATATAAATAGTAAAAAGACATAATTAAGAAGAAATTTGTTCTTCGGGCCAAATATGCAATTATGTGATAATAGTGATTAATTAATTAATTATAAATTAGTTGTATTTATAAAAATTAATTAATAATTAATTATTATATAATTTTCGAAATTATATAAATAATTAATTTATTATAATTTTCAAAATTATAATAAAATAAATATTTAATTTTCAAAATTAGTATTTAATTAAAATTAGTTTTAATTAATTAGTAGAATTAATTTGTTGACCCGCGATTTGGCCAATGACACGGAGTCAAATATACGACAGTAATCTAATGGAAAAGAAGAAAACACCAAGGATTTATAGTGGTTCAACCCCATAGAATGGTAATGACCTACGTCCACTTAGTGCTATTATTAATATTGAATCTCAAAGTCGTGATCAAAGAACTAGGGTTCTTGAGTTTCACAAACCTTGGAAGAAATACAATGGAATCATGGATAATCGCACTATAGCTCTCTCACAATATTCAGGAAAAGAATCTCTCATCAAAAAAAGTCCATTCCTTGAGCTATTTCATGCATATTTATAGGCTCAAGGAGGGTTACACGGGCCATAACTTTCCTTAATAACCGCGTATCAAGGTAATCATGAGGAAATATTCAATGCAATTGTTATAGGATTACAATCTTAGAAGTAAATAAATCAAATTATACGACCAGCCTAGTCGCATCTAACAATTAAGCTTGATGAAATGATGTGCATTTGGTCGATAGTCGAACAACATTTCCGCCACGTGTAGACCACGTGTGAAAAATTCTTGCCACATCATCAGCAATCGTTCTTTGGGTAAACATTTGCCCCCCAAGTTTATTTATTGCGACTAGCAATAAGTAAACTTAGGAAACTAACCCTTCACTTACTCCACCAAACCTGTCAGAGCCGCCCATGCCCTCTCGGAAAAAGCAATCAATCATGTCTAATCAAGCCTTTTTGGTTTCCCAAAAACATGTCTGACGGCTATTACACCTCCCCATTCTCAAAAAAAGTAATTCATGATTACCTCTTTTATCGTGTCATAGTCACTATATACAATACCCCAAATCCATATTTTTACTTTTTACTCTTCATTCGCCATTTTCTTGTCAAGAACTCCTAAGAACCTCGACATTTTAGAGCCCAAAAACTTGAGGAACTTCCATTGCTGTCCTGAGGATCCTCCGTTCGGACGCTCAAAGCTTGTGTTTCAGACCCCTCCTAGTCGAGTTACGATTAGGATGATTACCAATTACATTAAAAAAATATGGACTTCCTGGGGTGACTCTAGTCCAACCCACCAAAGAACAACGGGCGAACTTGCCTGGAGGCGCTTTCAGTGCCTGGTCGAGATATCACATCGAGGCAGGAGCGATCCTACCTCTTCATACTTTCTTCCAGGGAGTGGCCAATTTTTTGGGGTCGCTCCTTTTCAAATAACTCCCAACGGATATAGAATGCTTTCTGCACTCTATATCCTCTATAGCCATAAGAAATGGCCCGTCCCCACGCCACATGAGGTCAACTACTTGTTCGACCTAAAATCCAACCCCAACCAGGAAAACACGGGGTTCTTCCACTTCTGTCACCAGGAAACAGGTCTCACTTTCCTGACTGATACTACTTTTATCTCGAACGTGGGGAAGTACCATCTGGAGTACTTCTGACGACTGACATGGTCGCGAACAACTTGGCCTTCACACAAGGAGGTAAAGTCTTTGTACCACTGGTAATTTATTTTTCTTTAATTTTTTGCTGCATTTCCCTTAGAAATTTAGTGCATTTCAGGCCCATGGTTGCGACCAGACCCTACTCCAGACATGGTGATGCGATCAGCCCTCCTAGCCAGCATGATTGACATAGAGAAAAGTGTCAAACAGTTGGTCACAAAGGCCAATCTGAGACTGGTCGGCCTTTTGGCTCCTCACCAAGATGTGAGGGAATCTACTGCGGGGAGTGCTACCAGCACTGAAGTCCCCGAACAACAGCCAGATGTGTCACAACCTCCTCCGAGGAGGGCAACTGGGGTGACCATCAAGGAGCCAACTGGTGCCCCCGACCTGCTGCCGCACCGGCCCCTCCAGGGAAAGTAAAGAAGAAGGCCACAGAGCCTATTGTTGAGTCGTCGGACGAGAACGGTGCTGATTTTACGCTTTTAGATAGCTTGCCTATTCCCTGTCACCTCTTCAACGGGGATGGCAATTTTAGATATCCTCCTGCTTTAGATTCAGACTTCTTCATGCCAGAGAGTGAGTGTAACACTAGTAGAGTATATAATGTAGTGACCAGTAATGATAGTTAGGGTATTTTACTTACAATTTCCTTTGTTTCTTTTCCTGACATAACATACTGAATCGTTTGTACTATCTCACTATTCGTGTATTTGCTTTCTTGCAGACATGGATTCTGAAAACGTGTTCGACATTTACTGTGCTCCCGAGGTTCCTGAAGCTCCTGCGAGCAAGAAGAAAGCGAGCAGGCGGCATCAAGGGGAAAGCAGTAAAGCGCCTCCGGCCAAGAAATATCGTATGGTAGACCCTCCAGCAGACGTACCCTCAAAAAATGCCACACCACCTGCTTCTCCCCTCGAGCGGAAATCTCCACCTTCTCCAGTTGGGTCGACACAGCAGGCTGCCCCTGCTTCCACAGGGGGTGACATATCGAGTCGTGCCCTAAGATTAGCCAAGGACAGGATGGCTAAGATTTTGAAGCACGAACATTGCCCAGAAGCGACGGCTGGGATAGAGACGATGGACGTCGACCAGATCTTAACCCGTGATTTAAACGAGCTCGCAAGTGTAAGTTGTCTTTTTTCTTTAGAGACTAAGTCCTTTTATTTATCAGTCAATTTAACTTTTGTGCTAATCGCAGGCAATGCTAACCGTGACTACCGGCCATCTTCGCTTAGGAGCTATTACCGAACAGTCCAAAACCTCCGAGCAACGGCACGCTGAAGAACTCAAAGCTGCCGAAGCAAAATATGCTGAACAGCTTGAGGCGGCTCAGAAGACAAACGCAGCACTGCTCGAGGAGAAGGACAAGCTGGTTGAGGAGTTAAGGGAAAAGCTGACTGTGCTAAACAAGGCCGTCGAGCAGAGAGACCAGTTCAAGGAGTCTAACCAGGTCAACTATCGCGAGGCTAAAATACTCGAGGAGGACCTGATTGTGAGCAAACAGGAGACTACAAAGATGGAAGGCCGGATCGAGGAGCTTGAAAGAGCCAACGCCAGCAATTTGGAGAGGTACATGAATGCCACGGTTAAGTGTTTCTATGACTTCTGGAAACACAACCAAGAGGCCAACTTCAGCTATCTTCCCGAGCGCACGAGGCATGCTGAGATTGCCCGCTGCGCTGCTCGCTTGGCGGAAGAAGAGAGAGCAAGGATACCTGCCTCACCTGAAATTTCATTGGCCACTGGTGTGGACGGGGCGGACAATGAAGCTACAACTGTCATCGACCAGGACACCCCTCAAGATCCTCCTGCTTCGTGGTCTGATATTTTTCTTTTATCCATTTATCTTATAATTACATGACATATGGGTCATGATGTAAAGACAATATAATTTTTATTACTGCGTGGGCAGCTACTTTTTTCTTTTAACAAACAATTACATCTGAGCAGTTATTGCTCGCGGTGTAAAGGGATTCCTTTTGATATTATAATATTTGCCTTTTATTATAACATTTGTTCGCATGACCGAACTTAGCATAGTACTTTGTTTTGATTTAACAAAATACAAAATTTTGAAAAATACTCTAAGTACCCTAGCATGCTTTCACTTATTTTGCTCATGTGTTTACATACCTCTCGATATGCCTTGCTTACTAGATGCCTTATATGCCCCCCAACTGATTGAGGAGTTTTAGGTCCTTAGTCACTTGCCTTGACCAAAACCTGTTTGTACATTACTACTCGGAGCAAATAATTAAAACGATAATACAGCAAAACAACACACGTAATGAGCAAATACTTGTAATAAATACAATAATTGGCAAGAATGACTGGTTGCGCACAGTCCCTTATATTTCTCATAATAAATGGACAAAACGTGTCTGTACGAGTGATCAATAAGATCTTACACTTATAAGCGATCAGTCATATAAAATGATCAACCCTTTTTCATAATTTGTAAAAAGTAAAATTAGTACAAGCCAATTCGTTGAGAAGAATTGTTTATTGATAGTACTTGCGCAGGTGTTCTCCATTCCAATAGTGAGGAATGAGATCTCCATTTAAGCAAGCAAGTTTGTAGGTGCCTGGATGGAGGACTTCTTCAATCTGGTAAGGCCCTTCCCAATTAGGTCCGAGTACTCCAACAGCCTGGTTGCGGGTGATTAGAAAAACTCTTCGAAGTACTAAATCTACAACGTTGAATTTTCTCTCGCGTACTTTAGAGTTGAAATACCAGGTGACTTTTTGCTGGTAATCAGCTACTCGGAGTTGGGCTTGCTCATGTTTCTCATCAATCAAGTCCAGGGATTCCATCAATAGTTGGCTGTTCGAGCCTTGATCGTACGTTATTCTGCGATGTGAGGGTGGATCTAACTCCACAGGAAACATAGCCTCATATCCATAAGCCAAAGAGAATGGAGTATGGCCTGTTGCTGTTCGATGAGAAGTTCTGTACGACCAAAGGACTTCTGGCAATTGCTCTGGCCAAGCACCCTAAGCTTCTTCTAGTATTTTCTTTAGAGTATCCTTTAGCGTATTATTGACAGCTTTAACTTGTGCATTTTCTTGGGGATGAGCGACTGAAGAAAAGCTCTTGATAATCCTATGCCATTGGCAAAAGTTAGTGAATAAATCACTATCAAACTGTGTGTCGTTATCCAAGACGATTTTCCTTGGCAATCGATAGCGACAAACGATGTTTTTGATCACGAAATCTAGCAGCTTTTTGGTCGTTATGGTTGCGAGTGGCTCACCTTCGACTCATTTAGTGAAGTAATCAACGGCAACCACATCATACTTGACGCCACCCTTTCCTGTGGGCAAAGATCCGATTAGATCTATACCCCAAACTGCAAATGGCCACGGACTTTGCATTTGTTTTAGCTCATTAGGCGCTGCTCGTGGGATTTTGGAGAATCTCTGGCATTTGTCACACCTCCATACGAATTCCATTGAGTCTTCATTCATTGTTGGCCAGAAATACCCTTGCCTCAGGATCTTTTTCGACAAGCTATGCCCCCTAGCGTGGTCCCCACAAAAGCCTTCGTGTACCTCTTTCATTAATTCTTTGGCCTTCTCTTTTGAAATACATCTGAGGAGTGGCATTGAGTATCCCCTTCGGTACAAGATTCCATCGACCAGGATATACCTAGCAGCCTACTGCTAAAGGGTCCTAGCTTTGTTTCTGTCCGTTCGTAATACGCCTTACGTCAAATACTCCACATATGGTGCCATCCATGTATTTTCCATCTGGATCACCATAGTGGTCTCCTCTGTTCGGATACTTGGCACAGACAGCTGCTCAACTGGTACTATATTCAGAGTATCAGCATCCTTCGCGCTTGCTAACTTGGCCAAAGCATCAACATTGGAATTCTGGTCGCGAGGTACTTGCTGGAGGGTGTCGAACTGAGCCAATAAATCTTTTGTTTTGTTTAAATAGGCAACCATCTTTAAACCTCATGCTTGGTATTCTCCCATGACTTGATTTACCACCATCTAAGAGTCACTGTAGATGTCGATCACCTTTATATTCATGTCCCTGGCTAATCGTAACGCAGCGAGCAATGCTTCATACTCAGCTTCATTATTAGAAGAAGTTAAGTCAAACCTGATTGCGCAGTGAAGTCGATGCCCTTCAAGCGTTATCAATATCACTCCTGCTCCTGCGTGATGCTCATTAGAAGAACCATCTATAAATAATTTCCACAAGGGAGCTTGGTTTTGAGACTCAGGCTCATCAGGCTCTTCGGTTTGCTTGCTATCTATAAGTTCAGTGAACTCTGCAATGAAGTCAACAAGGGCATAACCTTTTATCGCTGCTCGCAGTAAGTAAGAGATATCGAATTGCCCAAGTTTGACTGCCCATTTCAACAATCTTCCTGCAGCCTCTGGCTTTTGCAACACCTACCGTACAGGCTGGTTGGTCAAAACGGTGATTGGGTGTGCTTGAAAGTAAGGCCGTAGTTTTCTAGAGGCCAAAATTAAGCAATAGGCTAGCTTCTCGATGGGCGGGTACTGCTGCTCTGCTCCAATTAGCCTTTTTCTTACATAGTAAACAGCCTTCTGCACGCCTTCTTCCTCCCTTTCTAAAATGGCACTAGCAGCATATTCCGTGATTGCCAGGTAGATGAACAAAGTTTCCTTATCAACCGGTTTCAATAGGACTGGTGGTTGCGCCATATGAGTTTTCAATGCTTGAAAAGCATGCTCGCTCTCCTTCGTCCACTCAAATTTTTTGTTGCCTCTAAGTAAATTAAAAAATGGAACGCACTTATCCGTTGACTTCAAAATAAATCTACTAAGGGCGGCAATCCTTCTGATCAAACTTTGAACATCCTTAATCTTCGTTGGCTATTTCATATCGATCAGGGCTTTGATTTTCTCATGATTGGCTTCAATTCCTCTCGAGTTAACTATAAATCCCAAGAATTTCCCTGATCCTACTCCGAAGGAGCATTTTAGGGGATTCAGCTTCATCTGATATTTGTTCAAGACGTTGAAGCACTCCTACAAATCCTTTATATGCCCTTCTACCTTCTTTGACTTGACCAGCATGTTGTCGACATAGACCTCCATGTTTGTGCCGATCAGCTCCTTAAACATGTGGTTGACTAGTCGCTGGTAAGTTGCACTAGCTTTTTTCAAACCAAAGGGCATTACTTTGTAACAGTAAAGCCCTGTATCAGTCTGAAAGCTAGTGTGATCCTCATCAGGAGGATGCGTACTAATCGATTATATTCGGAGTATGCATCCATAAAAGAGAGAATCTCATGCCCTGCAGTGGCATCGACCAGTTGGTCAATCCTAGGGAGTGGGAAACAAGCTTTGGGGCAGTCTTTATTGAGGTCTGTGAAATCCACGCATGTTCGCCATTTTCCATTCGGCTTGGGAACTAGCACGGGATTAGTTACCCACGATGGATAAAACGCCACCCTGATGAACCCATTCTCCTTTAGCTTTTCGACTTCTTCTTTTAAGGCCTTTGATCTATCTTTGTCGAGCAGCCTTCTTTTCTGCTGCACTGGTGAAATACTCTTGTCGATGTTCAGGACATGGCTGATGACTACAAGGTCTATCCCGATCATGTCTTTGTGCGACCAGGCAAAGACTTCTTGGTTCCTTCTTAAAAACTTCACCAGTGCTTGTTCTATTGTTGTCTTTAAGTTTTTACCGACTTTCACAACCTTGGTCGGATTTTCTTCATCGAGTTGGACCTCTTTAAGTTCCTCGATGGGCCCTATTTCTTCCTCAAAATCCTCAAAGCAAGGATCCAAGTCTTTATCCTCTCCTTGGGCAACACCTTATTTGGTGACATTATCACCTAACTAGGTCTGAGCATCAATTGCCATTTGCAACTCTTTTCCTGGAACATCTCTAAACACACCCTTCTTTGCCTTGGTGATCGAGGCGTTGAAGCACGCCCTTGCTTCCCGCTGATTTCCCAATATGCATCCTACCCCCCCTGCATTTGTTGGGAATTTCATGGCAAGGTGCTATATTGAAGTGACGGCCCGTAGGTTGACCAGAATTGGTCTCCCAATTACGGCATTGTATGCTGAAGGACAATCAACTACTATGAAAGTAGTGAGTAATGTCCTATTAGTAGGTGTAGTACCTACTGTAACTGGAAGCCTAATCGACCCTGTTGGGGCGAGCCCTTCACCATTCCGCTGCGTATTGGGAAACTAGTTCCTAACATGGTTCCCAAAGATTTCATGTAAATAGAAGAACCAAGCCTGAGCCATACCACCTTTGCATTCAAAATTTTCCTCTCCTCTTTCTTCTTTTTCAAAACACCCAAAGCTCTCTGCATTCCCTTATTTTCCAATAGCTTTCAGACTATCTCTTCTGATTCTTCTATCATTTCGTTGAACAAAAATCCAATTTGTTAGTATTTTTATAGTTGGATTAAATTTCATTTTGTAATATTTCAATATGTTTTACGAAATTTTCCAGTATTTTTTTTACCTATTTCGGTCTGGTACGAGGTAAGTTTAGGTTTAATATGTGACCATAACTCATAGCATTAGGAATGGCTAGGAATAATACACCAAAAAAGTGGGTCAGTGTTTAGGTTATCTTGGTTTGAGAGAGGAATGCTTGAATATATAGAATTAAAGATTTGAGGTTATTTAAGTTCAGCTTTAGGTAGCTTATGGGTCACGGTATCATAGAGTGGTTTTGCATTAAACCGATTTCCACAGAGGTATCGATTCTGACAAGCAAATCTCGAAGTATCGTGGGTTTCCCAAGGTTATGGCACGTGATCTTTGACCGTGCGTGCACTCATGTAATAACATCAAGTGAGATATTAGCTTGTGGATAACTTAGGTCGAGTAGAACGAATCCAAAACCCCAGGTTTTCCTCACTTCTATTATCAAGGTGACATTATATCTTAGGTCACCTCTAACAGGTCGCTTTGTCACCGAGAAAATTAAATTATGGCTAGTTAGAAGAAGAAATTAGTGGCGAGCTCCTCCTCTAAAAAAAATAATGATAAGCAAGTGGCCTCTGAGACCCCCATTCTCCACTTTGGCCCAATGGTGGATAGGTAGATCAAGGTTGGTTGACACCTTCTTCTAGGCCAAGCACATCGAGTCTCGGATAAAGACTCAGGGCAAGGTGAAAAAAATATTAACAAGTCACGCAATTGAGATGGGTTCCAAAGTACTTGTTGCCTGCCCTCCATTGGATGGATAGCGAAGTTACGCCCCGCTCTAGGATGTCTTTGGGGCTTGGAGTGAGGATCACCTAAAGGTAGGCTTCCTTCCCTTTGACCAGTACTTCGTGAACTTTTCAAACTACATTGAACTGGCACCGTTTCAGCTCCCCCGAACTAATGTCAACTCTTAGCGGGGTTGAAGTATTTATTTTTGAAGCACAAGTGGGAGGTCTCCACCCCGACTGACATTATGTATTTCTTATGCCTCAAGGCCAATCTAGAGTGAAAGGGTTGAGGTGATGGTTTCTACTACCTCACCAGATTCCCCAACATAACCTCCATCATCGACCTCCCTAGCCACCCGAATGACTATAAGGACTATTTCTTTATGTCAAACGAGTTCAAGAATTGCACCGATCGATACATCAACTGTCCTCGTAAGTTTTCCAGCTTTTTGAACTTTGTACTTGAATTATTTATCTTAACCAAGTTAAAACTTATTTTTGATTGAGTTGTTATCTTGTGCAGCTATATATAAGAGGATGGGAGGATTAGAGACCCTAAGAGGTCAATATCACCCTATGGACAGTGCTCCCGCCGAGGAGAAAGAGTTTTGGAGTATGGTGATGATGCCACCATGGTGGCTGCAAGCTGATCCACAAGGATCTGATGCTGGCCATCAGGGTACGAGGTCCCCTCCTCGAGCTCCCCTCTCCCTAGGAGTTCCTTCTAGTCGCTGAGGAGGTCAATAAAGAAAAGAAGGTCGCACAATGGGTGCATAAAAGAAGAGTTCCTGTAGATAAACAAGATTCTAGTAAAGGTCGTGCTGAATCGGGGATAGCTGTAGGCACCTCCGACCAAGGTAATCCATATAAAGAAATAAACTGAGCTAATACATGTTTTAGGCTAATTTGATTCAGCCCGAGGCAGCTCGTGAGGCGACATCCGGCTAATCCGGACCTAAATGTGACCCTTCTTCAGTGTGTTGACCAACTGGTCATACGCCATGACTATAGTTACCCAAAATGTACTATAGTTGTAGATAATACCTTGCATTTTAGGTCCACTATTTTTTAACAGTACGATACAAACCTTATGTTATGGCCTTCCTTGTGTCATGGTACATTCACTTTGGGTATTAGACAGGTAGAGCATGATTATAGTCCAGATGAAGAGCCTGAACCCCGTAGGTCCCACAATGTAATAATATTATAATCTCCCCCTCCTCAGATAGTCCAAGAGTTAGAGGTTTTACCTAGCCCGGTCCATAACTTGGAGCCTATCATAGTGGTATCCTCCCCTAGCTCGGTGGGCAGGGTTCTTATTCTATTGTTCTTTTCATTGTGTTATCTTGACTGATCATTCCTTGGGTTTGACTCTTCTCCATGCTCTTTTTGCATATGAAAACATGGACTTAAAGAGTATGTTCAAGCCTGTTGGGGCTAGAGTTGGGCTTGTCGTCAAGAGGCAAAGAACATCAAAGGAAACAACCTCTGGAATCGGAACTACCATTGGGTCCCCTGCTAAAGATAAAGGTGTTAGCTTCACCCAAAACATTAGCAAACAAAGAAGCCGCCAACTCAGGTAACAACAGTTACCATTCACGAAGCCCCTCCGCCTGCTCCTCGTGACCCTGCTTCGATAACTCAACTTGTACAAGGCGAGGCCCCATCTGTGCAACTTCCAATTATGTCTCTCGAGGTCAGAAGGGTTATGGAGGCACTTCGCGGGTCCCTCAATTAGATGACAAATCACCTGTTGGGCCATGTTAATCAAATGAATATCAAGAACATGAGAGCCATAGAGGAGCATTTCCCACAGAATGTCCTAGAGTCGGCCTTGGGAATGACTCTGACTGTAAGTTATCCTTTTTTTTTCTGCACACATTTTTTTGTTTCTCTCCTTTTCGTGAGCTAAACCTGTTATATATATTTTTTGTCTTGTTTGGCCCAAAGATGTGACTCCGTCCGAACCCAAGCTCAAAGGGATGAGGCCAGGGCCACCCTGGTGGCATCCCAAGATAACGAGTGAATTGCAAAGGGACAAGTCATCGAGGTGAGATAGAGTTGAGATCAGCTGTGGGCCGAGGTCGACAACCTCTATAAAAAACTTGAAGAAGTCAACGTGCTTAATAGGAGGTTTTCCGAGGTCGAGGAAAGAGCCAAGCAGGATGCTGAGAAGGCCAAGCAGGAGGTTTACGAGGGAACAGACTCTCTAGAGGAAATGCTTTATTGGTGCTCGGCATACAACTAGGAAGGGGACTTCTCATTCATGAATGCAGCACTCTAGGGGCGATATCTTGCCAAGTTCCAGAATCGATAATCGCAAGAGCCCTCTGAGACCGAAGAGGTTTTTGTGGTTGCTAAAGAGGGTGATGAAGAGGTGACATCACATGGGCAAGTTGCCGGAGCTCAGTGATGTGTCGGGCGTCCTCATTTTTTTTATGTTTGATGTTGGGTTCTTTGAACTCTCTATTATTAGGCTTTCAAAAGCTAACACACTCACCTTCGGGCCTAGTTCAAGGTTATTTTTCCTCGAGCTATTCACATACTTACGTTCGTACATGTTTATTAATTTCTAATCTATTTTTTGTTCCCCTTAGCCTATTATCCAACTATGTTTATGAACAGTAAAAAGAGTCCTTGTACATTTTCATAGTCGTCGGGGTTAATTTTAGATCAACATAAATGCCTGATGGCTCGATCAATTAATTATGATGACCTGGTTATTTGAAGGACTTTGTTCGCCTAATAGCGTTACACCTGTTAATAATCAGGCCTTTGACCTGGTTATATCCAGGAGGTTGTTCTCCTAATAGCAGTACACCTGTTAAGAATTAGGCCTCAGACCTAGTGGTATCCATGATTACCTAGTTGAATTCTAGGTTTTGTTTTACTTTGAATTTTCTTAACATAGTTCATGTTTGAAATTTCTTTGAAAACTCGAGCTTTAAAAAGTCATAGAATAATTGATTTTCTAAATTCTAAGCTGTACAAATTTTATCTAAATTTATTGAATACTTCAAAGAATCTTCAAGGGTTATATGCGCCATAACTGATAGAATTTATGAATATTCTAGATCGCTTTTAAAAAATGAGTTCGTGATACATTACAAGAATAAGATAAAATATTGGTTCCACGATTAAATTATGTAGCAATCATGTGTTATTTAAATAAAGCAAATTTCATAAACAAGCCTTACGTGCAAGAATTAATTCTAAAAATATTAAAATCTAACAAAGTCGTCCTATTACTGATAGTATTTTTTGAGATGTAGAGAATTCTAGGTCCGTGGGGAAAATTCTCCACTCAATCGAGCTACTTTGAAGGTAGCTTCACGGAAGATTTCCACGATCTGATATGGTCCTTCCTAGTTCGGTCCCAATACACCATCTTTAGGATCTTTGTTCGCCAAAAACACCCTTCAGAGCACCAAATCAACCAGTTCGAGTCTACGTCCTTTCACTTTCGAATTAAAGTGGCGAGTAACACTTTGCTCATAATGGGCAAGCTGTAATTGAGACTTCTCCCATTGCTCTTCAATGAAATCCATGGATTCATTAATCAGGTCATGATTTTGATCATGATTGTAGGTTCTTCACCTATGTGACATCACTAGAGCCTCTACTTGGAGCATAGTCTCACTTCCAAAGGTCGAAGAGAGGGGTTTATGCCCAGTAGATGTGCGATGTCCGGTCCTATAGGCCTAGAGCACTTGCAGAAGCTGTTCTGGCCATAGCCCTTTAGCATCTTCTAGTCTCTTGTTTAAGCTAACCTTTAGGGTTTAGTTTACTACCTCGACCTGCCCATTAGCTTGAGGGTATGCTATTGAGGAGAAACTCTTCATTATTCTGTATTTCTCGTATAAGGTTGTGAATAGTTCGCTGTCAAATTGAGTACCGCTAACATACACAATCTTCTTTGGGAGTCCAAAACGGCATATGATGTTTTTCACAACAAAATCTAACACTCTCTTCGAAGTTATAATCACCAGGGGCTCGGCCTCAACCATTTTAGTAAAGTAGTCGATGGCAGCAACCACATAGTGAATTCCTCATTTACCAGTTAACAATGAGTCGATTAAGCCAATGCCCCATACAACAAATGGCGAAGGCGATGAAATCATGGTCAACTGCATGGGTGTTGCTTGAGCAATGGTGGGAAAACACTTGCACTTGTTGCACTTTAGGACATACGAAGTCGAGTCCTTCTAGAGTGTTGGCTAGAAGTATCCTTGCCTTAATACCTTCATAGCCAAGTTCTTCCCCCCATCATGGTCTCCACAAAACCCTTCGTGTATTTCTCAAAAGATGGTTTATGCTTCCTCGGGCAGAACACATCATAGGAGCGGAAATGAATGGCCTCGCCTGTAGAGAATTCCTTCGACCATAACATATCGAAGGACCTGATACAATAATTTTCTTGCATCCTTTCGATCTTCTGGTAGTTTATTGGTCATAAGGTACTCGATAATAGGAGTCATCTAGGTCAGTTTTGTGCAAATTACTCTGACTTCCAATGAATCTTTCTCGATGCTTGGTTCTTCCAAGAATTCTATGGGGACCACATTTAATGTGTCCGCTTCCTTGGTGGTGGCGAGTCGAACCAGAGCGTTAGTATCAGTATTCTGTTCGTGGGAGACCTGCTCGATGGAATAGAACTCAAATTTAGACAGTTCACCTTTAACCTTAGCAAGCTATGCTGGCATTTTGACTCCTCGAGCTTGGTACTCCCCTAAATCTTGATTAACCAGGAGCTGAGAATCGCTAAAGTGTTGAAAAGCTTCTTTGCTATCCGAACTCCAGCCAATAATGCCTCATACTCTAGTTCATTGTTGGATGCGTCAAAACCAAACCTCAGAGTTGTATGGAATCAGTGCCCTTTAGGTGAGATTAGAATTATCCCAACTCCAGATCCGTTCACGTTTGACGATCCATCAATGAAGAGTTTCCATAAATCTTGTACAAGTTCTCTCATTGATTTGTCTTAGAACCCGATACATTCAGCCACAAAGTCAGCAAGCACTTGGCCTTTGATTGTTGTTCGTTGTTTGTATAATATCTCAAACTGATTGAGTTCGAAGGACCACTTTATCAAATGCCCCGATGTGTCAAGTTTTTGCAAGACATGCCTTAAAGGTTGATCGGTTAAGACGGGTATAGTGTGGGACTGGAAATACGGCCCGAGATTTCTCAATGCCAGGATCAAACAAACCGTAAGATTTTCAATTGGAGTATATTAAACAAAACCCGAGATTGCTCACATAATAAACGGGTTACTATGTTCGGCCTTGCTCTCGAACTAACACAGTGCTGACTGTGTTTTTTGTTACAGCTAGGCATAAGTACAACTAAGTGAGTCTTCAGTTCCTCAAATGCCCATTCACATTCTTCTGTACATTCAAACTGTCTATTTCCCTGAGCAATTTTTAGAAGGGAAGACATTTTTTCGTGGACTTTGATACGAATCGGTTTAAGCAAGTGGGAAACAATCCTTAGGACAGACTTTATTAAGGTCAGAGAAATCGATGCAAGCTCTCCACTTTCCATTAGGTTTCGGGACCAAAACGGGGGGGGGGGGGGGGGGGTTGGCTATCCATGTCGGATATTTAACCTCCCTGATGAACCCACACTTCAATAAGCGAGCTACCTCTTCCTCCAGAGCTTCTCCTCGCTCTTTTCCCAACAATCTATGTTTTTGTGCCTTTGCATGTACGTTTTTTTTCCAAGTTTAAGGTGTGCATCATCATGCTTGGACTGATTCCTACCATATCTTCATGTGACTAGGAAAAGACATCAAGAATTCTTCTTAAAAACTCAACCAACTCCTTCTTTCTTTCGGATCCGAGATTTTGCCCAACCTTCACAACTTTCTAAGGTACTTCTAGGTCGAGGATGATTTCCTCTAGCTCCTCTAAAGTCTGGAGCTCATATCTTTCTTCACCTAATCTTGGATCAATTTCTTCGAGTTGGACGACCTCATTTCTGACTTCCCGAGGTTCTTCCACCTCTTCAGAAACTACCATTGCTCGAGGTTACTCATTCTCCTTGGTTATTACCATGGCTTGCTGCCTGGGTTGGGATTTTCCCTTCATGGCAATGCTATAGCATTCCCTGGCAGCGAGTTGATCTTCCCTCACGGTACATATTCCTGAGGTCGAGGGGAACTTCATGGCTAAGTGGCGAACTGAAGTTATAGCTTCAAACGCCATCAACGCAGGTCTCCCAAAAATTGCGTTGTAGGAGGTCAGACATTCGATTACTACAAATTCGAGCATTTTAGCTACAACTCGGGCATCGTTTCCTAATGTTACCACGAGCTCAACTGTACCTATGGCTGTCATTCCCTCTCCTGAAAATCCATAGAGGGTCATTGAGGTCACTTTAAGATCGGCTACAGATAGCCCCATCTTTTCAAGGGTGGACCTGAGTAACACATTTGTGGTGCTCCCATTGTCGATCGGTATCCTTCATACTCTTATATTGGCGAGCTGGCTGGTTATCACTAGCGTGTCATTATGCAGGAATTGGACATGGCTAGTGTCCTCTTCCGTAAAAATGATTGGTTATTTTTTTCCAATCGTTGTTACTTTGATAACCTCTACTTGGGTACAAATTCCGCACCATTATGTGTCTTCATCTTGTGGATATACCTTTTCTGTGCTCCACTACTCGTTCCTGCCAAATGGGGCCCTCCAAAAATAGTGGCTATTTCACCTTCTTCAATAGGATGAGTGATAATTGTTAGGAACAATTCCTAGTGCACAACGGAAATTGCGGTAATGGTAGTATTGTATACATAAAAAAAAATTCATACAAACAACTTTATATGAGGATCATTTAATATGCAATATGTTAATCAATATATATAATATGTATATGTAAAAATAATACGAAACGATTTACCTCTTTTAGCCTATCAAGACTCATTGAATCTTTTCATATATATCTCGATCATCCTATCCATGCTAGAGTACTCACACCTAGATCTTCCAAGATGTTCTCTACACCTCAAGATGTGGGTGGGCACATATAGAACAAGAATCAATTTTGTGAATCAAAAATATTCTCAACACATGAGACTCTTGATTATAGGCTAAGGAGAAAGGGTTGTTCTTTTGTGAAAAAGATGATAGCTTTTCTTCTCTGTACAAACTTCTTGTTTCTATTTTCTATCATATAGAATATATAGACATTCTTATCATAACAATAATAATAATAAATCAACCATCTTTAATAATAATAATAATGATAAAAGACAAAGTCGAACATTCCTTTTTAAAACCCATTTTTAAAATATTTTATTAATTAATTAAAAAGTAAAATAAAAAACTAATAATTGATCACATCAGTAGTGAAACACGCATAGAGCAATCCAAGCCCTATGCGTGTGGCACTATCCCTGAAAATGGGATTTGATTTTTCATGTATTTTTTATTTTAATTAATTAATAATTAGAAATTCAAATAAGGTATCATCTTTTTATGGAAAAGATAGCAACTTAAATTTCAAAATTCAAAATTCAAAATTTGAATTTCCATTACCATCATATTATTAATTAAATACTATAATCAAAACCAATTTTGACTATCCGTATTTATCTATTCACACTTAAATAAAATAATTGATTAAAATCAATTTCTTCAATTTCTACACAATTTCGAAAATTGCACAAATGCAATAATTAAATTGTGCAACTTCAATTATCACATAACTGCACATTTATCCCGAAGAATAAATATTCTCTCAAATAGTCCATTCACAGTTTAACCCTTGTATCAACTCTTACCTTGATTAGTGTTGATAAAGCCACATCGGGGACCTATGGACAAATAATTTCAAGCTCAAATAAATAAAAGATTATTAACCAAAACTCTTTGATTCAATAATAATATTTATTAATCTCATGATTATTCCACTATAAATATGACACTGAACTCTTGAGAATTAAAGAAATTTTTACTGAGTACTTTATTGTAACCATAAAGTGTCCATTGATATAATCATTACATACAAATTAATCATCTATTGATGATTCATAATTATGTTGGAGTAAATTACCGTTTTACCCTTTTAATTATATCTTGATTACTAGTGTACCATTAACTTTACTAGTGAAGGTTAATTCATAATCTGATTATGAATTTGACGTCAATAACCTTTTCAGTTCCAAAAGCCAACCCAATAGGAAATCATCATTCACTCTATAAGAAGATATAGATTCTACATCTGTTAAGCTATGTCCCCAGCTGTATACATCACTGAGTCCCCAAAACAATAGTTCTTAGCCTGATCATTCTGACAAACCGTAACGTATGAATCAAAGGATCAAATGACATATAAATGAGTTCATAGTAACTTCAGGATTAAGATCAGTTTGTATATGGTCATCAGTTGATGTGTTTTATAATACTACGAAACGTTATTTAAACAAGTATTATTAAATCACATCTGGTCTAGTTCTACATACTCTCAGCATGCAAAGTACCTCCACTAAAGTGTCCTACTACACTAGTAACTCGGATCTAGGTCACATGTATTCAAAATACTAGTGGATCGTGCTAGCAGTAATTTATCTAAAGATTCCATTACTTTATTTTACTGCGAACTATTTAAGTTCATTATCTCAATCTTGATCCGCTTATACCAACATGAGATTGAGACCACATAGATGAACTTGGGAATTTTCTGATGTTGCACCCTAAAAATTACCACGAGTTTAGTTACTCAGCTCCGGATACAGTTGGCAGATGAATACGTGGAAAAGCAACCAAGTAGAACCTCTGGTTAGTAGTCATTGGAGTAGCACGAGTTGGGACTTGGCAATATGACATACATGTTAATATTAGACCGCCTCTTAAGATAACGATCTAGTTCGATACCTATAGTGGCCAAATCCTCCTTTGGCCGCACTGAAGTTAATCCGAACTAAGGTTTAGATAATCTTTGATCACCAGGTCGATGAAGATATTCAGCTCATGGCAACCTATTCAGAATGTATACAGAAGGATCCCAAGAGACTCGGAGGCTCATTATACGCTCATTAATGCCCAGGATGTATTGCACATTTATCATTTATTATCTGAGATAACATTAATATATATTTTTTGTTATCAAATCATATCCCAATGTAAATGGGAATAATCTGTATTAAATGTATACCATATTTATTCACACGGTTACCCAAACTCGTCCAGGAAATTCCATTATAAATATCAGGAGAATGGACAGGGAAGGGGATGGCCTTTTTGTATTACTGAAACTCTGCAGAAATTGTGAGAGAAAAGAAATAACATTGTCTCGTGGACTAGGTGTATTTTAACCAATAAACTGCGTAAAATTATGTGTGTGTGTAAGGGTTCTTATTATTTCATTACGATTTATAAATAAGCACTACTATCCTTATTAGATTTCTAAATCTACTATTGGCGAAAAACTGCGACAACAGTTTGGTGCTTTCGTTGAGAGGAAATTAGTGCTTTACAAGTTTCATTTGACATTCATCATGGTGCTTACTCGATCGATGCATGACAATGAAATGGAGCAGCCTGGTGGGTAGGAAGCCCATCATACTGTTGTTCCCACTAAAAGGGGCCCAGATGTTCAGCAACATCCGGGGAAATAGCCGGTGGGCCAAGATAACGCTGGGAGTTCGGCGTCACTCCCACCAAATCCTAATCCAGGATATTTAACCGCCGTCAAGATGGAGAATGCCCAATTAAGGAGTCATCACGCTAGGGAAAACAGACAAATCAAGGAGGTCCTGGCTCGAATACCACCTCTTGCAATCGACGTTAATGTCGAAAAGAGGCAAAGTGGGTCTCACAAGTCCCTCTGGAATAATCGATCCAAACCCAGTCCTTCTGTCAGGACCACCACTCTAAGCTCTGTTCCTTCAGAGCGAAACCACTGAAGTGCTCAGCCCAGTGGTCATCATAGGAATCATCATCATCATGTCAGTCGGTCAGTCAGAACTACGACCCCCAGCTCCGTGCCTTCTGCAGAAATTCCCAGGAATGCTCACAACAACCAGCCAGGGTGAGTTAGGACAGGTTCACAGAGACAAAATGCCCTAGTAAATCCACTTGTGCCGCGAGTAGAAGTCCAGACACAGGGAACTCGTGACAGTGGTGTAGAGCCAAGGTGGGCAAATTTAGTTCGTCCTGATGGAACAAGGATGGCCTCACCAATAAGGCATTCGTGCATCACCAGTTAAACATCCTACACCACCGCGCCCACAACGAGATGCTCCAGCTCGTGGAAACAGTAGGAGAAATCCTCCCCTGTCAGTAGATACTTACGCCCCACGGGCATGTGCTGATAATCCAGGTCTTTAATCTTAGCCGCGGGTCGTAAGTTTTGCAAATGGATGTTACTGGACGGGGAGCCAGCGTGGAGGCATGTTTGAGAGAAACCTGAGTAATCACCTTAGCTCAGTGCAAATTCCTCGGTATAATCTACAGCCCGACCTGCGCGATCATATGAGTTATACTCGACATGAGGGAGGTCTGTCTATCGTACGCGATAATGGGAATGTCCCACCTAACCAAGCTCGAACATGGAGGGACAATAACCCATCAAACACGTACAATAGGATGGGAGTTGGTGAACAACCCCCAGCTAACCTAGAGACCAAATACCTAGCCCTCGAACGGTTGTCATTGATGGAAAAGCAAATGAAGATGCTCTTATCTGGAAAGGGGATTGGTGATTGTGACTCTAATGAAGAGCTCGAACCTTTCGCTTCGAACATTGCAGTAGCTACATATCCTATTAGCTTTAGGATGCTGAACATGCCAACATTTGATCGAAACACGAATCCATCCGACCACCATGGGATGCTCAATACAATGATGATGGCCCACAATGTCGAGTTCCATCTAAGATGTATCCTGTTCCCCGTGACCCTGGTCGGACCTGCCAAACAGTGGTTTAAAAGTACAAAAAATATTTGATAAACTCGTTGAAGTTGTCTACAGAGTTCAAGAGAGAGTTCTGAGCTTCACAGGTAGCTCGCGTAGAGGTCGACTCATTGGCCAACGTAAAACAACAACCTGGTGAATCCTTGAAATCATATTTGAGCATATTCGCCAATATTACAGTGTGAGCCAGAGATGCTGATGATAGCTCCAAGCTTATAGCGATGAGAACTGGATTCCTAGTGGGAGGAAATCTATGGCAAGAAATCCAATGAAGAGGAGTTAAGAGTGTAGATGAGTTCTTGGCTCGAGCTTAGGAGTGGATAAACTTAGAAGAGGTGCTATCTGTTATCGCACGAACTAGTCAGGCCCCTATTCAGCCCGCTGGAATGGTGACAGGTGTTACAGCTACAGCTCAACCTGTTACCCAGAATAACCAAGTGCGGAACAACAAAAGAAAAGGGAATGGTGAGGGCGACCAAAACGACATGAAGAAGAACATCCCCGGGGAAAAGTTCAAGCCTGTTTATGCGACCTACATTGACCTAATGAATACAAGGGAACATATCTTTCTGGCCAATTCTAATCACCTTCCGTGGATGAAGCCAGAACCTTTAAGGCATCAGAGAGAGAATAGACATCCCTCAAAGTTTTGTTGATTCCACAATGACATCGGTCATAACACCGATGATTGTCGGCAGCGGAAGGATGAGATTGAGACTCTCATTCCGGCTGGACCATTAGCCCAGTACGCCCAAAATCTAGTTGCTCCCATTCAACCTGCCGGACAGAATTCTCATCTAGCTCTAGATGCTCCAGCAGTTCAGCCGAGAACTCAGGTGGATCAGATGAATCAAGTTGACCCTCCCCCAATAGTAGGAGGAGATATAACTACTATTTCTGAAGGACCTCATTTGGAGGGCACGAGCAATGGAGCCCAGAAGAGGTATATAAATGAGATGAAAACTCATAACAGTGTGGAATTTATCCCGGAGCAGCGGTTATCAAAACAACAACGGTTGGAAAAACAACCAATCATTTTCATGGAGGAGGACGCTAGCCACGTTCAATCCCCACATAATGACCCGCTGGTGGTAACTGTGCAACTCGCTAATCGAAGGGTACAAAGGATACTGGTAGACAATGGAAGCTCAGTAAATGTGCTTTTCAAGTCCACCCTAGAAAAGATGGGATTGTCCGTGAGTGATCCCAAGGCGACCTCAATGACATTGTACATATTTTTGGTGAAGGGATGAAGGCCATAATGACAATCAGATTGGTGGTTATGCTAGGAGATGATGCACGAACTATTACAAAAATACTTGAGTTCATGGTAATCAATTGTCCAGCTGCATATAACGCGATTTTAGGATGACCCGCATTGATGGTTTTTGCAGCCATCACCTCAATCCGACACCTGCCAATGAAGTTCCCCTCAAACTCGGGGATATGCACAGTACGTGGAGACTAGCTCGCTGCCTGAGAATGCTATAGTTGAGCTATGAAGGGAAAGTCACAACTCGAGCATCAGGCAATGGTCATAAACGAAGGAGGTGAGGAGTCACAGGTAATGGAAGTTACCCATGGGATGGAAGAACCTCAAGAAGGAGACAATGAGGTCGCCAAACAAGGCGACATTTACCTTCGAGTAGGTGAAGATAGATCCGACCTCAAAAAAGTGTTGGAGGTCGAGGAAATCAGTATTGACCTAGAAACACCTTCAAGAATTGTAAAAGTGGGAAAAAATCTTGAAGCTGAAAGGAAGAAGGACTTGGTCGAATTCCTGAGGAAGAACCTGGATGTCTTTTCCTAGTCACATGAGAATATGGTGGGAATCAATCCGAGTATAATAATGCATACTTTAAACCTGGACAAGAATGTGCCTGCAAAGTCCCAAAAATGAAGGCTTTTGGGGACAGTACAATTTGAAGCATTAGAAGAAGAAATAGCTCGCCTACATAAATGCGGATTTATCAGGGAAGAAAAATACCTAATTTTGTTTTCTAACCATGTGCTGGTCCTGAAGCCAAATGGGAAATGGAGAACTTGCATTGATTTCTCTGATCTCAACAAAGCTTGTCCTAAGGACTGTTTCCCATTACCAAGAATTGATCAGTTGGTAGATGCCATAGCCGGTCACGAGCTCATGTCTTTCATGGATGTGTATTCTTGATATAACCAGATCACGATGAACCATGCAGACCAAGAGCATACCAGCATCATGACTGAGCATAACGTATATTGCTACAAAGTTTTGCCATTCCGGCTGAAGAATGTCGATGCTACATACCAACAATTAGTCAACAAAATGTTCGCTAACCAGATCTGAAGAAACATGAAAGTGTATGTCGACGATATGCTCATTAAATCAAAGACTGCCAATAACCATGTATTCGATCTGGAAGAATTTTTTGGCATATTAAGGAAGTATGACATGAAGTTGAATCCCCAGAAGTGCACTTTCAGAGTTTCATCAGGAAAGTTTCTGGGGTTTATATTCGACACGAGGGGGATAGAGGCCAATCTAGAGAAAATCAGGTCGTTGTTGGAAATGCCTTCGCCCAGGTCGCATAAGGAAGTACAAAACTTAACTGGAAAGGTGGTGGCATTACACTGCTTCGTTTCAAAATCCACTGACAAGTGTCTCCCATTTTACAGAGGAAACAAGAAGTTTGAATATACCAAAGAATGTGAACAGACATTTCATGACCTAAAAGTGCATTTAGCTGAACTGGCCATACTATCAAAACTGGTGTCCGAGGAATGTCTGTTTCTATATCTGGTCATGATAGAAAATGCATTCAGTGCTGTGTTAGTTCGAGAAGAAAATAGGGCGTAGAGACCAATGTATCATGTAAGTAAAAAGACTTCTCAGAGCTGATTCTCGGTACCTGTTGATAGAAAAGCTCACATTCTGTCTTATTTTGGCTTCAAGGAAGCTCAGACTGTATTTCCAGTCCCATTCTATCCACGTCTTAACTGACCAACCTTTATGGTAGGTTTTGCAAAAACCTGAAACGTCGGGATGTTTACTGAAATGGGCCATCAAACTCAGCCAGTTTGAGATAATATAATGCCACAGACACTGATCAAGACTCACGCCCTCACTAATTTTGTGGCCGAGTGTACAGGTTTTTAGGACGAGCCAGTAAGGGAACTGGTGTAGGAGTTGTGAAAAATCTCTGTTGATGGATCCTCTAATGAAAACGGATCAGGAGCTGGGATAATTTTAATCTCACGTGAGGGGCATCGATTCCATATAGCTCTTAGGTTCAGATTTGAAGCATCCAACAATGAAGCAGAATATAAGGCCTTATTGGCAGGACTAAGGGTGGCGAAAGAGCTAAAGGCAAAGGCCATCCAATGTTATAGTGATTCTCAACTCATAGTCAATCAGATATTGGGGAAATATCAAGCTCGTGGTATGAAGATGGTGGCCTACTTAGCTAAGGTTAGGGGCGACTTGTCTCAGTCAGAGTTTAGCTCCATTGAACAAGTACCCTGCGAGCAGAATTCCAACGCTGATGCTCTTTCTCGACTTGCTACCACCAAAGAAGCAGATACACTGAATGTGGTCCTGGTGGAATTCTTGGAAAGTCCGAGTATTACAGCAAAATCGGTTGAGATCAGAATGATTGATGTAAAACCGACCTAGATGACCCCCATAGTGGAATACCTCACAACCGAAAACCTACCTGACGATCGAAAGGGCGCGAGAAAGCTGCTCTATCAAGCTCTGCGATATGTTATGGTTGAAGGGATTCTATATCAATGAGGGCATTCAATACCTATCGTACGATGTGTTCTTCCTGAAGAAGTGCAGACCATTTTGTAGGAAATACACGAAGGCTTCGGCGAAGACCATGTTGGGGGGAAAAACCTAGCTCTAAAGGTACTGAGACAGGGCTATTTTTGGCCAACGCTAACAAAGGACTCACTCTCGTATGTGTAGAAGTGTGACAAATGCCAATACTTTTCCATAGTTGCCCGAGCTGCTACTGTCGAGCTAACCATGATCGCATCCCCTTGGCCGTTTGCAGTGTGGGAAAATGACTTGATCTATTCTTTGTCGATTGGAAAAGGAGGAGTTCGTTATTTTGTAGTCACCATCGATTAGTTCGCGAAGCGGGTAAAGACCTTTGGCAACCATCACCTCGGAGAGAGTCTTGGATTTTGTTGTAAAAACTATAATATGTCGATTTGGGCTCCCGAAAAGGATTGTGTCTGACAACGAAACTCAATTCGATAGCAATCTCTTCACAGAATTTTGGGAAAAATATCGCATAACAAAGAGTCTCTCGTCGGTAGCAAACCCACAAGCCAAAGGGCAGGTCGAGGCCACAAACAAGACCCTGAAGGCGAGCTTGAAAAAATGATTAGATGAAGCCAATGGATTATGGCCCGAGTAGCTCCCGCAGGTACTCTGGGCCTATAAGACCTCACATTGAACCTCTACGAGACATACCCCTTTTTCTCTACCCTTTGGAAGCAAGGCTATGCTCCCAAATGAGGCGCTGGTGATGACCCACAAACAAAAGACCTTCGATCAGGATCATAACCACGAGCTACTTAGTGCATCCCTTGATCTAATCGAAGAAAAACGAGAGGCATCACAATTGCATCTCGCCCATTATCAATAGAAAATCACTCATTATTTCAATTTGAAGGTGAAGGAACGTAGACTCAGATTAGGCGATTTGGTTCTCCGAATGGCCTTTTTAGCAAGTAAAGATCCTGCACGAAGGGACTTTCAAGCTAGCACGACTAAGTGGAGAAATAGTCCCACAGACCTGGAATGCCCTACACCTCAAAAAGTATTATCAATAATTTTGTTGTCTTTAATGTTTTCGGAATTATCGTTTATGTAAGGCTTGTTTATAAAAGCCATTTCAGTTTAATAACAGTTGGTTTATTAAGTAATCAATTTCATCATTTTGTTATCATGAGCTCACTTTGTAAAATAAACATAGAACATTTATAAGTTTTGGGTTCTTGGGGGGCACATAATCGAAGAGAGCTTTTAAAAGAGTTCAGCATGTTTGGATGAAAATTGAAACTTAGAGTTTGGAAAAAAATTGATTATGCAACGACTTTTTAAAGCTCAGATTTTCAAAATTCTGGACATGAACTAAGTTTGAGAAATATCTAAAAATAAAACCCCTGGATACAACCAAGTCCGAGCCCTGATTCCTAACAAGTACAAATCTATTAAGCTCGTTAAAACCCCTGGGTACGACCAGGTTCGAGTCTTGATTCCTAATAGGTACAAAGCTATTAAACCTATCAAAACCCCTGGATACAACTAGGTTCGAGGCCTGATTTCTAACAGGTGTGACGCAATTAAGCGAGCAAAATCTTGGATGCAACTACGATGTCGACTAAAGTTAGTAAGTCGAGCCATCAAAAATCTATCCCGATCTAAAGACAACCCCTAAGATTTCGAATGTACAATAATCTAAGGATTCTCAAACATGAGAAAACAATAGACTATGGGGAACACAAATTGATCACAAGTTAGATATGTATTCAAAAATATATTGTTATCTCGAGGAGAAAAAACCTTGACCTGAGCCCGGAGGCAATTGTTTTGGTCCCAAGGGACTTAATTACAAAAGTATAAAAACATAAACAAAAATAATAATATCATCATTGGGATCCGTCGACTCGCTTAGAAGAGGTAACCTTGATTTGGCTCCTTTGTTTTCTTCTCTTCTTTTTGGCAACAAGTTTCCTTCGAGCTTTTGAAAAACATGAAAAAAAACACACACAACAAAAGTGAAATATAACATGAAACATAAAAAGTATGGGTTGCCTCCCACAAAGCGCTTTAGTTTATAGTCTTTAGCTCGACTATAATTTTTTTTTCAACCTACACCCAATCGACTGTGTAGAATTTCATTTGTAGGGTGAGTTATGACTTTGATGCAAATGCCATAAATAATAATTGATAACATAACACCTACAAGAAAATTAGAAATATGCAATTTTAATGGAATAGCAAAAAAATAAGAAAATTGCATATCTATAATAGACTCCTTTTCATTTTGAGTAAATATACAAATTCGTTCAATTATGGGCTCTTGAGATATAATTATATCTTTTTCATTTTCCTCATGAGCCTCAAAAATTATTTTATTCAACTCTTTTGTTTCATTAGGTGGTTAAATGCATATTACAAGTTCTTCAACTATTCATTCTCTTTTTCACTTTCAATTTGACTATTTGGATTGGGAATGAGTTGGTTGGGATAAACTTATTGTTCTGACTTGTAGGGTATCCTCTAAAGATGGGTTCATTTCTTGTTGAATGGGATATGATAGGTCGGATTGGGCATGGATTTGATTATGCATGTTGAATTCATGCCCTTGATTTATTGGAGACTGGGTATGACTCCATGAAAAAGCTCAATTAAAGGTGGGGGTAAAAGGGAAATCAAGGGATTCATGCATATCATACATATCATTAGTTTCTCCATGATTTAAATTTGATTGTGCATAATAGTTGTACTCAGAATTCCAACTATAATTAAAATGATTCAAATGGTAAAAACTAAATGGCAAACTAATAATTTTTTTAAAATGACAATTAAGGTAAAAAGAACAAGAAAATAAAACAAAGAGAACAAAAACAATGTTAAGATATTAAACAAAATTTAGGAGGCACAAGTGCCATCAACTAATAACAATATAATAAAATTAAAAGTTAGGAGGCACAAATGCCATCAACTATCACAAAATAACAATAATAATAAAAATAATAATAACACAAAAGCTAGAAGGCGCAAATGCCGTCAACTAACAAAGATATAAACGAAATAAAATTACAACAAAATTAGGAGGCACAAGTGCCATCAACTATAAAAATTAAAAAGATAGATAGGAGGCACAAGTGCCGTCAACTATAAAATTCAAAAGATAGAAACGAGGCTCAAGTGCCGTCAACTAAAAAAATAATAAATATAAATATATAAGTTTTTTTTATGAGTGGTAGAACCGTCCCAAATTTTCTTTTTATCTTTTTTTTTTTAGTTTTTTATATAAATATATATTTTTTTTATATTTTTGTATATATAGTTTTTTTTTAAGTGAAAAATTAAAATAACTAGTAGAAGAATTCACTAACCTTGAGATAAATTTTGTTTCTTTTCTTGCAACTCCCCGGCAACGGCGCCAAAAACTTGATGAACCCAAAACGGGTATGTTTTAAAAATTTATACTCGCAAGCGCACGAATCGTATATGAAATATAGTGTTCGTGTAAGCACGAGATCGAACCCAAAGGAGTTGTCTAAAATAAAAAAGAAAACTATTTTAAACCAAAATTAATAGATTCTATCCTAGCTCCAAAGATTGATGAGTTTTAATGTTATGAACATAAAATAAAATATTGAAAATAAAGCTATTTAAGAGAATAAAAATAAACCAATAATGATTTGAAAATAAGTGTTAAAAGAAAGATTATTAAGATACTAGAATCCACAAAATGTAAGTTTAATAATACTTATTAATATATTGATTCCCAAGTTTTAGTGATAGTTAAAATAAGTCAAACTATCATTTTCTAAATAGATTTATAATTTTAAGCACAAATTACTTCCAAAAATATAGGATTTTTCTTCACTTTTCAAAAAGTATAATTTCAAAGTATTTAATGTGAATCAACCTAGTGAAACAACAAAAAATCAAATAACATTATTTATAAGGAAAAACATAATATTTTTGTTCTAAGCATTGGATGTGTACATTTTAATGACACATCTTACACAAAGAATATTATATTTTACAAAATGAAGAACAAAGATCATATTATCTAACAATCCAAAATATGAGATATTAAAGATGAAAGACATATATGAACAAGAAAAATCCAAAAACTTTGTTGCATTACAAGGGAAATCAACATACAACATAAATATTATCTAATTACATATTGTTTCATCATCACCTTAATAATCTTAAAAAGAATAGAAACTCATAACTAGAATAGAAATTACAAACCCAAAAATTACAAACATATATAGGAAAATTTGGAGGAGGAACCCCCATATTTTTCTTCTAAAAACTCATAGAAAAATTATCAAAAATAAGAAAAAGATGAAGAGAAGAGAATGGAGGGTCTTGAAAATGTAGAAATTGAAGTGTAAAACCTCTCCTAAAAATAAGCACACCCAAATGCTCTTTAAAATTCCCTATTTATAGCCAAAATGAGAGTATTAAAATAATCAATTTAAATTAATATAATTGATTAAATTAATCAAAGTAATAATAATAGGGAAAATAGAGGTAAATTATAAGGTGTAATGATGATGTTGTGGGGAAATATGTGGAACGATTAGGTAAATAAAAGTGGCATTTTTTATCATAGGGGACAAGGATGTTTTTGTTGTGTAAAACGCCATCGACTAGTACTTAATAAAATATTCACATTTTCATTGGTTTATAAAATAAAGTCACTTATTATAAAGGTTTCAGTGGGGTCTTGCTTAAAACATGTAAGTTGGGCCCAATAGTTTAAAAAGAAAATATCAGTTTTCATGCAAAGTTCTAAACAACCTAAAGTTCAAGTCCCACTGATAAGTTTTAAAAAATCTCATAAAACATAACATTATCAAAAATGGCATTTTTAATTGATCGTTTACCGTCCATAGGATGCCCCCACGCCATACACACCACGACGATAGAACTCCCCACTTCACCACGCGTGCCATAGAGAAACCTATTTGCCACCTGGAAGAGAAAGTAAAGGGGGTGAGCTAAAAGTCCAGTAAGGAAGTACAAACAACAAGCAAGTAAGATACAATGAATTACAAACACTATCATTCATCTTTATACATCATAGCATCATCATAAAATTGGCATCAATATAATAAACATAAACATATTCACGTCAACATAATGCCACTGTCATATCATAAACATCATAACAAAATCATAAACATCACCAAACATCATAACATAATCATAAACAATTCCTTGTGAACATGGCCCACTAACTTGTCCATGCCACCATTTGAGGTAAACAAGAGTCTCTAGTCCTTGAATAACCTCGGGGCGTCCACCCATGGAGTTACGTCTTCATATCCTTAGTAACTCGGGTTACGTCTTCTTATCCTTAGCAACCCATTTTGATGTGTCGCATTCATCACGCTAACATCCATTCATATCATACAACGTTCATACAAGCCAACATATCATCACATTATGGCATTCATAATTCATAACATTTCATTCACACACACAGTCTTACCATTCATAATATAACAATCATAAATTCTATCTAACTTCCTTACCTCAGGTCCAAGCTAAGTAAAACCACAACTTCTCAACGAGCCTATACCATAATCAAAACCACATTCCTTAGCTTTACATAATTACTATTTTGCCCTCTCATATAGCTCATGTGTGCATGGGCCATGCACACATGGTAGGAGTTACACACAACATACAAATATGCTTAATTACACATAAGTTCATAAAATGATAATGCTCATTCTACCTATATTGCATGCATGATCTTTCTATAAAAACTACATGGTTGCATAATAGACATAATTTTGGACGTAAAAGTGAATTTTTATGTAACATGCATATGTGGGAACGTTGTGTAAATGCGGCGTTTAAAACGATAATTCCATGCGTCTAACTTCTATCGTTTTAAAAATAATAGACTTGTAGCATGTTTTTTTTACCATTGTTTATCTTCTTAAAATTACTAGGTTGATTAAATCTCCCAAGACAATCTTTTTATTTCATAAAAACAATTTTATTTAGCCATTAAAAATATATAAAAGACCCATTTATTATTTTTAAATTACAATAAAAGCAAAGGCTTGGAAATTATTTTTAAAAAAATACCTATGATTATCATGTGTCCTTAGAAAATAATAATTTAATTTAAGTTAATAGAATTACATAATTTGATGTGAGAAAAATAATAATTTTAAGTGTGGGAAAAATATATTTTGCTTGAATTATTTTTAATACTTAATTTTATGTAACATAAATTCATATGTGAAAATTAAATAACTATTTAAAACTTTTTAAACTAAACTTTCAGCCATTATTTAAAAATCACAAGTGAATTAAATCCAACATTTTTCTTAATCCAATTAAAGAAAATCATAACTTATAAAATAACCACTCATATTATATTAAAAATACCACTTTTAAATTTTACCATAGTTTAGGTTATCAATTTATTTCAAAATACCAATCAAATTCCTTTTATTGAAACACACTTTACATTTTTTAACAAAAATTCCAGCAATCAAATTTATCATTAAAATCACCATCCTTATTTTTAAAAACTCATATTTTCTAAAAAATATAAAAAAAATCTGTAGGTAATTATTTGTGCAAAAACATCATTTTAAGTGTGAATTAAAACACCATTTTATTTTCATAAACACCACATAACATTAGAGCCATTCTTATGCATACATATCCTTATTTCATCAATCTTTTCACCATTTAATCACAAAATCAGCAAGCATAAATCACCATGAATTTTATCTTTTACCTCATGCCTCATAAAATTCATACAAGATCATTCAAGTTTCATAAACACAATAAATCACAAATCCTAACATGCTCTTATTATACAAATAATTCAAAGAACATAACTAATACATATTCATATACAACCTTACAAAACCTTATTCTATTTCTAATGAGTTCATGTATGCAACCCAACAAAATAATACAACATGCATGAATAACATAACACAAATCTTCATTTATGCCTTTATATTAAACCTATCATGTTCCTATTATTTTTCATGCATACCATAATTTACTTATTCATAATATCATATACATCCTATCAAAATTTCATGGATCCAATTATCAAGATTCCCAATTATTATTATACACAAATTACATATGTCCTAGAACATAGATCTAACATTGAAAATCACAAAACATAAAACAAAATATAGAGGGGATCCTTAGACATGCTTAGGCCAAAATCTTCATATATAAAATCATATATTATCACTAATCATCATACATGGCAAATCCACACCAAAACCCCTTCATGCATTATCAAATAACACATCACCAACAAGATAACAAGAATACCAAAGAACCTATTATTCTACCCAAAACACAAATCCCCTTTCAACCATAGTCCCTCTAAAATATCACTCATCAAAAATCAATAACCGCAAAATTGAGGGAGGGATTTCAATACCTCTCTTGAGAGAAATCAAGAAGCCAATCTAGAAGCACCTCCTTGCTCAAACCCTAGGGGTTGTATTTTTTTAATATCAAGATGGAGAAAAAGATGAACACCAAAAATTAGACACAACCCAAATCAATATACTAGATTTAACATAAGAAATCATAAAGCAAAACAAGAGCCTTACCCTAGCTTGAACCCTTCTTCTTCTTCCTTTCTTTCTTCTTCTCCTTCTCTCTCTAGGTCACGCCCTCTCTCTCTCTCTCTTCTCTCTATAATTCGACAGACCCAAGAGCATAATGCTCTTCCATTTTCCCATTCCCTCTTTATCCTAATTTTCCCATAAAGACTCAAATAAAAGAAAAAGGTAACTTTCCTATTATCTTCCATATTCTGTCTTAATTCATATTTATTTAATTATATCACAATAGGTGGAAAAATAAAAGATGATCACTTCCTTTCCCAAAATAACATTATCACTTTTTTTTTTAATTTAAAAAAAATATGGAAATAAGATGATAACATCTCTTCCATTTTTAACTAGAATTGACCCAAATACAATTGAAATCTCAATCTTACTTTCCCATTTAGGTTTCACACGTCCAAGCATCTTCATTTCCCTTTTCTTTTTATTTTTTTATTATTTTTTCATAAATTAATTCAAATAAAATCTAAAATAAGGAAGTATAAAGTGTGTAGAAAATCTACACATGTGTACCATGCTACCATGCACTAGCACACACTAAATCACTAGGAGTGCACCATTATCTACCATGCACCTTAGTGCATTCAACCAGATCTCACATAATCACATTTTTAAAATAAAATAAATAAATATCATTTAACAAATAATTTCACAAATATTCTACAAACAATTCTAACAATAAAATAAAATAACAAACAACTAAATACAACAAACAACAACTAAATAAAATAAACCACATTTATATAAAACAATTAACCACACTTAACACTTAAATAAAATAAAACACAAAAATTTTAATAAATAAAAAAAAAAAATTGGTGCACTACATGTTGGGCTAAAAAAAATACAAAGGGGGCTGGGATAGGCAACTAGGGTGGTACGCGTGTGGGTTGCGGGTCCAACTGGGCTGAGGTAGCTGGGGTGGCTTTGGCTGAGGCAAACGGACTGGGCTTCACTGAGGGGTGAGGTGGATACGGGGCCGATAGCATTGGGCCTGGGGAGGCAGGCGGCCCAGAAGCTGGGAGAGGCGGCTTGGGTCTTCGGCTAGGCAGGAGGAGAAACTGTGGGCTTGGCTGGTGAGATGATGGGCCGAAGCTGGAGTAGGAGTCGGGCTTGGTAGGTGTGGCCTAAGGGAGCTGGCTGGGTGAGCTTGGTAGCGCCCAAGGATGGCAGGCGGCCCAGGAGGCTGGTGAACCTTTTTTTTTGCTATTTTCTTTCAAATTTTCCATTTTGTTTTTCTTTTCCTTACTTTTCAAAGCCCCAAAATGCAATAAATTCCCTACAAAATAAACATAAACTAAATCATAATAAAATATTTTCAACTATAAAATAAATCAAGTTAATTCTTTGAAAATATTAATTATTCTTTAATTTATATTTAATATTTAAGTTCAATAATACAACATTTTTTTACCTCACACTAAACAACATTAATTCAAATAAATAACTACAACATTTTACAACAAAATAAATATAAAAACACACAAAAGTATATCAAATCATGATAAGACTAATAAATTAAAAATTACTTAAAAACTTAATAAATTAATGAAAAACTCAAGAACTATTTTGTAGAGTTATCACACCCCCAAACTTAAAGTTTTGCTAGTCCTCAAGCAAAAGAAAAAATTAAAAACACACACATTTTTTTTAATTGGTGATGTCAAATGTTTTCGTCAAAAATTATATAATGGAAATAGTTCAAAGAAAATCACAAATAAAAGTAAAGCTTATGTAATTAATTAAAAAGTTAAAATTATTTTCAAAATAGATATTTAACATGCAAACACAAAAACATCAAATCATCATGTGAACATTAGACAAGCTTATGCAAACAAAAATAAATTAAATCTCAAGAGATAATTATGCAAATTTTAGGAATTTTCAATTTTTTTTAGAGATTTAAAGAATTTAATGTTTAAATAAACTTTGTCGAAATATCACAATAATTCAAATAGAATGGAAAAGTGTCATATAATGAAAAAAATAAAAAAAAAATAATAATAAATCTATAATTAAACAAAACTAACTCAAAACTTAAAAACAAATCTTAAGATTTATTTATACTTTTCTAAGAACTAAGAACAATTTCAATCATAATTTTTATCATAAGAAAATGAAAATCACAAATTTTTTTTTTTCAAACAAAACAAAGAAAATAAATGTTTTTTTTTTTTTTAATTTTACAACAAATTAAAAGCATGCATAAACACAAAGAAAAACACATAAACACCAAGAAAACACATACACACTACCCCCAAATTTAAATGAAATATCGTCCTCAATGTTTAATAAAATTTTAAAAATTTAAAAACTACTCCCTTTGATGTATGCTTCTTTGATTTGGCTCATTTGTTTTCTTCTCTTCTTTTTGGCAAGAAGTTTCCTTCGAGCTTTTGAAAAACAATGAACAAAAACACACAATAAAAGTGAAATATAAAATGGAACATAAAAAGTATGGGTTGCCTCCCAAAAACCGCTTTAGTTTATAGTCTTTTGCTTGACTATAATTTTTTTTTCAACCTACACCCAATCGACGATGTAGAATTTCATTTGTAGGGTGAGTTATGACTTTGATGCAAATGCCATAAATAATAATTGATAGCAATAAAATAAGAAAATTGCATATCTATATTAGACTCCTTTTCATTTTGAGTAAATATACAAATTTGTTCAATTATGGGCTCTTGAGATATAATTATATCTTTTTCATTTTCCTAATGAGCCTCAAAAATTATTTCATTCAACTCTTTTGTTTCATTAGGTGGTTGAATGCATATTACAAGTTCTTCAACTACTTCATTCTCTTTTTCATTTTCAATTTGACTATTTGGATTGTGAATGAGTTGGTTGGGATAAACTTATTTTTCCGACTCTATAACAGTTGCAAGTTGTCCTACTATTGCCTCAATTTTTGAGATTGACTGAGACTGGGCTTGTAAGATTTGGTAGGTTGATTGCATGAACTATTGTAGGGTATCCTCTAAAGATGGGCTCCTTTCTTGTTGAATGGGATATAATAGGTCGGATTGGGCATGGCTTTGATTATGCATGTTGAATTCATGCCCTTGATTTATTGGAGACTGGGTATGACTCCATGAAAAAGTTGGATTATAGGCGGGAGTAAAAGGGATATCAAGGGATTCATGCATATCATACATATCATTAGTTTCTCCATAATTTAAATTTGATTGTGCATAATAGTTGTACTCAGAATTCCAAATATAATTAAAATGATTCATATGGTAAAAACTAAATGGCAAACTAATAATTTTTTTTAAATGACAATTAAGGTAAAAAGAACAAGAAAATAAAACTAAGAGAACAAAAACAATGTTAAGATATTAAACAAAATTTAGGAGGCACAAGTGTCATCAACTAATAACAATATAATAAAATAAAAAGTTAGGAGGCACAAATGCCATCAATTATCACAAAATAACAATAATAATAAAAATAATAATAACACAAAAGCTAGGAGGCACAAATGTCGTCAACTAACAAAGATATAAACGAAATAAAATTACAATGAAGTTACAACAAAATTAGGAGGCGCAAGTGCCATCAACTATAAAAATTAAAAAAGATAGATAGGAGGCACAAGTGCCATCAACTATAAAATTCAAAAGATAGAAACGAGGCTCAAGTGCCGTCAACTAAAAAAATAATAAATATAAATATATAAGTTTTTTTTATGAGTAGTAGAACCATCCCAAATTTTCTTTTTATCTTTTTTTTTTTTAGTTTTTTATATAAATATATATTTATTTATATTTTTGTATATATAGTTTTTTTAAGTGAAAAAATTAAAATAACTAGTAGAAGAATTCACTAACCTTAAGATAAATTTTGTTTCTTTTCTTGCAACTCCCCGGCAACGGCGCCAAAAACTTGATGAACCCAAAACGGGTATGTTTTAAAAATTTATACTCGCAAGCGCACGAATCGTATATGAAATATAGTATTCGTGTAAGCACGAGATCGAACCCAAAGGAGTTGTCTAAAATAAAAAAGAAAACTATTTTAAACCAAAATTAATAGATTCTATCCTAGCTCCAAAGATTGATGAGTTTTAATGTTATGAACATAAAATAAAATATTGAAAATAAAGATATTTAAGAGAATAAAAATAAACCAATAATGATTTGAAAATAAGTGTTAAAAGAAAGATTATTAAGATACTAGAATCCACAAAATGTAAGTTTAATAATACTTATTAGTATATTGATTCCCAAGTTTTAGTGATAGTTAAAATAATTCACACTATCATTTTTCAAATAGATTTATAATTTTAAGCACAAATTACTTCTAAAAAGATAGGATTTTTCTTCACTTTTCAAAAAGAATAATTTCAAAGTATTTAATGTGAATCAACCTAATGAAACAAAAAAAAATCAAATAACATTATTTATAAGGCAACCCATAATATTTTTGTTCGAAGCATTGGATGTGTACAATTTAATGACACATCTTAAACAAAGAATATTATGTTTTGCAAAATGAAGAACAAAGTGCATATTATCTAACAATCCAAAATATGAGATATTAAAGATGAAAGACATATATGAACAAGAAAAATCCATAACTTTGTTGCATTACAAGTGAAATCAACATACAACATAAATATTATTTAGTTACATATTGTTTCATCATCACCTTAATAATCTTAAAAAGATTAGAAGCTCATAATCAGAATAGAAATTACAAACCCAAAAATTACAAACATTATAGGAAAAATTGGAGAAGGAACCCCCAAAATTTTCCTCTAAAAGCTCATAGAAAAATGACCAAAAAGAAGAAAAAGATGAAGAGAATGGAGGGTCTTGAAAATGTAGAAATTGAAGTGTAAAACCTCTCCTAAAAATAAGCACACTCAAATAGTCTTGAAAATGCCCTATTTATAGCCAAAATGAGAGTATTAAAATAATCAATTTAAATTAATTAAATTGATTAAATTAATCAAATTAATAATATTATGGAAAATAGGGGTAAATTATTGGGTGTAATGATGATGTTGTGGTGAAATATGTGTAAAGATTAGGTAAAAAAAAGTGGCATTTTTTATCATAGGGGACAAGGATGATTTTGTTGAGCTAAAAAAAATACAAAGGGGGCTGGTACAGGCAGCTAGGGTGGTAGGCGTGTGGGCTGCGGGTGCAACTGGGCTGAGGCAACTGCGGTGGCTTCGGCTGAGGCAAACGAGCTAGACTTTGCTGAGCCATTAGGTGGAGACGAGCCTGATAACATTGGGCCTGGGGAGGCAGGCGGCCCATAAGCTTGGAGAGGCGACTTGGGTCTTCAGCTGGGCAGGAGGAGAAACCGTGGACCTGGCTGGTGAGATGATGGGCCGAAGCTGGAGATGGAGTCGGACCTGACAGGTGTGGCCCAAGGGAGCTAACTGGGTGAGCTTGGCTGGGCCCAAGGATGGCAGGTGGCCAAGGAGGCTGGTGAGCCTTTTTTTGCTATTTTCTTTCAAATTTGCCATTTTTTTCTTTCTTTTCCTTACTTTTCAAAGCCCAAGAATGCAATAAATTCCCTACAAAATAAACATAAACTTAATCATAATAAAATATTTTCAACTTTAAAATAAATCAAGTTAATTCTTTGAAAATATTAATTATACTTTAATTTATATCTAACATTTAAGTTCAATAATACAATATTTTTTTACCTCACACTAAACAACATTAATTCAAATAATTAACTACAACATTTTACAACAAAATAACTATAAAAACACACAAAAGTATATTAAATCATGATAAGACTAATAAATTCAAAATTACTTAAGAACTTAATAAATTAATTAGAAACTCAAGAACTATGCAACAAATAGCATATAAAATATGGTAAAATAACTCTATTTTGTAGAGTTATCATCACCGGAGCTGGGGGAAGAGTCTTTTGTGGCTACTCCTTGGTGGAGTTGGCACCATTGTCTTTAACTGGAGACTTAGTGGAAGTCCCAGTCTTGGGAGTTGGTTTCTTTGTTAGTCTGGGGCTCTTCATTATAGGACCAGCTCCGGCCCCACCGACCTTAAAGGTACCCCTCAAACCCGGGGCATTTGGCAGCTCCATCTCTTCACCTGAAAAAGAACGAGCAAAATATTCAGATATAAGAAATAATTAGTCAAAGTAATGTAAAGACAAGAAAAGAGCAAGAACCCTACCCTTCGAGGTAGGGGAGGAATCTACTATGATCTGCTCGGGGTTATGTACTGGGCGAGGCACAACCTCTAACTCTTGGATTAATGGAGGTGGGGGAGAGTCTAAAATTATTACCTCCTGAGTCCTAGGGGGTTCAGCTCCTTCTTCAGGGTTGGACTCATCTACGTACTTCCTAAAATCAAGGTCGTATATACCCCGACACAAGGAAGGCCAGGTCCTACGGTTTGTCCCATACTCCTCAAAAATGGAGGACCGAAAATGGAGAGTGTTGTCAACAACAATGGTACATTTGTGGTGGCTATGGTCATAGCGTAACACCAAATGATCCACACACTAAAGGAGTGTTGTGTTTAGGTTCAGGTCAGTAGGGTGGCGACTGAAGAGCTGGTTGAGGTTGAAGCGAACTAGCCTAAAACTGGTAGCAACATGATCTAACTCTCTCTATATGGGTTAGCTTGGCTCGAGGGGCCGGCTGTTGCCTCGGATGCAGCTCGTTCTGAATCAGGACCTTGATTGTCTTCAAGAGATCGGCTTTTGCGCACCAACGGTGCCACATCTTCTTCCTCCTTGAGGTCTTCAACATCTGGCAAGACTTCTTGAGGAGGGGGAGCTTGGGGATAACAGGAGAAGAACCTCGGGTCCTAAAAGCCAGCATCTAGCCCTTACAAATTAGGTTGTAGGCCACCACGGTGGCAGCATTCACAACATGACGAAAGTCTTTCCCCTTCGGAGGAAGACTAGAGAAAGTCTCATTGACCCCCAAGGGTCTCAGACCGCCCTATCCTCGCGATTATAGCTGCACAAGGAATGAACTCAGTTAGAATACTTAAACAAAAAAAAAGTGTGAAAGTTATAAGAAAGTTCATGTGTTGATTTCATAAAGATAGAAGACTTACGAGGGCAGTTGAAGTATCGGTGCTCGCAATTCTTTAACCCATTTAACATAAAGAACAGATTTTTATAGTCATTTGGGTGGCTGGGGAGGACAATGACAAATGCTGAGTTGGGAAAGCGAGTGAGGTAGTAAAAACTGTCACCTTACCCCTTCTAGTCGGGATTGTCCTTGAGGCAGAAAATATACATAATAACTGTCGAAGTGGGGACCTCCCACTCGTGCCTTAGAAACAGATATTTTAACCCTGCCAAAAGTCGATATGAGTTTGGCAGGAGTTGGAATGGAGTCAGTATGAAAAACTGCTTAAAGAATCGTGACCTTTAAGCTACCCAAAACCAAACCTATACCCTTTCAGCTTCTACATTCAAATAAGTATTCTAATCGTTTACCAGTAACATTTTCTTTGTAAAACACATAAAATTTTCCTAGTTTTATGAATACATTATTTCTAAACAAGCATAGTTTCATTCATTTAGCCTAAACCAAATCTTATTTATACTCAGACATAGCCTAAGCGATATCGAACAAAGAATGTTGTCTGAAGTAAAACACTCACTTGAAAATAAAGAATTGAAAGATTCAAACTAGATGAGGGAATACTTATAGTTTATATGTTCATTCAAAGAAAATATCGATACATCCATAGGAAGCTCCTTGAAAGCTTGTGAAAGTCTGAAGGGCGATGAAGGTTTTTGGGAAGAGTTTGAGAGAAAAAGGGACATTTTGTTTCTAAATGGAAATTTTTTTAATGCAAAGGTGGTAAGGTTCAGGTCTGATCTCCTATTTATACATAAATTTTGAGAATTAATGCAGGCCATCTGATTGGAATAGCTCAAGATCCAAAGTCCAAGATTAAATGAGCCATACGACGACAAAAAGTTGACAGGACAGTTGTCACAGTCCTCGAAACCCAAATGGACGCCAATGATAGAGGACCACATATCCGACACTCGAGTAGTAGGCAGACACAATTTTACATGGCTGAAGCCTAAAAGCCCATACTGTGCATGTCAGAAAGTGATGACATCAAGCACGAGCAGGAGCTTTAGGGGTAAATGTTGTACCCTAAAAATTATCACGAGTTTAGTTACTCAGCTCAGGGTACAATAGGTCGATGAATACGTGGAAAATCAGCCAAGTAGAACCTCTGGTTAGTAATCATGTGAGTAGCTCGAGTAGTACTTGGAAATACGGCATACAAGTTAATATCAGACCGCCTCTTAGGATAATGATCTAGTACGAGACCTATAGTGGCCAAATCCTCGTTTGGGCACTATGAAGTTAATCCGAGCCAAGGTTCAGATAATCTTTGATCACCAGCTCAATGGAGATATTCAGCTCATGGCAACCTGGTCAGAACGCATACTGAAGGATCCCAAGAGACTCGAAGCCTCTTTATACACTCATTAATGCCCAGGTTTTATTGCACATTTGTCATTTATTATTCGAGATAGCAGGAATATATATTTTTTTATCAAATCATATCCCAATGTAAATGGGAATAATCTGTATTAAATGTATACCATATTTATACAAATGGTTACCTAAACCTGTCCAGGAAATTCCACTATAAATATCAGGATAATGGACAGGGAAGGGGACGACCTTTTTGTATTACTGAAACTCTGCAGAAATTGTGAGAGAAAAGCAATAACATTGTCTTGTGGACTAGCTGGATTTTAACCACTAAACCGCGTAAAATTGTGTGTGTACGTAAGGGTTCTTATTATTTCATTATGGTTTACAAATAAGCACTAATATCCTTGTTAGATTTCTAAATCTACTGTTGGCGAAAAACCGCATCAACAGTTTGGTTCTTTCGTTTAGAGTACATTAGTGCTTCACAAGTTTCATTTGATATTTATCATGGTGCTTACTCGATCGATGCATGACAATGAAATGGAGCAGCCTAGTGGGTATGAGGCCCATCATACTGCTGTTCCCACTGAAAGAGGCCCAGATGTTCAGCAATATCCTGGGAAATAGCCGGTGGGCCAAGATGACGATGGGAGTTCGGTGTCACTCCCACCAAATCCTAATCCAAGACATTTAACTTCCATCGAGATACAGAATGCCCAATTAAGGAGTCATCTCACTAGGGTAAGAAGACAGATCAAGGAGGTTCTTGTTCGAATACCCCCTCTTGCAACCGACGTTAATGTTAGAAAGAGGAAAAGTGGATCTTACAAGTCCAACAACAATAACTAATCCAAGCCTAGTCATTCTGTCAAGACCGCCACTTCGAGCTCTGTACCTTCAGACGGAAACCACCGAAGTACTTAGTCCACTAGTCATCACAGGAATCATCATCAGCATGTCAATCGGTCGGTTAGAACTACGAACCCTAGCTCCGTGCCTTCTGCACAGATTCCCAGGAATGCTCACAAAAACCCGCCAGGGCGAGTTGGTACAAGTTCATAGAGACGAAATGCCCTAGCGAATCCCCCTGTGCTGCGAGTAGAAGCCCATGCATAGAGAACTCGTGACATTGGTGTAGACAAGGTGGGAAAATTTAGTTCCTCCTGATGGAACGAGGATAGCCTTACTAATAAGGCATCCTCCATCACTGGTTAGACATCCTACACCACCGTGCCCACAACGAGATGCTCCATCTCGTGGAAATAGTAGGAGAAATCCTCCCCCGTCAGTAGATACTTACACCCCACAGGCACGGGCTTAAAATCCAGGTCTTCGATCTCAGCCATGGGCCGTAAGTTTTGTAAATGGATGTTACTTGACAGGGAGCCAGCATGGAGGCAGGTCTGAGAGTGACTAATAAATCACCTTAGTTCAACTCAAAGTCCTTGGTACGATCCACAGCCCGAGCGTAATCATATGAGTTATACTCGACATGAGGGAGGTCCATCTATCGTACACGACAATGGGAATGCCCCACCTAACCAAGCTTGAAATCGGAGGGACAACAACCCATCAAATGTATACAATAGGATGGGAGCTGGTGAACAATCCCCAGCTAACCTACATACCTAGGACCTAACCCTAGAACGATTGGCATTGATGGAAAAGCAAATGAAGAAGCTCTTATCTGGAAAGGGGATTGATGATTTTGACTCTGATGATGAGCTCGAACCTTTCGCTCCGAACATTGTAGCAGCTACGTATCCTATTGGCTTCAGGATGTAAATGGGAATAATCTGTATTAAATGTATACCATATATATTCACACATTAACCCAAACCTATCCAGGAAATTCCATTATAAATATTAGGATAATGGATAGGGAAGGGGATAACCTTTTTGTATTACTGAAACTCTGCAGAAATTATGAGAGAAAGGCAATAACATTGTAGCATCTCAGAATTTTTCTTAGCTAGATAGTAGTATCAGAGCCCACGGTTCATAAGCATGAAGTTCTCCTTGATACACACACAAAAGCTCTGAATCTACCGCCAATGTAAGTGTTTATGTTATGATTATTATGTTTATGTTAATAACTAATGTTTTAGTCATTATGTTTTCAGTTGAAAATGAATGGAGCTTTGACCTATCATGATATCCGAGCCATTAAGGCATTGAAAAGGATTAGAGAACCAAGGGATATAGTAGGAGTGCTAGAAAGAATCACTCAAATATTTATCATATTTCACAAGGAGATAGTTCACCTTATAAACCACTAAGCAAATTATGATGAGAGCCATGGAACAATATATCTTAGTAATTAGGCTTTTTAAAGATTTCCCTTTTCTAGTTTTTAAATTAGAAGAATTGTGGGAGACTATGGATGATGAAGATGATTTACCGGTAGCCGTTAGATATTATTTTCTTATACTTAGGTTTACCTCTAAGTTTGAATTTCAATTCACTAATGAACAAAAGCATAATATCTTAATGAATATTCCCCGAAGTAGTTTCGAGGCTCATAGTAATGATGATTATGAGGAAATAGATGGTGATATGTTAGATGAAGGGTCAGATGTAGAAGATCCTGATTTTTAGAAATTTTACCATAGATTATTATTAGTATAGTTTCTTTATTTATTTTGAATTTATGATTGTAATAAGTGAAAATATTTTTCCAAATGAATAAAGTTGTTATTTTTTATGACATGTATGAGTTTGATTTTTTTACAATCATAACAAATTTAGAATAAATTCAATAAATAATGAATGAGTTCGGTGAGGGTGGATACAAATCAATGGACCGAGTTCTATATTGAGAGTTTAGGGGGCCATAGTAATGGGAACAATTTTACTGGTCCCAACCCTCCCTCAATATGGCTAACTTTGGAACAACAACGAGTTTCTAGCCTGAGAATTAAGTCATATAGGGTGATTAGAAACAAACTTAGAAAATAATAAAGATGGCTTAATGTTCTAAGTATAGAAACCCACCCTAATTTATAAAGAAGGCTTACATAATTTTTCATAATAAAGTGAAAATCTTTTTCCAAATGAATAAAGTTGTTATTTTTTATGACATGTATGAGTTTGATTTTTTTACAATCATAACAAATTTAGAATAAATTCAATAAATAATGACTGAGTTCGGTGAGGGTGGATACAAATCAATGGACCAAGTTCTATATTGAGAGTTTAGGGGGCCATAGTAATGGGAACAATTTTACTGGTCCCAACCCTCCCTCAATATGGCTAACTTTGGAACAACAACGAGTTTCTAGCCTGAGAATTAAGTCATATAGGGTGATTAGAAACAAACTTAGAAAATAATAAAGATGGCTTAATGTTCTAAGTATAGAAACCCACCCTAATTTATAAAGAAGGCTTACATAATTTTTCATAATAAAGTGAAAATCTTTTTCCAAATGAATAAAGTTGTTATTTTTTATGACATGTATGAGTTTGATTTTTTTACAATCATAACAAATTTAGAATAAATTCAATAAATAATGACTGAGTTCGGTGAGGGTGGATACAAATCAATGGACCAAGTTCTATATTGAGAGTTTAGGGGGCCATAGTAATGGGAACAATTTTACTGATCCCAACCCTCCCTCAATATGGCTAACTTTGGAACAACGACGAGTTTCGAGCTTGAGAATTAAGTCATATAGGGTGATTAGAAACAAACTTAGAAAATAATAAAGATGGCTTAATGTTCTAAGTATAGAAACCCACCTTAATTTATAAAGAAGGCCTACATAATTTTTCATAATAAAACATAATTGATAGGTCTGAGTTATGTTTGCTTAGACTATGTTTTGCCTTAGAACCTATTAGGGTAAGTTCTAACATGCTTTCTAAATTGTTAGAACTTTGCTGAAGATGTCGCTATGAAGGTATGCACGCACGAACGATAATGCCTCCAGCACCGCCAACGAGACTCATGAAGCCCCTCTAGTCCGAAGAACAGGAACGCGTGCTACTACTGCTACTGGCAATATAAATGCACCACCACCAGTTGACAACACTGCTAAGATTATCTGGTTATGGAAACAAGTGGAAGAACTGTTGCAGCAACAACAACAACAACCTCAGCCCCAGCCACAACCTCAGCCGCAGCCTTAGCTAGTGGCTCAAGCACCCCAACAAGTAGGATATCCATATAGGGGATGGCCAGTGGTGAACTATGCGCCTTATCCAGCTCAGTACATAGAGCCAATCTACGAGCATTTCCATAAGCAGCACGCTCCAAAATTTGAAGGGACAACCAACCCATTTGAGGTGGATGAATGGCTCAGGAATGTAGAGCTGATTTTAGCACATATGAACCTCGGTAATGCAGATCGTATACCCTGCGTTTCTTCTCTTCTTAAAAGGATGCTAGAATCTGGTGGGATTTAGTACAGCAAACTCATGATGTCGCCACCATAACTTAGGCTAGATTTGTGGAGTTGTTTCACAAAAAGTATTACAACTCGACAGTCATCGCTGTGAAGGTGGAAGAGTTTGCGAGTCTGAGGCAGGGCAATTTGACAGTAGTCTAGTACGCTCGAAAATTTGATCGCCTAGCCAAGTTTACACTAGAGTTAGTCCCAACCGATTTCTTGAGGGTTACCAAGTTCACCAGGGGACTCAGTCCCAAGATTGAGTTAGGAATCAAGCTTGAAAATCCTAGAACTACTTCTTACGCCGATGTCTAGAAACGGCTATAGAAGTGGAAAGACTCCAAGAAAATGTTAGTAAAGAGGAGGCAAGCAAGTCTGAACCAATGGAGGAGAATCAGACTCAAAATGGTAGAAACAAAAACAACCACCAGCACAATAATAATGGGCAAAACAAGAATGCATCATGATAGTAAGCAAGCCGATGGTGACAAAAGAGCACGAACTAGCAATGGAAATAATAGGTCGGGTTATGTAGCATACCCCCAATGCTCCAAGTACAAGAAAAGACATCCTGGGGAGTGTCGTACAAACACCAACGGCTGTTTCAATTGTGGCCAGGAAGGTCATAAAAAAAAGCAGTGTCCACAACTCAAACAAGAAGAAAAAAAGGTCAACAAGATGGTTTCAGCCAGAGTCTTTGCCTTGACCCAGGGAGAAGCCAAAGCTAGTAACAAAGTGGTCATAGGTCAGTTTACTATCCTCATAATATATGTTCAATATTGTTTGATTCAAGAGCAGCACACTCGTATATCTCGTTAGGAATGATAGAAAAATTAGACAAACCTTATGAAAGATTTAGAACAAGGTTTGTTACGGAACTGCCTTCTGGCGAAGTAGTCCTATCATCACGAATAGTACGAGGAATACCGATCAAAATCGAGGACACAGAACTAGAAGGAGACCTGATAGAGCTAGAGATCAAGGACTTCGACGTAATACTAGGCATGGATAGGCTAGCAAGGCATGGCGCAACCATCGACTATAGACGTAAGCAAGTGACGTTCGAAACTCCTGATGGTCAAAATCTATGTTTTATTGAAAAGGTTTAAGGACTACGAACACCGCTTATCTCATCTCTCAAAGCTCTGAGAATAAAAGAGAAAGGATGTCACACATTCTTAGCAAGCGACACGAATATGGCACATGAAGCACCATTAAAGGTTGGATACGTCCGCATTATAAAGGAATTCCTAGAAATATTTCCTGATGACTTACTAGAGTTACCCCTACTCGGGAAATTGACTTCACAATCAAATGGAAGCATGCGGATGTGTATCGATTACCGCGAGCTGAACAAGGTGACAATTAAGAATAAGTACCCACTAACCCAGATCGATGACTTATTTGATCAACTATGAGGAGCGACTATATTTTCAAAGATTAATCTACAGTCCGGTTATCATCTGATTATCACTAGTTCAAGGTACAGGAAGAGGATATACCAAAGATAGCTTTTAGAACTCGATATGGACATTATGAGTTCCTATTTATGTATTTTGGTCTTACCAACGCTCCAGCCGCGTTTATGGACTTAATGAATAATGTCTTCAGGAATTACTAAGACAAATTCATCGTAGTGTTCATTGATAATATTTTGGTGTACTCCAAGGACGAAGTCGAGCACGAGGAACATTTAAGATTGACCATGCTATGCCTAAAAGAACATCAACTTTATGCCAAGTTCAAGAAATGCGAATTTTGGCTATCGCAACTAGCGTTCCTCGGCCATATAGTATCCAAAGACAGAGTTGTTGTAGACCCAACTAAGGTAGAGATTGTGAAGGATTGGCCAAGACCTAAGAATGCGACAGTGGTTAGAAGTTTTCTCAGGCTAGCAGCCTATTATCAGAGATTTGTAGAAGGCTTTTCCAAGTGAGCCACTCCGCTTACCTACCTGACTCAGAAACAACAAAAGTTCAATTGGACGGATAGATGTCAAGAGAGCTTCCACTTGCTCAAGGATAGATTATGCTCAACACAAATACTTTGTGTACCAACACCCAACGACAAGGTTGTAGTATACTGTGATGCATCGAAGCAAAGTTTGGGTTGTATGCTGATGCAAAATGACAAGGTGATAGCCTATGCCTAAAGGAAGCTGAAGGAATATGAGCAATGCCATCCAACACACGATATGGAGTTGACAGCGGTGGTCTTCGCATTGAAAATCTGGTGCCACTATCTTTATGGAGAATAGTGTGAGATTTATACGGACCACAAAACCTTAAAATATTTCTTCACACAGAATGAGCTCAACATGAGGCAACACAATTGGTTAGAATTAGTAAAGGATTATGATTGCAAAATCCTATACCACCTAGGAAAGACAAATGTAGTTGTGGATGCGTTAAGCCGGAAGAGTTACGGAAATCTAGCAGCATTATCCGGAATAGAAAAGTCGCTACAACAAGAGTTGATTAATAGCATAATAGAACTAGTCATCCAACCAGTCAAGTCTATTAGAAGATATACGGATCGGGAAAGGGCATGATGACACGTTAGTATCGCATATGGTTGTAGTCAAAGAAGGCAAGACTACAAATTTCTCCATGTCAGAACAGGGGTTCTTGAGATATAAGGGCTGGGTATGCGTGCTGAATGACCATGGAATTAAGATGAAGATTTTAGAAGAGGCACACACTACCCCATACTCATTTCACCCGGGATCGACCAAGATGACTCACGAACTTAAGGCATTATATTGGTGGTTGGGGATGAAGAAAGACGTAACAGAGTATGTGTCCAAATGCCTTATATGCCAGCAAGTGAAGGCGGAACATTAGCGACTCGCAGGCTTTTGTAACCGCTTAGTATTCCGGAATGGAAGTTGGCAGACATAGCCATGGACTTCGTGACAGGATTACCACAAACAAATAAGCAACACGACTCAGCTTGGGTTGTGGTAGATAGACTCACTAAGCTCACTTCCTACCTGTCAAGACTATGTACACCGCCAACAAGTACGCAGACATTTATGTTTGAGAAACAGTATGACTGCATGGAATCCCTAAGACCATAGTATCCGATAGAGGATCAGTGTTTACATCGAGATTTTGGGGACGCTTGCTGCAAGTCATGGTTACCAAGCTAAGTCTCAGTACGACATTTCATCCTCAGACCGACGGTCAGTCCGAGCGTACCATACAGATTTTAGAAGATATGTTGCGCGCTTGTGTACTAGACTTCAGAGGATCATGGAGTAAGTATTTGCCACTTATATAATTATCCTACAATAATATCTACTAGGAAACGAACGGTATGGAACCCTATGAGTTACTTTATGGAAGGAAGTGTCGATCGCCGTTACATTGGGATGAGGTAGGAGAAAGACAACTTCTTGGACCCAAAGCTATTAGAGAGGCTCAGGATGCAGTAGTGTTGATTAGAAAGCGTATGCTCGCTGCTCAGAGTCGACAAAGGAGTTATGAGGATGCCAAGCAATGAGATGTGGAATTCAAATTCGGAGATCAAGTCTTCTTAAAGATATCTCCTCTGACAGGAGTGAAGCGGTTTGGGAAGAAAGGCAAACTTAGTCCCCGGTTTATAGGTCCCTTTGAGATATTGGACAAGGTGGGAATAGTATCATATAGATTATCCCTACCACCAGCTCTAGCAGATAGCCACAATGTGTTTCACATCTCAATGCTACGTAGATATGTCTCAGACCCATCTCACTCCTCAAGTATGATACGTTAGCACTCTAGAAAGACCTGAGTTACGAGGAACGACCGGTTAGTATCCTAGAGAAAGGGATAATGGAATTACGGTCTAAGAGTATTCTGATAGTCAAGGTCCTATGGAGTAATAGTACAGAATGGAAGGCAACGTGGGAGTTGGAGGGAGACATCCAAGCACGGTATCCAAAATTGTTTGGCAAGTAAATTTCAGGGACGAAATTATTTTTAAGTATGGGAGAATTGTAGTGTCTCAGAATTTTGCTTAGCTAGCTAGTAGTAGCTTGTAGTATTTTGGTTTTAGTGGTTATTGGTTCAAGGCGGGATTTAGTTCGAAACTCATAGAAATAGTTATGGATTTTATAAGTTTTACCTATAGTTTAGATATATTAATTTTAACATAATGTTTGATTAATATAGCTGGTCCTAGAAATATTATTTATTATAACCTAATGTTTAGATAGAATAATTAAGAGCGTGACACTTGTCTCATGCATGTTTATTAAGGATTTAAGCATTTTAGATAAATAAATTAATAAAGGATAGATCTAAAAGCTCTAGAACCTTCCAGCAGCTGTTAGGATTAAGTTTTACTTAGTCAAAGTTGTTTTACCAAACTTCAAGTGTGCAAAAATGTGTTTAAAATATCAACGTATGCCGATATATCATAGCTATAGGGGCCGAAACATCGCCTATGGTTGATACGGAAAACACGTCGATTAGCATGGACAAAACCACGAAGGCTCAAGGCATAGGGGTAGGAGATATATCGCCTATAGGGGCGATATATCGGCCATTGGTGGCATTTTTGAAACTTTGTGGAAATTGAATTAGAAACAGCCCTCAAATCTATTGAACCGAAAATTAGCTTGGTAAACCCCAAGCTGGAGAAAAGTGTCGGATTGGAGATGAAACGATATTGACATGATGCTAACCAAGTTTTTAAAACATGTTTTTCCATTTTTGATCCTTGTTCATATCGTAGAAGTAATCTTGGGCGAACTGGTTCCTTATTTCCCTTACTCCATTAGTATATTTAAGAGAATAGGCTCATCTTCGGGTTGGTGTGGCCATGACTCCTAGGTGAGCCCTGAAATTCTTTCTGTAGGATCTTGGAATTTAAATCTAGATGCATGCTTCCTATTATTTTTCCAAAACATAATATAAACATAGAATAACATGACATACATATGAACATTAGATTCGTAAATTAACATAAACACAATGATGTAGAAACTTACGAATACGCAGCGGAACTGGAACAACTCCTTCCTTCAATCTCTCTAACCCTTGATTCCTTTCTATAGCAGAGTATTATTAAGAGATTGAACTAGATCAGCAACACAGTCTTCCTCACCAAGCCTTTGATCAACCTAGAACTAGTATGGGCTAGTTCTCAACACATGAGATAGAGATCTAGAAAAGAAGAAGAGATAGTGGCTAAGAAAGGATTAGAGTATCTAGGTTTTCACTTACCCAATGAATTGTATGCGACTGACTTCCTTATGAAAACCCTAGATATCATATTCTTTATATAGGCAACTTAATGGACTTTATTTAAATTTAAATTAATTAAAAATAATAAACAGAAATAAAAGCCTTGGGCTGCCATAAATGAACTTGGGCCAAATTTCTTTGCTTTGAATTTAAATCCCAATTGGGCCTAAATTCAAAGCCTTTTATTTATTTATTTTTAATTAATTAATTAAATCCTTATTCAAATTAACTAATTATAATTTGAAACTTGATCTAATATTATTTATTTATATTGACACCAATTTATCAATATTAATAAATTTACCCAAAGATTCTCTTTTATTCTCTAAATCTCATATCTCTGTAAATTTTCCAAAATTGACCTAGTCAACTTTAAAAATCCTAATTGATAATTAAATCAATTAATTGAGACATTCTAGATGATTTACTCAAAGGTGATGCGAGGACCATGGATCCATGAAATTAAGCTCCAATAAGTTACCATGAATTTATTTATTAATAATTTCACTACCTTATTAATTCCTCGTGACTCCACTATAGACTCGGAATTGAACTCTTGAATTCATAGAATGTATTTTCAAAATCATAAATGCGTTATCCATTGTTATAACCATTACAGTCAATCAATCCTCTATCGATGACTTACTAATGAGATGGGTGCAAATTACCGTTTTACCCCTCATCATTATTTTATCCTTAACTCCCACTAAGTTCCTTATAAATGATATTTCTGTGAACTTAATCACAGAAATGAGATCTCAATCATTTAACCTTTTGAACAAAGCAATTAAGGAAATCATCTTTTCACTTCTCATATAGAAGTTATAGATTTCACAACTATGAATAATACTCCCACTTAATTACACTACTAAATCTCCAAGATGTAAGTATGGGCTAGACCGTAGGGTAAGCTGGTAACGAAAAAGTCAAAAGATTTAAATAATATAATTAGCATAATATTATCATTCAGAATTAAGATCGACTTAACCTATGGTCAACATTGTGACATTGATTAGATTTGATAATAAAGATACTTATTTATCAATCAATAATAAATATCGGTCCTAGTCCAATGTAACCAAATACATCTGATCTTATCTACTTGGTCAATGTCTTGGACAAGACATCGCACCCCAAATGTGTAAGTAGACCATATCGTAGATTGCCTAATCAATGAAAATCCAATGTTCTGATCTAATCTTAGGACTCATACTTTTGAACATATAATTACAACTATAATCCACTATGACCTAGTCACTATAATTGTAACTATCCATATGTTCAAGATTTTATAAATGTTTGTATTATTACAATAATCATGTAAAAAAACAAGCAAGCAACACAGTTGTCAAACTAAATGATTTCTACTACTTTTATTGATAATATGAAATCGTGCTACATGTCTGACATGGTTTTATAAGGGCATAAAACCCAACACTTTCTTCTTGCTTGCTTTATGTAGATGTGTAAATAGGTGAAAATGTGCTCCAACCTACTTGTGTGCGAACAGTTTATGTAGTCTCGTTAATCTAGTTATTTTTGCTTAGTGATAGTAAGTTTTCCTCATCCTCAAGCATGGTCTCAAGGTTGCGAGGTTGAAACTATTTTGCAAAAAATTCCAACTGTATCGATTTATGAATATTGTTGGCTAATATAGAATTCCAACTTTATCCTCATATTGATTTATTTGTGTAGGTTAATCCAGATTTTTTGCATAGTCAAGCTCATGCTAACAAGCTCCTTTGATTTCTTTGGATTGTCCATTCCATGTGTTTGCATCATGTACACATTATTTCAGAGACAACTTGGACAAGGCAGCTCGGAAGTTATCTCGATAATGCGTATTGATAAGCTCGAAATCTCATCAACAAAGATTACATGTTCCTCGAAATGTCTTTGATATATCGTGTTTGCCCCTGAGTGGATGTATGGATGAACAGGTTTCATTCGAGGATCAAATGAACAGGCAAAATTTTGAGATGTCTCTAACTCTTCTTTGTCCTTGAAATGGTTCGAGCATAATCTTTCGAGTTGTGATCCCTTATTCCTGTTCGCCCCTTGTAAGAATGCATGGGTGAACATGTTTCATTAAAGGGTTATGAAGGATGTGAAAGGTTAACTCATGTTTTCCCTTATGTATGCGAACAGGGTTTTGTGGTGACCTCGAAATGATCCCAAGCCTTATGCTTGGACCTCAGTTTCCTTATTCCTGGTCGCCCCCTGTAAGGATGCATGGGTGAACAGGTTCTCTTAAAGGGTTTTGAAGGTTGTGAACAAGCTTCCTTGAAGGGTTAAGTCAAGCTATCCCTTGTTTGTTCGAATAGGATTTTTTGGCAACCTCAAAATGATCCCGAGCCTTATACTTTGAGCTCAGTTCCCTTATTCCTGTTCGTGTAGCATGAGCTTTTAATGAGAGGATAGGACCTCAAAATCCAAGTCATCCGGAATAGGCATTCATGTCATCTTGAAAACAATGAAATTGCTAGTTTGATCACCGTCTCGAAAACAACTATGTTTGAGAACGAAAATTTATGTTGTAGTTTCAGCTCAGGTGATTACTATCTCGAAGATGAACTTTGTCCTGAACTTGGTTGTAAAATATGGTTTAGTTTAGAGATGGACTTATTTTATGGCTCGAATGACTTCTGTGGAGTGATTACCAGCTTGGGTGTGAATACTGGATACTGCTTAAATAGCTTATGCACGGGTGATCAGCTCGGATTACTTATATGAGTCAGCTCGAAGGGTACATATAGGTTAGCTTCGAAGATAAATTCTGCCTATAGCTAGAATGTCTCAGACCTTGGAATTTTCACTAATGATTTTGATCTGTTATCTCCATAAGATCCCTTTATTTTTGAAGCTCTGTTCAATCCTAATAGTTTTAAAGGCTTATAAACGAATTGATAGGCCCCCTTTTCCATGAGAGTGAGAATTTGAGCTCGAGTGTTTTGAAGCTTACGAGTTGATGTACTTGATAGCTCGTATTCCTCATCTCATAATTTCTTATGATATAGGGTGAACAAGATTCTTGTACATATGCGTGAGAACAGTATTCTCTTAGGTACGAGAACAGGATTCTCTTAGGCATAAGAATAGGGCTCTCTTAGGCGCGAGAGCATGATTCTCTTAGGCATGAGAACATGATTCTCTTAGGCGTGAGAACGAGGCTCTCTTAACAGCTTGGAACATTCATGTTTGCCTAGTATAGGCTACAATGGGCGAATAGGTTCTCCTTCTGTGTGGGAACAAAGAAACAAATAGGTTCTTTGCATGCATTTGGCATGTTATTCTTGTCCTTCTTTGGTTGCTCTTGCCCCCAATAAAGACATAGAAGCAAGCAAAATTCCACACACTAGCCTTGCAAGGATTTTGAGCCCTCCTAACTTCCTGTTCGCCTAGTATAGACCATTATGGGAGAACATGTTTCCTTTTTTAGATAGTTGGGGTTGCCTACTACTTGTTCACCTTTGGAGTGTATGCATGAGTGCACAACTGTTTTTCCAGGATTTGTGGTTTATACTCATTGGCGATCAGGTTGCACCTTCTTTTCTCATGTGTTGTATACAAGTGAACAAACATGAGACCTTTTCTAGGTTTTCAAGCTTCGTTGTGGTATCCATCGATTCCATAAATGCATATAGGCACATAGGGTTCTGAGCAATGGTTTTATCACTGTTAACAACTTGACAAAGTCACCGCCATAGGTGGATATTTCATTGAACTATCGTGATTGCTCCACCTTGTAACTCGGAATTGCTGGATGTTTTTTATTCCAGTCTTATGCCCCAATTTGGATGCAATTAACTGAAATTATTTTTCACATAGATTTGTGATTTGTCTTGACGAATATGGTGTTTTCTTACAACTTGCAATTGCTCTGCAGATGGCCTAGATAAAAAAGAACAGGTGACTGATCTGTCCCTTGATGACATTGGGAGTCTTTTGGAGATGATTTCATTAAATTATTTATTCATAGACTTTGTTAGATTGAACCTGTTTATCTTGAATACGCTCTCTCAATGAAAGCACCAAACTGTTGACCCCATTTTTTGTCAACTTGAGAACATAAGAGCACAGATTCAAGAATAGAGATATAATCAGATAAATAACACCATATTTCATAGTGGTTCAGCCCCAAATAGATGACCTACGTCCACTTAGTCACTTTTATTAATATTTAAGCTTGAAGAACCATAGTTTTTGGTGAACCTACGTCGCCGATTTTTCTATAGTCGTCATTCTCTTTACATTACATAAGGATAGTTTATACAAGAATGGTGATTTGACATTATGAATTGCCTCCACCTGTTTCTATCCCATCTCCTCTTATTTATAGTGAGGAGTTTAGTGTTACAATTAGTTCATGGGCCTAAGTTATTGAGCATGGCCTGCAAATAATACATTACAACAGAAATATAGTTATATTTAATGACAACTATGTACTCCTTTGCTAACTCTGTTAGCGTGGATGTTGTCTGTTGATGAACATGATCCTCATGTTAGCGTGTAATGGTTTGCCTTATGCGAACAGAGGTCGAAGAACGTGGCTACGCGACCAAATCCCTTCTGTTAGCGCTTGGTAGTTTGCTTTATACTCTGTGAGAACGGGAAGTACTTTGTACTCTGTGAGAACAGGAAGTACTTTGTGCTTTGTGAGAACAAGAACTACTTTGCACTTCATGAGAATAGGAACTACTTTGTAGTCTGTGAGAACAGTAACTACTTTGCACCTTGTGAGAATAGGAACTACTTTGTGCTATGTGAGAACAAGAATGACTTTGTACTCTGTTAGGACAGGAACAAATTTGCACTCTGTGAGAACAGGAAGCACTTGGTGCTGTGTGAGAACGTGAACTACTTTGCACTTTGTGACAACAAGAAGGCAAAGTGTTATGTTCATAACTCCTTCATAATTGTTATTTTTTTAAATGTCATAAATTCCCAAAAAATGGGTAAAATAGGTTTTAAATAAAAGTATAATTTTATTATATTTGAATGTTATAACTATTGTTTGAATTAATTATATAATAATATCAAGAAAATTCCCTATTCATTCATGAGAATATATGATCTTGTATTAGTACGAGAGTTTGAAGATCATATATACTGAATAAAATAGTCAATAACATATTAAAGTAAGGAATCTTTAAATGAATGGCTACTAGTACGAGTTGATAAGCATACTAGATGCAAGTAAACTAGATTCAGATTACTGATGTGGATAGACATCTTAGTAAAGGTGTTGTATATAATAGAGATTATATATGATAGGACCGATGAGAATTAATTATTTTTATAAATTTGTCGTTTGACGTAGAGATTTAATTCTTGTCATAATACATGATCATTTGTAGATTAGTCTAAATTCTGAGTATTCATGAACTCCTGTTTATGCTTATTGGATCTTTTGATTCACTCGTTATGGTCTCTTAGAATAATGAGGTTAATGAAAATATATAATCTTTATAAATCTGATATATGTGATATTCAATAGAAGGCTTACTGATCAGACTCTCCCTCTAAAGCGATAGTTTTCTCTAAACTTGAAAACTATTCTAAACCTTCTCTCTCTCAAAACTCTCTAGATCTCATGTTTTGAGTACATCTAGGGAGTCACATAAATCAACCTTTTGAATCCTACGCGCCCACACACGTCCTTGTGTGTTTGAGGATTGGTCTGGAAGATCAGGGTGTGAGAACTCAGAACACTGGTGTAGCATCCCAAATTCGCTAATAAGGCTTAGGGCCTTGATTAGCACGCCTGGAGGGCAATAAGTGGTTTATTATGTTAATGTGTGAATTTTATGAGTATGTGATTATTAGTGCATGTTTAGGTGAATTAAATATGAATGTGGGCCCCGTTTGGTTATTAGGGGCATGTTTGTAACTTTAACCCATTAGGGGCATAAATGTAATAATTGTGAATATTGTGATATATCTGTGTTGCACGATCTGGGACAGTCCTAGGGAGTTGTTTAGCAAGAAAGTCACAACGGGGTCAAATCCCTGACTCGGGGCGAGTCGAGGGGTATTTCAGGCATTAGACGTTTTATGGGGTTATCTGGTTATGAAAATAAATATTTGGAGATATATTTGAAGTTACAATGTTTAGGAGGGAATATCGGGGAAATTTACCATTTTTCCCTCGGGGACGTTTTTGGTACCCCGAGCCTTTGAGGTAACCTTAGAGACTTAAGTTAGGAAAAATAAACTAAGGAAGTATTCAGAAGATAAGGGAAACCGACCCAAACGTCTTTTCTCTCTCTCTTTCTCTAAGCCATACCAAAGGGCACTTTGAAGATCAAGCTAGGAATTGGAACTCTAAACTTTGGGATTAGCTCAGTTTTAATTTATGGATTCAAGCAGAGGCTAAGGTAAGCTTTAAACTGTGATTTTAGCTAATTAATTCTCTGATTATTGGCTGGGTTTCTAGTTCTCTTGAGGTTTTGAAGTTGGAGATTGGAATTGGGAAATGATGAGTTTTAAAGCTAGATTTTGTTAGGTTTTGTTGCTAAGACTGTTCTAGGACTTCTGTGATAAATGAATTGGATTGTTAGATTGATTTTGGGGTAAATTGGCTTGGTTTTGGTGTTAAAAATGGAGGATTTTTCTGGGTTCGAAGGGTCAGGCCGCGGCATTGTTATTGCTGAGCCGCGACCCTCTAGAACATTAGGGAGGCCAGGAAGAAGGGTGGGTCGCAGCACACCCTAGCTTGGGTCGCGGTGCGCATGGGATGTTTTTGGGGGTTGGCTTCTAGTTGAGGCAGGTTGTGGCATAGGATTATAGGGCCGCGGTGCTTAGTGTGTTTTTGGACTCCAAGGAGGTTTTAGGCTTAGGAATCCAAAAGTTAAGGCTCGGGATAGATTTTATCACCTGGATTGATAGAATTCGAGGTCCCGGAGACTAGAATTATGACCCAAAGTTATTTAATGGATTAGGACTTGATGGGTGGATGTTGTTTATACATTGTCACTAGGCTTTTAGCGAGGCTCAAACTAGGAGACTGTGCTCGGGATATCAGTGCTCGGAAAGCTCGGGACACAGGTAAGAAAACTGTTGTACCCGTAGAGCAGGGCGAGGCCTTATAGTTTGTGTTGCAGGGCATGACCCTATGTGATTGTGTTACAGGGGGTAACCCCCATTGATTATGTTTATTCGTGTTTAAGTATTTGTTTAATTATGCTATGGGTGCATAAATGCGAATGAACAGTAAGAGCCGGGAATGGCGAAGGCCGAGAATGGCGAGGGCCGGGAACGATGAAGGCTGAGTACGAAATTGGGCTAGGAGTAGCGTCAAACATGCGGAGTGCAAGTTGCCAGGGTGAGACCTTATAGGATACCTGGGATATCCTCACGGTGTAGACAGCAAACCCTGGGCCTGGTAAAGCGCCTGGGATGACATGGCCGTATGTGTTTAGCCTGTTGGCGGTTTTGTTATGTGTTAATTGATGGTTATGCATATGTTATTTTCTTGCGTGGTGTTTTCTTCCTGGGCTTCGGCTCACGAGTTCTCTATGGTGCAGGTAAGGGCAAGGGAAAAATTGACCAACCATGAGTACGGAGAGCGTGAAGCGACATGTACATGTTTGGCCTGCCTGGCTGCCACGACCAGGGGTATTTTTGGGAGATGTTTGTACTAAACTTGATTTTGTCGTTTAGTTGACTCTAATTACATTTTTGAGTTGTAAATATTTCTAAATAGTACTTTGGGGTCCCAAATGTATATTGCTTTATAATTTTCAATGGTTGATTATATTTTCAAATTGTATGACTTTTATTACGGTTTAGCTGCACTTTTAACCTAAAACCTCGATTAGCGAGTTAATTGCACATTTTAAACTCACTTAGTAACGGCTCTAAGGAAGTAGGGCGTTACAACTGGATAGGAAGTTTGTTTATTTATACAAAAAGACTCAAGGACACTAGATAGGCTACAAGAGGTAATCCTTGATCTATTTATATGTGATTTAATATTTATATATGTGTATGATACTGGCTGGTATTAATAATTATTAAAATGGGTCCACCTTGTTATGATCAAAGTACTTTTAGTGATTTACCTAATTGATTTTCAGCTTCTGCTTGGATTTCCCTAAACTTATCATAGGTTTCAGATTTCCTTTGCATTAAGTATAGGTAACCATATCTTGAATAATCGTCAATGAAAGTGACGAAATATTCATAACCTCCTCTAGCTTGGACAATTAGTGGACCACAAACGTCCGTATGTACAAGTTTAAGTGGTTCTATGGCTCTTGAACCTTTAGCAGAGAAAGGTCTCTTGGTTATTTTGCCTTCTAGGCAGGATTCACAAATTGGGAGAGAACCAATAGATAGTTATCTTAAAGAACCATCCTTTGTTAGTTTGTTAATTCTATCTAGACCAATATGTCCCAATCTCAAATGCCACAGATATGTTTCACTATCAGAATCTGTCTTTTGTCTTTTAATAGATCTGGGATTTGCAATTTTAAATAATTCAGAATTATAAACATGCTCGACATTGGACTCTAACTTGTAAAGTCCACCTTCAGACTTTACAGAACAAATGTCAAAACCATATTTCGAAATAACAATCAAATTATTATTAAAAGAAATATTAAAACAATGTTCATGCAATTTTGATAAGGAAATCAAACTTCTAGTAAATCTAGGAATACAATGAACATTGTCCAACACAATAATTTTATTATTATCATAAACTAGGCGAGCTTTTCCAACTTCAGCTGTCGAGATATCCTGTCCACTTCCAACTCTCATTGTCACCTCTCCATGAGCCAGCTTCCTCGAAGTACTAAGATTCTGGAAAAAAAAAAAAAAACATGATTAATGGCTCTAAAATCAACTATCCAAGATGAAAAATCACCTTCCACTAAACAAGATTCTAAAACAAGCAAATCGAATTTACCCTTCTTTTTTTCTTTCATTTCAGCCAGGTACATAGGACACTTCCTTTTCCAATGACCGTTAACTCCACAATAAAAGCATGCTTCTTTCGGTGGCTTCTTTTTGGAGTTCTTTGTAGAATTATTCTTCTTGGAAGACTTATTGGTCTTCTCTGGTTGTTTCTCCTTTTTCTTGTCCTTTCCTTGGCCACCCATCCTTTTCTTCGAATTACCATTTGAAGTGGAAGGTTTGGTTTCAGCAACATTTGCCTCCTTAAACTTGGTGGAGCTTTTCTATAGAGATTCAAAGCAGTTGGGTCATATTGTACTCCAACTTGTTCATAACATAGTTGGTAGTGAATGTCGAAAAAGCTGGTGTGAGAGATTCAAGTATCACACTTACTTGAGTTCTCTCATCAATGGTCTCACCATGGATTTCTACATCGTGCAATATGTTGATCATGTCTAGGACATGTTCTCTGACAAAAACATTTTTCTTCATTTTCATATTCATGGCGCTTCTAGTAGCATCATGGCTGCACTTATCAGATTCCTGGCCAAACATGCCTTGTAGAGATTCCCAAATCTCACAGGCTGTTTCAATAGTTTCAAACTTCTTTCTGAGCACATCGCTCATACTAGCAAGCATATAACATTTGTCCTTATTGTTAAATAAGATCCAATTGTCACACTTCTTTCTAGCAGTTTTGGCAGCAGTGAGAGTTGTTAGGATTAATGCCAAAAAATCATGTAAAGATATTTTATTGGTTTTAAATAAAAGTAAAATTTATTATATTTGAATGTTATAATTATTGTTTGAATTAATTATATATTAATATGTAGAAAATTCCATATTCATTCATGAGAATATGATATTGTATTAGTACGAGAGAATTAAGATCATATATAATGAATAAAATAGTCAACAACATATTAAAGTAAGGAATCTTTAATGAATGGTTACTAGTACGGTTTGCTAAGCATACGAGATGCAAGTAATCTAGATTTGGATTATTGATGTGGATAGACATCTTAGTAAAGGTGCTATATATAATAGAGATTATATATGACAGGACCAATGAGAATTAATTATCTTTATAAACTTGTCGTTTGACCTAAAGATTTAATTCTTGTCGTAATACATGATCATTTATAGATCAGTCTAAATCCTGAGTATTCATGAACTCCTATTTGTGTTTATTGGATCATTAGATTCACTCGTTAAGGTGTCTTAGAATAATGAGGCTAATGACTTTTGTTTTGGAGATTCGATATCATGGATGGCTGCGAACATGAATTACAATAATGGAATCCATGCTTTCCTAACGGATTGAATATTGGTTCCCTTAAGGGTTGATTCTGGAACTGAATAGTTATTGAGCTCAAATCTTTAATTAGATTATAGATTAATTATTTGCTAGTGAATTAATGGTACTTAACGATGAAGAGGTAATTAGAAGGGTAAAATGGTAATTTTGACCAACTCTAATTAACGAACCAATAATGGAGGACACAACTACATATATTGATTATATCAATAGACTACTAGAGAAAACTCTATAAATATAATTCTATAATATACTTAGAGTGCAATTCCATATTTATAGTGGAGTAATCGTGGAATTAATAAATAAGATTATTAGATTAAAGAGTTTAATTAATAATTTGATTTATTGAAGCTTCGTATTATAGGTCCATGGTCTCCAGATCACCTCTGTCCTACACTGTCAAGGGTAAGGATATCAAAAGAAAGATTTGTAAAGAGAAATGACTAAATTGCAAAGGATTTAATTTTTTCAGGGCAAGGAAATAATTATGTGATAATTGTGGGTGTTGACTGCGTTTTTAGCCAACGACGTGAGAACGTCAATAACTACAAGCCTTCAAGAGAAATAAAAACGACAACAGACGGTATAAACAAGAAAAGTAAATAACACAGGAGATTTTATAGTGGTTCAGCCCCGATTGTCGGTAATAGCCTAATCCACTTAGAGTTGTGATTTATAAACCTGTACTCAAGATCAGATGGACTGAGCCAACTGAGTTTCTTCAGTACAAATTGCAAAAATATAAGAATTCTCTCTCTAGAATACTCAGACCCAACTTTCTCTCTCTAGAATACACAGTCCCAATTTTCTCTCTCTAGAAAGAAGAAGCAGAAGAAGACCTTCTCTCATCCCATAAGCTCTCTATTTATAGGCCTGGGATCCTCAACTGATATCCCCTTATGATAGGGATATTTTATTATATTTATTACATTTAAACATTCAAAACTCGAAATGTAACAAACCCCCCATTTGTGGGAAGAAGGAGAGATTCCCGCGTATGTTGTTGAAGCTGTCTCTGGGAATCTTGACTTAGTCTCCTCTAGCTAGTTGATCCATCTCCTTCTGACCACTCATGCAAGTGTTGGTCGGACGTGCATGGTGGTAGGACATGCACTTCTCTCCTCTAACATGGCACTCTCCTCTAGCATGCCATGTTCCTCCTTGAACCAATCTCCTTGGCTTCTCCTCGGATCAAGGTGGTCCGAGGCAACCTCCTTGGCACCTCACCTTGGACAACATTGAGGCAACCTCCTTGGCACCTCACCTTGGACAACATTGAGGCAACCTCCTTGCCACCTCACCTTGGACAACATTGAGGCAACCTCCTTGCCACCTCACCTTGGACAACATTGAGGCAACCTCCTTAGCACCTCACCTTGGACAACATCAAGGCATTCTCCTTTAGCATCTCCCAAACATGTCCGATCGAACATTGTATAGGCTCTCCTTATCAAAATCTAAGTCTCCTTCCTCTTGCATGAGACTCCTCCTCCTTAGCTACTTACCTTGGACACGTTCGAGCCAACACTTAGGAAACCTTGGGAGGCTTGCCTCCTACACACCCTTGGGGTCTCTTAGGACCACATCCTCCTTGGGGTCTCCTAAGACCACTTTCTCCTTGGGGTCTCCTAAGACCACTCCCTTGGGGTCTCCTAGGACCACATCCTCCTTGGGGTCTCCTAAGACCACTCCCCTTAGCTCTCCTAGAATGCATTCTCCAATTTTTGGGTATAACATTTGCCTCCCAAGTTTATTATATGATTTCCCTCGTATGATAAACTTTTCTTCTAGCAAAATATTCTTGAGATCATTTAAAAGTTCCTATCTAGTTGATAACTTTCACGTAAACTCCCACGACAGGACTTGTCTGGTGATTTCTTCAAACTCCATTTCCTTGATATAATGAAAACATAAGATCCCTTTGTATATGTTGCAAAATCATCATGGTATAGAGACAGGTTGTTGAATGTCCTCAATTTGGTTGCGCTAGGATTAGAATTTCGGTGATCGATCGGATCGGATGCTAGGACTAGGGCCCTCGAACAAGATTGTCCGATCGGACACATGCATTAGGCTCCTTGGATATGCTTGGCTTGCACCATGCAAAACATGGTCTCCTTGGATGTGATCTGACCGGATGCAGGCACTCTCCTCAAATATGGGTCCAAGGAAATCACTTTGGCTCTCCTCGGACATGTCCGAGCCACATATTTTTGGAAGCTCACCTCGGTCATGTCCGAGCCACACACCTTGGAAGCTCAAACTAAGGTCCGATCGGACTCTTTGTGGCTTCTCCTTGGACCATGTGATCCGAACTAATCTCCTTGAAGCTCACCTCGGATAGGTCCGAGCCAAGCACTAGGATCCTCCATCCATGTCCGATCGGACATTGCGTGACCTCGGCCAAAATCTAAGTCCCTTGGCGTGGTCCGAGCCATCTTTTTCTTGCCATCTCCTCGGACCAAAATGGTCCAAGGCACCTCTCCCATGGCATGTCTGATCGGACATGACACCCTTCTCCTCGGACCAAAGTGGTCCGAGCCTATCTCTTTCAAGAAAGGTCCGATCGGACCCTTGGCACACATGCATGGTCTTCTCCACGAATATAATCCGATCGAAGCTTTCATGACCTTTCCTTGAACCAAGGTCCAAGCCAATGACTTGGCTTCTCCTCGGACATGGCCCGAGCCAAGCATTTGGCTCCTCCAACTAAGGTCCGATCGGACCTTTTGCGGCCTCTCCTTGGCCGAGGTCTAAGTCTATTCTCTTGGCATGCATGTGCTAGGGTCCGAGTCATGCCTTCCTTGGACTAGGTCCGACCGGACACTTCTTGTCTTCTCTTAGTCGAATGTAGCACCTTAGGCACACTTCTTGTCCGATCGGACACTTCTTTTCTTGAGGTGCCAAGGACCTAGGTCCGACCGGACACTTCTTGTCTCCTCTTGGCCGGATGTAGCACCTTAGGCACTAATATTTCTGGGCCTAGATCCTTGGACGTAGGCGAGATGCTCCTTGGATCAACATGCATCTGATCGGCCATCTCAAGGTATGCTTGGACACCACATTTTTCAAACACTTTAAGCACCTGTATTGATCGTGAGCATGGACAAACAGGCATAAGCCGTGTTGACATGAATGCAATGCAATGCAATGCATGGAACAGTAGCCAGCCTTCTAAGCATGCACATCCGATCGGACACAAGCAGCATCACCATTTGGACGCTTCTCCTTGGAACTAGACACACCTTTCGGACCAAACATGGTATACTCCATGCTATAATTTTTTCAAACATTTCACCTTTAGGCACTCTTAGGTACGTTCAGGAAAAACCATCAAAGCGCCTTGTTCGAACCTCCCAAAATTATTTTGAGAGATTGATTTCTCTCAATCAATCTTGGTGAAAACTTGACTTCTCCTCTCAAAGACAACTTTTCACTATGTGGCATTTATTTTGCATGTATTTGTTTGATTCACTCCAGGGAACGTTGATCGATGATACATGCTTAGCCAACCAGGGAAGTTGTATTTGCTCTCCTGAGCAAGAAAACTTTGCACCTGAGGAGCTAAACTTGTAGTTGTTGGCATTTATACTTTACTTCTCCTTGTTAACTTAAAACATTCTAAGTCTCCTCTAGACTTAAAAAGTTATAAATTTTTTGTGAAGAGTAAAGTCACTCTGATGTGTGCCTCATATTTTCGCATGAGTACTTAGTTTTCTAACTTAGAAATTCTAGACATTTCATAAGTCCATGCTAAGTATACTTTCTCACACTCTTATTGCTCTAACATTTTATGAGCATGATGTTTATGGTCACACGAATATCTGCTCCTAACTTGAGATTTTAAAAATTCCAAGTTGCTTAAGCTTTGCCAAGCAAGTTAGCTTAATGGCCTTTTTGGACTTCGAAAATTTACAAGTCAGCCTAAAAACAGATATATTACCTCGTGCTCTTATTGCCTGTGTTAAGTTATATACCAGCATACCCCATGTGCCCCCCAGGTGGTTGGAGGTTGAAAGGTCCTTAGTCACTTGCTACCTGACTGAATCTGTTCGAGCAGTTAACTACTCGTGAAACACATAGAATATATGGAAAATACCCAAGCAGTTAAACACTGCTTGAACACATCGACCAGTTGAACACTGCTCGGATAACTAACACACATGCATATTTGTAGCAAGAATCGACCACGCTGCGCAGTCTCTTTTATTACTCGTAAATTAAAAATGACAAAACATGTCTAACAACGAGTCTTAAACAACCAAAATTGTTCAAAATAAAATGACTGGTTAGCAAATAACCAGTTCATACACCAAACTTAAATAACAAGTCTAAAAAACTCGAAATCAAGCTACCACTCTGAAAGCGGTATTTAAAAATAATATCTCCTTCGATGCTCTATGTGCATGCCACTCCAGCGATTCCTGCTCCTAGCACTCCTCCTCAGCATACTCCTCCTCTTGCTTCGTTGCTCTCCTCAGCTAAGGGTGGACCTCCACATATATTGTCTACGGTGAAGTCCACAGGTCCAGGCTGCAAGGGTGGAGATCTTTGTCGCTTGAATCCGAAGTTGCTTCTACCTCCTTCTCCTTGGGGTGTCTCTGCTCGGTACTTCTTCAACTTTCCCAACCGGAGAAGAAATTCTATCTCGTCCTTGAGGTGGTTGCATTCATTTGTGTCGTGACCATAATCTTCATGGAAGCGACAATACTTGTTCATGTCTCTCTTCCTCATCTCTCTCCTGATGGGTGGAGGCTTCTTGTAAGGAACCTCCTCTTGACTAGCAAGATATATCTCTGCTCGGGTGGTTGAGAGAGTAGTGTAGTTGGTAAATTGAGGCTCATACTTGGTTGGTTTTTCACTTGAACTCAACCTTGCTTTCTTTTCCTCATGGTGGTCAGACCCATTATTTCCACGCTTCTTTCCACCATCACTAGGAGAGTCAGTTGGTTTGCCTGGGTTGTTTATGCCATTCTCCCCCTTCTCTATCGCATCATCCAAATTCATATACTTTTCCGCCCGGTCAAGAAATTGTTGAAGTGTTGAGATTGGATGGCGATGGATGCTGTCCCATAGAGGACTCCGATAAATTATCCCAGCAGATATGGCAACCATCTTCCCCTCGTCTCCTACAGCAGTTGCTCTATTGGCTTCTCTCATGAATCTCTGTATATAGCTCTTTAGAGACTCATCTTTTCCTTGTTTGATATCTGCCAAGTCATTGGCATAAACTGGTGGAGTCCGGGCAGTGCTAAATTGTCTACAAAACTCCTTCCTGAATACCTCCCAAGAGGTAATGGAGTTTGGTTTAAACCTCCAATACCACTCCTGGGCAGTGTCCGTCAAGGTGGTGGGGAAGACTCTACACCGATAGTCATCACTCACCCTGAGCAGTTCCATCTGGTCCTCAAACTTCCCAACATGTCTTATCGGGTCTGCCTTTTCAGTATAAATTGGCAGTACCGGTGCTTTGTACTTTGCTGGTGGTTGGGCTGCTCTTACTCGAGCACAGAACGGGCTACCACTCCGGTAGTCTATCGGATCTATCTCGGAAGGTCGCTTCGACAAACCTTGCACTGCAGCTGCTAGCATGTCTAGTTGGGCTTGGATAGCTGGTGCAACTGATGAGGTCCCAAGGTCTTGACCGCCTGGTCGGGCATTACCATCTGGCGCGCCACCGTCAAGTATTTCTACTTGACTGGTAGGACGGTCCAAATTTCGCCCTTCGACCGGGACGGTCTTCCTCTTGTTAGTGATAACATCCCTTAGATCCTTCGATTTCCCAGAGGGCTTACTATGCGGGACTTCATCTCTCCTGCTACGCTGCTAGTCGGGGTGCAATGGAGGCTTCTTGGCGCGCTCTGGGCAGTTTTCTCCCCTTCGTGGGTTGTGGTCCTCCTTTTCCCTTGACTGGCTGGTGGGATGACTATCAGTCTCATCCCCTCCATGCCCATCTTTGAACTGTGAGGTCCTCTTCTCTCTAGGAGCTTTATTTTGCTCCTGCCCAGGTGGAGTCTTTTTACTGCCCGATCGGTGACTTCTGGAGGGGGTTCTAGAGTACTCCCCTTGGGTTGAGGTAGTGTGCGATCGGACTTCATCTCCCTCACCAGGTGGGTTATTACCACCCCTCCTTGGTCTATCATTGCTCCTACCACCAGCTTCTGTGGTCCTTGCTCCTGGAGGGCGTCCTCCTCGAATTGCAGCTTGGGCATTGGCTTGGGCCAACTGGGTAGCTGCCTCCAAAGCAAGCGTTGCTTCACGATGTTTCCGATTGACCTCCTCCTGTTGTTGTCTGAGCTCCTCATTTATGGCCTCCATATCGCGTTTTTGCTGCTCTAAGGCAGCTCTCTGCCTGGCCATCTCTTCAGCAAACGCCTCTTGCTTAGCGTGGAATTGTGCCATCTCCTCCTGGAAGGCCCCCATGGTTTCTTGGAGCTCTTCAACTCCTGGAGTCACGTCCTCAAGCATGACCCTAGGCTCATTCTCATGATATTGTGGGCTAGGACCTTCAGATCTAGCAGGTTCTTTAGAGGAGCTTGTCCTTTTGGAAGCAGCAGTGATGTTCTTAGGCGCCATCTTGCTTCAGGGACCGTCTGTTCTTCTCTTCAGGCTCTCAATGAAAGCACCAAAATATTGACTGCGTTTTTAGCCAACGACGTGAGAACGTCAATAACGACAAGCCTTCAAGAGAAATAAAAACGACAACAGACGGTATAAACAAGAAAAGTAAATAACACAGGAGATTTTATAGTGGTTCAGCCCCGATTGTCGGTAATAGCCTAATCCACTTAGAGTTGTGATTTATAAACCTGTACTCAAGATCAGATGGACTGAGCCAACTGAGTTTCTTCAGTACAAATTGCAAAAATATAAGAATTCTCTCTCTAGAATACTCAGACCCAACTTTCTCTCTCTAGAATACACAGTCCCAATTTTCTCTCTCTAGAAAGAAGAAGCAGAAGAAGACCTTCTCTCATCCCATAAGCTCTCTATTTATAGGCCTGGGATCCTCAACTGATATCCCCTTATGATAGGGATATTTTATTATATTTATTACATTTAAACATTCAAAACTCGAAATGTAACAAACCCCCCATTTGTGGGAAGAAGGAGAGATTCCCGCGTATGTTGTTGAAGCTGTCTCTGGGAATCTTGACTTAGTCTCCTCTAGCTAGTTGATCCACCTCCTTCTGACCACTCATGCAAGTGTTGGTCAGACGTGCATGGTGGTAGGACATGCACTTCTCTCCTCTAACATGGCACTCTCCTCTAGCATGCCATGTTCCTCCTTGAACCAATCTCCTTGGCTTCTCCTCGGATCAAGGTGGTCCGAGGCAACCTCCTTGGCACCTCACCTTGGACAACATTGAGGCAACCTCCTTGGCACCTCACCTTGGACAACATTGAGGCAACCTCCTTGCCACCTCACCTTGGACAACATTGAGGCAACCTCCTTGCCACCTCACCTTGGACAACATTGAGGCAACCTCCTTAGCACCTCACCTTGGACAACATCAAGGCATTCTCCTTTAGCATCTCCCAAACATGTCCGATCGAACATTGTATAGGCTCTCCTTATCAAAATCTAAGTCTCCTTCCTCTTGCATGAGACTCCTCCTCCTTAGCTACTTACCTTGGACACGTTCGAGCCAACACTTAGGAAACCTTGGGAGGCTTGCCTCCTACACACCCTTGGGGTCTCTTAGGACCACATCCTCCTTGGGGTCTCCTAAGACCACTTTCTCCTTGGGGTCTCCTAAGACCACTCCCTTGGGGTCTCCTAGGACCACATCCTCCTTGGGGTCTCCTAAGACCACTCCCCTTAGCTCTCCTAGAATGCATTCTCCAATTTTTGGGTATAACAGTGAGTAATTGATTAATTGTGAATTAATTAATTATTTAACTATATAGTTTTTATTTTGACAAACTATAATTTAAAATTAATATTAATCTTGTTTGGATTAATATAAAGAGAGAGAGAGAGAATAACAACTATCTTATTTATAATATGATATTTATTTATTTCATTTAAAACTGATATATTAACATAAAGTTAATTTTGAATTAACTATTATTTATGATGGGATTAATATATTGTCTTAAAGATTAATTAAACAAACAAATGAGAAAATTAGGGAAACCAAATACAGGCTTAGGCGACACACACTGTATTGTACAGTGTGTGGCGCCTAGCACCAAGGATTTAATCCTTAAGATTTGAATTTTGAATTTCAAATAATTTTTTTTAATCAGTTATTCAATTATACTTTTTAAATATGATTTAAATAAAAATATCTAATAAGTTTTAATTGAATTTTATTTTAATTAAATAAAGATTATTTAATTAGATTAAAGATCTTTATAAGTTTGATAGTACGTGACTTTCAGAATAAGGCGTGATTATTATTTAAAAAAATAAAAAGATAGACTTTCTCTCTAAAGCGATAGTTTTCTCTAAACCTGAAAACTATTCTAAACATTCTCTCTGTCAAAACTCTCTAGATCTCATATGTCGAGTGCATCTATGAAGTCACATAAATCAACCTTTTGAATCATACGTGCCCACACACGTCCTTGTGGATTTGATGATTGGTCTAGAAGATCAGGGTGTGAGATCTCAAAACACTGGATAGGAAGTTTGTTGATTTATACAAAAAAACTCAAGGACACTTGATAGGCTAAAAGAGGTAATCCCTGATCTATTTGTATGTGATTTAATATTTATATGTGTATGATCCTGGCTGGTATTAATATTTATTAAAATGGGTCTATATATTCCACTGCGTACCTTTGATTTGATCATTTAATACCAACAAGAGCAGGATCCTCAGGACATTCCTCATTAAGGACAAACATGTGGCTTTTACATATAAAAAAAAATGTTCATGTTTGATTTCCATTTAATGTAGTTATCACTAGTCAATTTTTCATTAGCAAGTAAAGCAGTTACAGGGTTTTGATTGGACATATTACTGAAAATTAAATAAATAACATATAATTAATTAATGCATATAATAAATATCAGTTTATATTTGGAATAGTATACATTATGCATGAATGCAGCACATAAAATAACACACAAAAAATAATTACTAGTCTGTGATAGATTAATTTAAAAATTAATGAACCGCCTTAGGGTAAGTCAGACAAATCACAAATTAACCTTGAGACAAGATCTCAACTCCATAAGTGAAAACTTAAAAACTTCTTTTTCTCTTTTGACTTATGAGTTACTGTTAGTTTGGTCAAGATGCAATAGTCGCGCTCGAAAGCCTAGATACATCTTAAGAGTGTAACCCATTATTTTTCGATCATTGACTTAACTCAAAAGTGTGCCTTAGGTTCAGTCAAACTTAAAATACATAACTAATCTTATTCTCTTATGAGAATTCAACCATAAGATTAAACAAACATATTCGAAAGCCTTTCCTTAGGGGGGCCGCAAATGGAGGCGACACGAGGCACTTCCTATGCCTCTCAGTGTTCAACAAATAATAGAGACCATGGGACTTATTGTCCTAATTCCCTCTCCCACTCACTATTTTAAAATTTTGCTTATCTCACAATCAACATTTTTCAATTTAGTTGTAAAACTAATTAAACTAATTATACCAAATGATATTCTAATAAATACTAATCCAATTATGAAAATAAATAATCGTGTCCTAGATTTTATTTTGCTTTTTTTAAATAGAATACCATTTTATTTAATAAAAAAATTATATTAAATAGGAAAACAAAAAATATTAAATTATTTTTACCATCTTAACTAATTAAGACAAAATTAATTATTTGAGTTATCAAATAAGAACATATAATCAATCCTAAGCATGTTTCTAAAAAAAATGCATGCTTAATATTACTATGTGCGTAATATGTATGACATGTTATTATGCATGATAAAGTATTAAACAATTTAATCATGTTCAAGCAAATAAATAAATAAATGCCTGTTGGGTGCTTTGGGTATTTCTAGAAAATTACAACACTTGCAAGAAATACACAAAAATAATTAAACTAAGGCCTAATTAAGAGCAACTCCTTTGATCTTGGACCTTCTCTATTAGTCTTTGGGCAATTACCACTTTAATGATCCATTATGAATTAAATAACCTTTTAATTATTTTAAACAAATTTAAAATAATCAAACTTCTCGTTTTAATACCCAATAACTTATTGAGGCCTAATTGGAATTTGGACTCACCACAATTAACTAAAAAATTATTATTAAAACACTTTTAATTATATATGGCTCAAACATGCCAAAATGGATAATTACACATCCATCGGGGTTTGCATGACACAAACCCTAATGGGTGTGTTAGTGATGGGCGGCGACAATTGGCTGTGGTGGCTGGCAAGGGCAAAGGGTGCAGGCGCGCTAGGCCACAGGGGTGCGCAAGGCCGAGGGGTGTGCAGGCGCGCACGAGTGCAGGACCGACGGGTGCACACTAACTACAGGGGCAACGGGTCGGGCCTCGGGGTTTGTGCTCGGGGCTCGTGCCATTAGAATATTTTTTCACAATTTAAAAATAAATTATAAAATTCCTATGCCCCCAAATGACCTACAATTTTTGTATATCTTGAAATTTTTAGAACTTTTCCTAACCCAAAAACACCACGAAAACCAACCCTTAAATACATAAATAATTCATACATAAACATCCATCCATTCATATATTACACATAATATAAAAAATGCATAAGATACCCACACAGTAATTAACATATGCAGGGATTAAAGATGACTCTGGTAACAATTGTTAGGAATAGTTCCTAGTGCGCAGCGGAAATTGCGGTAATGGTAGTATTGTATACAACAAAATTTTTCATACAAACAACTTTATATGAGGATCCTTTAATATGCAATATGTTAGTCAATATATATAATATGTATATGTAATAATAATACGAAATAATTTACCTCTTATAGTCTATCAAGAATCCTTGAATCTTTTCGTATATATTTTTATCTTCCTATCCTCGCTAGAGTACTCACACCAAGATCTTCCAAGATGTTCTCTACATCTCAAGATGTGGGTGGGCACATAGAGAGCAAGAATTAATTTTGTGAATCAAAAGTATTCTCAGCACATGAGACTCTTGATTATAGGCTAGAGAGAAAGGATTGTTCTTTTGTCAAAAAGATGATAGTTTTTCTTCTCTGTAAAAATATCTTATTTTTATTTTCTATCATATAGAATATATAGACATTATTATCATAATAATATTAATAATAAATTAACCACCTTTAATAATAATAATAATAATAATAATAATAATGATAAAAGACAAAGTCTAACAGACCATTTTAAAACCCATTTTAAAATGTTTTATTAATTAATTAATTAATAAAATAAAAAACCAATAACTGATCACATCAGTAGTGCTACACGCATAAAGTAGTTCAAGCCCTACGCGTGTGGCACTATCCCTAAAAATGAGATTTTATTTTTCATGTGTTTATATTTTAATTAATTAATAATTAGAAATTAAAATAAGGTATCATCTTTTTAACGAAAAGATACCAACTTAAATTTCAAATTTCAAAATTAGAATTTCCATTATCATCTTATTATTAATTAAATAAATATAATAATCAAAGATAATTTTTACCAACCATATTTATCTATTCACATTTAAATAAAATAATTGATTAAAATCAGTTTCTTCTATTTCTACACAATTTCAAAAATTGCACAAATGCAATAACTAAATTGTGCCACTTCAATTATTACATAATCGCACATTTATCCTAAAGAATAAATATTCTCTCAAATAGCCCATTCACAGTTTGACCCTTATATTAACTCTTACCTTGATTAGTATTGATAGAGCCGCCCCGAGGACCTATGGACCAATAATTCTGTAGCGACCCGACTAATTCTAAGACCTCGGACCATTAAAAACTACTAAGACATAGCTACTATTTTGGAATACATACATACATAAAATATTAAAACTTTATTAAAAATCCAAAATACGGTACGGGATCCTGTTGTTTTAAAAAAAAAATCATAAACTTTAATTGAATAAAAACTATGTGCGGAAATACATAAGAACATAAATTAAAGACTTAAAATAATTTCATCCTCGATCTTCCAGCAGTCCATTCAATCAATCCATCCTCAATACACATGCCAAGCTACCATGAATCTGTTCTATCTTCCAAGTTTATTTTCCTGCACCATCTAAAATAAAAGGAATGAGCCTGTTGCGAAATTTTTAAGCTATGCAAGTGCACACAGTCGCAATTTATAATAATATGGTAAAAACCAAGTATCGTCCTCAAGGACTGAATTCTCAATTACCAGTCAATTAATTTCTCTTTCTATTTGATCAATTAAAATTATTGATTCTTTTAGATACCGCAAAAGAAACTATAATATTCAGAAGCAATAATTAAAAATTAAACAAATAACAAATAATAGCAAAACCTAGGATTGAATTCACTGTAAAAAAAATAGGAATCCTAATCTTCTCTACTATCCACTCTATTAATCTTTAATGCAATTACTACTGAAACTCTTCTCATTGAAATGATAGGTATGCAAAAGTGTTAATTATTCGAGTTAAGAAATATAAAACTCGACCTAGTGTGAATTCCCTATATTTCTATGGTCAATTCAAACAATAGGAAGCAATGAACACAACTTTCAATCACATAATCCAATTTGATACTCTAGTTCTAAATTGAAATCTATGTCTATTCAATTTTAGCATATTCAAATCTCACTTTTCAGATTTTGATTCAAATTCGTAAATCATTTGTAAAAGATGCGCAGTCAATTACATACACAATAAACACAAATTGAATAGATTTCAGATGAAGGAGAAATAGATAATTGCATTAAATCATAATAGAGTTTCAAGAGATTCAATTAGAAAACTTAAACAGAAATTTAGTTCATAAACATAACTAAATCAAACATAAACATAGAATCAAAAGATAAAGAAAAAGAAAAAGAACTCTGAGTTTTCTTGTTGTTTCTTCTCTAGCCTCCTTGCTTAATCTAGGGTTTTTTTCAATCTCCCCCTCTCTGAAACTGCTAAAGTCACAACATTATGTTTCTTAAGTAACCCTCCAAAGTTCCAAGTGAAAAGACCTAATTGCCATTCAAAAAGTGGTCAGAAATGTGAAAATCGCGTCACTAGCGCTGTAGCGCTACTTCTGGAGCGTTGTAGCGCTATTAACAGTGGAAAAATGCCTCAAAATCTGGTGCACTAGCGCTGTAGCGCTCTTATTATGGCGCTGTAGCGCTAAAGTCAGAATAGAACGAAACTCGTTTCGAACAGCCTACAGCATCATCTCATCGTATTTTGATCATAACGCCTTCGATATAACTCTGAATTGAATGATTAAAAAAGCTATGGAAAGATAAGAGAAATATCTACAAATTCTATTTCTAGAAGAGTTTCAAGAAAGTGAATAAATCATGGTCAAAATGCAGCTTAAAGTCTCAGACTTACGTTATAGAGCATAAACGACGTGTGTTGAGCATCTTCAATGTAGTATTTTCCACACATAATGTCTTGAAACTCCACAATCAACACGAAATCCATCTTATTTATCATATTTAACATGTTTCATCTCATTTCACTCCATATTATGTACTTGACCATTAAAGCCTGAAACAAGAAGAAAACAAGCATAAATATGCGCTAAACAATCCTAAATAACTAAAAACATAACATAAAACAATCTCTAAAACAAACCTAAAATGAACCTAACAGAGCCTAATGCCCAGTAAGGAAAATCTACTAAAAACATATATCATAAATCAAAAGACTATATCCTAAAACATATGACGTAAAAATGTAAATCATATAGGACTACAACATTAATGGCCATTAACTCATTACCGTAGCATGTGATAAAACCATCTAGGTCATCAGTCTACTAATCGAGGTAGGCTAGATCACAAAATAGTATATGATAACCCATCTAGGTCTTCAATCTACTAATTGAGGTTGGGAATAGCATAACTCTAAACCACGATAATGATAAAAATCTTGGGGTTTGCTATCTAAGCAACTATAAGCCCCAAGCGACTAAAAACATATTCATACATATATACATAGCACATAACATATCATAGCATATAAACATATCATAACACATGTAATCTAACATATTTTCCTTACCAAAAACTGGGATATTGGAGACAATAATGGGATTGGAAAACTCCTAAAATCAATAATAAGGATCATGAGTTTCTAAAGAAATGGAGATGAAAAGAGATCTAAACCATCAAGATGGAAACTTACCAAAGAACCTTAAGTTTCAATAACTTAAATACCTAACCACGAAGCCATAATAATGAGTTAAGATCTGAAATAAAATAAAAGAACTATAATGAACTAAATCTTAGGATAAGAATATCTTGATAAACTAGAACTTCGATCTACACCTCAATACCGAAATTTCAGTCTATCTTACTTCCCAAATGTTTATAAAGCTTAGATTGAAAAGCTTTTAAATCCCAAACCCTAGTGATTTCTCTCTAGAATAAACTTAGCAGCTTGGAGCCTCTAAAGAATGTTTGAATAATGAATGAAATGGCTGAGTACTAGGTCCTATTTATAGAGTTCAAGGAGTGAAACTAACCCCTTTTAAAATGAATAAATAAATGAATAATAATTGAATATATTTGAATTTTCGGTTCAACATATGCCCAGAACTCAGTCAAAAATGTTCAAGAGCAAGTCCTAGTGGTTGAGGGTTATTTCTAATTTAAATCCACAAAGTTTAAAAAATGGCTCCAAGAGCAGATATATCGTCTACCCTAGGCGATATATCGCCCCTACCTATGCCTCGAGCTTTCGTGGTTTCGTTCGTGTGAAATTGACGTGTTTTCTGTATCTTCTGTAGGTTATGTATCAGCCCTGTAGCTGCGATATATCGACATACAATGATATTTTAAACACGTTTTTGCACACTTGCAGCATATTTGAAGTTTGTTAAAACAACTTTGACTGAGTAAAATGATAACTCTTGAATAAATAGTTATTTCATGTGCTTTTGAACTTATAATTGTGGAAAAATCATGGGTGAAGTTAGTTTATTTTTAGCTTTTGTAGCTATCTTTTGTGTTTTTATGATCTAAGTTAAGTTTAGTTATTTTTGGCTTTTAATATCTAATGGGTTGAAGATAATAGTTTCATGAATAACTATTTGTACATATAATGAACTAACATGTGAAACTATCTAAGTGGAATTTTGATGGTTGAATTAGCAGGTTTGCAGCAGCAAAGCAAATTTTGCTGAAGCATTTTGTTCAAGCAGCTTTTGGACACCTAGGCGTGCTTGGAAAGTCAATGGGTGAGCTGGAATAGTGGCTGAGGTGACTAGTACAGAAATCATGAGTAAAAAATTGGGAGTAAATGTCAAAAGAAAGAGGAGACCCACATTTATACAAAAAAGGAGGGGCAAAATCGTACTTACATGGCCAAATTGGGAAACATAGAATATACTTAGAGAGGGCCAGCCTCATTTGGAAAGAGAACAACCATTTTTGGAAAGAAAAAACCAGCAAGAAAGAAAGGAAGAAAACTAGAAATCAGCCAAGAAAAGGGGGAGGACGAAAAAGGAAGCTGAAACATCATTTGGATTTGTTCTTTCTCCTCTTTCTAAAATTCATTTTATATTTTCTAGTTTGATTTTGATTTTGAATATTTATGGGTTGTGTTGATTGTCGATTAATGTTTCTTAACTCAACCATGAACTAATTTTTGTGTGGCTTGGATTGATGATGAACCCAATGTTATAGTGTAGTAATTATTGCATCTTATTTTAATGAAATTTCTCTTCTTCATTCAGGTGTGCTTATTATTAATCTCTTGTTGTTGTTTGGCTAGCACTGGCAAGGTATTTAATTATGCTTAATGCTGGAAAGATTAAATGTAATGGGAAGAACTTGGATGACACAAGTCATAATCTAGATTAGATTATGTTAGTAAGCAACATAGGGATATGTTAATTGCCTTGTGTAACTCTTGAGAATGTAACCTTGAATTTGCATTCTTAAATATGATTTTGCATAGGAATATGTTTAATTAGGTAAAAGAATTAATATCATAAAATTTGGGAAAGTTTTATGAATGTTTAGTGAATTCTTGTTAACATGGGAGTTTTGCTAAAATATTTCTGCAACAATCTGTTCATGATAATCAACATAGGGGGAATCAATAATTTAAGTCCATTTTACAATCCACATATTTCTTGCAATTTTCTTGTTTAGTTCAATTTAATTTTAGTATTTCCATGTCTATAATACTTTGCATAGCCTATAAACAACCATTTGATTTTTAATATTTTATAAGTTGTTTAGTAATTGTTTTCCTTATTTTTCTATTTTGCAATCCTTGTGGAGACGATCAACTTATCACTGTATTACTTGTGTGATTACATGCACTTACATATTTAAATCAGATATTATTCTTCACAACATAAAACGTGATCCTAACATCTGCTGGAAGGTTCTAGAGCTTCTAGAGATATATTTTATTAATTTATTCATTTAAAATGCTTAAATCCTCAATAAACATTCTTGTGACAAGTGTCACGTTCTTAATTATTCTATCTAGACATTAGGTTATAATAAATAATATTTCTAGGACAAACTATATTAATCAAACGTTATGATATAATTAATATTTCTAAACTATAGGTTAAACTTATAAAATCCATAACTATTTATATGAGTTTCCAAATAAATCCCGGCTTGAACCAATATCTAGGAAAACTAAAGTACTACAAGCTACTACTAGCTACTACTACCTAGCTAAGTAAAATTCCGAGACGCTACAATTCTCCCCTACTTAAAAGAATTTCCTCCCCGAAATTTACTTTCCAAACAATTTCGGATACCATGCTAGGATGTCTTCCTCCAACTCCCACATTGCCCCCCGTTCTGAACTATTACTCCATAGGACCTTGACTATCGGAATATTCTTAGACCGTAATAGCTTCATCCCCTTATCTAGGATGCTAACCGGTCGTTCCTCGTAACTCAGGTCTTTCTGGAGTGCTATCGTATCGTACTTGAGGATGTGAGATGGGTCTGACACATATCTACGCAACATCGAGATGTGAAATACATTGTGACTATCTGCTAGAGCTGGTGGTAGGGCTAATCTATATGCAACTGTTCCCACCTTGTCCAATATCTCAAAAGGACCAATAAATCGGGGACTAAGGTTGCCTTTCTTCCCAAACCGCTTCACTCCCTTCATAGGAAATATCTTTAAGAAGACTTGATCTCTGATTATGAATTCTACATATCACCGCTTGGCATCTGCATAACTTTTTTGTTGACTCTAAGCTGCAAGCATACGCTTTCTAATCAGCGCTACTGCATCCTGAGCCTCTCTAATAGCCCCGGGTCCAAGAAGTTGTCTTTCTCCTACCTTGTCCCAATGTAACAGGGATCGACACTTAGGGTGCTATACCGATCGTTTCCTGGTAGCTATTATTGTAGGATAACTCTATAAGTGGCAAATACTTACTCTATGATCCTTCGAAGTCTAGTACACAAGCGTGCAACATATATTTTAAAATATGTATGATACGCTCGAATTGTCCTTCAGTCTGAGGATGAAAGGTCGTACTAAGACTTAGCTTGGTGCCCATGGCTTGCTGCAAGCTTCCCCAAAATATCAATGTGAACACCGAACCTCTGTCGGATACTATGGTCTTAGGGATTCCATGCAGTCGTACTATTTCTCGAACAGAAATGTCTACGTACTGGTCAGCAGTGTACGTAGTCTTCACAGGCAGGAAGTGAGCTGACTAAGTGAATCCATCTACCACAACCTAAGCCGAGTCGTGCTGCTTATTTATTCGTGGCTATCCTATCACGAAGTCCATTGCTATATCGTCCTACTTCCATTCCAGAATACTAAGCGGTTGTAATAAGCCTGTGGGTCGTTGATGTTCCGCTTTTACTTGCTGGCATATAAGGCATTTGGACACATACTCTTCTACGTCTTTCTTCATTCCCGACCACCAATATAGTGCCTTAAGGTCGTGAGTCATATATGGAGAAATATGTAGTCTTGCCTTCTTTGACTGCAACCATATGCGATACTAACATGTCACCATGCCCTTGCCCGATCCGTATATCTTTTAATAGACTTGACTGGATGGACAAGTTAGCCAGTTGACCAATGACTACTTCTATTCCGGCATTAATCAGCTCTTGCTGAAGCGGCTTTTCTATTCTAGATAATGCTGCTAGATTTCTGTAACTGTTCCGGCTTGGCGTATTTGCAACTACGTTCGCTTTTCTTGGGTGGTATATGATTTTGCAGTCATAATCTTTTACTAGTTCTAACCACCTGCGGTGCCTCATGTTGAGCTCTTTCTGTGTGAAGAAATACTTTAAGCTCTTGTGGTCTGTATAAATCTCACACCGTTCTCCATAAAGATAGTGGCGCCAGATTTTCAATGCTAAGACCACCACTACCAACTCCATATCATGTGTTGGATAGCGTTGCTCATATTCCTTCAGCTGCCTTGAGGCATAGGCTATCACTTTGTCATTTTTCATCAGCACACAACCCAAACCTTGCTTCGACGCATCACAGTATACTACAAACTTGTCGTTGGGTGTCGGTACACAAAGTACTGGTGCTGAGCATAATTTATCCTTGAGCAACTGGAAGCTCTCTTGACATCTATCCGTCCAGTTGAACTTATTTTGTTTTTGGGTCAGGTTAGTAAGTGGAGTGGCTATCTTAGAAAAGCGTTCTACAAATCTCCGATAATAGCCTGCTAGCCCGAGAAAACTTCTAACTTCTGACACATTCTTAGGTCTTGGCCAATCCTTCACAGCCTCTACCTTAGCTGGGTCTACATCAACTCTGACTTTGGATACTATATTGCCGAGGAACGCTACTTGCGAAAGCCAAAATACAAACTTCTTGAACTTGGCCTAAAGTTGAAGCTCCTTCAATCGCAACATAGTCAATCTTAAATGTTCCTCGTGCTCGACTTCGTCCTTGGAGTACACCAAAATACTGTCAATGAACACTACGATGAATTCATCCAAGTATTCCTTAAAGATCCTATTCATTGAGTCCATAAATGCGGCTGGAGCGTTGGTAAGACCAAAAGACATAACTAGAAACTTGTTATGTCCATATCAACTTCAAAAAGCTGTCTTTGTTATATCTTCTTCCCATACCTTTAGTTGGTGATAACCGGACCATAGATAAATCTTTGGAAATACAGTCGCTCCTCGGAGTTGATCAAATAAGCGTCGATCCGACATAGCAGGTACTTATTCTTAATTGTCACCTTGTTTAGCTTGCGGTAATCTATACATCTGCATGCTTCTGTCCTTCTTCTTCAAAAATGGAACCAGTGCTCCCCATGGCGAATGGCTTGGTCTGATGAAACCCATGTCTAAGAGTTCTTACAACTGCATTTTCAACTCCTTGAGTTTAGTAGGTGCCATTTGGTATGGTGCCTTTGAGATAGGCTCGGTTCGTGGTACTAGTTCGATTGTGAAGTCAATTTCCCGAGTAGGCGGCAGCCCTGGTAAGTGGTCAGGAAATATCTCTGGAAATTCCTTTATAATGCAGACGTCTCCAAACTTTAGTGGTGTTTCTTTTTCCATATCTATGATACTTGCTAAGAATGCGTGACATCCATTCTCTATCATCCTGTGAAATTTAAGAGATGAGATAAGCGATGTCTATAGTCGTGAAACCATTCCCATAAAACATAGTTTCTAACCGTCGGGAGTTTCGAACATCACTTGCTTACGTCTACAGTCGATGGTTGCACCATGCCTTGTTAGCCAATCCATGCCTAGTATTACGTCGAAGTCTTTGATTTCTAGCTCTATCAGGTCTCCTTCTAGTTCCATCTCCTCGATTTTGATTGGTACTCCTCATACTATTCGTGATGATAGAACTGCTTTGCCTAAAGGCAACTCCATAACAAACCTAGTTCTCAATCTTTCTCAAGGTTTATCTAATTTCTCTATCATTCCTAACGAGATATACGAGTGTGTTTCTTCTGAATCAAACAATACTAAACATTACTATTAAGAATAGGAAGCTAACCTGTGACTACTTTGTTACTAGCTTCGACTTCTCCGTGGGGTCAAGGCAGAGACTCTGGCTGGAACCATCTTGTTGTCCCTCTTTTCTTCTTGTTTGAGTTGTGGAAATTCCTTCTTCCGATGACCTTCCTCACCACAGTTGTAACAACCTTTGGTGTTTGCACGACACTCCCCAAAATGTCTTTTCTGGCACTTGGAGCACTGCGAGTATTCTACATAACCCGATCTATTTCTTCCATTATTTTTCTGTGCTCTTTTGTCATTTTCGGCCTGCTTACTATCACGATGCTTCCTTTTCTGGCCATTATTATTGTGCTGGTGGTTGTTGTTGTGGTTTCAACCATTCTGAGTTTGATTATGTTTCCTGGGTTCAAACTTGCTGGCCTACTCCTTACTAACATATGTTTGGAGTCTTTCCACCTCTATAGCTATTTCTAGAGCATCGACATAAGAAATGGTTCCAGGGTTTGCAAGCTTGACTCCTAGCTCAATCTTGGGTCTGAGTCCCCTGGTGAACTTGGTCACTCTCAAGAAATCGGTTGGGACCAACTCTGGTGCCAATTTGGCTAGTCGATCGAATTGTCAAGCGTACTCGACCACCGTTAAATTTCCCTGCTTCAGACTAGAAAACTCTTCCACCCTCGTAGTGATAACAGCCGAGTTGTAATACTTTTTGTGAAACAGCTCCACAAATCTAGTCCAAGTCATGGTGGCAACATCATGAGTTTGTTGTACTAAATCCCACCAGATTCTAGCATCATTTATCAGAAGAAGAAATGCAGGATATGCGATCTGCGTTGCCGAGGTTCATATGTGCTAGTATAGGCTCTACATTACTTTTCTTTCACCTCAAAGGGGTCGGTTGTCCCTTCAAAGTTTGGAGCGTGCTGCTTACGGAAACATTCGTAGATTGGCTCTATGTATTGAGCTGGATAAGGCACATAGTTCGCCATCGACCATCCCCCATATGGTCCTACTTGCTGGGGCGCTTGAGCTGCTGGCTGAGGCTGCAGTTGCGGCTGAGGCTGGGGTTGAGTCTGAGGCTGCGACTGAGTCTTTTGTCGTTCTTGCTATAGTAGTTCTTCCACTTGTTGACGTAGTCAAAAAATCTTAGCGGTGTTGTCTACAGGAGGTGGGGCATTTCTATTGGCAGTAGCAGTAGTAGTAGCACGTGTTCCCCTTCTTCGGACTGGAGGGGCTTCATTAGTCTTGTTGGCAGCACTGGAGGCATTGGTATTCGTGTGTGCAGACCTCTGAAGTGACAACTTAAAAAATGTTCTAACGGTCGATAAAAACATGTTAGAACTTACCCTAATAGTTTCTAAGGCAAAAGCAAACATAACTCGGACCAAATAGGTATGATTTCTTATGAAAAATTATGGAAGGCTTCTTTATAATTAAGGTGTGTTTCTATACTTAGAAAAATAAGTCATCTTTATTATTTTCTAAGTCTGTTTCTAACCATCCTATATGACTTAATTCTCAGGCTCGAAACTCGTCGTTGTTGCAAAGTTAACCACATTGAGGGAGGGCTGGGATCAGTAAAATCGTTCCCACTACTATGGCCCCCTAAACTCTCAATACAGAACCCGGTCCATTGATTTGTATCCACCCTCACTGAACTCAGTCATTATTTATTGAATTTATTATTTATTAGGATTGTAAAAAAAATCAAACTCATACATGTCATTTAAAAATAACAACTTTATTCATTTGGAAAAAGATTTTCACTAAGTACAATCATAAATTCAAAAATAAATAAATTAATAAACTAAACAAAAAAAAAATAACTAGGGTAAATCTAAAAATCAGGATCCTCTACATCTGACCCTTCATCTAACATATCATCATCTACTTCTTCATAATCATCATTACTATGAGCCTCAAAACTACCTCGGGGAATTTTCATTAAGATATTATGCTTTGGTTCATTAGTGAATTGAAATTCAAACTTAGAGGTTAACCTTAGTATAAGGAAATAATATCTCATGGCTACAGGTAAATCATCTTCATCATCTATAGTCTCTCATAATTCGTCTAATGTTGAAATTAGAGAAGGAAGATCTTCAAAAAGCGTAATTACTAGGACATGTTGTTCCATAGCTCTCATCATAATTTGCTTAGTAGTTTGAAGGTGAACTATCTCTTTATGAAATAGGATCAATCTTTGAGTTATTCTTTCTAGCACTCCTATTTTATTCCTTGGCTCTCTAATCCTTTTCAATGCCTTAATGGCTCGGATAGTTTGATAGGTCAAAGCTCCATTCATTTTGACTGAAAACGCTCTGGAGCTTGTGCGTGTGTGTCAAGGAGAACTTCATGCGTATGAATTGTGGGCTCTGATACCAATTGTAACGACTTGACTAATTCTAAGACCTCAGACCATTAAAAACTTCTAAGACATAGCTACTATTTTCGAATACATACATATATAAAATATTAAAACTTTATTAAAAATCCAAAATATGGTAAAGAATACAAAATATGGTACGAGATCCCATTGTTTTAAAAAAAATCACAAGCTTTAATTATTTAAAAACTAAGTGCAGAAATACATAAAAACATAATTTAAAGACTTAAAATAACTTCATCCTCGATCTTCCAAAAGTCCATTCAATTAATCCATCCCCAATACACATGCCAAGCTACCATGAATCTGTTCCGCCTTCCAAGTTCAATTTTAGCACCATCTAAAATAAAAGGAATTAGCCTAATGCCCAGCAAGGAAAATCTACTAAAAACATATATCATAAATCATAAGACTATGTCATAAAACATATGACGTAAAAATGTATATCATATTGGACTACAATATTAATGGTCATTAATTCATTACCGTAGCATGTAATAAAACCATCTAGGTCCTTAGTCTACTAATCGAGGTATGCTAGATCACAAAATAGTATATGATAACCCATCTCGGTCCTCAGTCTACTAATCAAGGTAGGGTAAATCATAACTCTAAACCACGATAATGATAAAAATCTTGGGGTTTGCTATCTAAGCAACTATAAGCCCCAAGCAACTAAAAACATATTCATACATATATACATAGCACATAACATATCATAGCACATAACATATCATATCATATAAACATATCATAACACATGTAATCTAACCTATTTTCCTTACTAAAAACTGGGATATTGGAGACAAGAATGGGATTTGAAAACTCCGAAAACCAACAATAAGGATCATGAGTTTCTAAAGAAAGGGATATGAAAAGAGATCTAAACTATCAAGATAGAAACTTACCGAAGAACCTTAATTTTCAAGTACATAAATACCTAACCAAGAAGCAATAATAATAAGTTAGGATCTGAAAGAAAATAAAAGAACTATAATGAACTAAATCTGAGGATAAGAATACCTTGATAGACTAGAACTTCGATCTACACCTCAATACTGAAATGTCACTCTTTCTTACTTCCCAAGTGTTTATAAAGCTTAGATTGAAAAACTTTTAAATCCCAAACCCTAGTGTTTTCTCTCTAGAATAAACTTAGCAGCTTAGAACCTCTAAAGAATGCTTGAATAATGAATGAAATGGCTGAGTACTAGGTCCTATTTATAGAGTTCAAGGAGTGAAACTAACCCCTTTTAAAATAAATAAATAAATTAATATATTTGAATTTTTGGTTCAACAGATGCCCAGAACTCGGTCAAAAACGTTCAAGAGCAAGTCCAAGTGGCTGAGGGGTGTTTCTAATTTAAATTCACAAAGTTTCAAAAATGGCTCCAAGAGTCAATATATCGCCTACCCTAGGCGATATATTGCCCCTACCTATGCCCCGAGCTCTCATGGTTTCGTTTGTGCGAAATCAACGTGTTTTCCGTATCATCTGTAGGCGGTGTATCAGCCCTATTGCTGCGATATATTGGCATACGATGATATTTTAAACACGTTTTGCACACTTTCAGCATATTTGTAGTTTGTTAAAGCAACTTTGACTGAGCCTAACAGCTGCTGGAAGGTTCTAGAGCTTCTAGATCTATCTTTTATTAATTTATTCATTTAAAATGCTTAAATCTTCAATAAACATTCTTGTGACAAGTATCATGTTCTTAATTATTCTATCTAAACCTTAGGTTATAATATTTCTAGGACAAACTATATTAATCAAACCTTATGTTATAATTAATATTTCTAAACTATAGGTTAAACTTATAAAATCAATAACTATTTCTATGAGTTTCCAAATAAATCCCGGCTTAAACCAATATCCACGAAAACTAAAATACTACAAGCTACTACTTCCTATCTAAGTAAAATTCTGAGATGCTACAAATTCCAAGCTCCAATAAAGAAAAGATTATTTACCAAAACTCTTTGATTCAATAATCATATTTATTTGTCATCATTATTCAACTATAAATATGAGACTGAACTCTTGAGAATTAAGGACATATTTACTAAGTACTTTATTGTAACCATAAAGTGTCCATTGATATAATCATTACATACAAATTAATCCTCTAATGATGATTCATAATTAAGTGAGAATAAAATTATCGTTTTACCCTTTTAATTATATCTTCATTCCTAGTGTACCATTGGCTTTACTAGTGAAGGTTAATTCATAATCTCATTATGAATTTGACGTCAAAAACATTTTTAGTTCCAAAAGCCAACCCAATAGGGAATCATCATTCAATCTATAAGAAGGTATAGATTCCATATCTGTTAAGCTATGTCCCCAGCCTATACATCATTGAGTCCCCAAAACAATAGTTCTTTGCCTGATCATTCCGACAAACTGTAACACATGAATCAAAGGATCAAATGACATATATAGGAGTTCATAGTAACTTCAGGATTAAGATCAGTTTGTATATGATCATCAGTTGATGTATTTTATAACACTACGAATGGCTATTTAAACAAGTATTATTAAATCACATTTGGTCCAGTTCTACATACTCTCAACATGCAAAGTACCTCCACTAAAGTGTCCTACTACACTAGTAACCCAGATATAGGTCACATGTAATCATAATACTAGTGGACCGTACTAGCAATAATTAATCTAAAGATTCCATGACTTTATTTTACTGCGACCTATTTAAGTTCATTAAATCAATATCGATCCTCTCATACCAATATGAGATTGAGACCACATAGATGAACTTGGGAATTTTTTTTATATTGACTTAATATTATTAACAATAATATAGTACATAAGCTACATATATACAATAATTAAATTCATTCATTTATTTAATTAAAACCATTGTCAACTACAATTGCTTTTAGGGCACAATTCCCAACAATAATCTGATTTCCTTGAGATGGATGAGGGTTGGTTTGGCTTTCCTGAGATGGTTAAGGATTCTACCCTGCCGGTTGACTAAGAGCTACCCTATTTCGAGCGTATTGTGCAAACAATCCAGCCCAGATGAGAATCTCGATTACATCTTTCAATTGTCAGCAATTGTTGGTGTTGTGGCCAATGTCATTATGATACCAACAAAATTTAGTTGGGTCTCTCTTTGCCCTTTGATGCTTCATGGGATCATGCTTCTTCCATGGAAAGCGAGTAAAGTTAGCTAAATAAATACGATCTTGCGTATGTGTCAAATTAGTATAGGAAGTGTAGATGGTGATATATTTATCTGTGTATTTACTTTTCTTGGACCCGTTCTGATCACTCTCACCATTCCCTTTCCATTTATTGCCTCCCGACTAGTTATTCTAAGTAGCAGGCAGAGCCACAGCTACGGCATCCATCACCACTACAATGGGCTGAACGAGGGTCTGGCTAGTACTCAGGTCTCGATTGCAGCTTGAAATTGTCTCTTAAACTCGGAAGACAATTTTATCCAGAAGGTGATTGAATGTTTTTTATATTTATTGAACCAAAGCTTGGTCAGTCAAGTCAACATTACAGGGAATAGAATACACCTTAGGTCGACATTCACATTGTGGACCATCATCAAAGTGTTGAAGGTCCCTAGGTGATTGAATTGATCAGTGGTTCCATTATATGTGGCGTGGTTGGCATCCTGAAGCCAGTAGGATACAGAGTTGCCGCAATATGGGAGCGAAAGGCTAGAACTCAACATCATAATCACAGTCATCAATATCCTTTCCAAATATGAGTCTTTTCATCAGCTTATCCATTAAGGTCAGCCGCTCGAGGGATCTGGTTACCAGCTCCCACCCTTTTGTATGTGTTAGACGGGTTATTATCCCTCCAAGCTTGAGCTCGGTTAGGTGGGACATTCCCATTCTCACTCAAATCATCGTGGCGAGCTGGATGTCCTCTTTTTGAGTTTAGATGATCACATAGGTCAGATTGTGGGTTGGAGCGAAGAATTTGTGCAGAGCTTAAATGATTCCTTAAGTCGCTCTCATGCCTGTCTTCGCGCTGGCTCTCTTTTCAATAGCTTTCATTCGCAAATCTTACAACTCGCAGTTGGGATCGAGGGTTTTGATTATTGGTGCGAGATCGCGGGATATAAGAGACTTCTGAGGGAGGAGGATTTCTCTTGCTATTCCCTCGAGCTGAAATGTTCGTCTGTGGGCGAGGTGGCATCGGATGTTGAATCAATGATGGAGGATGCCTTATCATTGAAGCTATCCTTCTTCCATCAAAGGGCACTAGATTAGCTCACCCTTGGTCTACTCCAATTGCCTGGGTTCGAGGCAATGCTGACTCATTTCTCCATGCTGGAGCTACTGGCCGAGGCATAGGTGAATTTGCTGGGACGTCTCTTCTCCTTGAATTGGCTTCAACTCGCCCTGTCTGGCTAAGTTAATTCCTGGGAATGTGAGTTGAATTATCATTTTTGCGAAAGTTGCATTTCTCAGAATCCGTTCAAAAGGTACGGAACTCGGGGTCGCAGTTCAGACAAAATAGATGATGTAAGGTCTATGATTCCTGTGGGAATTGGCATGTTGAGTATTTCGCGGAGTCCATTCAAGAGGTACAGAACTCGAGGTTGCAATTCAGACAAAATTAATTATATTAGGTCGATTATTCCTGTGGGACATGTGGGACCCACTTTGCCTCCTTTCGATGTTAGCATAGGTTGTAGGAGGGGGTAATCAAGCTAAAATCTCCTCAATTTGCCTATTCGCCTGGGCAAGATGGTTCCTTAGTTGGGCATTTTCCATCTCGATAGCTGTCAGGTTCCCAGGATGGGGATTCTGTGGGCTTGAGGCCGAAATCCCAGCATCGTCTTGGTCCACATGCTGTTTTCTAGGGTGACGTTGTGCGGAAGTACCTTCCACAGTGGGAATGGCCATATGGTGACCTTCTTGAGCATCGGGTTGCTCTATTTTGTTGTCACGCATAGAAAAATTGATCACCATAATGATTATAGGATTGAATTCTGTGTCAGAATTCAAGCCTAATCTGCTCTCAACAAAAGCACCAATCTGTTAACGTAGTTTTTCGACAAAAGAAATATTAGGCCTTTTGTAAACTGAATAGATAAGAAATAACAAATAGTAAGAACACAAAGCACTCACATGATTTTATGTGGTTCAGTGGTTAAAATCCACATTTTCCACGATTCACTCTTATTGGTCTATTTAGGACTCTTGGTAAAATTGTTTATGGCAATTTCAGCAAATTTTTTGCATACAGAAAGTCGATCCCTTTTTTTGTCCATTCCCCTTCTATTTATAGTTGATTCCCATGGACAGTTTTGGGTAACCATACATTAATATGGTAACTTTCAAATTTTGGTAATTTCTCATTTACATTAATACAAGATTGCCTATCAATTTGATATCTGTTATATCCAGTAATAAATACATAATAAAATCTGGGTCTTTATGAGGCGTATAAAGAATCTCCGAGTCTTTTTGGGATCCTTCACTCTGCGTCATGGCCAGGATACTGCGAGCTGAACACATTCTTCAAGCAGGGTGTTGTAGGACTAATCCGAACTGACATGGATCACGTTCGGAGTTTCATGAAGGCGATCCGAGTGATGCGTACCTCGAAATAAATTGATGGCATATGAGGCGATCTAGAGACTATCTGGTTATCGTATGATGTCAAGTTGACTTTAGCTACTCACTCAAAAGATAACAAGATACTCTATGTATGCTTTTCTTCATACGCTTGTCTGCCAGCTGTACCCCATGCTGAGTAATTTAGCTCATATTTTTGGGGTACAACAGTCATTATTCTGGTTGTTCTCCAGTTGCTCTACCATTTCTACAATTACTAACTTTGCATTCTAAATGAAGTCAAATGTTTCATTGTCTTCTTCTTTGGGTAGAACAGAATTGAAATTGATGTTGTTGACTATGTTCACACATAATGGATATCGTATGAAGTCTGTCTCCTTCATTTTCAGTTGCATGTAGAAAAGGAGACTTGCATCATCCACTATTTTCAGGGGTCGGTAGCCTTCCTTCACTTGATACTTTAGTTGTATGTGTGTTGTTGCAGGCTTGCAACATAATTGCAACAACAATGTGTGTACAAGTTCTTCATATTTACAATCTCTCGGTATCAATTCCCCACTAGCTTCAAAATCAACGTAGTTCTTGTTGGCATCCCATTTTTAGTAGCTCTAAATCAGGATTGGTGTACAAGTCCTATTTATAGAGTTCAAGGAATGTAAAAAACTCCCTTTAAAATGAATAAATAAAAATGAATTTTCTGCTCAACAGATGCCCAGAACTCGATCAAAATCGTTCAAAATCAAGTCCAAGTTGTTGAGGGATGTTTCTAGCTTCGGATTCCACGGAGTTTCAAAATGGTAAGATGAAGTCGTGGTTTTGTTCATGCGAAGTCAACGTGTTTTCCATATCAACATAGGCGGTATATTGGCCCCTATAGCTGCGATATATCGACTTACTGATATATTAAATCACGTTTTTACACATTTTAAGCACACTTGAAGTTGTTTAAACCACGTTGACTGAGTAAAACAAGATCCTAACATCTGAGGGAAGGTTCTAGACTTCCTAGGTTTATCCTTGATTATTTTATTCATATAAAATCCTTATATCCTTAATAAACAGACATGTGACAAATGTCACATTCTTAATTATTCTATCTAAACCTTAGGTTATAATAAATAATATTTCTAGGACCAGCATCAATAATTAAACATTATTATAAAATTAATATTTCTAAACTATAGGCTAAACTTATAAATTCCATAACTATCTCTATGAGTTTTCAAATAATTCCCGACATGAACCAATATCCACTAAAACTAAAATACTACAGCATAAGATACTAATATAAAACTAAGTAAAATTCTGAGGCACTACAACTATCCCCTACTTAAAAGAATTTTGTCCCCGAAATTTACTTACTAAAAAATTTTGGATACCGTGTTCAGATGTCTTCCTCCAATTCCCACGTTGCCTCTTGTTATGTGCTATTACTCCATAAGACCTTGACTATGGGAATACTCTTTGACTGTAATTCCTTTATTCCCTTCTCTAGGATGCGAACCGGTCGTTCCTCATAACTTAGGTCTTTCTGAAGTGCTAACGTATCATACTTGAGAACGTGGGATGGCTCTGACATATATCTACACAACATCGAGATGTGAAACACATTGTGGTTGTCTATTAGAGCTGGCGGTAGGGCTAATCTATATGCTACTGGTCCCACCTTGTCCAATATCTCAAAAGAACCTATATACCAGGGAATGAGTTTGCCTTTCTTCCCAAACCGCTTAACTCCTTTCATTGGAGATATTCTTAAGAAGACTTGATCTCCGACCTTGAATTCCACATCTCGTTGCTTGGCATCTGCATAACTCTTTTGTCAACTCGGAGCAGTGAGCATGCGCTTAATAATCAGTTTCACTACGTCTTGAGCTTCTCTAACAACCTTGGGTCCAAGAAGTTATCTTTCTCCTACCTCGTCCCAATGTAACAGCGACCGGGATTTCCTTCCATAAAGCAGCTCATAGGGCACCATACCGATCGTTTCCTGGTAGCTATTATTGTAGGATAACTCTATAAGTGGCAAATACTTACTCTATGATCCTTCGAAGTCTAGTACACAAGCACGCGACATATATTTTAAAATATGTATGATACACTCAAACTGTCCGTCAGTCTGAGGATGAAATGTCGTACTGAGACTTAGCTTGGTACCCATGGCTTGCTGCAAGCTTCCCCAAAATCTCAATGTGAACACCGAACCTCTGTCGGATACTATGGTCTTAGGGATTCCATGCAGTCTTACAATTTCTCAAACATAAATGTATGCGTACTGGTCTGCAGTGTACGTAGTCTTGGCAGGTGGGAAGTGAGCTGACTTTGTGAGTCTATCCACCACAACCTAAGCCGAGCCGTGTTGCTTACTTTCCATGGTAATCCTGTCACGATGTCCATGGCTATGTCTTCCCACTTCCATTCCGGAATACTAAGTGGTTGCAATAAGCTTGTGGGTCACTGATGTTCCTCCTTTACTTGCTGGCATATAGGCATTTGGACACATACTCTGCTACATCTTTCTTCATTTCCGACCACCAATATAGTGCCTTAAGGTCGTGAGTCATCTTGATAGACCCCGGGTGAACAGAGTATGGGGTAGTGTGTGCCTCTTCTAATATCTTCGTCTTAATCCCATGGTCATTCGGCATGCATACCTGGCTTTTATATTTCAAGAACCCCTGTTCTAATATTGAGTAATTCGTAGATTTGCCTTCTTTGACTATAGCCATATGTGATAATAGTGTGTCATCATGCCATTGCCCGATTCGTATATCCTCTAGTAAACTCAACTAGATGGACATGTTTTCCATTTGACCCATGACTATTTCTATCTCGGCATTAATCAACTCTTGTTGTAGCGGCTTTTCAATTCCAGATAATGCTACCAAATTTCCATAACTCTTCTGACTTAACGCATTTGCAACTACATTCTCCTTTCTTGGGTGGTATAGAATTTCACAGTCATAGTCCTTTACTAGCTCCAACAACCTATGCTGCCTCATATTGAGCTCCTTTAGAGTGAAGAAATATTTTATGCTTTTGTGGTCCGTATAAATCTCACACCATTCTCCATATAGATTGTGGCACCAGATTTTCAGTGCGAAGACCATCGCTGCCAACTCCATATCGTGTTTTGGATAGTGTTACTCGTATTCCTTCAACTGTCTTAAGGAGTAGGCTATCACCTTGTCATTTTGCATCAGCACACAACCCAACCCTTACTTGGATGCATCATAGAATACTAGAAACTTTTTGTTGTGTGCCGGTACGTAAAGTACTAGTGTTGAACACAATTTGTCTTTGAGGAACTTGAAGCTTTCTTGGCATTTATCTGTTCAATTGAACTTCTGTTGTTTCTGGATCAGGTTGGTAAGCGGAGTGGCTATCTTAGAAATGCCTTCTGCAAATCTCTAGTAATAACCTGCTGGCCCAAGAAAACTTCTAACCTCTGACGCATTCTTAGGTCTTTGCCAATCCTTTACAACCTCTACCTTAGTTGGGTCTACTGCGACTCCATCCTTGGATACTATGTGGCTGAGGAATGCTACTTATGGTAGGAAAAATTCGCATTTCTTGAACTTGGCATAAAGTTAGTGCCCCTTCATTCGAAGCATGGTTAGTCTTAAATGTTCCTCATGCTCGAATTCATCCTTGGAGTACACCAATATATCATCAATGAACACCACGACGAATTTGTGCAAGTAATCCTTGAAGACCCGGTTCATTAAGTCCATAAATACGGCTGGAGCATTGGTAAGACCAAAAGACATAACTAGGAACTCGTAATGTCTGTATCGAGTCCTAAAAGTTGTCTTTGGTATATCTTCTTCCCTTACCTTGAGTTGGTGATAATCATACCGTAGATCAATCTTTGAAAATGCAGTCGCTCCTCGAAGTTGATCAAATATGTCATCGATCCTGGGTAGTGGGTAATTGTTCTTAATTGTCACCTTGTTCTGCTCATGGTAATCGATACATATTTGCATGCTTCCATCCTTCTTCTTCACAAATAGAACCGGTGCCCCCCACGGTGAGTGGATCGGTGTGATGAATCCCATGTCTAAGAGCTCTTGTAACTTCATTTTTAACTCCTTGAGTTTGATAGGTGTCATCCAATATGGTGCCTTTGAGATAGGCTCAGTTCCCGATACTAGTTCCATTGTGAAGTCAATTTCCCAAGTAGGGGGTAACCTTGGTAAGCCATCAGGAAATATCTCTGGAAATTCCTTTATAATGCAGACGTTTGCAACTTTTAATGGTGTTTCCTGTGCCACATCCATGACACTTGCTAAGAATATGTGACATCCTTTCTCTATCATCCTCTAAGCTTTGAGAGATGAGATAAGAGGTGTCCGTAGTCCTGAAACCTTTCCCATAAAACATAGTTTTTGACCCTCAGGGGTATCGAACGTAACTTTCTTGCATCAATAGTCGATGGTTGCACCATGTCTTGCTAGCCAGTCCCTGCCTAGTATTACGTCGAAGTCCTTGATCTCTAGCTCTATCAGGTCTCCTTCTAGCTCTGTGCCCTCGACTTTGATCGAATTTCCTCATACTATTCATGATGATAGAACGATTTCACCCGAAGGCAGTTCCATAACAATCCTATTTCTAAATCTTTCACAAGGTTTATCTAATTTCTCTATCATTCCTAACGAGATATACGAGTGTGTTTCTCCCGAGTCAAACAATACTGAACAAATATTATCGACGATTGGAAGCTAACTTGTGACCACCTTGTTACTAGTTTCGGCTTCTCCCTGAGTCAAGGCGAAGACTCTGGCTAGAACCATCTTGTTGTCCTTCTTTTCTTCTGTTTTGAGCAACATACATTCTCTTTTCTGATGACCTTCTTGGCCACAATAGTAGCAACCTTTGTTGTTTGCACGACACTCATTAGTATGTCTTTTTTGGCATTTGAAGCACTGAGGGTATTCCACATAACCTAGCTTGTTATTACCATTGTTAGCCCGTGCTCTTTTTTCAGCGTCGGTCTGCTTATTATCGGGATGCTTTATTTTTTGCTCATTATTGTTATGTTGGTTGTTGTGGTTTCAACCATTCTGAGTCTGATTCTGCTGCTTGGGTTTTGACTTGCTTGCCTCCTCCTTGCTAACATTTCCTTGGACCTTTTCCACCTCTATATCCATTTTCAGAACATCGGCATAAGAAGTGGTTCCAAGGCTTGCAAGCTTGACCCCTAATTCAATCTTTGGTCTGAGTCCCCTAGTGAACTTGGTTACCCTCAAGTAGTCGTTTGGGACTAACTCTAGTGAAATTTGGCTAGCCGATCGAATTTCTGAGCATACTCGACTACTGACAAATTGCCCTATTTCAGATTGGCAAATTCTTCCACCCTTGTAGCGATGACTACCGAGTTGTAGTACTTTTGGTGAAATAGCTCCACATATCTGGCCCAGGTCATGGTGGTGATATCGTGAGTTTGCTGTACCAAATCCCACCAGATTCTGGCATCCTTTTTCAATAGAAAAGAAATGCAGGATATGCGATCCGCGTTGCTAAGGTTCATGTGTGCCAAAATTAGCTCTACATTCTTGAGCCATTCTTCAACCTCAAAGGGGTCGGATGTCCCTTCAAAATTTGGAGCATGCTGCTTTCGAAAACGGTCGTAGACTGGCTCTATGTACTCACTGGAAAGGGCATGTAATTTTCCATCGGCCATCCCCCATACAAATATCCTCCATTCTACTCTTGTTGGGGTGCTTGAGCCACTGGCTGAGGCTGTCGTTGTTGCTGTAGTAGTTCTTCTACTTGTTGTCGTAACCAGATAATTTCAGCGTCATTGTCAACCGGAGGTGGTGCCTTTATATTAGCAGTAGTAGTGGCAGTACGTTTTCCCCTTCTTCGAACTGGAGGGGCCGCCTCGTGTGTCTTGTTGGCGATGCTGGGGGCATTGCCTTTAGTGCGAGCAGACCTTCGGAGCGACATCTTCAACAAAGTTCTAACAATCAAGAAAAACACTTTAGAACTTACCCTAATAGTTTCTAAGCCAAAAACTTAATCTAAGCAAACATAACTCGGACCTATCAGTTATGATTTCTTATGAAAATTTATGTAAGTCATCTTCATAAATTAGGGTGTGTTTCTATACTTAGACTATTAGGCCATCTTTATTATTTTCTAAGTCTGTTTCTAACCACCCTATATGACCTAATTCTAAGGCTCGAAACTTTTCGTTGTTCTAAAGTTAACCATATTGAGGGAGGGTTGGGATCAGTAAAATCGTTCCCACTACTATGGCCCCCTAAACTCTTAATACAGAACCCGGTTCATTGATTTGTATCCACCCTCACCGAACTCAGTCATTATTTATTGAATTTATTGTAAATTAATTATTATTTTACAAATAAAATAAAATAAAAACAAAATTCATACATGTCATTCAAAAATAATAATAACTTTATTCACTGGAAAAAAAATTCACTTATTACAATAATAATTCAAAATAAATAAATATACAATACTAATAATAACTAAGGTAAAATTTCTAAAAACCAGGATCTTCTACACTTGACCCTTCATCTAGCATATCATCAGTTATTTCCTCATAATCATCAATATCATAAGCCTCAAAACTACCACGAGGAATATTCATTAGGATATTATCCTTTTGAACATTGGTGAATTGAATCTCAAAACCTATTAGTAAACCTATGTATAAGAATATAATATCTAATGGCTACGGGTAAGTAATCTTCATCATCTAAAGTTTCCCATAATTCTTCCAAATTTGAAACCAAAAAAGGCATATCTTTAAAAAGCCTAATTACTAGGACATATTTTTCCATGGTCTCATCATAATTTGCCTAGTGATTTGAAGGTGAACTATCTCCTTGTGAAATCTGACCAATCTTTGAGTGATTCTTTCTAGCACACCTATTGTATCCCTTGGCTCTCTAATCCTTTTTAATTCCTTAATGGCAAGGATATCTTGATAAGTCATGACTCCATTCATTTTTGGCTGAAAACATATTAACTAAAACGTTAGTCTTAACATAAACATAATATTCATAACTTAAACACTTACATTGGCTGTTAGATCCGAATCTTTTGCGTGTGTATCAAGGAGAATTTTATGCATATGAATTGTGGCTCTGATACCAACTGTAAAGACTCGACTAACTTAAAGACCTCAGACCTTTAAAACTACTAAGACAATAGCTACTATCTTTTGGGTACATACATAAAATACTAAAACTTTATTATAGAAAATCCAAAAAAAAATATGGGATCCCATTGTTTATACATAAAATCATATAGAAAATTAAACCTTTATTTTAAATGTTCAAATACTAAATGCGGAAATCGTAAATATATAATAAAAAGACTCAAATGTCAATGTCATCCTCGATCGATCCCATCGATCCATTCCTTTAGTCCTCCCCCAATATGCATGCCAAAGCCACCTAGGATCTGTCCCGCCTTCCATGTTAATTTACCTACACAATATAAATAAAAAGGAAAGAGCCTAATGCCCAGTAAGGAAAAACTACTAACGCATAACATAAGACATAAAACATAAAAAAATACACTACAATATTAATGGCCATTAACTCATTACCGTAGTATGTGATAGAAACCGCTATAGTCCTCTTACTACAGTTTAGAGGTAGGTTTAGACACAGCTATAGTCTACATTAATGATAAAAAATCTCAGGATTTGCTATCTAAGCAACCATATTTCCCAAGCAACTAATGCATAAAAACAACATACAGACACAAAGCACATAGCACATAAATCTAACATATTTTCCTTACCAAAAACTAGGGTATTGGAGACAAGTGTAGGATTGGAAACTCCTAAAACCAAACAGTAAAACCATAAGTTTCCTAAAGAAAAGAAGATAAAAAAAAGACCTAAACCATCAAGATAAGAACTTATCAAAAACCTTAAGTCTTAAAGAAATCAAGCACCTAACCAAAAGATATTACGACGAGTTAGGATTTGAAGTAAAATAAAAGAATAAGAGGATTAGTAATGAACTAAACCTGAGGATTAAGAGTACCTTAGATAGCTTAGAGCTTTGATCTATAACTCAATACTGAAATCACACTCTACCTTACTTCCTAAGTGTTTAGAAAAGCTTAGATTTGAAAGCTCTTAACTCTGAAACCCTAGTGTTTCTCTCTAGAATGAAATTGGCAGCTTAGATGCTTTGAGAAGTGTTTGAAAAATGATGCAAATGGCTGAGTGAAGGGTCCAATTTATAGAGTTCAAGGAGTGAAACTAACTCCCTTTAAAATGAAGAAATAAAAATGGAATTTTATGCTCAACAGATGCCCAAAACTCAATCAAAATCGTTTCAAAGCAAGTCCAAGTTGTTGAGGGCTGTTTCTAGCTTCTGATTCCACGAAGTTCCAAAATGGTCTGATTGAACCGATATATTGCCCCTATAGGCGAAATATCGCCTGCCCCATATTTCTGAGGCTCTGTGGTTTCGTTCGTGCGAAGTCGATGTATTTTCCATATCAACATAGACGATATATTGACCCTTATAGCTGCGATATATCGACTTACGCTGATATATTAAATCACGTGTTTACACATTTTAAGCACACTTGAAGTTTTTTAAACCACTTTGACTGAGTAATATGAGATCCTAACATCTGAGGGAAGGTTCTAGACTTCCTAGGTTTATCCTTGATTATTTTATTCATCTAAAATCCTTAAATCGTTAATAAACATACATGTGACAAATGTCACATTCTTAATTATTCTATCTAAACTTTAAGTTATAATAAATAATATTTTGAGGACCAGCTTCAATAATTAATCCTTATGATAAAATTGATATTTCTAAACTATAGGCTAAAATTTTCAAATCCATAACTATCTCTATGAGTTTCCAAATAATTCCCGGCTTGATCCAATACCAACAAAAACTAAAATACTATTGTATAAGATACTACTACCTTACTAAGTAAAATTTCGAGGTGCTACACTTCCAGATTTGACTAGATAATGAGTGGAAAAATAATATAATTCTTGCTATATTATATTGCAACATAATTTGATGAATAATGTAGAGCATGTTTAAGAAAAAAAACACATCCCAATAGTAATATTTTATTGAGATTAATTCTTAGGGAAACTTTTTTCCAACACTTTCTTCCTTAATCTGATTGTTCTACAAAATTTAAGAATCGAGTATATGTTTATTCAGATAGATTTGATGATTGAATTTTTGCCAAATTATAATTTGGGTTTTCAGTTGCTTACCTACTTTTGTGTTGATTTTCTCCGAGATTTAATGTTGGCTTGCCATTTTCAAGGGAGTTGTTGCTGTCTTGATTATAAACGTTGATGCACTATCAGATCGTCATTGTTGTTGTTGCTTTTCGATCGAGATTGGTTGTAGTTGTGGTGTTGTTCCCATTGTTTTATTATAGGCGTCGTGGGGCGCTTGAGAAGGAGAGATCGTTTTGCCTAGAAAAGATAGAGCAAACAATATTTTTGTAAATAAAACTTTTGTGTTGTACAAAAGTTATTATTGCTACGTGACAGTAAAAATATTATTTTTTTAATAGTTTTTAGTTATAACGGAAAAAATCTCATAATTAAAATGGGATTAAGTCATAATTAAGAAAATAATTAGGAGGTTAAGAGTAATAAGTGGCCGACCATAGGAAGGGGTAAATAGGTCTTTTTATAATTTTTTTTACCTAAATATTTAAGCCAAAACTTAAGCTTTTTTCCTCATTTTCTCTCACAAGAATCATTTCTCTCCTCCTTCTCTCTAGTGTTCGAACCTCTCTCTCTCTTTGAATTTTTTTCTCTCAAACCTTACCCATCTCTCTTAAACACTCTCATCTCATCCCTTCTCTCAAAACAACCTCTAGATTCCAACTATTCTCTTAAAAACTAGGTAAAACCCAATAAACTACAAGAGCTAATTACTAAGCTCTTGTCTTGTTTCTTTTATTTTTTAATTTTGTTAGTTACTTTGTAGGTGATTATGGGATTTTTGAGAGTGTGTATGTGAAGGTTTAAAGCTTGAACAAGTGTTTGAGGAGCTAGAACCAAAGCCAAAACACCTTAGAGACCACAAGAGGCACTACACCAAAAAGGGCCTAGCACAACACTAGAATCTAACAAATTTAAAAAAGTATTATGCTTGGTAATAAAAATATGAGAAGGATTTAAAAAACCAAAAAAAAAATAAATAAATAAAACTTTGAGCGGGTTACTAAAAATTTTGGGTGCCATCTTTTTCATTATGCTTTTGTTCTTTCTTTTTGACATTTTTGCTATTAGATATATTTCTTACTTTTCTTTTGTCTTTCTCTAAATCCCTAGTATTCCTCCATCACTTTGGTATCTCACTAGTCCTCACCAATGACGAAATCCCTATTTCCAGTAATTTTAAGCAAACGATTCCAAGAATTAGAACAACCATATGGAATTTTTTCTTCTTCTCCTCTGTGCCTTCGTCAACCTTTCCATTAGATGTAAGTACTTCAAACTTGATTGTGTAATACATTGTTCATTTATATGTAGTTTGTGAAAATCAAATTTTTAACTTTATACATATACATATATGAGGTGTATATGTGTGATTCAAAGTTCATACCTCTCTCGCGCACTTTCAACTATTGACTTTCACCTGTAATCTCTCTTAACTAATGGCCTATGAGTTAAATCATATTTCTAGTCTATGTCCTCTTGTTTTTCACCTTTCACTCTCTTCTATCTAACTAGTTGGATTCTGAAAGTAATATCTCCATTGAACTGCATTTTTTTCTAACTTTTGTGTGTGATTTTGAGGTAGCTAACCTTAATTTCTCCTTTTTTATTTTGTATAATTTTCTCTTTTTTTTGTTTTATTAATGCAATTTTTATATTATTTTGTGTGAAATTATGGAACCTGAACCCTGATATTGGGTTCAAGGATGGGTTGTATTTTTTTTTAGTTTGGTTTCTTGGATATTTATATGACTGTCTTTGTTTTATGGTTATTGTTTCTTTTCAATGATATTCTCTTTTTATTTGTCAAATGTATATTGATATTTTGTAATGATTTGTTTTTAGTTCCATCTCCTCGAAAACAACCCAAGTCTACTCTTTTGCGATCACTGGTCTTCTATGAAGGAATTTGTGTGTTCCTTAGCTACTTCTTAGTTATTAGTTTGAAAAGGAAAACGGTTAACATTGGTTTATGTTCTATTCACCTATTCCATATCTTTTTTGTTTGACAGGGTCATATTTAAAGATGAATGTACATAAACCAGCTATAGTGTGTATAATACTTGTTATGGAGTTTGGGGTTATTTGTTTTTTCTTTAAAGTGAATCTTTACTAATGGGAGTGACTAAGTGCTTGGGGGACTCTTCTTAGGCACTGGTAGTAATCGAGATTGGTGAGAATTCTGGGAGACCATCATATATTTTGTCTCGTCATGGTGAGAATCTTAATATTGCATTATGTATGAGTCTGTCTTTCTTGTCTGCATATATAGTTTGTTGTTTCCATGGGAACTACTATATTTGAGAAACATACCCGCCAAAACTAATTAAGCAGACATCAAATTTTCCTAATTGCTTTGAACTATTTTTGCATGTGTTTTCCTTCTTATGTTTGTTTCTAGAAAAGTTGAGGACATAGTATTAAATGACTATCTAATTTCAATCATTGATTGGTGTGGCTAAGAATTTACAGTTGACATTGTTTTAATATTTAGTAATATTTTATTCCTCTGTAATTCTTGCCGGAAGATCTTGAGATTTAGGATAACTAGTGTAATAAAAATAAATAATCAATAATATTATATATAATTGGTAGCTCATCATAGGAGCTAATAAAATATAATATTACTTTTGATAGGGTCTAGATCTCTGGATTTGAGTCAGTACTTTCTTGACAGAGAGCACAAGTGTCACTGAAGAAATGAACACAACAATAGCAGCAATGCTTGGCAGGTAAGCCATACTTGGTTTGAAGTTTCTCTCTATAAATAGTATTACTATTACACTATTAATTTATACTTCCCTCTCTCCAATGCAAAATGACTATAATAATGATGATGATGTGATTCACGTGTGGACATTTTGGGAAGCTCAAATTTTAGGAAAAAAAATCAAATGGTGAGTTTTGGGTTCAATCAATTGACACCTATGACATATATTTATATATTTATTGGATGATATCCTTTTTTGCACCAGAATTATTATTTTAATTTGTGTTTATTTTAATTGAAGCATAACTTTGTGTTTCATTGTAATCTAATAGTTTGATCATTTTCTTACTTAAATAATATCAAAATTATTTTTTTTTCTTCCAAATTGTGATTTGTTTTACCATGTTCGATTGCCTTAGCTGCAACAATGTGTTCTTTAAGCACTTGAAAATTTTCTAAAATAGATTGATTATCACTTTGGTAAAATGTTGGGCTTTCATAGAATTCATATTTATATGGCTATTTATAAAAATAAATATATATGATTGACCATAATGTTTCTACAATTCCTTTAGTAGTATTTTGTTTTCGTCCCATGCACACGGTACCATGTCCATTTGCATTTAGTATGTTTATGGAGCATTTATTTCCAATTTAATCTCTGTTTTTGTAAGAATTATTCTTTGGATTTTTTATCATTCTCTTTTATAATTATTGGATGGAAATATTGATTGGGCTCAATCCATCATTTCTCTTTGAAATTTCGGTTTTCCCCTGCAACATCCAAGGTATTATAACTTATAAATAATTTCTTTTAAATAGTTTTTTTTCTCGATTGTTGCATGTTAAAATGAATGGCCTAGACTATGCCCAAATAAAATAAATAAAAAATAATCACATTTAAATTTATGTAATTATTACTGTAGCGCACCAATTTTTTTTTTTTTAAGTTTAATTAAGGGTAGGTAACCATTTGGTACCATGTGTTTTTATAAAGTATCATTTTGATACCCTATGTTTACAATAACGCTTATTTTGTACCTTGTATTTTGAAATCGTACATATTTGGTACCCTAAACTCAAATTTAATTAATAAAATTTTATCAATTTAATCAAACTACTCTCAATTATAAGAGTTCCAAATTCAATTTTAATTACATAATTGCATATAACTTAAGACAGTTTGTTCATATTGATTAAATTTTATTTATCAAATCTGGGTCTAGGGTACCAAATATGTATGATTTTAAAATACAGGGTACTAGATGAGCATTATTGAAAAAAGAGGTACCAAAACGATACTTTGAAAAAATATAGCGTACCAAATGAGTAAATTCTCTTTAATTAATTTTGTGTGTTGTTTTATTATTAATTGTTAAGTGTTAGAAAAGTATTTTTAATTGTTTGAATTGTTGTTATGAATTATGTCATTTTATTTTGTTAATTGTTTATTTTAATTTGTAAGTAAATGAGTTTTGATTGAATTCACCAATGTGCATGGTAAGTAGTGATGCACATGAGCTATTGTGTGTGTGCATATGGATGGTTGGATGGTAAGCATGCAATAGTTTTCTATACATATTTTTTCTTTTATTTAATTAAAGAGAAAATGAAAATAATAAAAAGGGGTAAGTATTAGTGGATTGGTATCTAGTTATGGAAGGTTGGAAAATTTGGGAGTGTAGTGTGAAAAGGCCACTCTTGGCCATGTGCATAGAGAGTGGGAGAGTGAGTGGTGTGTGTGAATGGTGAAAGGAGAAGAGAGGTCTACCATTTTAATCCTATATTAATTTCTTTTATTATTTTTGTAATCTATGAAAATTGATTACTGATGGAATAATGAGGTGATTTTATGCAATGAATAAGGATTAGATTTGGGAACTTTCCCATTCCCATTAGACTAAGTTATTTTCCCTAGGGTTAAATAAAAGGGAAAAAAGAAAGAAAAGAGCCATTTTTGCTCTTTGGTGTCATCGACGAGAGAGAGAGAGCGAGAGAAAGAAGAGAAATGAGGAGGAGAAGAAGAAGAAAAGGATTTCGAAAATCCTAGGGTATGTGTTTTAGTTTTGGTATTTTGATTCTCTAGTTCATATCCTCATCTTCTAGATTTCTAAGTTTTCATGTTAATGCTTTGTTCTTTCTTTGTTGGGGGTTTCAAAAACCCTAGCTATACCAAAAAGGGGTGATCATTTTTCTTCTTTTAGTGTTGATTTCTACCAAGGAGGTAATGGAAATCTCAAACCCTATGGTTATTTTGATGACTTTTATGATTTTGGTATATGTTTGATAAAATCATGGTGGTGTGTGGAGACTTTAGTATTTTTGCTATCCTTTGGTATTATTGTGTTTGATCCTTGTTGAAGGAAAGGTCATGAAGAATATGTTGTGGTTATTATGATTATGATTATTTTGTTATATAGAGAAGAGGTATGGTTAAGCGTTGACAAGGGTTTTTGTTTTGATATATTATACTATGATGATGATTATCTTAGGAACTTAAACATGAAAAGATTGGTTGTTTTTGGGTGTTGTACCCTAATTTTGGCTTGATTCATCCACTCAGTTCGGGTACAGCTGGCAAATAAATATACGAAGAAATAACCAAGGAAATGATATATATTTATTATCCACGTAAGCAACTCCGGTTTCACATAGGCACGTGTGGTGTTAGGCAGCCTGGGTTTAACCCGAGCTACAGACATGAAGGTTGTGAAGTACGAGCTCGGAGAAATATCATCCAGCTCGTAGTATCTCTGATATATTGTGTACCCGCAGATCCCCAAAGACTCGAGTATTTTTTTTTACGATTATTTATGACCAGCCTGTCATATTTAATGTCCCAGATATTAGGAGAACATTTACTTTATGATCAAATCATATCCCATTATAAATGGGAAATATATGTAATAAAGACGTAAATCCGTGATTGACTCACGTGGTTACCCAAACTTGTCAATGGAATTTCTCTATAAATACTGGAAATATTGGACAATGAAGGGGACGATTATTCTGTAATACTGAAACTTTGCCAACATAGAGAGAGAAACAACAATAATATAGACTCGTGGACTAGGTGGATTTTGACCACTGAACCACGTAAAAGATTTGTGTTCTTGTGAGTTCATTTCATCTTTCGTTACGGTTTATTATTAAGCACTAATCAACCTTATTATTTCTATATACACTGTTGGCGAAAAACCACATCAACAGTTTGGTGCTTTCATTGAGAGGGAAATGAGTGCTTTCATAAAAATCTCAGCCAAATATCATCATGGTGCTCACTCGCTCAATGCACGACAATGAGATAGAATAGCCTGGTGGGCAGGAGGCCCATCATACTTGTAATGACCCACTACTCTAGACTCTTGGACCATTATCGAACTATACATACAAATTCTTACTAAAACATACATTTGCGAAAATACCATAATTTATTATAAACTTGTAGAAACAAAGGTTACTTTCATAAATATAAGTAGGATATGGGTACCCATTGTCTTTAAAACAAAAATAACTTAAAGTAAAAAGAGTTACATAGAAATTGCGGAAAATACATTTAAAACCATAAAAACATAAACAAGACTACATCCTCGAATCGAATAACGCTCGGCCCCTTGACTCCATTCACCATCGATACACATCCTCTAAGCGTCACGAATCTTTCCGCCTCTAAAGCTTATTTCCTGCACATAAACAGAAAGGAATGAGCCTAATGCCCAGCAAGGAAAAATCTAACACATAGTCATACACATCAATTTCATAATAATGTAAAGACATATCATAACACATAATACACTTATTATAATGGCCATTATTACTTGGGGTCCCATAGACTAAACAAGCATATGCCCATGGGATTAGTGGGGTCCTACTAGCTAAGTAGGTCATATGCCCATAACCCATTTGGGGTCTTGTTAGTCATATGGGTCATATGCCCAAGCCTACAAACATACATACATAACATATTCATAACATATCATAACATAACACATAAGATAACATAAACATAAACATATAGATTCTAGCCTATTTTCCTTACCAAAGTTACCGGGATATAATGGACTGAGTTGGGACTTTTGGAACACTCCTAAAACCATAAGAAAGAGTGAGTCTAAAGAAAGGAGATGAAATGAAAGAGATGGAAAGACTAAACCATAAAAAACATACTTACCGACTTATATGCTTAAGAACTTGGATTCCCTAACCAAAATAAGAATGAGGTTAGGGGACTGAGTAGAAGGTTTTGAGAAAGGAAATTACATGAAATAAATGAAATAGAGTTTCGGGTTTACCTCAAAGATTTGCAAGATCAATCTAACCTCCACCGAAATACTATAGAACCTCACTTCCCAAAGTGTTTGATAAGCTTATGATGTTTAAGCTTATGATTTCCCAAACCAGGTGTTTACACTCTCACACTCACTTAGCACTAGCAGCTTCTGAACTTAGAGTAAAAGGTGAATAATGGCTGGGTACTAGGTCCTATTTATAGAGTTTGGGAATGAAAATATCTTGATTTTACTTGAATAAAAATAATGGCTTTTTAGATGAAAATCATTTGAATAATCGTTCAGCAGAGGCTGAAGACTCGTTCAAAAGATGTTGGACTGTTGAAGGAGTTTGAATGGCTGAAAGGAAATGAATTCAAAAGAGTTTGAAAACATGCTGGTGGAGGCGATATATCGCCCCCTATAGGCGATATATCGCCTGGACCACTGTTCCCGAGGTGACCGTGCATCGATTCGTGTTTTCCGTATCTACGTGCTGCGATATATCGCTCCCTATAGCTGCGATATATCGGCACACGCTGAATATTTAAACACAAAATTACACATTTTTAGCTAAGTTTGAATGGAGTAAACAGCCTTGACTAAGCCTTTAACGTATTCAAAGCTGCTAACTGACCCTATATCATTCAAACTTTACCCTTATTTAATTTAATCCTCCAAAATACTTAATCCTTAATTACCATTCATAACATGTGCTTAAAATCCTATTGGTTGATGTCTAAATAAATATAATCCTTAATATCAGTCACATTAATCAAACCTTAGGTTATACTTAATATTCCTAAACTATAGGTTAAACTTAGAAAATCTATAAGTACTACTATGAGTGTCCAAATAATTCCCGGTCTGAACCAAAAATCCATAGTAACAAAGATAATGCTATAAATACTATCATACTATTATCTATCTTAGCTAAGTAAAGTTCTTGGACTCTACAATACTGCTGTTTCAAACGAGCATGGCCCTGAAGTCCAACAATGTCCGGTAAAGTAACCAGCGGGTCACGGCGATACTAGGAGTTCGGCGTCATTGCCACCGAATCTAAACACAAACTACTTAACTGCAGTTAAGGTAAACAGGAAAATCGAGGAGGCTTTGGCTCGGTTATCCCCTCTTGCAACTGACATTAATATCAGAAAGAGGAAAAGTGGGTCTCATAAGTCCCACTGGAATAAGCGATCCAAGCCGAGTTGGTCAGTCAGAACTGCCACCCCAAGTTCTGTGCCTATGGTACGAGATCTCTAGAATCCTCAACCTAGTGGCCCTCATAAGGGTCATTAGAATGTTCAACCCAGTGGCCCTCATAGGGGTAATCAGCAGGTCAGTCGATCAGTTAGAACTGCGACCCCAAGTCTGGTGCCTCCTTCACAAGCACCTAGGAGTACTCATGGCAACCAACGAGGAGGGGCTGGGACAGGCTCACAGAGACAAAATGTTCCAGCAAACCCTCATGCGTCACGATCGGATCGCAATGCACAGAGAGCTAGGAATAATGGGACAGGACAAAGGCGGGTTAATTTAGTTCATCCTGATGGGACAAGGATTGCCTCGCCAGTTAGGCATCCCTCATCACCCATAAGACATCTAGCGCCACCTCATCCTACACGGGACATTCCTGCTTATGGAGACAGCAGGAGAAATCCTCCTCCGTCTGCCCATACCTATGTCCCATGGACACATGTCGAAAATCTAGATCCTCGGCCTCAACCGCGAGTTGTAAGCTTCGCAAATGGAAGTTATTGAACTAAAAGTCGTCGAAGTGGTAGGTCCGAGGGCGATCTAAGAAATCATCTATGTTCAGCACAAAGCCCTCGATACGATCCACAGCCTGACTGCGTGATGGCCTGAATTCACAGAGAAGAAATTCAGCTCGAGAAGAGGGTGTTAGTTATACTCATCAAGAGGGAGGTCCTTCCGAAGTATGTGATAATGGGAATGCCCCACAAAACCAAGCTCGATCTTGGAGGGACAACAACCTGTCAAACACGTACGATAGGATGGGAGCTATTGAATAGCCCCAAAATAACCTAAGGACTAGGGACCAAACCCTCAAGAGGCTAGCTCAGATGGAAGAGCAAATGAAGAAGCTCCTATCTGGAAAAGATAAAAATGATTGTGATTCAGAGGATGAGCTTGAGCTTTTCGCTCCAAATATTGCAGCGACCACATATCTGGTGGGCTTTAGAATGCCACACTTATAAAAGTTTGACGGAGATGGGGATCTGTCTGATCACCTTGGGATGTTTAACACCATGATGATGGCCCATAACGCGTGCCCGATCTAAGGTGCATCTTATTCCCCTCAACTCTGATTGGGCCAGCCATGTAGTGGTTTAAACAATACAAGAGGCATTCTATTAGTTCGTGGTAGAAATTTTCTGCTAATTTTAAGAGAGCATTCAGGGCTTCTCAAATAGCTCGGGTCAAGGCTGATTCATTAGCCAATTTAAAGCAGCAACCTAGTGAACTGTTGAAAGCATATCTGAGTAGGTTTGCCAATGTCGCTGCCCGAGTTAGAGACGCCGAAGACAGCTACAAGCTCATGGAAATGAGAACGGGAATCCTTGTTGGAGGCGACCTGTGGGAAGAATTACAGAGAAAATGAGTTAATAATATAGACGAGTTCTTGGCACGAGCTCAAAGATGGGTTAACCTGGAAGAGGCGCAAGCTTCTGTCACAGGAACCAGTCACATCCCTGCCCAACCCGTTGGAGCAGTAACGGATGTTGCAGCTACGGCTCAAACCGTTATCTAGAATAACCAAGGGGGAAATAACAAGAGGAAGGGAAATGGTGAAGGAGACCAGAGTGGAACAAAGAAAAACAAGTTTGGGAGAAAATTCAAACTTGTTTACGCAACCTATACCGATCTCACGGATACTAGAGAGTGCATCTTCCTAGCCAATTCTACTCGCCCTCCATGGAAGAAGCCAGAACCACTGAGAAACCAAAGAGCAAAGAGAGATCCTTCGAAGTTCTTCCGATTTAACAATGATATCGGTCATAACACTTATGACTATAGACAGCTGAAGGATGAGATCGAGACCCTTATCAAGGCAGGACCTTTGGCCCAATAGGCCTGAAACTGAATGGTCCCTAGTCAGCCTGCGGGACAAAACCCTCCGTCAGCTCTTGAAGCCCTAGTGAATCAAGCCGGAGTTCAAGCAAATCAGGACGACCCTCCTCCGATAATAGGGGGAGATATAGCCACCATTACGGAAGGACCCCATGTGGCAGGCATGAGCAGAGGTGCCCAGAAGAGGTACATTAACGAACTAAAATCCCATAACGGAGTGGAGTTCATCCCGGAACAACGGCTATCAAAACAACAACGATTGGAAAAACAACCAATTATTTTTACAGAAGAAGATGTTAGCCATGTCCAGTTCCCACATAACGATCCTTTGGTCATAACCGTTCAGCTCGCCAACCAGAGAGTACGGAGGACACTAGTAGATAACGGGAGTTCTGTGAATCTACTTTTTAGAACCACCTTGGAAAAAATGGGGTTATTTGTAACAGAACTAAAGGCGACCTCAATGATTCTGTATGGATTTTCTGGCGAAGGATTAGCAGCCATCGGGACGATCGAGTTAGTAGTAACATTGGAAGAAAGCTCCCGAATAGTCTCCAAGTTACTCCAGTTCGTTGTGATCGACTGTCCAGCTGCATATAATGCTATTTTGCGCTAACCTACGTTGATGGCATTTGAATCCATAACCTCTATCCGCCACCTAGCCGTCAAGTTCCCCTTAACTGCGGGGATATGCACTGTCAGAGGCGATCAGCTCGCTACCAGGGAATGCTATAGCATTTCTATGAAGGGAAAATCACAACCTGGGCAGCAAGCTATGGCCATAAGTGACAGAGGTGAGGAGTCCCAAGAAGTGGAAGACACTTGTGGGACGGAAGAACCCCAAGAAGCAAATGATAGCAGCGTCGTCCCACATGATGACATTGACCCATGAATGGGCGAGGACATGTCAGAGCTCCAAGCCATTGAGGAGCTTGAGGAAGTAAGTATAGACCCCAAAGAAGCTTCAAGAGTTGTTAAGATTGGGAAAAATCTTGATGATAAAAGGAAGAAGGAGCTGATCAATTTCTTACAAAAGAATATGGACGTCTTCGCCTGGTCACATGAAGACATGGTGGGAATAAGCCCGAGTGTAATCATCCACACTCTAAACTTGGACAAGAACGTGCCTGGAAAATCCCAAAAATAGAGGCATTTGGGAACAGTCCAAGCTGAAGCACTGGAGGAAGAAGTAGCTCGATTGTTAAAGTGTGGGCTTATTCATGAAGCAAAATACCGATCTGGGTTGCCAATCTCATGCTGGTCCCAAAGACAAATGGGAAATGGAGGACCTGCATCGATTTCTCCGACCTGAACAAAGCTTGCCCCAAGGATTGCTTCCCACTACCAAGGATTGATCAGTTGGTAGAGGCCACGACAGGTCATGAGCTCATGTCCTTCATGGATGCATATTCTGGATAAAACCAAATTGCGATGAATCCTGTGGACCAAGAGCATACTAGATTCATGACCCCAACTAACATATATTGTTATAAAGTCATGCCTTTCGGGCTGAACAATGCCAAAGCTACATATCAGCGATTAGTTAACAAAATGTTTGCAAATTAGATTGGGAGAAATATGGATGTGTATGTTGATTATATGCTTGTAATATCCAAGACTGTCGATAACCAAATATCCGATCTGAAAGAATGTTTTGAGATCTTAAGGAGGTATGATATGAGGTTGAATCCCCAGAAGTGTACTTTCAGAGTTGCATCAAGAAAATTTCTGGGATTCATAGTCAATACAAGGGGGATAGAGGCAAATCCTGATAAAATTAGATCATTGTTAGAATTCCCTCGCCTAGGTCGCGTAAAGAAGTTCAAAGCCTAACAGGAAAGGTGGCAGCCCTGAACCGTTTTATTTCAAAATCCACAGACAAGTGGTTGCCATTCTACAATTTTCTTAGAGGAAACAAAAAATTTGAATGGACTGAGGAGTGCGAGCAGGCATTCCTCAACCTAAAACCACACTTGGCCGAGCCCCTAGTATTGTCTAAGCCTATGTCTGGAGAACCTCTATTCCTTTATTTGGTCGTGACAGAAAATGCAGTCAGTGCCATGTTAGTTCGAGAAGAAGACCGTGCTCAAAATCTGGTGTATTATATAAGCAAAAGACTTCTCGGATTTGAATCATGGTATCCATTGATAGAAAAGATGGCATTCTGTCTGATATTGGCTTCTTGAAAGCTCCGACCATATTTCCACTCCAATTCAATGGACGTCATGACCGACAACCTTTGAGGCAGGTATTACAAAAACCTGAGACGTCGGGACATCTTTTAAAATGGGCAGTTGAACTCAGCCAGTTCGAGATATTGTACGTGCCACAGACCTCAATCAAAAGTCAGGCCCTTGCTGATTTTGTGGCTGAATGCATCGAATTTCAAGAGGAGCTTTCGAAGGAACTAGTGCAAGATTTGTGGAAAATATTGTTAGATGGATCATCGAATGAGAACGGATCAGGAGCTAGGATCATATTAATCTCCCTAGAAGGGCATCGATTCCATACAACTCTGAGATTCAGATTCAAAGCATCTAACAACAAAGCCAAATATGAGGCCTTGCTAGCTGGATTGAGAATGGTGAAGGAGCTCAAAGCAAAGGTTGTCCAATGTTATAGCGATTCTCAGCTCGTGGTTAATCAGGTGTTGGGAGAGTATCAATCTTGAGGAACCAAGATGGCGGCTTACCTAGCTAAGGTGAAGGGGGAGCTATCCAAATTTAAGTATAGTATTGTTGAACAGATACCTCGCGAGCAGAATTCCAATGCTAACACTTTGGCAAGGCTTGCCACCACCAAGGAAGCTGAGACCTTGAATGTAGTGCATGTGGAGTTCTTGGAAAGTCCAAGCATAATAGAAAAAATGGAAGAGGTCGAGATGATCGACACCGACCGGGATGACCCCCATAATGGAATACCTCACAACAGGAAGGCTACCCGAGGAAAGAAAGGATGCAAGGAAAATACTATATCAAGCTCCTGAGTATGTGATAGTGGATGGGACATTGTACCGACATGGTCATTCATTGCCTCTCCTACGGTGTGTTCTGCCCGAGGAGCCTAAAACCATTTTGCAGGAAGTGTATGAAGGCTTCTGTGGAGATCATGCTGGAGGGCAAAACCTAGCACTGAAAATATTGAGGCAAGGCTATTTTTGGCCCACTTTAACAAAAGATTCCATCTCATATGTTCAGAAATGTGACAAATGCCAGTGCTTCGCCATAGTTGCCCGAGTTGCTCTAGTCGAGCTAACGATGATCTCATCCCCATGGACATTTGCAGTCTGGGGAATCGACCTAATAGGATCCTTACCTATGGTCAAGGGAGGAGTTTTTTACACGGTGGTGGCAATCGACTATTTCACGAAGAGGGTAGAGGCCAAGCCTTTAGTAACATCACTTCAAAGAGAGCCCTAGACTTTGTGGTGAAGAATATTGTATGTCGGTTTGGGCTTCCTAAAAAGATCGTGTCAGACAATGGGACATAGTCCGACAGTGATCTCTTCACTAACTTCTGTGAAAAATACGGCGTTATTAAAAGCTTCTCCTCAGTATCATATCCACAGGCCAATGGACAGGTCAAAGTTGTGAACAAAACCCTAAAGGCGAGCCTTAAGAAGAGGTTAGATGAAGCCAAAGGAGTATGGCCCGAACAGCTCCCGCAAGTACTTTCGGCATACCAAACTTCTCACAGAACCTCCACGGGACACACTCATTTCTCCTTAACTTATGGAAGCGAGGTCGTCCTTCCAGTCGAAGCCATAGTAACCACTCATAGGCAAAGGACATTGATCCAGGAATGAAATGAGGAATTACTTAACGCATCTCTCAACCTGATTAATGAGAAACGAGAGGATTCGCAGTTACAACTCGCCCATTATCAGCAAAAAATCACCCGTTACTTTCATTCTAAAGTCAAGACGCATAGGTTCGAATTGAGCGACCTAGTTCTTCGAAGGGTCTTTCTGGCGAATAAGGATCCCAAGGACGGTGTCTTGGGCCCGAACTGGGAGGGACAGTATCAGATCGTGGAAATCATGCGTGAAGGAACCTTCAAGATAGCTCGACTGAATGGCGAGATAGTCCCACGGACCTGGAATGCCATGCATTTAAAAAAGTATTATCAGTAGTACCATCATCCATGTAAGGCTTAAGTATAAAATCCATTTAATTAAAGAACAGATGGATTGTTAAGTGTTTTTTCTTGTTAAGGTGGTTTTAAATAATTTTTCTTTTTAAAGTTGTAGTAGCTCATGTATTGATGTTTGTAAAAGCAACCAAGAAAGTCCTACATTCTGGTTCATGGGGGGCATATAACCCGAGGTGGATCAGAATAAGATCGCTAGATAAGTTTAAATTACTTGAAACCCTGGATACAACCAGGTCCAAAACATAGAAGCTTGGAAAATTGATTATTCGATGGCTTTTTAAGAGCTTGAGATGTCAATAAACCTAGCATAAACTAAGTTTAAATTTCTTAAAACCCTGGATACGACCAAGTCTGAAACTTAGAAGCTTGGAAAATTGATTATTCGACGGCCTTTTAAGAGCTCGAGATGTCAATAAACCTTGTTTAAACTCAATTTTGATCATTTAAAACCCTGGATACAACCAGGTACAAAACTTGGAAAGTTGGGAAAATTGTTTAACATTAAAGGATTTTTAAAGCTCGAGTTATCAATAAACCTAACACGAACTAAGTTTGAAATATTTAAAATCCCGAATATAACCGAGTCCAAGGCTTCATTCTTAATAGGTATGATAAAAATCAACACATAAAGTTTGGATATAACCGAGCTGAAAATATCTATCCCGATCTAAAAATCGATTCCTAAAATCTCGAATGTACAAGTCTAAGGAGTCATAAACATGATAGATAATAAAGGAGAGATAAATAGATAAAAAGTTAGACATTGAAAATAAAATTATCTCGAGGAGAAAATTCTTGAATTGAGCCCAAAGGCAATTGTCCACAAACAAATATAAAAAAAACACCCAAAGGGAAAAAAGGGTCACTGAGATCCTCCAGGTCGCTCTGAGGAAGTAACCTCCTTGCCATCCTGCTCGCCTATCGCAGAAGCATCTCCTACTTTTGATGGTTCTTGCAAAATCCAAGCCTTGAATTATTCAAGGTACGGATCCCACAACGCAGATGCCATGAAAGAAAAGTTCCCATCCTGGTTAAAGGTCCAGCAATGATACAACATATCCTCCATGGAAGACAATGAGGCTGCCTTCTCTTCTTTGACTGTGGCCTTGGCCTCGAGCAATTTAGCTTTGGCTCCATCAACCTTGGCCTGGATTTGTGTAGTTTAATCTTGGAGGGCAGCCAAGGCAATCTTTGTAGCCTGCTCGCTTTCCTGGGACGAGGTGAGGGCAAATATGGCATCATAGTCACTCTTTTGAGCAATCGCAAAGGCAACTTTCACGGCCTGCTGGCCTTCTTGAACAGCTGTCAGGGTAGTCTTGGCGGCATTTACTTTGGCCTGGAGCTCATCATTTCTAGCCCTAGCCCGGGCTATACTTCGATATTGAGCCAGGGCTGACTGCAAAATATCAAGGCAAGTCAAATATATCCTTATACACGATAAAAAGAAAGATGTCACCAAGGAAGGATAACTTACTGTAAGGTTCATCCCCAGGGCTGACTCCAGGACGTTCTCTGGGCTCCGCTCCTCGATAGTCCTCAACTCTCTCGAGCTGGCCTTATAGGTGTGCCCCAGCATGTGGCTCGTCATCTCATAAAGGATCCCCCGAAAGGCTTCAGGGATCTTCTCTAGATCCTGGGGATCTACTGGTATTCAGACGGTCGCAGTTGGGGCAGGGGGAGCAGGAGGATCAGCTTCTATTACTTGATCCCGAGGAGGTGCGAACCGAGGTGGAGGAGGTGGAGGAGGAGGAGGAGGAATCCTTCTCTCAGTAATGGAAGATATTGGAGTTGTCGAGCTCATGCCTTTCCCCTTATCAGGGGATTTAGAGGTATTTCCTGTAACAACCCAAATTTGCTAATAAGGCTTAGGGCCTTAATTAGTGTGCCTGGAGGGCAATAAGTGAATTATTGTTATAATATGTGAATTTGTGTGAATATGTGATTAATAATGCATGTTTAGGTGAATTAAATATGCATGTGGGCCCCGTCTGGTTATTAGGGGCATGATTGTAATTTTAGCCCGTTGAGGGTATAAATATAATAATTGTGATATATCCGTGTTGCACGATCCGAGATAGTCCTAGGGAGCGGTTAGCTAGAAAGTCACAACGGGGTCGAAAATCCGACTCGCGGCGAGTCGAGGGGTATTTCGGGTGTTAGTCATTTTATGGGGTTATCGGGTTATGGAAATAAATATTCGGAGATATATTTGAGGTTAAAATGCCTAGGAGGGAATATTGGAGAAATTTACCATTTTTCCCTCAGGGACGTTTTTGGTACCCCGAGCCTTGAGGAAATCTTATAGACTTAAGTTAGATAAAATAAAATATAGAATCACTTGGAACTCTCTAAACCGACCCACTCCCTCTCCCTCACTCGATTTCTCTTCTTCACTTGGAGGCTTAGTGACATCTTGGAGGAAACTAGTCAAAACTAAGGAATTGGAGCTGGGATTTTAGGAGCTTGAGGCTTGGAGCTTGGAAGAGGTGAAATTTGGAGGTTGAGGTGCTAGTGGAAGCTTGAATTCATCAGCTGAGGTAAGGGGTCTAACTCTAAAATCCCTTGAGTTTCAGTAGAATTATAGTTAGAGTTGTAAGTTGCATGTGAACCAGAATCATGAGTTAAATTTTGCTGTGGGTTGAGTTTATAAGACTGTGTTGGATTTGTTGTGGAGCTTAGATGATGTGGTAGGGAGGCTCAAGCATAATTTTGGGTTTGGGTATAGAGTTGGGATGATTTTAGAAGGATTGGCTCGAAGGAAATGCAGGGAAAAATTATGGTTTTCTGGGTTTGGGAGTGAGGGCCGTGGCCTTAGGAGGGGCATGCCGCGGCCCGTGTGCACGCAAGGCCTAGGGAGGCCACTGACCATGGGGGGCGCCGCGGCGCTTGGCCAAGCATGCCGCGGCCCGTGTGTGTTTCCAGGGAGGTGTTTAGCCTCTGTTTTGAGGCAAGTCGCGACCCTTAAGGGTTGGGCCGAAGCCCTAGTTCAAGATGCAGGGTGTTAATTGGGATTTGACTTGGGAACCTAATAGTTAAGGCTCGTGTAATGCCCCAAATTTCCTAATAAGGTTTAGGACCTTGATTAGGAGGCCAGGAGGGCCATAATTGATTTATTATGTTATTAAATGATAATATGCATGTTTAGGTGTATTAAATATGCATGTGCGTCTATTTTTGAGTAATTGGGTGATTTTCATATTTTGGACATTTCGGGCATATTTGGCATATATGTGATATGTGTGTGGTGCTATGTTATTATGTGGTTATGCCAGGGTTACTCAGCACAAGACGATCCTAGGAGGTAAGCTAGTGCGAAAGTCACAATGAGATTTATGCTTGACTTGGAGTAAGTCAAGGGGTATTTAGAGCATTACCGGGTTATTGGGTAATGGGAATAAATATTTGGTGATAAATTGGGAGTTAGTAAGATCAGGGGGAATTCTGGAGGTTTTGACTATTTTGACCGAGAGTGTTTTCGGGACCCCGGGTGTTAGGATTTGGTTGAGGCTACTTAAGCTTGAAGTAACCTTTTAAAAGAATAAAAGAACGTTCTGTACATTCTCTCTCCCTCTAAGTTTCCTTTTCGTCTCCCGATCGCATTTTCAAAGGAAACTTGAGTTCTAGGACTCGGATTCAAGCGAGAATCGAGGCATAGCGATCCTAGGGAAGATTAGAAGCTTATTAGCCGAAGGATTTAGTTTGAAACAACTCAATTGGAGGTAATTCAAGTTTTAAGTTTTTAAGCTTGAATTGGATTTTTTGTTTTGATGACTTTTTGATTGATTTGAGACTTGGGTTTTATGGGTTTTGGATCATGGGGATGTTTGGGAACTTTGATTTTGGGATATGGAGATGTTTGGATAGGTTTTTGGAAGGTTTTAAAAGTGGAAAAACGAGGAAAAGTGGCTGGTGCGAGGTTGGGCCGCGGCCTTGTTCTAGGGCGACGCGGCCCTAGCCTGATGAAGGTGGAGGAGGCTCTGCCAGGGGGGCAGGCCGCGGCATGGTCCATGGAGGGTCGCGGCCCTTACGGGAAAAATTGCCAGAAATGAGTTTTTGTGATGGGAACTTAACTCTAAGGGCCTGGGATCGATCCTACTACCTAGTTGAGTGGGATTCGATGTCCCGGAGGCTTGGGTTGGGTTTGGAAGTATTTATTTACTCATTTTGATGAGGTTTTATATCATGGTTGTGACTAGGTTATCACTAGGGGCTTGGAATCAGGATCGTGCTTGTGGCTCATTTATTGGTAACCTGTGCTTGGACCAAAGGTAAGAAAACTGCACCCTGTGTATATGTGATATGAATGGTTATTCTTGATGCATGTTGGGTGTTTAAATGTGATGCATGTAATGCACGAGAAACATGTGATTAGGGCATGCTATGAGTATTGAATATGAGATTGTTCAGAGCTTGAGCCTCTGTGTTTATGCATGAGCCTAATTGTGATAGTAATTATTGAGTAAGCATGCTGAATGCCCTGTATTCAAATATTTGATATATAATATATGTTTGGTGGCATTGCTTGCTTGTATATGGTACAGACTAGTCAGGGTCGGCACCGGTCAAGTATCACAGACCTAACAACCGAGAATGGCATAGCGTCATGAACGCAGGGCCAATTAAAAGATTAGAACTAATCGATATCAGCGTTGAATGACTCATATGGGGTATTAATGCTGGACCGACCCTAAGGTCGATGAAACCTATAAGCGCTTAGCTAGTCTAAGACTAGTTACTCAAAGCCAGGGCCTAAGGCCTAGGTGACTGCTTGTCACATGGCTAGGGAACAGAGTTCCATATTTATGACCCTAGAGTTAGGAAGAAGGTTATGTTGGTGACTAGTCATCATGCACCTATCCTGTTTGAGCTAGTGAAAGGTTCACTTATCTATAGAGCCCCGGTGACCCTATCGTCACATGGCTATGGGGAATAAACCCACCTCAGTGACTTGTACAACTGTCACTCTTCTATTTGGGGCTAAAAGCCCTAGATGATTATTATGATCATCGGTTGATGTGTTATACTCAACATTACGTGAACTCATTTGCCTGCTTGAATAGGGCTATATCTGCTAGGCGTGTGCCTTCTGATTTTATGACATGTTATTACTGTTCACGAGCATATTAAGTTTTCTTGCTAGGCTTCGGCTCACGGGTGCTATGTGGTGCAGGTAAAGGCAAAAGAAAGCTGGACCATCCTTGAGTTGAAGAGCTTAGGTGACGATGTGTACATATGCAGCTGCTCGACCACCACGGTCGAGGTTTGAAGAGGAACTAGGGTTAAACCCTGTTTTGCCACTTAGATTGGCCTGATGTAAATATTTTCTTGTAATAGACCTTTAAATTATATTTTTGGGATCCCAATGTATATAATAAACGTTATAATGAAACGTTATATCATAACCAAAAATTTTAATCCCTAAACCACTAATCATACTTTGTTACACGATTTTGGCCAAATGACTCGATTAGCGAGTTTAGCACTGTTTACAAGGCACACCGTAACGGTCCCTGGAGTTTAGGGCATTATAGCTCAGGATGGATTTTATCACCTGGATTGATAGAATTCAACATTCTGGAGATTAGAGTTATGACCCAAAGTTATTTAATGGATAAGAATTTGATGGGTGGATATTGTTAATGCGTTGTGACTAGGGTTTCGTCGAGGGTCGGACTAGGGAACTGTGCTCGGGACATCGGTGCTTGGAAAGCTCGTGACACAGGTAAGAAAACTACTGTTCCCGAAGATCTTGTGTTGCAGGGCTTGGCCCTATATGATTAAGTTGCAGGGCTCAACCCTATATAACTATGTTTCAGGGTGTGGCCATTTGATTGCATTTATATGTGTTTAAATATCTGTTTAGTTATATTATGTGTGTGTATAAATGATAAAGCGGCGATGGCCAGGAACAACAAAGGCCGAGAATGGCAAGGGGCCGAGTGCAGCGCTTAGCACGCGGAGTGCGAGTTTCTAGGCCGAGACTCCAAGGGATACTTGGGATATCCTTACGGTATAGGCCATGTACCCAAGGCCTGGTAAAGCGCCTGGGATGACATGGTCGTATGTGTATAGCTAGATGAAGGCTTGATTTTATGTTAAGCGTTTAATGTGCATATATTATCTGCTTGCAAGGGTTTTCTTGCTGGGCTTCGGCTCACGGGGGCTCTATGGTGCAGGTAAAGGCAAGGGGTAAGTCGATCAGCCTTGAGTATGGTGAGTGTGACGAGTGGCGCGTACGTGTCTGGTCTGCCCAGCTGCCACGGCCAGGGGTGCTTTTGGGGGATGATTGTACTAAACTTAAATTTTTTCGTTTAGTGGACTCTGGTTATATTTTGAGTTGTGCATATTTCTAAACAATGTTTTTGGGATCCCAAATGTTAAATTTTTTATAAATTTTCAATGAAAGGTTTATTCTCAAATTTATGACTCTGATTACGATTTAACTACACCTTTGTCCTAAAACCTCGATTAACGAGTTAATTGCACATTTTAAACTCACTTAGTAACGACTCTAAGGTAGTAGGGCGTTACATTTCCTGCTGCCATAGGGGCCTTCTTCGTAAATCAGGGCCTCTTCACAATGGGGCCCGAGCCAGTTTTCCCGGCCTAGAAGGCAGTACGGAGTTCAAGAGCTCTAGTTTGTTCCATCTCTTCGCATGAAAAGAACAAAAAGGTGTTAGTTCATGACTAAAGTTGTCAAAAACACAAAGAAAATAAATAAAGGTCCTACCCTCTGGATTGGGGGACGAGTCTATAATCACGACCTTCAACCTTGGGACTACTTGAGGAGAAGGAGAGTCTATGACTAGTATTTCTTGGATCCTAGGAGGTTTAGGCTCCGGTTCTACCTCAGGGCAAGACTCATCTACGTACTGCCTAAATCCAGGGGCAAAGGCGCCCTAGAGCAGAGAAGTTCAGGTCCTACGGTTGGTCTCGTACTCTTCAAAGATGGCGGACCTAAAATTTAAGGTATTATCTACAACAATGGTGCCCTTAGGGTAACTACTATCATGACGCACCACCAAATGGTCTACACACTATAGCAGGGTGATATTACGGTGTGGGTTATGGAGATGACGGTGGATGACTTGATTTAGGTTAAATCTAACTAACCTGAAATCGACAGCAACCCTATCCAGTTCCCTATAAGGATATGGGTTACCTTGGCCGGATGGGTCGGTTGCTGCCCCTAACGCAGCTTGCTCTTAATCGAGTTCCCGAATAACCTCGGGAGCCCACCTATTTTGCACAAGAGGAACCTCATCCTCTTCCTCTTCCTCGCCTTCGATGGCCGGCAAGGCCTCTTCTTGAGAGGATGGGAGCTCGTCGATTACCGGGAGGGTAGCCCGGGTCCTTAAGGCCAACGTCTGGCCTTCGCCAATCAACTGGAAGACCAGCATCGTGACGTCATTCACGATATGGCCGTAGTCCTTCTCACTGGGGTGCAGCCCAGACAATTTCTCGTACTGACCCCCGAGGGTCGCGGACTTCGCCGTCCTCGCAAATATGGTTTCACGAGAAATATACTCAGTTAATACATGTACAAGGGAAATATCTTGGAAAGAATAAAATTTCATGAGCTGAGGTCAGAGAATAAAGAACTTACAAGGATTGTTGAAGTATATGTGTTCACAGTTTCAAACCCCGTTCGACATAAATAAGAAGTCTTTATAATCGTTAGGGTGGCTTGGGAGCTCAATGACGGGAGCAGAATTGGGGAATTTGGTGAGATAGTAGAACCCATCACCTCGTCCTCTCTGTTATGGGCTGGCTATGAGGCAGAAGAAATATAATATATGTGTCGGAGTGGGGACCTCCCACTCATGCTTCAAAAACAACTATTTCATCTTCGCCAAAAGCCTAATAGAATTTGGGGGGAGCTGAAATGGAGCCAACTTCACGAAATTCAAAATGTTCGCGAAATATTTGTCCAAGGGGAGGAAGGCTCCTACCTTCAAGTGTTCGTCACTCCTGGCTGCGAAATCATCCTGGAGAGGGGAGCAATTCCGTTCCTCTTCAAAGAAAGTCGGGCAATGAGAACTCTGGTCCCGACCTCGATGTTATGGCTTAGCATGATTTTGTTTACCCTCCCCTGGGTCGTAATCTTGGATACGATTCTTTCCGCCTCGAAGTATGCGTTGGGGTCAACCACTACCTCCTTTTCCACCACCAGACCAAAGTGGGGAATGGGAGACTCATGGGCGACCTCCTTCCCATTTTTCTTTTACTGAGAGGATGAGTTGGTTGCATTCTTCTTGGGAGGCATCAGATCACCTAACGAATAGAACGACCTAATTAGTAAGCGACCTAAGAGGATTTAAAGGTTACGACGTGGAAGTACGAGGGGGAATGATTTACTTTTTATGTACGAGTTGAGTTAGCCTCGGCCCCATCGCGTGATGTCACGCGCTACCCTAAGTTACGCGCCTCAGTTTCCTAACAGACCCCTGATATTTAGGGATTCGTGTGTCAGAATATCAGGCCACTACTTTCCTTGGGAGGCGGTTTAGTGCTAAACCACCCAAGAAGCGTGACCCCTAAGCAACCTGGTTTGAACCCTAAAAACTTTTCATCTTCTATATCCCGAATGGGTATTTTCTAAATTCGCCATGGATTACCCAACTTTACCGAGAAATTACCCAGTTTTATGAATGTCGTAGTTCTAAAGATATTTTAGGACCTACTCATTGAATCTAAGTTGAAGCCTATTCGCTAAAAACATTTGGGAAATAGCCTAATATTGACTACGGTGAAGTGTGGATGAGCATGGTGAAAAGAAAAGAAAAAAAAAAAGACCAGTAAAAGGAAAATTTCTTCAAAACCAAAAGACAAGGTACTTACAGTATGTTCTTTGATAGAAATACGTAAACTTTGCAGGGGAAAGTTCCTGGAAGACTCCTGAGTAACTGGGTGCAACGAACGATTTTTGGGTCTTTCTAAGAAAGAAGAAGGATTCGGAAATACAGAAGAGAGAAAATATAGAAAAATTTCAAATGAAACATGAAAATTGCTTACCCTATTTATACGTAAACTGCGTAAATTAATTTGGGTCGTTCGATTTCGTTAGTACAAGATCCAAAGGCCGTGTTTAAAAAGACAAAACAGCGGCAAAAAGGTGACAAGACAATTATTGCAGTCCTTGAAACCCGAACAGACGCCAATTTCAGTACACCATGTGTCCAGTACTCGAGTAGTGGGCAAGCATGGTTTTGTGTAATAGAAGACTAAAAGCCCCTACTATGTAGGTCAGAAAAGATGATGTCATACACGAGCAGGAGCTTAGGGGACAAATGTTGTACCCTAATTTTGGCTTGAGTCATCCACTCAGTTCGGGTACAGATGGCAAATAAATATACGGAGAAATAACCAAGGAAATGATATCTATTTATTATCCACATAAGCAACTCAAGTTTCACATGGGCACGTGTGGTGTTAGACGTCCTGGGTTTAACCTGAGCTACAGACATGAAGGTTGTGAAGTACGAGCTCCGAGAAATATCATCCAGCTCGTGGTATTACTAATATATTGCGTACCCGCGGATCCCCAAAGACTCGGATATTTTTTTTACTATTATTTATGACCAGCTTGTCATATTTAATGCCCCAGATATTAGGAGAACATTTACTTTATGATCAAATCATATCCCATTATAAATGGGAAATATATGTAATAAAGATGTAAATCCGTGATTGACTCACGCGGTTACCCAAACTTATCCATGGAATTTCTCTATAAATACTTGAAATATTTGACAGGGAAGGGGAAGATTATTCTGTAATACTGAAACTCGGCCAAAATAGAGAGAGAAATAACAATAGTATAGACTTGTGGACCAGGTGGATTTTAACCACTGAACAACGTAAATGATTTGTGTTCTGGTGAGCTCATTTCATCTTTCGTTACGGTTTATTACTAAGCACTAATCGACCTTATTATTTCTATATACAATGTTGGTGAAAAATCGCGTCAACGTTGGGCTATGAGGGTTTCGGCCTAGGGGTGATGTTCAAAGCATGCTTGATTTCATTTTTTTGTTTTAATGTCAATTGTAATCTTAGAAACATGATAGGTTATTTGTAAGATTTTAAATGGGTATAAGTTCCTTTAAAGATGTTAATTTGATGGAGTGTGTATAAAGGTTAAATTATTGATGCTTGGATGTTTTGTTTCTTGGAATATTTGAATAATACAAACACGTTAGGTGTTGTATTTAAAACATGATTAAAAGTGGTTTTTATTTTGTTTATGCTTGCTGTTTTTTTATTATTATCTTGGAATGGAAATGGTAAATAAATGTTTTAGAGTGCACATGTGATGCCTCAAGAGGTGTTTGATTTTATGTAAATAAAATGGCATATTATTTCTCATGTAAATGGTATTTTTATCAAATTAATACATCCAGATTTTTTGTATATTTTATGAAAGAAAATATAGTTTTAATCCAAATTTGTGATTTTAATCTAATAAAATAGTTGCTGGAATTTTTGGTTAATAGTAAGAATTTTTTTTAAATTACATAAATAAAACTAGTGCATCAAATAAACTAAATTATAACTATGTATATGATAAATGTGACATTTTATGATTTAAGTATGTATTTTCACACTTAAAATATATGCAGTTTTTTTTTTAATTTTGTGAAAAAGAATATGGTTTAAATTCAATTTTATGATTTAAACAAATAAATTAGCTTGCTGGAATTTGGATTCATTAAGATAAAAAATGATTATTTTATTTAAGATAAGTAAGTCCTACCCCAATAATTTAAGTCATAAATGATAGATATGAAAATGTAATTTTTCTACACTTTATTTTTGGATTTTCACATTTATAAACATGCAATTTTTTTTAGGAGAATTGTAAAATTATTTCTCTAAAAGGAAACAAGAAACTTATTTAGTTATTCTAAATAGCTACAATTTTGTCACATTTTTAAGCTATTTAAATAATAAATTGAATTATTATTTTATGAGAAATTAGAAAATGTTTAATAGATTATTTTATAAAATAAATGTGTTGTATTAAAAATTGTATAACAATTTCAGGATTTAAAGAAACAACTAAATAGTAAATAAAGTATGTTGCTGAATTTTGTTTGAAGTGGCAAGAAATAAGCATGTAGAAATTTTCGTTTTAAAATGCTAAATTTTAAGAACGTTCCCACGTATGCATCTTGCATGCAAATGCATTTTTACGTTCAAATATATGCCTATTTTTAAAGCATGTGACTTTTACTTTATAACCATGAAGGATTAATAGGTAGAATTAGCATTATTCTTTTATAATTTTATATTAAATTATTGTATGTTTGCAATGGTAGTACCACATGCACACGTGAGGTATGTATGCTAGGCATGAGTATTCTTATGTGATTATAAGAGACAAATGTTTGGTTATGATTATAGGCTCGTTGTGACGTATTCGCATTTTTGTTTTGCTCGGACCTGAGGTGAGGAAGTTAGATAGAATTCTCTATGTTTTGTGCTATGACATGGTAAGACTTGTATGTTCTAAGAAGTAAAGTTTAGAAATGAAAGTGCTATGTTTTGATATGTCATGATAAGACAAGTGATATGAAGCATGTAATCTCTATGTTTTGATGTGAATTGTAATGCATGTGCTTGTATGATGAATGAAAAGAAAAGGTTGCCAACGTGCTGAACGCAACGCAACAAAGGAGTTACTAAGGATATGACGTAACTCAAAAGATAGACGCGCCGAGGTTTTACCAGCTCAGTTATAATAGTTACCTCAGGATGTGACATGGACAACAGAGGTACCATGATCACAAAGAGTATGCTTATGTTGTATGAATGTGATGTATGACTATGATTTCATTTATGAGTATGATGATATTATGAACTGTCATGTTATATTATACATGTCTTTCTTGTCTTTTTTTTTTTTTTTTTGTGCTTCCTTACTGAACTTTTAGCTCACCCCCTTACTTTCCCCCTTTCAGGTAAACAATAGGAGTTTCTCTGGCACACACTGTGATGTGGGGAGTTCCATCGTCTGAGGGCCAGTTTGGTACAAATGTGTTGTGGGGAAAAACAGCTGTGGCTGTGCTGTGAGGAAAAATAGTTGTAGTTGTGCTATGGGGAAAAGTTGCTAAGTGTTTGGTAATTATAAATTTAAAAATGTTGTGAGTTGGAAAAGTTGTAGCAAAAGTGTTTGGTAAACTATATGATTAAAGTCCTATTAAATATTAAAAGAAAAATATAGATGTCATATTTATTATATTTTATTAAAATAAATTCACACATACTAAATATTGTATTTCTTTAAACATATTACAATTAAAATATATTTTCGATAAAACACTAATAAAGTGATCATCAACAAAAATGTTATATTATATAATATACACATATAATTATATATATATTATAACTAGTCAGTGTAATTAAAATTTTAATTATAATGATAGTAGTATAATAATATCATCAGGATATAATCACAAATATATAAAATTTAAGTTATGCAAAACTCTCACTTTTATGTTTTTAATTATATATTTGATAAATTAAAAATTAAAAATACTATGAGATGCAAAAATAATATTATAGTGTATAATAAAATCTATATTAAACATTTTTAAAAAATATCTCTATATTAATGTGATTTGTTAACATAAAATTACTAAAATAAAATATATTTAAAAATGAACAAAATAAGAATATTTAAAATTTAAATATTGTTTATGTCATTATTATATTAATCTGATTTAAATATTTTAATTTGAATTAATATATAATAAATAAGTAAATATATTTAGATAAAAAAAACACATTTATTATAGATTTTTTTAAAAAAAGCAATTTTTAGAAAAAGCTAAAAGCTGGGTTGTGCCAGCTTTAGCTTTTAACCCAGCTTTTAGCTTTTAGCTGTTGCTTCTACATAAATTATTCAATATATGATTGTTTACCAAACACTTTTGTTCCACAACGTTTCCAAAAAACAGCTTCTAGCTATTCTAAAAGCTATACCAAACTGGCCCTGAGTATGTATGACATGGGGGTTTCCTATAAACAAATAAACAATCAATATGAGCGCCGAGATTTAAAGAAAACTATGTTATATATTTTATTTTCAAATATGCGAGTGGGACTTAAACTTTTATTTTCTTTTAGACATTGCATATGAATAATTTATTTTTATTTTTAACTATTGGGCCCAAACTTGCATGTTTTATCAAGGGGATTTTTCATAAATATGGGTTTTTAGCAATTAATGTGCAAAAATATGGTAATTAAACTTTACTTACAGTATACGCAGCGGAATGAAAGAGTCATTCCTTCAGTTTCTCTAACTCTTGTATCCTCTCTGTCGCAGAGTATTATCAAGAAACTAAACCGATCTTCTATTTTCTTCACAATCTTCCAATGTATCCTTAGAATCACCTAGACTAGTGTGGGCAATTCTCAACACATGAGACAGATATAGAGAGAAGAAGAGAAAATAACAAAGAGGCTTAGAAAATGACTTGTGTTTAGAGAGAATCTAAAACTATCAGAAAAACCAGTGATTAAACTTATGTTTTGACTTCTCTCTAAGCACTCCTTTAATAGCTGAATTAGGCCATTTAATTTAATTAAAAAATCAATAAAATAATAGCCATTTTAAAGCCCTAGGTACAAATTATCATGGGCTTTAGGCCCGTGAAATTTCCCATTTGATTATAAGCCCATTGGACGTAAAATCAAAGCTTGTATTTTTTTCTATTGATTTAATTAATTAAATAATTATTTAAATCCTTTATCAAATTAATTATTTATAATTTGAACCTTTATTTAAACTTATTTATTAATTTAGATACCAATTTATCTTAATTAATAAATCTACAATAATTTCTCTTTTCTTCTCAAAATTACATAACTCTGTGAAACTATCCAAAATTGACCTAGTCAACTTTGATAATTCTAATTGATAATTAAATGAATTAATTGAGACTATTTAGATGATTTTATCCAAGGTACAATGGGGACCATGGGCCTATGAAATCAAGCTCCAATAATTTATCATAAATCTAACAAATAAATTTACTAACTTATTAATTCCTCATGACGCCACTATAGACTTGGAATTGCACTCTTGAATTCATAGAACGCTCTATAAAAAATATAGATACGCTATTAATTATCCATTGTTACAACCATAATTGTCACTCAATCCTCTATAGACAGTCTACAATGAGAAAGGACTAAAATACCGTTTTACCCCTCATTGTATTTTATCCTTAAAACACTTAGTTCCTTGTAAATGATCTTTCAGTAAACTAATTTAATTACTGAAATGAGATCTCTATCATTTAACACCTTGAACCAAACTAAAAGGAAACCATCGTTTCACTTCTACATCAGAAGCTATAGATGTTCATATCTATGATTAACACTCCCACTCAATTATACTACCGAGTTCCCAAGATGTAAGTATGGGCTAGTCCGTAGGGTAAGCTGGTAACGAACAAGTCAAAGAACTCAAATAATACAATCAGTTTGAATACTAGCTTTCCCTCCTTTTTCCTCAGGACGTGAGCGGGATACCCCCAGATTCTATAATGGTGTAAACTAGGTTCACTATCATTCCAGCGTTCTAAAGGTGTTTAGGGGATTGATTTTGACGGCACGACATTGAGAATGTCATTTGCGGTTTCAATTGCATGTCCCCAGAATGAAGTTGGTAGAGTTGAGTAACTAAGCATGCATCTAACCATTTCCAATAAAGTTCTGTTTCGGCATTCCGCTACACCATTTTGTTGCGGAGTACCTGGGGCAGTAAGTTGGGATAAAATCCCAAGTTCAGTTAAATGATCTTGGAACTGCATATCCAAATATTCTCCACCCCTATCAGATCGCAAGATCCTTAACGTTTTACCTAATTGGTTGTGAGCCATTGCTAGGAATTCCTGAAACTTTGAAAATGTTTCTGATTTCCATGCATTGTATGGAAAAATTTAATTAAAAAAAATCAGATTATGGGAAAAGTTATCCCATATTAAAAAAAAATAAACAAACAAATCAACCATTAAGGATGGTAGTATTGTAATTAAAGTTGGAAATACTACAATGCTGAAATTTCAGTCGATCAAAAACATCCCCAACATAATTTTTTTCTTCAGCAAGAACACCCATCTCTGGCAACACATTTCACCCCCGACAACTCCTTGAAGAGATCCTCAAGATCCAATCAAAATCAACTCCAGCCACAATCCCGAAACTCCAGCCACCTCCGATCGACAAACTCCTGAAACAATCGGCTACCTACAGTCAGATCGACTTCTCTAGTGTGCATCGACAACATACATACTCTTCCACTTATCCAGCAACGTCCATCTCCGGCAACGTCCTTCTCCATCGTCCAAAGCATCCAAGAAAACCAGGTTTGTAAAATCTTGCTCTGTCAAATTCTGTTTTAATCTCATTTTCTTCAACTTCAAATCTATTAAATTCCTAATTCTTCTACATAATATGGAACCATTGATTTCATATTTTTCTCATACCTATTTTACAGAATATAATGACAATCATGAAGTTCATGATGTGGATTTTAAAAAAAAAAAAAAAACATAATAATGAACTTGAAATTTGAAAAAAATAATTAAACCTACTAATATGGTTACATTGATTGACCAAAAATATACAAAAAACAAGAACTATGATTATTTTAGATTCAACTTTGTCTTTGCGATAAAAAAACACTTGATATTGGTCTGAATTCTAATTGTCAAAACATATAGTAACAACAAAGTAACCAGTTACCTTGAAAAACTATCATTTTTTCCAATTAAGTTTTTCAGTGATGTATGTAATTACATACTAAAGTAACTAGTTACCTTCACCAGTTACACCCAATTAACTACTTAAAAATTTACAAAATATTACAGGTATGGAAAATACTACTTCTTTGGTTCAATTTGGAGGCAAGTAGAATGAAAAAAAAACGAGTACGAAGGGTACACAATGACTAGAATATTGATTCCACCAAATTGTTCTCTTGACAACTTCGTGAATTTGGTAAAGCAGGAGATAAAGGAAACAAGAGCAAGCATTGAAGTTATTATCAAGTAGCCAAAGGAACACCACCAATGAAGATTGAATCAGACAATTCAGTGTTGTTCTACATGGAAATAAAGAAAAAAGTTGCTGAAAATATATCATACTTACCATTGTGTGTGAATATAGTTCAAGAATCAAGTGATGAAAATAATCTTCTTCAACTATCAAATCAGAAAGCTACAACAGAAGAAATGGAGGTGGGAACATTATTAATGCAAGCAAACAAAGCTTCCATTAATGAACATATGTTACTTGAAGAAGGAATGTCAAGCACAACAAATGAGGGAATCAATGTGGCATACATACCTCACCTTGCTGAAGAAGTAGCTGATTTTATAATTGAAGACAATTCAAAAAGAAAAAAGAAAATGGAGGAAATTGAAATAGTAATATCTGATTACAGATTGAACAAAATAGAGCAAGGGCAAATTTACAAGGACAAGAACACAATCAAATCAGCTCTTAGCTACCATGCAATGCTACATAACTTCCACTTCAAAACAAAAAGATCAGAACCGAGAGAGTACCTGGTTACCTGTGCAGATGACACATGCAGCTGGTTTGTGAGAGCTTCTAAATACAGAAATTAAGATTTATTCAGGGTACGAAAATGCATTCCAAATCATACTTGCTCTGTTGAAATTGTTATGGAGGATCAGAGGCAAGCAAAAAGCATCATAATTGAGGAATTAATAAAGAATAAGTGCAAGTCAGTCAAAAGAAATTATACTCCAAATGACATCATGAATGACATGAATGATGACTTTGGAGTAACCATGGGATACACAAAAGCATGGAGATCAAGAGAAAAAGCTTTGCTTCTAGTAAGAGGGAACCCCGATGATTCATATCAAAAGTTGCCAATGTATCTTTACATGTTGAAGCAAGCAAGTCCAGGAACAGTAACACATCTACTCACAGACAATGAACATAGATTCAAATACCTGTACATAGCTTTCTCTAACTCAATCAAAGGTTGGAGATACTTGAGGCCTATCATTGTTGTTGATGGAACTTTCTTAAAAATACACATGGCGGCACCCTATTTTCAACATCAACATTAGATCCAAACAACAACATTTTTGTCTTGGCTTTTGGAATAGCAGAATCAGAAAATGATAACTCTTGGCTTTGGTTCTTCCCCAAACTGAGAGACACATGTGGAGAACCCGAAGGTATGATAGCTTCAATTATATCATATGTCTTACATAGAAAAAGAAAATGGTTACCCAAACCCAATACACAAATACATGTTATTTCTTTTAGTATCTTATAAAAGTAATTGGATACCTTCACAGGATTGGCTATTGTTTCCGACAGACACAAGAGCATAGAGAATGCAGTACATATAGTGTACCCAAATGTGTTCCATGGAGCTTGCATGTATCACTTGCTCAATAATTTGAAAAGCAAGTATGGAAACCATGGAGAAGAGCTACAAATGAATTTCATTGCAACAGCAAAAGCATACACAAAAACAGAATGTGAACACTACATGAGAAGCCTTGATAGACTTGACAGACGCATTAGAACCTATTTAGAGAAAGCCAAGTATGAAACTTGGGCAAGATCATACTCACCAACAAAAAGATACACCATGATGACATCCAACATCGCAGAATCGCTCAACGCTGCACTAAAAGCTGCAAGAAATCTCCCTATGGATATCTTGGTTGAATGTCTTAGAAGTTTAGTTCAAAAGTGGGTTTGGAACAATTCAAATAATGCAAATGGAACATTCACAAAAGTGTCTACAGCAACAGCAAATGAGTTGAGACATGACATTGTTTCAAAAATGAAGTATGAGGTATCCAACTAAACTTATTCTTACTATTCTTTTATTAGACAATGAATGGTAATCAGTTACCTTGTGTAACAGAAAAAGAAAAACAATAAACTACACAGAGTGGGAACAGGATACTGTACGCCCTAAATATCCACGGGCTATTAGCGAGCTGAGAAAGGGCATAATTATATCAGCTGCGTGGATGCCACGTACCCGGAGTTGCCGTTACCAAGTCCTACCTCTTTAGCTCGAGGTAACCAAAGGCTTAATCAGATTACCAAGAGTCGGGTCAGGAGTATGGACACCACGAGCTGAGAGTACATCAAGCTCGAGGTGTGAGCTTGAGTTGGAACCTCTGACCCCTTATAAAGTCAACCACGCAATGTAAACGTGCATATATCAGACATCACGTGTCTGATCCATCCATGAATTCTCGGACACGCAGCACAAACATGCGTGTTCAGGCACCCACGACTGGGTTGGGCCGTGCGGCCCATTATCCCCCTTACCTATTGATTAGACCACACTTCATTGTCAAGTTTTAGGAATTAATCATGAATGTCACAGAAGTGCCATGATGGGTAAGAAGGTCACGGGATGAACTCCCTTGCCAACCCCCAGGTGCCCTCTCCCTATAAATATGGAGACCTTGGGAGTTGCAAGGGGTTGGATTCTATTTTGTAAAGAAATATCCTGTAAAGAATATCAGAAGGATAACAATAATATTGGCAGGTGGACTAGAAGGATTTTAACCTTTGAACCACCTAAAAAAGTATTTGTGTTATCATTTTACTTCGAGATCACTCATCTATTACGGTTCATTATTTAGCACTAATCCCACTCTTTATTCTATTAATTATCTGTTGCCGAAGAACCGCGTCAACAGTTTGGTGCTTTCATTGAGAGCTATTAGATTGGTGCTATCGCAAATTCCCAACCATGGTAGTCACTTGCTCAAGACACGGTAATGAGGCAGACCAACGTGATGGGCAGGAGGCCCATCATGCCGCCATGTCCGATGATCAGAACCCTGAGGTTCAGCAGTGGCCGGGCAAGCAACCAATAGGCCAAGACGACACTGGAAGTTCGGCTCCCCGGCCGCCCAATCCGAACCCAGATTTTTACACAGCGGTGGAAATGGAAAATGCATAGCTGAGGAGTCAGCTGGCGAAAGCTAACCAGCAGATTCAAGAGGTTTTGGTCCGACTACTCCCTCTTACAACCGACGCTAACGTCGGAAAGAGGCAAGGCGAGACTCATAAGTCTCGCCGGGGTAATAGGTCCAGGCCCAGCCGGTCGGTCAGACCCCTGACATCAAACTCTACTCCCACATCGCACCACCGGGACACCACTTTTGAGGAACTACCTAGGGATGAGTAGCAGTACAACCGATCGGTCCAAACCTCAACTCCCAGTTTGCTTCCGCCCTCGAACGCGCCCAGGAGGGCTCGAGGGAGATCGCGAAGGAGATCTGGGGAGGGCTCACAGCGATAGCCCGCCCCGGCCAGCCGTCCTGCACTCCGCTCAGACCGCCGAGCACAGGACGCGGAGGATGGTAGAGTGGAGCGGCGCCGACCTAACCTGATCTGCCCTGACGGGACTAGGATCGCATCTCCGGTCAGGCATCCTCCTTCACCCATAAGATACCCGTCTCCTCCCCGGCCAGTCCGAGACATTCCAACTCATGGGAGCAGTAGGAGAAATCCTCCTTCCGTCAAACCTTCCCATCATAGCTGAGCTCCTAGAGAAGTCCCGGATCCTCATCCCCAGAGGCGGGCTCCAAGCTTCTCAAATGGGAGCTATTGGACCGGAAGCCGTCGAAGTGACCTCTCCAATGGAGACCTGCGCCAACGCTTGAGCTCGGCGCAGATTCCTCAGGCCGCCCTGTGGGGCGACCTCCGAGATCGTCTAAACTCTCAAAGGGGAGACCCAGTGGGAAATGGCAGCCGTGCTCGCCAATGGGAAGACCTGTCTGAAGTACGCGACAGCGGGAACGTCCCATATAACCAATCTCAAGATAGGAGGGACAATAACCCGCCAAACGCGTACAATGGATCCGGAGCTGTTGAACAGCCCCAGAACAACCAAGGAAATTAGGACAAAACCCTTGAGCGTCTGGCTCAGATTGAGGAGCTGATGAGGAAACTCTTATCAGAAAAAGAAAAAGATGAATATTATTCAGGGGACGGACTTGAGCTCATCACCCCCAGCATAGCAGCAACGGCGTATCCACCTGATTTTTGTATGCCTCACTTGTCCAAGTTCAACGGAGACCGGGACCCGTCAGATCATCTGGGCGTGTTCAATACCCTGATGATGGCCCACAACATTGGTTCCGAGCAAAGGTGTCTAATATTTCCTTCCACCTTAACTGGGCCGGCCAGAAAATGGTTCAAACAGAGTAAGAAGCAGTCAATCAACTCCTGGAAAACTTTCTCTGCTGACTTCAAGAGAGCATTCCGAGCTTCCTAGGCTACCCGCGTCAAGGCCGACACCCTGGCAAATGTAAGGCAGCAACCCGACGAGCCTCTGAAGGCTTACCTGAGCAGATTCGCTAACGTCGCTGCTCGGCCCAGAGACGCAGATGACAGCTCCAAGCTCATGTCTTTGAGAACTGGGATCCTCGTCGGTGGAGGACTCTGGGAAGAGATACAAAGGAAGGGAGTCAGCACCGTAAATGAATTCCTAAATAAGGCCCAGGGATGGATCAACTTGGAGGAGGCACGAGCCTCAGCCGCGGGAACTAGCCCGGCCCCTGAACAGCCCACTGGAGTGGGAACGGAGGTCGTGACAGCGACCCAGACCGTTACACAGAATAACCAGTTTGGTGGAGGCAAGAGAAAGGGGAGCAGCGAGGGAAACCAGCACGGTCCAAAGAAGAACAAGTCCGTAGAAAAATTTAAGCCAGTCTACACGACTTATACCGAGCTCACCCACTCTAGGGAGAACATCCTCCTAGCAAATTCTGCACGCCTCCCCTGGAAGAAGCCAGAACCGTTAAAGCACCAGAAGGGTAAGCGAGACCCTTCCAAGTTTTTTCGATTCCACAACGACATTGGCCACAATACCGATGATTGTAGGCACCTGAAGAATGAGATCGGGAGTGTTGGAAGGTTGGTAAGAGGTTAATCATGCCGGGTTTGAAATCAAAATTTGGCATATTGTTGGGATACATTATGCATGAAGGTGTGGCTGTACGCGTAGGATGTAAATAATCCTGTAGCGTTCTTGGTTGGACTTCATCTTGATGAGCCATCGTGGGTGGTTCAGGAAGTCTCAGTGAATCGGGAGTGTTTGAACGAATGGAAGAAAACGACGAACTAGGAGAGTTTTCTAAAGTTTCTACTTGTTGTCTCACAAATCTCCCTAGTGCGTCTCTGTTTTGTGGCATAATTTTTTTTTTATTTTGTAAGTATTATAAGCGCAAGTGTGTAATAATGTAATAAGTATACACCAAAATGTTCCCAGGCCAATTGGAAAGGCTGCCAAGGTACCACTTTATGCCCAAGAGCTTTTCTAGAACTCCCCGAGGTTCTTAGAAAAGATGGGAGGGTAACGCTAACACAGACCTTATTTAAGAACCAATTTTTCTAAGACAGAACATGTAATGCCCTGGATAGCCAAGACCGTTACACTGTGTGTTTATAAAGTGTCAGACTTGCTAATCAAGTCATTTAATTAAAATCGTGTTGCAGAAGCTACAAAGGATCTAGGGTTAAAAGCGTTTTGGCCTTGAAAGTCACACTTTTCATTAAGAAACATTATCCGGTTACACGGGATCCCAAAAATACAAGTTTAAAGATCGTTTACAAAGGTTGTGAGACTCAGATACAATAACCAGCCATACTAAGGAAAAACAAGCAGTTAGGTAATCCCTGTCCAGGTCCACTCCTCGATTGTGGTGATCGAGCAGCTGGCTATGTACATTTCACCTCACAGCTCTCCACCTTAGGCTTGGTCCAGCTTTCCTTTGCCTTTACCTGCACTACGTAACACCCGTGAGCCAAGGCCCAGCAAGAAAACATAATATCAACAGAGCATAAGCAATTATCAGACAAGTCAATATCTTACGTTGCATCACACAGCCTCAATCAAATAACCATTCAATATAGTCAAGTATTCCATATACTAGGCATATCGACTCATAACATGCACAGTTTATAAACGATAACCAGGGCTAGCGCTCACAGGCTGCTCCCTCTGTTATCCCAGTGTTCATGGCTCCCAGTGGCCAAATCACGCTCTGTGCGCTAATAGTATGTATGACACTCTTAGGCCGCTTTTACATGTCCCATGGTGTGATACCAACATTGACACGATACAATTCTCGGGAGCACTTAGTCCCTCCACAATCATACAACCGGGTGCAGTTTTCTTACCTTTCAATTCAATAGCTTTGATCCCTCGACACCTTGAGCATGATCCCCCTCGAGCCCTAGCGCTCACCTAAACACAATCATGGCCAAAGTCATCATCAACCCTCAAGTTCAAAACCTAGTCCTGAGGCCAATCCCGAGCCCCCGGGAAGTCCTAGTTCCACCAAACAAGGTGGTGGAACCAAACCCCAAACCTTAGGTCAAAAACCCTTGCAAATAACCCTAAAATACCCTTCAGAAGGCAGGGTAGCGCTACAGACATAAGCAAAATTCCCCTCAGCATTATGGCCTAGCGCTACAGTGCCCAAAGGCTAGCGCTAGTCACAGACAGCCCAGCACCAAAATTTCACTTCTGCGATTTTCTCGAACCAACCTTAACCAAACCTCTTCCAACTCTTACCCAAACTTAAAAACAACCTCATAAACACACTCCACTCATCCCAAGCACCCCAAACACCTAAAACCCAAACACATGCATCCACAAACTCAGATTTCACCAAAATCACTTCCAAGCTCTAAAACCCAGTAAAAACCAGCTGAACATCAAAGTTTAGAGTTTAGACCTTATACCTTTGAAAGAATTTCAACCACAAGCTGCTTCTAGACTCCTTTGGCTTGCTGCTCCTCAGCCTCAAGTCTGAATTCCCTAAGGTTCCACCCAATTCCAACTTAAGCACCACAACTCAAAAACCAGAAACTGAAACTGAAGAATTCTAAGTCTTACCTCAAGTGTTGATGAACCCTTACTAAGCCTCTGTCAATTCCTCAGTCTTAGGTTAGGATCCTTGATGCCTAGTTAATCCCATCTCTCCTCTGAGCTTTACTCCTGAAATCCTCAAGAAACAAGTGAAGGAAGTACAAACCGACCTAGAGAATTCTCTCTGTTTTTCCCTCTTTCTTTTCCCTTCCTTTTCCTTCTTTTTCAGGCTTCTTTGATATTCTACAAATTCCACTAACATAAAGCCTTAGTATAATCTAACTTCTGTAAAGCAAATGACCATTATACCCTCCCTATTAATTCTAACCCCTTTAGTCCACTTAAGGGTATCTTAGTCATTTTACCCAATTCCCTCTAATTCCTCGAGTGTTCCTAGTATTTCCCGCTTAATTCCCGATACCTAATTAATCACCAATAATATTCCTCAACGTCATAATAGACTCCAGTATATCCGCTAAATTCCCATTTATACCCCTAAGCTTACCCCGAGCCGGGTATAAATCCCCGCTATGACTTTCCGCTACTTTGCTCACTAGGATCGTCTCGAGTCACAGATCACAGATATATCCACATAATAATGTGGTCTCGACAATTATCACATATATCAAAGCAGTTATGCCCATAATGGCCAAAATTACGATTATGCCCTTCTAACCTAATCAGGGCCTATATGCATACTAACACACATAGTCATGCATCTCAAATATTCAAGTAATCATATAACATGCTTTAAATCATAATCATGCATCTTAATCATTAAATTCACACATAATCCCCATTATGCCCTCCAGCCACACTAATCAAGGCCCTTAAGCCTTATTAGCGAATTTGGGTCGTTACAGAACAAGTTTGGTTTTTACTAATTTCCAAAATTACACAAATGTTCTCAATACTTTGTTTGATTTTTTTTCTTTTTTTAAAAATTTTATGATTTAAAATTTTATGCTTTTTTCGGAAAAAAAACCTAAATCTTGAAAATAAAATTCTAAACCTAAAAGTAAAATGAATAAAATAAAACAATAACAAAAAAAAAATGAATAATAAAAAAAAATTACTAAGGAAAAATAAAATAAAAGAGAAATAAAAAAATTATACTACTTTTTTTTTATATAGAAAAAAAAATTATTTTACTAGGCAAACCTTTAATTGTAGAATTACCTCCCCGGCAACGGCGCCAAAAATTGATATCGCCCAATAACTCTTAAGCGGTCGCAGTAGTAATCGGGCTATGTCATATCCACAGAGAGGTAAATACAAGTAAAAATGAACATTAGTAAATCAGAAATAATAAACTTTGAAATGATGTAACTTTGAAAAAGAATATAAACATTAAATAAACAAAATTGAGGAATTAGAATCAAAAGGAAAATATGGAAGGCATAAGTTTCATTCATGCAAACATAAATATATATATATTAATAAAATTGATTCATTATACTCAACTATAATTCTACACCATTAATTATAGTTGGAAAATATATATAATAAAGCTCACCTTAAAATATGTTCTTTAATTAAATTATACTAACTTCTAATTTTAAAAACCTATCATATTATATACCTTAGAGCGACAAAATACCGATGGCAGAATGCAGTAAAAAGCATATAATATAACAAATATGCTAAATTAAATTAAGGGTCTAAATTACATAAGAAGAGCATGACTAGACTTATATAAAATACACTAATAAATTTAGAATAAAAATTAGAAGAAAATAAATTTAATTGTAACAAATATATAGAAATGAAGAAAAAAATAAAGAATCAATACATTAAAAATATAATGTTAAACATGAACTCCACTCTAGCCTTTCCACAAGAGAATTTAGCCTAAAATAAGCATTGTTTTCACTAACAAAAATGTAAAAGAAAAATAGGAAAAATAAGTGTTTTTCTCTCCAACAATACTCTTTACTCTCCTTCCCCCAATCTGATGATTTTTTACTCCATTTGGTTCTCTATTTATAGTGTAAATAGGACTCAAAAACGTGTAAAACCGTGTACAAAATAGTGGGAAAGTGGCATAAAAACTGATGGAAGTGGAGAAAATGTGTTGAGCCGTGGGAGACATCTGAGCCACGTGGCATGATTCGGTTGGCTCAGCAGAATGGTGGCAGCTTCTTTGTTGGGGCGTGGGGAGCAGCTGGCGACGTGGCGTGCAATGGTTGGCTCGGGTGTGGAGTGTGGCAGAAAGTGGCAGCATGTCAGGCGGAGTTGTCAGGCACGTGGGGAGCATGGCAGGCACGTCAGGTGGCAGCTATTAGACGTGGCAGCACATCAGATGGCAGGGTCGGATTGGACAGCGCGACTCGTAGCTTGGCTCGGCTCGGCTGGCGTCAGGCTGGCCGAATGGTGGGCTGCCAAGTGGCAGCGTGGGGGAGCATCCATTGCTTGGGTTTGGGCTCCATTTTGGGCTCATTTCTTCTTCAAAAATACCACTTTATCATCATTTCTTTTCAATTATATTTCTTTCTTTCTTCTTTCTTTTTGTTTGTGTCAAAAATACATTTTATTTCCTGAAAATTAAACACAAATTAAATCAAAATTAATATTTTCAAATATAAAACATATGGAAATAAATTCATGAAAATATTCATTAAAACTTAATTAATTTTACACTTTTAAGACTAATAAAATGATATTTTTGAGCACTAATCAACCCCCATCCTCGAATATCTCACAGTAGGAAAGTTACCTGAAGAGAGTAATGATGCAAAGCGGATACTTTATCAGGCTCCAAGGTATACAGTTTTAGATGGGATATTATACCGGCATGAGCACTCTCTACCTCTCCTGCGATGTGTTCTGCCAGGCGAAGCGAAGACCATTTTGCAGAAAGTGCACGAAGGATTTTGCGGAGAACACACTAGGGGGCAAAGCTTGGCCATGAAGATCTTAAGGCAAGGATATTATTGGCCCACTCTGTCAAAGGACTCGATCTCCTACGTCAAAAAATGTGACAAGTGCCAGCGATTCGCCACAATTTCCCGAGCTCCCCCAGTCGAGCTGAAGATGATCTCATCCCTGTGGCCATTCGCGGTCTGGGGAATCGACTTGGTTGGCGCCCTCCCTACTGGAAAGGGAGGGGTCCGTTATGCGGTGGTGGCTATCGACTACTTCACCAAGTGGGCAGAAGCAGAACCCCTGGCAACAATCACTTCAAAAAGAGTCCTCGAGTTTGTGGTCAAAAGCATTATCTGCCGATTCAGGTTGCCAAAGAAGATCGTATCAGACAATGGAACGCAGTTCGACAGCGACCTCTTCGCCGAATTATATGAGAGGCACGACATTGTAAAAAGCTTCTCCTCTGTGGCCTATCCCCAGGCAAATGGGCAGGTCGAGGCCGTCAATAAGACGCTAAAGGCGAGCCTTAAGAAAAGACTGGACGAAGCCAAGGGAGTCTGGCCAGAACAGCTCCCTCAGGTATTCTAGGCATACCGGACCTCACATCGAACGCCGACGGGTCATACTCCTTTCTCCTTGGCTTTCGGGAGTGAGGTAGTCCTTCCTGTCGAAGTAAAGGTAGCCTCACATAGAGTCCAGGCATTTGACCAGGACCGCAATTACGGATTGCTCTGCGCGTCCCTTGACCTGATTGATGAAAGACGAGAAGATTCACAGCTACAGCTCGCGCATTATCAGCAAAAGATCACTCGTTATTTCAACTCAAAGGTCAGAAAACGCACCTTTGGCATTGGCGACCTGGTCCTCAGAAGAGTCTTCTTAGCCAGTAAGGATCCCAAAGACGGAGTGTTGGGGCCGAACTGGGAAGGGCCCTACCAAATAACCGAGGTCATAAAAGAAGGAACCTACAAGTTAGCTCGGCTTAATGGAGAAGCAGTCCCATGAACTTGGAACGCTATCCATTTGAAGAAATATTATCAATGATACCTTTGTAAGGCTTAATCAGAAAGGCCATCTTTTGTTTATTAAGTAATGAGAATTAAATCTTTCTTCATTATTGTGTATATTTGTGGATGTAGTGTCAAGTAACCACGAAAGACCCTTTCCTAATTACTTGGGGGGCATATGTCCTGGATATAACCAGATCATCCTAAAGACTTAGAAGTTAATTCAAATTGATTGATTGATGTTTTTCTTAAAAAGCACGAGATATCGATTAAGGATTAACGCGAACTAAGCTGTGTCCTGGATATAACCAGGTCGTCCTAAAAAACTTAGAAGTTAATTCAAATTGATTGATCTATGTTTTTCTTAAAAAGCACGAGATATTGATAAAGGATTGACGCGAACTAAGTTTTCAAATTAATGTCCTGGATTCAACCAGGTCCTAAAAAACTTAGAAGTTAATTCAAATTGATTGATCGATGTTTTTCTTACAAAGCACGAGATATTGATACAGGATTGACGTGAACTAAGTTTTCAAATTAATGTCCTGGATTCAACCAGGTCCTAAAACTTAGAAGTTAGTTCAAAATTGATTGATCGATGTTTTTCTTAAAAAGCACAAGATATTGATAAATGATTAACACGAACTAAGTTTTCAAATTAATGTACTGGATACAACCAGGACTTAACTCTTAGAAGTTGGTTCAAGATGGTTAATAGATGTTTTTCTTAGAAAAGCATAAGATGTCAATCACAACACCAATAGAAACTAAGATTATTACCAAAACCATAGAAGAGAAATGAGATAGAGGCAAAAAGATGTAAATCAATTAAAAATAAAGTTGAAGAAATCAATTGTCTCGAGGTTAAAAAACCTCATCACATAAAGTAACAAAAAATCAATAAACGATAAAGGAGAAGGAGAAAATTCCTAGGCCCCGCCGGGTTGCTTTGTTGAAGTCACCACCTCGCCGTCCTGCTCGGTTGCGGCCGGAGTTTTCCCGGTCTCGGAGGGCACCTCTTGTTGGAGGCGAGCTTTGAACTTCCCCAGGAAGGACTCCCACGCTTCCATCCCCAAGAAGGAAAAGTCACCATCTGGGTTGAAGGCCCAGCAATGGTACAACACGTTCTCCATGGAGGTGATGGAGGTCGCCTTCTCCGCCGCAAGGGCAGCCTTAGCTTCTTCAAGTTCCACCCTCGCGGCATCCAGGGCGACCTTGGTGGACTCAGCCTCCAGTAGCTTAGGTCGAGATGCGTCCAGCTCAGCCTGCATGGTTGCCAGGGCGTCTTTGGCGTCCCGTTCCTGTTTCTGGGCAGTCGCAAGGGCGGCCAGGGTAGTCTGATGCTCGCTCCTCATCTCTTCGAGCCTAGCCCTGGATTGGGATATGCTCCGGTGAAGAGCCAAAGTCTCCTGCGAGAAAGAAAAAATGTGTAAGGCAGATTCCTTAGAGATAAAGCAAATGAAAAGAAACGAATGGTAGAGCTTACTTATCGTGAGGGTCATCCCCAATGAAGACTCCATCACGTTCTTAGGACTCCTCGTCTTGATCTCCCGCAGGTCCCTCGGGGTGGCGTTGTAATAGTGGTCCACGGTGTAGCTCGCAGTCTCGTAGACCGTCCCCCGAAAGACATGGGGGATTTTCTCTAAGGCCCAGGGGTTGACCAAGACGTGCACCTCGGGGGGCGTAGTTGGCAAGGTCCCAGCGGCCACCTCCTTTTCCCGAGCAAGTGTAAAGAACGCCCTACACTAATACTAAATAAAACATTCACATAACATTGTTTATAAAAGAAAACCACTTATTATCAAGGTCTCAGTGGGGACTTGCTTAAAACCATGCAAGTTGGCGCCAATAGTATTAAAAGAAAACATGAGATTTTATGCAAAGTTCAAAAGAAGCAAAAGTTTAAATAACTAAGTCCCACTGATAATTTGGAAAGTCTCTTAAAACATAACATAATTTAAATGGCGTTCTAAGATGATCGTTTTTCCGTCCATAGGATGCCCCACGCCATACACCCCACAACGATAGAACTCCTCACGTCACCACGCGTGCCATAAAGAAATCCTATTTGCTACCTGGAAGGGAAAGTAAGGGGGTGAGCTAAAAGCCCAGCAAGGAAGTACAAACAATAAGCAAGTAAGGATACAACAAATACAAACACTAACGTTCATCTAAAACATCATGGCATATCATAACATTATCTTAACATAACAACATAGCATATCATAACGTTATCGTAACATATCATCATAGCATATCATAACGTTATCGTAACATACCATCATAGCATATCATAACGTTATCGTAACATATCATCATTGCATATCATAACGTTATCGTAACATATCATCATAGCATATCATAACGTTATCGTAACATTTCATCATAGCATATCATAACGTTATCGTAACATATCATTTTATCACATTCATACAGCATTCATAATGAACATGGGCCGCTACTTGTCCATGTCACCCTATGAGGTAAACAAGAGTCTCTAGTCCTTGAATAACCTCAGCGCGTCCGCCCTAGGAGTTACGTCTTTATATCCTTAGTAACACGGGTTACATCTTTATATCCTTAGCAACCCGTTTGATGTGTCGCGTTCATCATGCTAACATCCATTCATAAACATAGGAGTTACGTCTTTATATCCTTAGTAACTCATTTGATGTGTCGCGTTCGTCACGCTAACATCCATTCAAAAGCATATCATATTCATACAAGCCAACATATCATCACATTATGGCATTCATAATTCATAACAATTCATTCATACAACAGCCTTACCATTCATAGCATAAAATCATAGAATCTCACTACTACAAAATTGACATGGGACGATGGTTTTAAACCGTCGTATGGACTCTCGTACGTCGGTTCTAATACCATCATCCCATGCAATGTCATGCCATGTAAATCATGACATGACAGTTTAAATAAAAGCGTCATCTCTTGTCGTGAATGAGACGATGGTTCCTATACAAGCGTTGTCTCTTGTGGTACATGAGACGACAATTTCTGTGCAAGCGTCATCAACTGCAGTAAATCAGACAATAGTTCCTACTCAAGCATCATCCTCCTACAGTACATGAGATGACAATTTATGTGCAAGCATCGTCCCCCGCAATACATAAGACGACAATTTTGTGGAGACCGACGTCCCATGTAGAATATGAGAATTTTTTCAATTCTCTATTTTCAACCACTATATTCATTCATAATTTCCTGTGTAATTACAACATAGCTCAGACAGAATCAACAGGCAGAAATAGAACTCAGTATGTTCCAAATCTAAAAATTACAAGATCAAAATATACATTTTATGGTATGTTTGAGTTTTATGATACATTTTATGGTATGTTTGAGTTTTATGATACATTTTATGGTATGTTTGAGTTTTATGACATTTCTTACTCTATGTTTGAGTTTTATAAGACACATTGATCTTACTTTATATCTTTAAATGTTATAAAATTATTTTTTTAATTAAATATGTGAGGCGTACGCCACTCACAAAAACAAAACACCTTGAGGCGTATTAGTGGTATTTTAAACATTGCTTGCTACCAATGTATCAGTCCAAGTGTGACAACATATTCATTGCGATATCATTTATAGGAGTATTGTCATTAAAATTTTGAAGAGAAAACATTAAAGTATAAAAGTAAATCAAACAGAAAATCGGACAGCAAATACCCTAATTTACTAGCTTAGCCATATATCACAATCAACACAAACAAATCAAACAACACACATGTTTTCATCCATATATCACGGCAGCACACAAAATTTTAAGAATCTACTTCACTAATACATGCAAGTTTTCAACCTTCCGTTATCACCGCAGCACACAATTATAATCCCAGAACCTACTTCACTATGGATGAATATTTAAGATATTCAAACTCCTCTAAAATACACATGTATAATATTAAAAAGAATAAAAGAATAATAATACTACTGCCAGCAAATGTACCTAATAATCGCCCGCATGATGACGACACATCGCTTGCCAGGTGATGAATAATTGCTTTAAATAGAAAAGTTTCAATATAATGGATTAGATCTAAGGATGATATGCATATTATATAAACCTAGCTATCTATACTTGCGATGTTAATCGAAATTTATAACAAAATAGGTCTAATATGCAATCAATTTTTTTATTACTGTTGTAAAAGGAAAAAAAAATGCAATTATGACAGCTAAAGGTAGATGCAGGTACTAAACGAGTGATAGATTGACTTAGTTACTTATTTGCTTATTACCATGGGACAAATGATTTTCTCATTTTCTGAATGAAATGTATAGGGGTCAAACAGAAGCTTCTCTATCCGTATACAATAATTCAAAATATTTTACCAAGTAAAATAATTTGATAGGGATGAATGATCTTAAATTTAATAATAAAATGTTAACAAGTGGAATATTTTTGTCTTATTGATTGCTTTTAAGTTATTTGAATTGATCAATCAATATATCTATATATATACAGAAAAATATTATTATAAACTATAATATATATAGGGCACACATATGGATAGTGTGAAACACGAGGAGCTCATTAGGAAAACCTGATTGAAAAAGATGTGGAATTTGAAAGTACTATTGAGGAAGTTGATGTGTTACACCAATTAAGAATCTTTGTATAGTTTTTAAGTTGTAGAACAATGGGTAGCAGCCTAGTCCAGCCACTCCATATGAAAACTATGTCTCAACTATACTTTTATTTTGTAAATGGATTAATATATTTCTTGACCAATATCATATATATTATTATCATTTCCCCCACCTTCACCAAAATTCTAATTATCTCTCTTAAATATGCTATATTAATATTATACTCTTCTGGCAGGGCAAGCACAAACTGACAGGCATCAATACATCAAAGTTGTATCATCATGCATACCATTTTAGATATATATCTTTATAGTAATCAGATCAAAAAAGAATCTTAGCCAAAAAAAAAAAAAATAAACAAAAACAAAAAAGGAAAGGAAAGAAACAGAGAATGCACTGCATGTACTCTAAATTTAATTTGATGAACTTTGAGGAGTTCCAATGATTAATAATCATTGGATTAACTCAACCATTGATCTAACAGTTATGGGGTGGACGAGATGCAAAATCTACTCCTATATATTGATAGACACACACTCTTATATTATTCAGTATATTAGCAAGAAATAACATTATAACTAGCTAGCTAGAATAACAGGGTACAAAAGCTTACACCATGGGTTACATATATGCATGGTTAAGAAAAATACAATTAATAATAATAATAAAAGGAGGTGAAACTAAATAATATGTATATATATGTGTGTGTAGGATTAATTTAATTGTCAACGATGAAATCGAAATCGAACACTGAAATAATCTGGCATGTATAGATGAAAACACATAGTTGCAGCTGAGCATTAAGTTTCAATTGTCTCATTGGTCATAATCCAATGAAAATGGCCTAGAGAGCTGTCGAAGAGATTAATCAACTTAAAGGGACTGATAACTACAATATATATACTTTGTTTAGCATGCACGAAAACTATATTCAGCTTATATATATATATATATATACTAGTTAGAATGTACGTGCAATGCACGTTATGTTTTGCACTACATATGTTTGAATTTAAAACAATTTAAAACAGAAATATTTAAAAATTATATGATTTCCATAATAAATATTAAATATGTGAAATAATGAAAATATATTACATGCTATTAAAAGAAAAATGTTGTGTTAATATTTAAAAGATTTAGTTAGGTAATTTATAAACTAAGACGAAGATTCAACAACTGGTTGCAATTCTTGAATAGAGTAGACATTAAAATTCTTATATTTTTGTTGCTTTAACTTTTCTGGATCAGCATAAAGTTTTTTATTTTTTGGAGCAATATAACAAATCAATTCTCTCTCTCTCTCTCTCTCTCTATATATATATATAGAATCCCTTTTTTGGTTTTAAAAATAGGAGCAATATAACAAATCAATTTTGGTTTTATATAGCAGATTTTGGTTTTAAAAATAGGAGCAATATAACAAATCAATTCTAAAATACTATCAAGTTTATTTAGAGAACATGATTTTTAATAATTTTTTTAAGAAAGAACCAATCAATCAAAATTATTAACAAAAGCAACCATTTGCATAAAATGAAAAAAGGTATTTTCTTCCCCCAAGTCTTCTAGTTCTTCCTAGTTCATTGGTACCATCTATGTTCATGAGGTTTCAGCACCACCTAATTGGCTAGTTCCTCCTCTTCACAATCTTCTTATCTACAAAATTCTTACCTCATTGTTGGCCTTGGCCAATGTTTTGCAGGCCTAAATGTTATTAACTCGATAGCATCGCCAATTTCCATGAAGATCCTAGCTTCATAGAAGCAACCATCAGTACATTGCAACGTCAAATTGTAATGCACTCCTGCAGCCATCCCAGATAACACACTCAGAACCTTGCTAAGCTTCAAATCAGCACCCTGCATGCATGCATATATAAAAGATAAGAAAGAAAACATTTCAAGAAAATTCATAAAAAAAAATAAAGTTTCATTTATTTTAAAGCAAATATCAAGAAATTATTAAGCCAACAAACCTTGAGCCTGTTAAATTCAGCAACTGCTACAAGAGATGCTTTCCAACCCCCTTCATCATCAGCAGAGTGCACATTAAACGCAAGCCACTGCCTTCTGCCTTTAGGAAGGTAATCAACATGAAGACCCTATACAAATAAGAAAATATTAGCAAGTAAGATATCAAGTACAATTGACACATATATATTTATATATATATATAGAGAGAGAGAGAGAGGTGTGCTTTAAATAAAGAGACAGAGTAAGAGATAATACATCAGTGAGTTTCAGTTGGTTTACAATAATTAACAAATCTTCTTCAAAATCTTCTGGCTGATCTGGGTAGGGGTAGATGGGCTTGGATTTTGGTGTTGGGTAAGGTTTCCCATCCCAATAAGGATCAATAAAATAATATTTTTTATTATTATTACTATTATTCCCTGCTACCAGTACCACCTCTTCTTCCATGTTGTTTCCATTCACCTCTGCCATCTGTCATGGAACCACAAACAAAGTCAGAAGAAACCAGCAAAAATAGATTAGACAGACAGATTAACAACTATAATATTTTTCAATTAATTATTTCAATTTCAAGGATTGACCTCCTCTCAATCAAAATAAACAATCAATGCCAAAACCACACCCAAGGACTCCAACTCAACAAAACATCCATTTTTCTCGATCTGAGAAGAAATTGATGCACTTTACATTCACATTCACCTTGAGCCAGATGGGAACATATCTAGCCTTATTTGAAAGTAGACAGAAACTCAGAGGGATACTTGGTGGGGTTACTCAAAGAAATGGAATCTACACAAGGTAGACTTAAAAACTTAGTAAAATAAGTTTTGAATTTTTTAAAAGGATTCCAAAGTTGATAAGAATCATATTCCTATAAATCTTATATGTATATATATAACTTGAAAATAATAACACCAAAGCATTAACTCAATAGTAGAAAACAGATAAGCAAATACCCTTCCCATTAACTAACACGCCCCTCCAAGAGTTCAACAAATTCAATATTATCCTCTAGTCTTTTAAAGTGAATATACGCTCTAAATAACCAATCCTTCTAAAATTAATAAATAAACTGGATTCACTGGTCAATGTTCTTTTAAATTGCACAAACACAAACTTTCCACAAACATACAACAATATAAAAGTCCTAACTCACCTTTCACCGACACTGATTCAGTACACAAATCAAGATAAAGTCCTTTACCTGTAAAGATTAAAGATAGAAATTAGTATTCAATACCCTAATTAACCACAGCCATAGCAAAGAAATTAGTAATATATGACACACAATAAATAATATACTTAATTAATTGAGGTGGCATATGCATTTCTCAGCCACTGGTGCATTAATCTCTAACACAAACAAACCAATTATTGATTGGCCCAACTTACTTTTGCAGATTTTCACAAGTTTTAATAACTTGTTTTCTTAAATCTTAACTACCAATAACATTTAAAGACAAACTTAACACAGAAGGACAGACACCTATTAGAACTCCAATCAATTTTCCTTTTTGTGTAAAAACTCATGAAATTTTATATCTGTCTCACATATGAAAACACATAACCACCATGAAATATAAGATGAAATTATCTTTCAGTCCTAAATTCTCATTTCCTTGCTTTTATCATTTCCTTCATTATATTTACAAGTCATACACAACATGCTTAATTTTTTTTTTTGAAGAAAGAAAAATATCCTTAATTTTGATTACCAAGAGCAGCTATTTCATAACTTGTTTTTCTGCATTTTACAAGAATGACTGACAAAAAACATTAGCTTCTAATAGCTCTTGAAACAAACATATGTACTTGTATGGTACAGTATTAGAAACATGCATATTCAACAATGGCTATGAAAATGGTCGCTCTACCAGATCGACGTAGTGATTCTCATACCCTTTCACTTCAACAAGGGGAGGAAGTCTTCCCTGAGATGCATATCAAAAAAAATATATATATATATCAGCAAATCGAACTCAGCATACAACCTACCAAAATATCAGCCCTCAAATTAACGAGGCAAAAGGAAATTAGCGAGGGAAAAAAGAAAATCATTAGCACAAGGATATACGCCTGAGAGGTGAGACATTACTCGTTGAGACTGAAAATTACAGTCTCCCTCTATCCCAGCATTATCTAGTAGTTTTGACCTAAATGCCAGCCAAATCCTCTTCATAGTTAAGAGTATTGACTGCAGTTAACAGCATCTCCATTCCTCCACCTTTATCCGATCCCATGATTCCTTTACTTTTCCACTTTCCATGATTTTCAAATGTCACTATTCTTCCACTGCGTTTCTTTTTCTGTTTGTTTTCAGAATTCTCATATGCCCTTTTTCCTGTCCTTATTGCGTGCAATTTATCTGCACACGATATGCAAAACCACTGTCCCTCTGGAAAACTAGTAAGTTCTGGTTTCAGACAATAGATATGGTACGCACAATCGCAGCCATCACATATAATGATATCATCATCATCTTTATTAGTAAGACAAGATCTGCACAAGCAAGACGGGCAGTACCAGCCAGTAGTACCATACTATTTTAGCTGCTTTTTTGTCAAACACCTTGCATGATAGAATTTAAAGGGGCAGAATTGATGGTCACATATTTTTACCTTCTCGTATCTCACTGTCACAAATTTTACAGCGTTCTATCCTTTCACTCTTTTTTAATGCTTTTTCTTCACCTGTACCACATTTTGAATCATCACCCAGTTCAAGTGCCTCTTCATTTGTACAAGAACTTCCATTACCAACACCCTTAACCACAGTCTTATTCATCCTCTCACACACCACACAATTTTCACGATGTGAACGAATTCCACAGGCAGTGCAAGCAGCACAATACCAACTTTTTGGGGGAATCTCTTCAACAGCTGGTTCAATGCAGGATATGTGATACATCTCCTCACATGAATCACAAACTAGGCAGTCCCTCCCATCTGCTTTGTATCCACAACGCCTACAAGGGCAAGTTCTGTATTCACAACAATCCTCTCCCCGATCCACCTTAGTGTGAGCGTCAGATTCCCAGCGGCAGAACTCTTGTTTTCCATCTTCAGATGCGCTGTGAACTAAAACCCCCACCTGCTTACTATAGCAAGAATTCGAAAAATTAGAGAGGTTTTTCGCAAGAGAAACCATCTCAGCACCAAATGCTTGAAGCTTTCCCCAACCCTATTGAATATCTGAATGGAATAGCATAGGAGAATGGTTGTAGGCTCCAGCTTTCATCCTTGAGTTTATAAGAGTAACGTCAAAAAATCTGTCAATCTTCATTTCTTGGAAGTTTTCTAACAAAAGCTTGTAGAGTGAGGAAAACTTTTCTGATGTTAGAATATCAAAATAAGTATGATGACACATCTCAGTGACTAAGCGATGATTTAAGCTATCTAAATGTCCATTGGATACAACCCCCACTTGCCCACTAGCTTCTTTCTGAAATCCTTTTAAGAGACTATGTGGTTGTGAACTGCACCTCTCTCTATTCTCAATGTGATGATCACACTTAGCTCTTGCTACATGATTAATATCAGGAAAGAATTCAAGTGCATCTTGAATGCATCCATGCATACCACCTTCACTCTCACTTAAAGACTGATATATATGCTCCAAAACAATTTTCCAAGGCCTCCGTGAACAATTTTTCAAACCATCCATGCAGAGGCAAGTTTTCTTATGCTCACAAGTATTTTCTACGAAAACGCCTTGTTGTTCTTTGAAAGGTTGTTGCCCTCAGTTTGGTAAAGGTAAACAAAAGGTAAACAAAGTCCAATGATACTCAGAGAACCAACAACGAGTCACACATACATTCAAGTATTATACATAAATAATCTAATAGAAATTTATTTCATATCCAGAAGTAATAAATTATAAGTCCGATCAACTAAACAAGGACGAAAACAAACATATTAAAACTAAATAAATAAAGGGAGAGAAAGAGAAAAGAAAAAATACAAAATTTTATCATCAGCTATTATGTAAAGCATAAATTATAAAGGGAAAGAATCAAAACCTTGAGTGAATTATAAGAATGCCATACCTGGGCTCAAATTCCTTGATTTCAGCAAGCTCACTCCCACAAGTATCTGTCCATTGCACTTTCCTTCTTTCTGTGCCAGGTATATCACCACTGCATTCCACTATTTGTTCCCATGGTAAGACGAATTTTTTAGTCAACATTGTTATAGTGTAAGTACTATATATATGCTTATATATTGAACTGGTAATATTGTGTCTTCATGACCTGTTTTTGCAGTGTTTTACAACCATTACTGGCTACCTTTCATTCCGCTAGGGGTAAGATTAAAACTTCACCAAACTATATTTATACTTGTTTTATAACATATATTTGTCTTATTAACCTTACTCAACACACCAGCCCATAAAAAGCTACTTACAAATAATAACAAAACAGAGAAATACCCGAAAAACAATTCATCTTAACATCAGTCAAATTGTAGACAAAAGTAGAACAAGTTATCTATGAACAAAAATAAAATCTGGGAATTTTGAGAGTAAGCACCTCAGTACTTTACTTTGAAATTTTATAGAATAACACAAAGATAGATACAGAGATGCTAAAAAAGAAAAAAAGAATGAAAGAAACACAAATGGAAGATACTTAATAGAAATTACGATCTTGATTTCTGCCCATAGCTTTACCGTAATTTCTTCTTCTTCTTTCTTTACAATACAAAGACATACAATGGTACAACATGAGTCAATACCCTTACAAATTCAAATTTACAGAGAAGAAGCCCCAAATAACCAAACCTATTATCAGACCCAGAACAGAACTTAACTATTTCCCACATATAATAAATTCACCACAAATAACAACCAAGAACAACCAAATATGCTAATGCCGGAAATCACCAAATCTGAAAGAATGTCGTTTGAAAGAGATGCTTACCCAGATTTCCCCAAACACCGGAAGTTCTTGCTTCCCCAAATCTGTCCAAAAGTTATGCCTTTGCCGTGCTCAGAAAATTAATGAGATGCTCAGATGCAGAGACAACAATGTTTGTCTCGTTCGGCACTTCATTGACAGGGACGACGAGCAGCAGCAGAAGAAATTGGGGGAAAAAAGAAGAAGAAGAAATCGGAAAAGAGAAACAAGGTCAGAGGAAAAATAAAATAATATCTTTAGTTTTTTTACTTTTATTAAATAAAATCTTATTATAAAATCAATTTCTTTAATTTCCTTTTGGCCCCAAATTTCAAAAATCACCTCTATTAAGTCCTTTACTAAATTCATTTTATTTTTTAAAATCCCCATTTTTAATTAAATAATATTTTAATCCAATAATCTTGACTAATTAAAACTCTTTCTTTTAATCCCAAATATTATAATTAAATCATAATTTATTTTAAATCTCACAAATTTTAGGATAAACCTTTCATCCAATTGGATATATATATTATTATTTATCCAAATAAATGATAATATAAATTTAGAGGGAAATATTTCTTTATAGTCTCAAAATTGGTATTGATTAGAAAATTCGTATTGTATTAGACAACAGTTTAAGTAGAAATGTTGTCTCATGTTAAAAATAGGCATGTTACAACAGTCTCATTCGAATTGTCGTTTCATGTGAGTTTTAATTTGCATGGCACAATAGTTTGTGAGCGACTGTTGTATCATGCATATTTTTAACATGACACAATAGTTCTACTACAAACGTCATCTCATGCATGTCGCCTAAGTACAATTTTGTAGTAGTGTCTATCTAACTTCCTTACCTCAGGTCCGAGCTAAGAAATTTCACAACCTCTCAACGAGCCTATACCATAACCAAAACAACGTTTCTTAGGTTCATAAAATTACTATTTTTCCCTTCCATACAACTCATGTGTGCATGGGCCATGCACACATAATAACAGTTACACATAACATGCAATTATTCTTAACTACACATAAAGCCATAAAGGATAATGCTCATTTTACCTATTTTACATGCATGATCTTTCTATAAAAACCACATGGTTGAATAATAAACCTAATTTTGGACGTAAAAGTGGATTTGCATGTAACATGCATACGTGGGAACATTGTGTAATTGTGACGTTTTAGAAACGATAATTCTACATGTCTTACTTCTATCGTTTTTTTAAAAATTAATAGACTTATAACATGCTTTATTTTTCTTAAAATTTCTAGGTTGATTAAATCTCTCAAAACATTATTTTATAAAATAATTTTATTTAGCTTAAAAAATGTGATAATTTCATTTATTATTCTCAAATTACAAAGAAATAACAAAAGCTTGGAATTAATTAAAATACCTATGATTAATATGTTTCTTTAGAAAAATAAATTTTAACATTGGTTAATTGTGTTATATAAATGATGTGAGAAAAATATATTTTTAAGTGTGGGAAAAAAATATATTTTTATTTAAATTATTTAAGACTTAGTTTTATGTAACATAAACCCATATGTGACGATTAAATAATCATTTTTAACTTTTTAAACCAAACTTTCAGCCACTATTTAATTTCTTTAAAAAATCACAAATAAATTGATTCTAAATATTTTTCTCAATCAAAATAAAGAAAAATCATAACTTATCAAAATATGCATTCATACCATATTAAAACACCACTTTTAATATTACCATAATTTAGGGTATTAATTTTATTTCAAATACTCATCAAATTCATTTTATTGAAACACTTCACACATTTTTTTTTTTACAAAAATTCCAGCAACTATTTTTATCTTTAAAAATCACCATATTCAACTTATAACCTCATATTTTTCTAAAAATACAATAAAAATTCTGTAGGTATTTATTTGAGTAAAATATCATTTTATTGGTACTTAAAATACTCTTTTTAATTTCATAAAATTAACATAACATCAAGGACATTACTTATGCATGCAAATCATTTTTTTTATCAAACTTTTACCCAATTATTTACAAAAATCAGCAATCTTAATTTCTCATGAAATACATCTTTTATCCCAAAATTTTTACATAAAATCATACATGCCCAAAATCTCATAATACTCTTATTATATACATAATTCTAAGAATATTACTAACATATTCACATGCAATCTTATAAAACTCATTTTTCTATTCCATTGAATCTACACATGAAATCCAACAATATAACAATGGCAATAACATACATTAATTTATAAACACCATATTTCGTACATGCCTTTATAATAACCCTAACATATTTCTATCATTTCTCCTTTTATGCATATCAAGATTCATTGGTACAAAAATCACATACATCTTATCATATTTCTAAAATCATCATTATTTCAAAACACACAAGAAAATACATATGATTGAACTTTTTACCCCTAGGCCTAAACATTTAAGAGCCACCATAAAACATCACAAAATTCCCATGTACCTTCACATAAAACCTAGTATGCATCCCACAATTTGCTACACGCCACTTACTTGCCCCTTTTGTATTTTATTTATTTATTTTCCTATCAATTAAATAAAACTACTCAATAATATCCAATAAATGGCAATTATAAAATGTGTAGAAAATCCACACATGTGCATCTTATTACCATATGCTTGCACACACTAAATCACTAGGGTGCATCACTATCTACCATGCACCTTAGTGCATTCAACCAAATCTCACATAATCACATTAATTGTCACACTTATTTAAAATGTAACACTAATAGTAAAATAAACATGTTACACAATTATTCACTTATTAAAATAAATAACCAAACAAACAATTAACAAATTTAAATTCAAAAAGGTTATACCAAACAATTCTAACAATTAAATCAAACAAACAACAACTAAATAAAATAAACAACATTTAAATAAAACAATTCATCACACTTAACATTTAAATAAAATAAAACACAAAATTTAAATAATCTAAAAAAAAAAATTTGGTGCACTACAGCAGGGATGGGAGGTCACGGTGGAGGTGGAGCCATCTTCTCTGCAGCAGGAGGGGGTGGAGGCACCTTTTCAATGGCAGAAGGGCCTCGGTTTTTCCCCTTAACCGGGGACTTAGAGGATGTCCCAACAGCCTTCTTCGTCAACCGGAGCCTCTTCACCAAAGGCCCGGAGGGAGGATTTCCCCCCTGGAACATGGCTCGCAAGTTGTCATCCCCGGCCTGCGACATCTCTGTTGAAACAAAGACAAAGCATTAATATACATGTAAAAATATTTGTGCCAAAAAAAAGAGAGAAAGAAAACAGAGCTCAAGTATGTATTGAAAGGGGTACTACCCTCCAAGCTAGAGGAGGAATCTATGGTCACGACCTCCGGCCCCGGAGCTTCAGCAGGGGAGTCTAAGATAATGACTTCGTGAGCTAGAAGAGGCTCTGGGTCCGAATTTGCCTCGGGACTGGACTCTTCTACGTACTACCTAAGACCCGGAGCTACTACACCCTCCAAGAGGGAGGGCCACGACCTAAGATTGGTCTCGTACTCCTCGAAGAAGGCCAACCTAAAGGCCAAGGTATTATCTACAACTATAGTACCCCTAGGGCGGCTCATGTCATAGCCTAGCACGAGCTGGTCGACGCATTGGAGTAGGGTGATGTCGCGGTCTGGGTCATTTTGGTGGCGATGAACGGGTTGGCTGGGGTTAAACCTAGCAAGTCGTAGGTCGGCTATGGCCCTATCTAAATCCCTAAACAAATAAGGATTACCTTGGCCGGAGGGGCCGGCTGCTGCCCCGGACTGGGCCCTCTCCACGTTTACTTCTTGGGCAACCTCCAGAGCCCATTTCCGCCGCACGAGGGGCACCTCGTCCTCCTCTTCCTCATCCTCGCCCGCGGCCTCCTCCTTGGGGATGGGCGCCATCTCGCGAGCAGCGGGGATGGTCCGCGGTCTCCTCAAGGCCAGAGTCTGGCCCGGAGAAATTAACTTACACGCCAGCATCGTCTCGTCGGACACGAGGTGACGATAATCCTTTTCACTTGGGGGGAGCCCTGCCAAGGTCTCATATTGCCCCCAAGGGTCACTGACTTGGTCGTCATCGCGAAAATGGCTGCATGATAGTTTCTAAGTCAGGAACGAATAAAAGAAGCTAATTAGCAATCAACTTACGAGCTGAGAGTAGAAGGTACTTACGAGGACGGTTGAAGTAATGGTGTTCGCAGTTGCGAAACCCCTTGGACATAAAAAACTGGTCCTTAAAGTCGTTGGGGTGGCTGGGCAGGTCGATGACCGCAGCCGAATTTGGAAAATGGGTCAGATAGTAGAACCCGTCGCCTCGCCCCCACTGCTCCGGGCTAGCCTTGACGCAGAAGAAGTAGAGGATGTTCGCCGGCGTGGGGACTTCCCATTCCTGCTTTAGGAATAGATACTTCAACCCCGCTAACAGACGATATGAGTTAGGGGGAGCTGGAAAGGAGCCATCTTCATGTAATTTAAAAAATCCACGAAGTACTAGTCCAGCGAAAGGAAGGCCCCAGCCTTGAGGTGCTCGTCGCTCCAAGCGGCGTACTCCTCGTCGAGCGGCGCGCAGCTCCGCTCACCTTCAAGGGGAGGTCGGGCGTCTAAGGTGCCCCTACCTATCTCAATGTTATGGGAAAGGAAGATTTTATTCACTTTCCCCTGGGTGGTGACCTTCGAGGTGATCCTCTCGGCCTCGAAGAAAGCGTCGGGCCCCACCTCGACCTCCTTCTCCATAGCTGGACCGAAGGCGGGGATCGGGGAATCCATGGCCACCTCCTTTCCCTTGTTGGCTTGCTGGGAAGACGAGCTGCCAGCACTCTTCTTGGGTGCGCTCTTCTTTGGTCCTATCTGGTCGCCTAACGAACAAAAGAAGAAAATTTAGAAAGGGCGACCTAAGCATAAGAAAGAATCTAGCGCGAAGTGTTTCCTTTACACGGGCTGAGGTAATCTCAGCCCGTGGAGAGTGAGACCAGGCAGTTCTATGAACACACGCCTGTGCTCCCAACGGGTCCCCGATTACTCGGAATTCGTGTGTCAGAAGGGTCAGAGTAAAAGTTTGCCTTGGAAGGAAAGTTTCAGTAGGCAAACAGTGCAAAACCGCCTGTGAAGCGTGCCCCCTAAGATACCCGATTTTTGCACCCTGAGAACTGGTTATTCGAAACAGGCATAAAAAATTTTTACCCAGAAAATCACCCCAGAAAGTGTATCCTATGAGTCGTACTCCTAAATGATTTTTTCTTACGGTCGATGCCCCTAGGATAAAAACCCACGCATAAAATACCAGCAAAAAACAAGAAACCTACTGCATGCGGTTAAAGAGAAAGTTTACCTAAGTAACAGCAAAGGAAAACATTTAAAACATGCACAAACGGAGGACTTACGGAAATGTTTTGCTGTGATGAGACTGAAAGGGTCGTCTGGGTGGAAATCCTGTTGGGATCGCTGGTACCGGAGTCTCAAAGGAGCTCTTGTGTCTGAATTTCTGGAACGCTGGGAACAGCGACCGTAAGAAAGGAAGGATTTTGAGACTAAGAAGAAAGAAGAAAATGAGAAAATTTGCAATGAACGGGTAGCCCATGCGAAAGGTGGCCAGCCCTTTTATATACGTAAAAGTCCAAAGGAGGAGGGTCGTTGGATCCCCTTGATGTAGGATACGAGGATCACTACTCGAAAGACGAAACGACGGCCGAATATAGGCTAGGCCATTTAATGTGGTTCTCGGAAGACGGACCATCACCAACCACGATGCTCCACGTATTCGATGCCAGCATAATGGGCGGAATGTGAAGAGTCCACAAAGAAGCCTAAAAGCCCCCACTGTGGCCCTAGGTGACGTCGTGTGCCACAAGCAGGGGCTTGGGGGGAAAATGTACGCCCTAAATATCCACGGGCTATTAGTGAGCTGAGAAAGGGCATAATTATATCAGCCGCATGGATGCCACGTACCCGGAGCTGCCATTACCAGGTCCTACATCTTTAGCTCGAGGTAACCAAAGGCTTAATGAGATTACTAAGAGTCGGGTCAGGAGTATGGACACCACGAGCTGAGAGTACATCAAGCTCGAGGTGCGAGCTTGAGTTGGCACCTCTGACCCCTTATAAAGTCAACCACGCAATGTAAACGTGCATATATCAGACATCACGTGTCTGATCCATCCCTGAATCGGACACGCATCATAAACGTGCGTGTTTAGGCACCCACGACTGAGTTGGGCCGTGTGGCCCATTATCCCCCTTACCTATTGATTAGACCACACTTCATTGTCAGGTTTTAGGAATTAATCATGAATGTCACAGAAGTGACATGATGGGTAAGAAGGTCACGGGATGACCTCCCTTGCCAACCCCCAGGTGCCCTCTCCTTATAAACATGGAGACCCTGGGAGTGGCAAGGGGTTGGATTCTATTTTGTAAAGAAATATCCTATAAAGAATATCAGAAGGATAGCAATAATATTGGCTGGTGGACTAGAAGGATTTTAACCTTTGAACCACCTAAAAAGTATTTGTGTTATCATTTTACTTTGAGATCACTCATCTATTACGGTTCATTATTTAGTACTAATCCCACTCTTTATTCTATTAATTATCTGTTGCCGAAGAACCGCATCAACAGATACCTTCAACGTTAATTGTACATAAATTTTTATTATTTTATTTTAATTCATGACAAAACTATTTTCAGGTATTGCCTTTCAACCCAATAGAATATCAAGTTCGTGATGAAATGGGGACCAATTTCACAGTAAATATACACAATAGAACATGTACATGTAATAGGTTTCAAGAAGATGAAATGCCTTGTGGGCATGCAATAGCAGTAATTGCAAAGAGAAACTTGGGAGTGTATGATTACTGTGCAAAGTTTAACAAAACAGAAACTTTGAAAGCAATGTATGAAGAAAATGTTCATCCTTTGCCCCATAAAGATGAATGGAATCTCCCACAACACTTAGACATACCTCCAAAGGCAACAATCCCTGCAGGAAGACAAAGAAAGAAAAGAATAAGATCAAGAGGAGAACCAAAAGTGATAATCACCTGTGGTAAATGTGGCCAACCAGGACATAACAGGAAGACTTGCAGGAATCCACCAATTGACAAGGCAAACAAGCAGAAAAAACAAAAGTCATAGCTTGATATATTACAGCAAAACAACCATATCATAGCTTCATTCATTAAATGAGTGACTTTCATATTCATACATTGTTATTGAGTTTTATAATAACTCTGTTACAAATTCAAATAAATTGAATGATTACACAAAGCATATAAGATTCCTTTTAGAATAAATTGTTGGTTTTTTTTATGTCTGTCAAATATTTATGCAACCAACACCATGAAAACATGTTTTTTAAAAATTAAACATAATATTCTGGGTAAGGTAACCAGTTACCACTTTGTATATAACATGATGACCCAGCTGGGTACCTGGTTATTATATATCAATTGCTTTGTATATCACAATTGCTTTAAATAAGTTGAATATTATTATATAATTATTAAACATGCAATACAAAAAAAAAAACAAGAAAGTAGGTACTTTGCTCTAACATTTGCCACAAAAAAAAAAAGAATATCAAAATCAACAACCACCAAAAGTAACCAGTTAGCCCTTGTATAAAAGACAAAGACCAAACTAAGCACCTGGCTACCATTAAAATATATCAGTTGCTTTAATAGTAGAATATGTATAAAATATAATTATTAAACATGAAATACAGTAAAAAACAAACAAGAGAAACTGGGTACTTTCCTCTAAAAATTATCACAAATAACAAAAACATCAAGCACCAAAAGTACCCAGCTATACTTTTGTATATAAGATAAACACCAAACAAAGTACCTGGTTACCATTAAAATATCCCCGAAAAACTAAGTAAATATATACAAATAAATAACACAAAAAATATCACAAGATATATATAATATTCTTAAGTAACCAAGGTCTTACAATAGTACCAATTTAACATATACAAGTATCAAACTAAATATTGGTAATCATTTCCAAAAGTCAAACATCCTTTCCAAAAGCTGATCTGGTCTAGAGTATAGACAAAATAAAAAAAGTCTAATATCATTTCCTAAAGCTTCATAAATAACCTATGCAGTAGTCTTAAGTGAACCTATGCAGCAGTCTTCCTCCTCTTCTACTTCCTATCCAAAAGCTTTTCACTAAACTCATCCCTAGTCAAATATCATTCTTCTTGTTTCTTCTTCCCATGAAAATACAAGCTAACAACAATGTCTTGGTGAAGCAACTGAGCATCAATTTCTTTTGGCATCTCATTTTCCTTTCTAAGAATTAATTGCTCGGCAAAATACGTTGTAAAAATCCCACAGTCGCTGCAATATTACAAACACATAAAAAACTAAGAACATAAAAACAAAACCATAAACAAACTTAAAAAAAAAAAAATCACCAATCAACTTGTTGAGGAATGCCTCTAGCAATACTCAATTACAAAGCATCATTCTCAGCAACATCATAAGGACTAATATCAATATTTATGTCAAGACGATCATAAAAACCAATCTTCTCCAATAGAAGAGGAAGCATTACAGCAAATGCTCCAATTACAGGTAAACTCAAATTTTCATGCCTCGCCCCCGACATAGAATCATAAACAATGAGCAACCTCCTCTTTATGTCAAAATGTAGCAAAAGCCAATGAGCAAGATCCTTCACATTAACAGGCATAAGAACATGATCAAGTAGATTCCAGTGAGTACTGCAAAATAATGACTTGCCCCTCATAATCTTCAAAGCAACACAGCTATCATCAATGTTCAATGTACCACTGCCTGATTTCTCAAATTTCTCATACATGAACACAATATTTTGGCCAAAACAACTATCAGTAGTAGAGACCCTCCTCATCAAACCTTTGGACAACTTAACCTTTCTCCTCAAATAATACATCATGACATCAATATGCTGCATTTTAAAAAATAAATGCTTATAAGACCATTATGTAGAAACCTGTTACCACTTACAACAAAACATAATCAAAAAACAAAGGGTAACCAGTTCCAACCAGCTGCACAACAAAAATAAAAAGTTTGGGTAACAAGTTACCATCAGCTAAACATCAAAATTATACATTTGGGTAACCAGTTACACAAAGCATTGCAACAAAAAAGATGACTGTGGTAACTAGTTACCCCAGCTAAACTACTAGATTATACATTTGGGTAACCAGTTACACATCATGGAAACACAAAAAAAGATTGTGGGAACTAGTTACCCCATCAAAACAGAGAAATATCGAATTCAAGCACATCAAAGAATTTTTTTTTTAAATGAGAAACATAACATAAAAAGAAAAGAAACTCACCGATGAATCTGCAAACTGCCCAGGATAATACAAACGGTAGAACCAAGTCTTCTCGTCAACAAAAATGAAAGTGAAATCGATCGATGGCTCAACCTTGTTATCATCATATTTCTTATACCTAAAAAATAAAAAAACCAAACAATTTTTAGAAAATAAAACAAACAATTTCACACAAAACCAAAAAACAAATTTTAAAAAACAAATCGTACATACTTGTTATTGTGCTTCACTTTAGTTTCAATCCAACTATGAAACTCAGAAGCTTGTTCTTCAGTGTGATTATGACCAAGATCATTAGAAAAAGGACATATATTATCCAATATAGTCTTCTTTCTTTTGTGCTTACCTTCATCTTCATAAGAACCAAACTTTGTCATGACAGGAGACTTGACCACAACACTTGGCTTTGCCTCTCTTTTCTTAGGCAAAATAGCCACAGGATCATACACCCTTGAAGAATCATAGACAAAAATTGACCAATTGCTCTTATCCTCCATATTACTACTATCTTTTGATGGTCTCTCAGTAGACTCATTTATCATCTTCCACATTTCATTTGACACATGAAATGTAGGAGTTAAAGGAGTCTAGCATAGTAACAAAGCTTCATTAGATTGACTCTGCAAAAAAAAAGGGAAAAAATTAAAATTTATAACAAATATAAAAAAACTACTTCCTTAGACAAAATTTGATTAAAACAACATACCTTAACAGGAGTAACAAAATCTGAAGCAATCTTCACAGAATGCTCCAAATCGGCCCCCAACTTTTCACCAACTTCAACATCTTGGTACCCCCCCCCCCCCACACACAAACATCATCAACATAATCCTGTAGAAAAGCAATGAAATATTTAATCAAGATATACAACAAAACAATATAAGAAAAGACAATTACACAATAAACTATTTACTTGAGAAACATGGTCAAAGTCCATTTGATTTTCATAATCTAAATCTCCACCATCAGTTTTGGCAGACATAGCAGACTTAATGTCTCCAAGCAAACTGATAGCTATAGCAAAATCAGCTTCAAAACTTTTCTTCAAAGAACCAAGTTCACCAATAATCAACTTTGCGAAGCTTGAACTTCAGTCAGCTTAACATGTAACTCCTTGATTTGATCTTGAAGCCCCTTGTTATATTGATCCTACATACAATTTAACAAGATAAAAAAAACATTAAAACATAATGACATATAAAAAGGGTTTTAAAAAAATTAAAAAAGGAAAAAAAAAAACAAAAACAAACCTCCAAACGCTTCTTTGGAAGAAAGAGTCCAGGCCTCAACAAAGGCATCTTCGATAGTGGAATGTCGTCACCTATAGGTGGTGGTGTTGGACAGAATACACTTTCAAATGATAAAATGTTCAATATACCCAATTTCTTTTCTTCCGCATTAGGAACGACAATATTGACATCAGACTGCATTAAATTTAAAAAATTAGAATCAAATAAAAATAACATGAATAGTAACAAAAAGCTATAAAAATGAGAAGTAACCAGTTACTTACAAATATAACAGATATAAAAATACAACACAAAACAAAGAGAGGAAAAAAACTACCTTCTCATCTATAAAAACTTTCTCAAGAACTTCTTGATAACTCACACTATCCTTGCTATGCCAATTCAATATCCTTGGAAATGAAGAACCAATCCTCCGACATAAAAACGATGAACAACTTGGAAGGGTCTCGTAAATCCAGATAAGGAATGCAAGAGGAAAACCAAAACACTTGTAACTCCAATTATCAAGAGACCCATCTGCTTTTCTAGGAATCTTCATATAAAGAGCATTCCTCTCTGTTATCCAGATTTCCGGATAGCGTTTAGATTGATGTCCTCGGGGAAGCAGAATTACCAATGTCTTTCACGGTAGGTGACCAGAGCTCGCGGATGGACAGAAAGGCTTCGCCTCTCCCGTTTAGTGTCCGGATTACTCTTTCAAGCAAACACGACACGGAGGCTTGTCGACCCTCTCGGACTCCCGAAGGGGAATCCTTCGGGGAGGCTCCTTCCAGGAGAAGCTCTTCAAGTGGTCTTCGCGGAAACAGTTCCGTGCCTCGCACGGAACTAAACCAAGCGGTCGAGTCATGGAGGAGGCATATTTGGAATGATATCCACCTGACACAGGATCCCGCCTGACACGCCCGACAGGTCAAAGCCGCACACATCCCAGCACGCCTAAGGGTACCTTTTCGCCTACTGTTCCGCTGACAACTTGGAAAAGACGGCTGACTTTGTGTGTTCCCCATACTTTCACGTAAATATACCCACATAGAGTTTTGTAGCCATGCTACTACAGTAATTGTATCCCCTATTTATGGCTGGAGTAATTAAGACTCAGGTACGTAGAGAAAAACCCTAATCCAAAACCCTAGCTATAAAGACCCCTTCATTTTACAAGAAGAAGGACGGCCAACAGATCACATAGCAAAAACTCTACAAAAATCTCTCTAGCTTCATCTTCTTCAAGAGAACCCGAGAGAAACACTGTGAGTGTGTGAAGTTCTTGTACACCAGCCATCTTACTGTAGTCCTTTCCAAGTATAATAACATCGACTCGTGGACTAGGGCTTGTTAACGCCTGAACCACGTAAAAACACTGTTTGTTTAGTTACATTTCAGCACTTCTACAGTTCTTATCTTTTTATTATTCTGTTTGTATTCGTTTCCGAAAAACTCGGTAAACACTCTCCTTTAAAGCAGAGCGCATATAACACCTAGTTCTTTGTCACAAAATTTTGCCAAATGCAAACTTTTTCAACAGGGAAAGCTCACAATCAACCATACCAAAAAACTTATTGTTTACCCTTGTCTCATTCTGGGTCCCAAACATAAAACCAGCCAAAAAGTGGAGAATACCCAACTTCACAACAAGCTCATCTCCCATAGCATTAAAATTGTCTGAATTAAAAAGACTACTAACTTCATTTTTGCTAACTTTGTCATTTGCTTTAACACTAGGGAAAAATTCTTTCCTAAGACCTTTTTTACCATCAGGAAACATACTTAAGTCAACACTACCAGCACAATCTAGCCCAGTGATTAATCCAAACTCACTAATAGAAAACCTCACTACCTTATCACCAAGCTTAAACCAAACTCAAATTCTTCTTTTTCCTGATGAACCTCCCTCATCAAAACACTATGTACAAGCTATGCTTGCCATGCAGTACTTGGCAAATCCAAAAAATGACCAAAAGGAGTCCTTCTAAACATAGCCTTCTGCTTCTTGGTGAAGACTTTTTTTCAAATCAGTTATAACTTCTTATTTATTCCATTGCTGAACCTTACTTCCAAATCGAAACTCTGGTTTGATCATATAATGCATAGCCTGAATAAAATATAACACAAATACCACAAAAAGGAAAATTAAAATAAATAATTACTACAACATTAAAAAAACCATACACATCTAAGGAAACAAGTTACTTTAAAACGTAACCAGTTACATCCTACAAGTAACCAGTTACCTTAAACATTAAACAACAATTGAAAATGAATACACTTGCAGGGTATCTAGTTACATCCTACAAGTAACTAGTTACCTATAAAATTACACAACACATGAAAAAAGCATACAACCTATACAAACCAAAAACATATCAAATATAGAAACAAGAACAGTTAAGAATCACAAATTAATGATCACTTAGAATCATTAAAAACAGACACTCTAAAAAAAGGAACAAATTATTTATCAAAGTAATCGGTTACCTTAACATTTAAACAACATAATTAAAATATCAGTAACCTCAATCGAACCAATTACCTATAACAGAAAGAAATATAAATAAATCACAATAAACAAAAAAAAGATAGAAACTGGTTATTGAGCATATACAAATTTGTTCACTATAAAATGACTAAACACCCAACTAAGAAAAAACAATTCCATTGAACCAGGAAAATAAGAAAACTAAAATACCTGATTGTTTGTCTCATCGATAATCACAGGTCCATAGGGCTTCAATCCTCCCCCAGGACTTCGAGGAGAACGTCGCAATTTTAATGAGGGTCCACCCTGATCATAGGACTTAGAAGAGCCAGCATCACCTCCCTTTTGAACCATTTCTACACAAACAGAAAACACAAAAAAAATCTCAATCATTAAAGTGAAATTACAACCTCCAATCAAGGGTATAATTCATGCAATGCAACATATCTGTATAAAGCCTTTTTCAGAGCAAAAATAGTTGACACTGATTGTTATCCAAAAATCAGGCACGGGTGACGTGGCTGACATTTTTAAACACGTGGCTGACACCTGGCAAAAGGTCCGCTCGACCATCGACCAGTAAGATTCTCCTGACATAACATTTGAAGTTTCTTTACCACCAGCATGGTCGTACACTCCGCGTATTTCAAGATGATCTTGGGTAAATCATAATCAATTCTGAGATTATCTCCGATGATTCGTAATTATCCGATTAATTAGGAGAGAATATCTGTAACAAATTCATGTAATCCTCCTTGAGCCTATAAATAGAGAAAGATAGCTCAAGGAAGGGACTTTTGGCTTTTAGTTGAAGTTATACACTTACAAGAGAATTAGAGCTATTGTATTACGATTGTATTGTTTATCTTTCTCAGGCTTCTGAAACTCAGAGAACCCTAGTTCTTTAATCACTCCTTTGAGAACTCATATCAATAATAGCTTAAGTGGACGTAGGTTATTACCAGTTCTTGGGGCCGAACCACTATAATTTACTGTGTTCTTTACTGTTTTTGTCATTAAATCTATTCCAACACATCTATCCACATAAAGTATTTGACTCCGTGTCAGTTGACCAAAACGAGGGACAACATTCTGGTGCTTTCATTGAGAGCTTGATACGAAATTGTTGAAGCACTAATGGCGAAAACAACAAAGAAGACTGGGCAGGCGACTGGCGCTGCACCATCTCAATCGCCTCCTCCCCCAAACATGGCTGAAAATGAGCCACACTTGGAATTTGATGAGGAGGAAATGGATTCTGAGACGCTGAGAAATACCCTGAGGGTATTGCAAGATGAACTGGCCAATCTGAGGGCCAGTCAAGAAAGTGCTGCGGAGATTATGGTGCGGCAGCAGCAAGAGATAGAGCGACAACGTCAGGAGCTAAGTGAAAGACAGGCGGAGATGGGCCGTCTTCAGAGGGAGGCCATGGCAGCCCTTGAAGCAGCCCTGCAGTTGGCTAGGAATCAGGATGCACCTGCCTCACAGCCTAATCAACCCTCGAATGGGCCACCCCAAAGGGGTCCCAATCCTAGCCCCCCAATCCAGCCGACGAGCCCTCAAAGGCCCGAGCAGCCACCAATGCCTCATGATGATGTCCCACCAAGGGATCCTGAGATGCAACCTCCATCCCAGGCTGGTCGTGGCAATCCCCCACAGCCAAGGCAGAATAGGGCCGAGTAGCAGCCCCGCAGTCCTAGACGCCATAGGGGTGAAGAGCCGAACCCACCGAGCAGGGGGTAGCATCCTTCTGGCAACAGAAGGAACTCAGAGATAAGCTCTGCGGTCTGGGGCCCCCCACGGCATGATAATGCACGGGGACCTACCGACCAACGCAGGTCACCCTCTAAAGCTCGGGAAGTTCTAGCCCAAGGAGGCAACCGAGCGGACAGTCGGTCCCACCATAGCCAATCGAGGTTCAGAGATGGTCATGGTTACAATGAGGTCGACTCAGGCAGAGGAAATGTTAGTCGGAGAAACGAAGAGAGAGGTGAGGGCAGAAGCCCACCACCTAGGGAAGACCAACAAGAGAGACATAACGCTGGGGGGCAGCCCCGACAAAATAATGTCTTTAACCGGCTCGGAGCAAGTGAGCAACGGCGAAGAGACGAAGATTTAAGGGATGTACTCAACGACCGCCGAGAATGGCACGACGAGTACATTCCCCCAGCAGTAGAGGCCCCAACAATTCCTGATGTCGTGCAAGCCCAAATAGATGCCCTGAACCAGGCAGTACAACAGCTGGTCAGGGGAAGGACGTCTCATATCGAGTACGACAGGAGAAGAGGCACTCCTTTCGTCCAAAGGATAGCTGTGGCAGAAACTCCTAGCAAGTTTAAAATGCCCATACTTACAAACTTTGATGGGTATGGTGACCCGGTATCTCATGTCAACAAGTTTGAGATACAAATGGACATTCAGAAAGTGTCCGAAGACGCTCGGTGCAGGATCTTTCCCGCAACACTTTCTGATGCTGCACAAGAGTGGTTTTTCAAATTCCCTCCTGCAAGTATTGTTTCTTGGGAGATGTTCGTAAAGGAATTTTACGGACAATTCTATGCGGGTTGAGTGCACCCAACTGAGGCAAACCAACTGATTGAGATACGCCAGCAAGAAGGAGAGCCACTGAAGGATTACGTCTAGCGCTTTATGCGAGTAGCAGCTGGAGCTAAAATAGTGGGAGATGAGGGCAAGATGATGGCCCTAACTGTAGGAGTTAGGTGTCGTACACCTTTGTGGAGTAGCCTCAGGAAGCATGGGGTTAGGACTACCCAAGAATTCTTGGATCGAGCTGATTGCTACATCAAGCTTGAAGATGCCATTGCCATTGAGGAGAAGCCCCCAAGCAAAGATAAGGGGACTGCAGAACCCACCAAAGCCGCCAATGGGTCAAAACCCAACAGCAACAATAAAGGAAATGGGAACGGCAATGGCAACGACAAGAATGAGGGGAAGAGACCCCATATTGAACCTTCTATCTCCGAGAACAAGCACGCTAAGGGCAACCGTTATGAACCACGATTCACTAACTACACTGCCCTTATCAAGTCTCGAGTAGAGGTGTATCAGGCCACGAGTTCCAGTGTGCCTTACAAGAAACCCGCTCCCATTCGAAAGGATATTACGAAAAGAGATACTACCAAGTTCTGTCGTTATCATAATGACTACGGACACGGTACAAAAGAGTGCAACCAGCTAAAAGACGAAATCGAGTTCCTTATCAGACAAGGACACTTGAGGAGATATGTACGGGCATCGGGAACTTCCCAACGAGAGGCTCCAGGTGGCAACGAGCAGGCGCCTGCACGCCAACGCTTGCCACCATTGCAGCCTGATCTCGTAGCTGGCACTTTACTCACCATCTATGGAGGCCCGCACCTCGCGGGAAACAGCGGAAAGGCAAGGGAATGATATACTCGGACCCTACGCCACGATCAGGACATCGAGATGATGACTGTGGAGGACCGGGCATCAAAGAAGGCTCGGTCAGAGGACGGTGAAGTAACCTTCTCTGATAGCGACGCCCAACATGTCCGGTTCCCGCATTCCGATCCGCTGGTCGTGGATGTTCAAATCGCCAACATGATGGTAAAGAAAGTACTGGTCGATACAGGAAGTTCAATTAACATCCTGTATAAATCTTCGCTGGAACGCATGAAGTTGTCCGTCAAGGACTTAGAGCCCTGCAACCAAACAATATACAGCTTCTCTAGTGAAGGACTCGCCCCCACAAGGTCAATCAGACTTCTGGTAACAGCAGGTACAACGCCTGCTACCAGGACATTACTCGCTACTTTCATAGTAGTCTATTGTCCTTCGGCGTACAATGCTATAATCGGAAGGCCCATACTGGTTGACCTTCAGGCCGTCACCTCAGTATGGCACCTGACCATGAAATTCTTGACAGACGCAGGGGTAGGACGCGTGTTGGGAAATTAGAGGGAAGCAAGGGAATGCTACAATGCCTCGATCATGAAGGCAAAGAAGGGAACGTCAAACAGCACTCCCCCAGAGAGGTTGCAGATGGCCATTGACACACAAGCCCAATCCGGTGATGGAGTCACCAAATAGGGTGTTGCCCAAAGTGAGGATAGAGATTTAGATCCTTGCTTTGGGGATTTTGAGGAAGATGTTGGACCCATCGAGGACCTTGAAGAGGTCCAACTTGACGAAAAAATTCCGACCAAAGTTGTAAAGGTCGGTAAAAATCTAGATGCAATAACGAAGCATGCGCTGGTGGAATTTTTGAGAAAGAACCAGGAAGTTTTTGCCTAGTCACATAAAGACATGGCTAGGATAGATCCTGCGGTCATTACCCATGTCCTGAACATTGACAAAAGCTTTCCACCCGTGCAACAGAAAAGAAGGCTGCTCGATAAGGACAGATCGAAAGCCTTAAAAGAAGAAGTTGAAAGACTGAAGGAGAATGGGTTCATCAGGGTGGCGTTTTATCCATCGTGGGACTCTAATCCAGTACTAGTTCCCAAGCCTAACAGCAAATGGCGAACCTGTGTTGATTTCACAGACCTTAATAAAGCCTGCCCAAAAGATTGCTTCCCACTCCCAAGGATCGACCAGCTGGTCGATGCAACAGCAGGACATGAGATCCTCTCTTTCATGGATGCATACTCAGGATACAATTAGATTAGTATGCATCCCCCTGACGAGGATCACACTAGCTTTCAAACCAATACAGGGTTATAATGTTATAGAGTAATGCCCTCTGGACTGAAAAACGCCGGTGCGACTTACCAGTGATTGGTTAACCACATGTTTAAGGAGTTGATTGGAGTAAACATGGAGGTGTACGTGGACGACATGCTGGTAAAGTCAAAGAAGGCAGAAGGACATGTGAAGGATTTACAGGAGTGTTTCAATGTTTTGAACAAATATCAGATGAAGCTAAATCCTCTCAAGTGTTCCTTCGGAGTAGGATCAGGGAAATTTTTGGGATTCATTGTCAATTCAAGAGGAATCAAGGCCAACCCCGAAAAGATCAAAGCCCTGATCGACATGAAATCGCTGATGAAAATCAAGGATGTGCAAAGTTTAACTGGAAGGATTGCCACACTCAGTAGATTTATTTCAAAGTCGACGGATAAATGTGTCCCTTTCTTTAATCTACTTAGAGGCAATAAGAAGTTCGAGTGGACTAGAGACTGCGAATAGGCTTTCCAATCCTTAAAAGCCCACATGGCACAACCTCCTATTTTATCAAAGCCCATAGATGGAGAAACTTTGTTCATTTACCTGGCAATCACCGAATATGCTGCTAGTGCGGTGCTAGTACGAGAAGAATAGGGCATACAAAAGGCAGTTTATTATGTTAGAAAAAGGTTAATCGGGGCCGAATTAAGGTATCCTCCCATCGAAAGATTAGCATATTGCTTAATTTTGGCCACAAGGAAGTTACATCCTTACTTCCAAGCCCATCCCATCACAGTCTTAACTGATCAGCCCTCTTGGCAAGTTCTACAAAAACTGGAGGCAGCTGGACGTTTGTTGAAATAGACAGTCGAACTCGGGCAGTTCGATATAACATATTCACCACAAGCAGCAGTAAAATGACAAGTCTTGGCTGATCTTATCGCTGAATTCACTGAGCTCCCAGACGACGAGCAGTGCGAAAAACCTAGTGCGCCTGAGCCCCAAGTTGAAGCTCCTTCTTGGAAGTTATTCACGGACAGATCATCCAGCGAATCTCACGCAGGAGCAGGAGTGATATTGATAACGCTAGAAGGGCATCGATTTCACTGCACGATTAGGTTCGATTTCAACGCTTCAAACAATGAGGCTGAGTATGAAGCACTCCTCACTGGGCTGAGGTTGGCCAAAGACATGAGTATAAAAGTGTTGGATATTTACAGTGATTCACAGCTAGTAGTGAATCAGGTCTTAGGGGAGTATCAAGCACGAGGCCTGAAAATGGTGGCCTACCTGAACAAAACCAAGATCTGTTGGCACAATTCGAGAAATATACCCTCCAGCAAATACCTCGAGATCAGAATTCCAACGCAGATGCCTTAGCCAAACTCGCAAGTGCGAAAGATGCTGACACTTTAAATATAGTGCCAGTGGAGCGACTGCACGAGCCAAGCATACGAGCAGTTGAAGCCAGTATGGAGATACGGTTAGAAGATACATGGATGGCACCATACTTGGAGTATCTCACTAGTGGCGCACTACCATCAGATAGAAACAAAGCCATGACTCTTCAGCGACAGGCTGCTAGATACATTCTGGTATATGGTGTTCTATACCAAAGAGGATACTCCATGCCACTGCTCAGATGTGTTACACCAGAAAAGGCTAAAGAGTTGATGAGGGAAGTACATGAAGGCTTCTGTGGAGATCATGCTGGGGGGCAGAGCTTATCAAAGAAAATTCTGAGGCAGGTTTATTTCTGGCCAACTATGAACGAAGACTCAATGGAGTTTGTGCGAAAATGTGATAAGTGTCAGAGGTTTTTCAAGATCCCACGCGCAGCTCCCAATGAGTTAAAGCAGATGCAAAGTCCATGGCCCTTCGCAGTATGGCGTATCGATTTAATTGGGTCCTTGCCAACGGGAAAAGGTGGAGTAAAGTACGCAGTTGTAGCAGTCGACTACTTCACCAAATGGGCCGAAGCTGAGCCACTCGCTACCATAACGACAAAGAAAGTTCTTGACTTTGTCATCAAGAACATTGTTTGCTGATATGGATTGCCTCGGAAGATTGTATCAGACAACAGCACCCAATTTGACAGCGACCTATTCACAGATTTTTGCGAAAGACATGGAATCGTCAAGAGCTTTTCTTCAGTCGCACATCCACAAGAAAATGGGCAAGTCGAAGCGGTGAATAAAACACTTAAGGATACCCTGAAGAAAAGGCTAGAGGAAGCTAAAGGAGTATGGCCAGAATAGCTGCCTGAAGTACTCTGGTCGTATAGAACATCTCATCGAACAACAACAGGTCATACCTTGTTTTCCTTAGCATACGGGTATGAGGCTATGTTGCCAGCCAAGTTAGATCTACCTTCACATCGAACAATTACATACGACCAGGACCAGAATAGCCAACTGTTGATGGAGTTACTAGGCTCGCTTGAGGAGAAACGAGAAAAAGCCCAACTTCGAGTAGCTGCGTACCAGCAAAAAGTCGCCCGGTATTTTAACTCAAAAGTAAAAGAAAGAAAGTTCAACGTCGGAGACCTAGTACTTCGACGAGTTTTCTTAAACACCCGCGACCCAGCTGCTGGAGTACTCGGACCAAAATGGGAAGGACCTTACCAGATTGAAGAAGTCCTTCATCCAGGCACATACAAACTTGCACGCTTAAATGGAGATCTCGTTCCGCGCTATTGGAACGGGTAACACCTATGCAAGTATTATCAATAAACAGTCCTTCTTAAAGAACTGGCTTGTATTAATTTTTACTTTTTACAAGTTTAGAAAAAGGGTTAGTCATGTTATATGGCTAATCGCTTATAAGTGTAAGATCTTTTTAAAGCTCAAAGATAACTTGAGTTCTAGGAATCAGATTCAAGCGAGGATCGAGGCATAGCAATCCTAAGGAAAATTAGAAGCTTATTAGCCAGAAGATTTAGTTGGAAACAACTCAATCAGAGGTAATTCAAGTTTTAAGTTCTAAGTTTTTAAAGTTTTTAAGCTTGAATTAGACTTTGTGTTTTGATGAGCTTTTGGGTGATTTGAGACTTGGGTTTTGTTGGTTTTGGATGATGGGGATGTTTGGGAACTTTGATTTTTGAGTTTGGAGATGTTTGGATATGCTTTTGGGAGGTTTTAAAAGGTTGAAAACAAGGAAAAATGGCTGGTTCGAGGTAGGGCCGCGGCCCAGGTTTGAAGAAACAGGTGGAGGTTCTGTTTTGCCTAAGGGTCGCGGCGCTTGCCGGGAGGGCCGCGGCGCTTGTTGTCATTTTTGGGAAAATTAATGTTTTGAGCATGGGAACTTAACTCTAAGGGCCTGGGATCAATCCCACTACCTAGTTGAGTGGGATTTGTTGTCCTGGAGGCTTGGGTTGGGCTTGGAAGTATTTATTTACTCATTTTGATGAGGTTTTATATTATGGTTGTGACTAGGTTATTACTAGAGGCTTGGAATTGGGATCGTGCTTGTGGCTCATTTGTTGGTAACCTGTGCTTGGACCGAAGGTAAGAAAACTACACCCCATATGTGACATGCATGGTTATGTTTGATGCATGTTGGATGTTTAAATGTAAACATTGATAGCATAATGAATGCTTGGCAATTTTTCCCATTTGCATATGATTATTATTGAAGCATGGTGGATGATTAAGTGTGATGCATGTGAAGCATGAGAAACATGAGATTAGGGCATGCCATGAATGATGAATATGAGATTGGTCAGAGCTTGAGTCTCTGTGTTTGTGCATGATCCTTATTATGCTCGCAATTGTTAAGTAAGCATGTTGAATGCCTCATCTTTGGATGTGTGACATATGATATATGTTTGGTAGCAATGCTTACTTGTGCATGGTACTAACTCATTAGTCAGAATTGTCAAAGGTGTTAGTATCAACTGTGAAGCTGTGACTCATTAGTCAGGTTCGGCAGTGGTACTGGACACTGGTCACATAGCGCTGACTCATTAGTCAGGATGACCTTAGCGTGTTTCATGCAAGCCAACAAAGATTAGATCTAATCCACTTTCTGCATTGAATGACTCAAATGAGCATTAATGCTGGACCGACCTCAAGTTCGATGAATATTAAAAAGTGCTTGTCTAGCCAAAGGCTAGTCATTTAGAGCCAAGGCCAGCGAGCCCCGTGACTGTTATGTCACATGGCTATGGGCACCGGCCCCACAGTGACGTGCTTGTCAGTCACTCAGTATGGTTTAACAGGACCTCAAAGTGATATTCACTCATCTGATCAGAGCTATGAGCTCTGTATGATCATTTTGATCATCATATGCATGGCTTTGGGTGCTGAGCCCAGTAGTGACTTGCTTGTTAGTCACTCAGTATGGTTTACCAGAACCTCAAGTGTTGAAACACTCATCTGATTAGGACTAACTTGATAGTCCTCCAATCAGAAGGGCGGGATTTCTTATCCTGGATACCCCAACATTGTGTGAATTCATTTGCATGCTTGAATAAAGCTATGTTTGCTAGGCATGCCAGATATGACTGTTCATGAGCATATGAGTTTTCTTGCTGGGCTTCGGCTCACGGGTGCTATGTGGTGTAGGTAAAGGCAAAAGGAAGCTGGACCATCCTTGAGTTGGAGAGCTTAGGTGATGACATGTACATATGCAGCTGCTCGACCAATACTTGGGGGAGGTTTGAAAGAGGAACTAGGGTTAAACCCTATTTTGCCGCTTAGAACGGCCTGTTGTAAATATTTCCTTGTAATAGACTCTGAAATTATATTTTTGGGATCTCAATGTAAATAGTAGACGTTCTAATGAAACGTTATATCTTAACCAAAATTTTTAATCCCTAAACCGCTAATCATACTTAGTTACACGTTTATGGCCAAATGACTCGATTAGCGAGTTTAGCACTGTTTGCAACGTGCACTGTAGCGATCCCTAGAGTTGGGGCGTTACAACCTGGCTGAGAGGAGAAAGATACCACTCGACATCAGGGAGGGTTGAATACCGAGGGCGAGCCCTGACCTGAATGCGAGGGTCCGGGGCAATGTTTTCTCGACCGCTGGTCGAGGGAACCCTAGCCTGCGAATCAGGCTGGACAGGAGAATTTGGATTGTCTTCAGGATTTGGTTTCTTTTTGCCAGGAGATTTAGAACGGGCCATTTTAGGTGGTGATGGTTGTGGTTTGGAAGAAGAGAGTCTTGAGAATGGAATCTCGTGAACGCACTGGGCCGGCTGTTCTTCACCTTCAAGCAGTTGGGCAAGAAGATCGTCTTCGATAGGCTGCTCACCTCCCCACAAATCTGGCATTAAAATCTGCGAACAGAAAAATGGGGAGGTGAGGATGGAGAGTCTAGAAAGTTGGTTAGAATAACGCTGGTCGTGTATAAAAGTCAAACTTTTATACAACAACATTCTAACAAAAAAATAATTCTTTCACATGATTAGTTTGAAAAACAGATCAAAAAGTGAAAGCAAAAAGTTTTTTGAAAAAGCTTTTTCAACTCCTATAAGGGCGGGAAAAACTCAGTTTTTCAACTAGCATAAAAATCGAATTTTTACTTCGGTTTTACGTCCTAAATTTATGATCTCAACTATCAAACTAACTCGTACCTCCTGGATGGCAAAGAAACATCATCCTATTTAGCATCACCCAATAAATCCCCTACTTTCATGCATCTCAACCCAAGAACACAAACAATGCCAGAACTTAAAAGTTAACTCACAGTGGCATGCATAGCCAAAATAAAGAGTAGAAAGGTTCTGAAACTTACCAAAGCAAAGACTGTGGAGGTTTGAAGGAATTTTGAGCGTAGACAAACGGACAGCTAGTTCTTGAAACACTGAAAGATGATCTTCAAAGAGAATGAAGGTTCTGATTTAGGGTTTCTTGAAAGAGAAATAACTTGCGTAAAAAGAAAAAGAAGGCTCTGAGAAGGCTATATATATATTTTCTGTGGCATGAAAGAAGAGGTAATCATCAGTTTCCTCTTTACGAAGCATGGGGAAAGGTGATGGCCGTCAATGGATAGCTTGGGAACTGAAAAGCCGTGATTAGACAAGGGTAGGTTGCTTTTTCCAAGAATGTACGAACCACTCTAACAGATTGGGTGGTGTAATCGAAGAGGCTTTTTCCTTAAAGTTTATTTATTGTTGGTCGTAATAAATAAACTTGGGGGGCAAATGTTATCAAAAAATCAGGCACGGGTGACGTGGCAGACGTTTTTAAACACGTGGCTGAACCTGGCAGAAGGTCCGCTCGACCATCAACCAGTAAGATTCTCCTGACGTAACATTTGAAGTTTCTTTACGACCAGCATGGTCGTACACTCCGCGTATTTCAAGATGATTTTGGGTAAATCATAATCAATTCCGAGATTATCTCTGATGATTCCTAATTATTCGATTAATTAGGAGAGAATATCTGTAACAAATTCATGTAATCCTCCTTGAGCCTATAAATAGAGAAAGATAGCTCAAGGAAGGGACTTTGGGCTTTCAGTTGAAGTTATACACTTACAAGAGCATTAGAGCTATTGTATTACGATTGTATTGTTTATCTCTCTCAGGCTTGTGAAACTCAGAGAACCCTAGTTCTTTGATCACTCCTTTGAGAACTCATATCAATAATAGCTTAAGTGGACATAGGTCATTACCAGTTCTTGGGGCCGAACCACTATAATTTACTGTGTTCTTTACTATTTTTGTCTGTCAGTTGACCAAAACGAGGGTCAACACTGACAAAGCTAAATAAATATCCTTAGGTCAGTTCAATTGATACTAGATTTCTAATTGAATCTCAAACACAACAATAAAGAATATCACATACTAGCACACAACAAACAAAAACCACAAATTCATTTAACAAAAATGTACTATGAAACAAAAAAAAAAACACTGTTATGAAAATCAAATATAAAAATGCTTGTTTATTTAACTCTTGTCTTTTAGTTATTTATTTATATATGTGAAGAATTTGTTTTTTTTTCTTCTCTAAATCAGAAAGCAAACAAACATTGGGGTGTTAAAAATTGAAACTGAAATGGTGGGTGTTAAAAATTGGGGTCACATATATGATATCCCTCCGCAATAATGTTATTGACTTCATTATTTGCCAAATCATAGTTACCACTCTTGCAAGCTGTAAAAACAGCCTCAACAATCTCAAGTGGGATGACTTGAGAATGGGCGTCACAAGCCAGTATACCATACACCAAATAATAGAACATAAAAACTATAAAAAGAAAAGTTGGAGTTTTTTTTTTAATAGAGAAAAGAAAAAAGCCTCAATAATTTAATTATCTTTCGTTGCTGTTGGGTTACCAAATTTACAACTTAACAAGTAAAAATGCCTGCAATAGCACATAAAATCTCTCAGATGTCAATAATGCCTAACTTTTCATTGCAACATGTTTATCAATATTGAAACGAGTTGCCATCAAAAACATCTTCTCTTCAGGGGATCAAAATACAATTTCTTACAATTACATCACTTGAATGCACAGACACAATATTATATTACCAGTCACACCATACTACAAAAGTGAAACTAAAATACAATTCTTCTTCAACTTAAAATACAGGGTATTTTATTTTAAGATCTTTCAATTATAACTACTTATCACATGTTAGCAGCAAAGATAACTAACAGAAATAACAAAAACTCTTCTACAAAAAAGGTAAAATTAACAAGGAAGAAAATACATATTTATATAAAACACATCTCTTATTTTTTTATGAAGATAAGAAAAAGGATTTCAAATTTAAACAGCATGCAATGTTTTATCTCACCCCATAAACACCAATCAAATCCCTTTAACGAAATTTATAATCCAAACAACCGAGCTGTTGACTGCAATTTCAACACAAAAAGAAATATTTCAATCAGAGATGATAAGCTCAGCCAAATAACTAGGTACTACCGGCATTGTCTATAGGATTAATACAAAAGGAGAAAGTAATTGTGTGTGTGTGTGTGGGTGTGTAAAACCAGAAGGATGTATTATCATAATAAATGGAAATACAAACGAATAGGAACACATCCTTACACAAATGGCAAACCGTGTGTGTGGGTGTGTAAAACCAGAAGCATATATAATCATAATAAATGGAAATACAAACAAATAGGAACACATCCTTACACAAATGGCAAACCACCAAACACCTCTGCTCAACGACCACCGTTCGCCTGCGACGACCACCGTTCACCTGTGACGACCACCATTCGCTTGCGACAACCACCGCTCGCCTACCACGACCACCGATGGCCAACGTCGTTCAACAACTGTTGGAGAAGAAGAAAGGGCGAAACCCTTCGGTGAAATAAAAAAGAATAAAACGGTAAAAAAGTGAAAAGTAAATATTAAGTTATATAAAATTAAATTAAAAATAAATAATAAGAAAACTGAACAGATAATTTTTCACATAATATAATAACTTAAATAAATAATTAGGAAATTACATAATAACCCTTCTACAAACGAAATTACATAATTACCCTTCTACATTTATAAATATAATTAGAAGTTTAACTATGGCATAATAATGATTTTATACAAAAATATGGGAAAAAAATCCCATAGAAGTGAATAAAAGCTTTAAAAAGTCATAAAATAATATTTATAAAAAAAAAGCCATATTTTTTAAAACTTTATTTAAAAACTCATATTAACTGTAATTTTCACTTTTATCAATGCCTCATTGGGTTTATCTTTTAAGTGGTATTTCTCTATTATTTATGAGATAAGTGATATTTTTACCAAGTGATAGAATAGGGCTCGTTACAATTACCCCACAACATTCCATACGACCATGCTTTAGTTGAGGAGTGTTGTCTCCTATCCTTAATTGAGGTAGTTCTTGTCGCCCTTTTTTTAGTTGAGGAGTATTGTCTCCGTTGTAATCTCTATTTCATATATGTTGTCTTTTAGCTTGTAATAGGTACTTATATAAATATATATATATTTATATTTATATATATATATTTATATACTAAATAATGTGCAATATGAACTTTTGTTTAGTTTTATTTATAAAATTTATTAATTATTTTTATTAAATTTATATTAATGTCATATAAATTTCAAATAAATATCTTATTTTAATTAAATAATTTATTTATTTTTGTTTATGTTTGTTCTAGTTTTTTAATTTGAAAGTGACAACAAGAAATTATATATTATATATTTAATGTAATACTAAATATTATACGTGGATTTTAAATTTAAGTTTATTGCTAGTTTAAAAAAAAAAATTATTGCTAATTCACAGTAGATTATATTATATGTTTAATATGATATTATTCTAATAAGTGAGTTTAAGTTTAATTAAATTTTATTTAAGTTATAAAAAGTATGATTTTATTATTTTTAAATAATTATGATTGTAAAATATCTCAAAAATATTCTATTTTAATTTGTTTAATTATTTATTATTTTAAAATAATTATTATTATAAAATATCTCAAAAATATCATATTTTAATTTTTTAATTATTTATTTTATTTTATTTAAGTTTAAGTGTTTACAAACTACCATTAAATATAATAATATTTTGTTAAATATAAGGATATTCCGTTAAAATTAATATTAAAAAAATAAAAAATCGTTAAAATCAAGAATTTTCGTTAACTACACACTTATTATATAGAAGATATATATATATATATATGCTAAGGATCACTTTAATGTGTAACCGTTGAAGCATATTAAAATATAGAGCACTAGTATACTTTTCCATTTTTATTTCAATTGCACATCTCTTGGTAATCTGTTCTATCAACACTGATGAAGATATAGATGCTAAATTCGGACATCTATTAAATTACTACTAATAATTAGCACATCTTTAACAATTTTGTGTTTGTATAGGTGTTCATTTGGTAAGCGCATGATACTCACTCAACATATTAATCTAATGTTATTATTTTATTTCAGATTTTTCTTACTGATTTTAACATGTTCAAATTAACTTTTCTGGTTCTAATTTTTATGGAATATTTGATTAATTTTAAGAATTTATTGGAGATAACTGTGTATGTGACTACCACTGATTTTAGTTGTAGCGTCCCAATATCTCTAGCAAAATTAAGTGTATGGATTAGCGTACCGGGAGGGCATGTGTGCCAATTATGTATTAAATAATTGAGTTATGTGATTTATATGAGTTATATTATGATATGACTGAGTATGCATGATTAGGTGTATTGAATATACTTAAAAATCTACTTTTGTTAAAAATGAACATTTTCGTAATTTTGACTCGTTGATGGTATAACTGTAAATTTATATGACATGTGCTTGAGACCACATTATTATGTGGATATATTTGTGATATTCGGCAGGAGAGGATCCTCTTGGGCAATTTTAGCGGAAAGTCACTACGGGGATTAATACCCATCTCGGGGTAAGCCAATGGATGTTTTATTAATTTTACATATTTTGGGATAAGTTGATAAATGAAATTAACTGATGGAATAATTTTATTTGATGGATCAGTTGATAAATTTAGAGATTAGTGTTGTAATTTGATTTTTAGGCAAATGACTAAAACTCCCTTGAGGTTAGTTTTGAAGTTAAGTAAAAGTGAGGGGCAAATGGTCATTTGACCATATAGTTGCTAAAAAGGGGCAAGTTTGATAGTTCTCCTTCTCTTCACGTTTTGGAAGTTTCTTTTTTGTTCTAAGTCTCTTACTTTTCAAAAACAAAGGACCAACCAAAGACTTCTCAAGCTAGACCCGAGTTCTTGGAGAATATTTTAGGGAAATTGGTACAGATTGAGCACCAAGGGGAGGAGTAACAGCTACTGGGAGTTCAATTATCCTATAGAATTCGATTTTATCATAGAGGTAAATCATTTTTGATGTTCTTTTCTTTGTTCTTGACGTTTTGAAGAAAGTTAGGGTTTTTGGTAATTTTCAATTATTAATGATGTTTGACTGTTAAGATGAGTTGATATATGGTAGATTAGTATTTGTAAACTATTTGGGAATTTAGTTGTTGCTACGTTTTAGAACTTGAGTTTAATTTTCAGATTTTTGAGGTAAAAGTTTGAGTTTAAGACTCAAATATTCAAATAGGGATTGTGATAGGTTTTGGTGTGTTGTAGTGTGATTTTGATGTTGTTTGGTGGTTGTGATAACAATTTGACGTTGAAATTGGTATAAAATCTGGTTAGAACGAGGTTTTTGGATGGATTTGAGGTCTAGAACAGCAGGGGAAGTCGTAAGTTTGAATTAGGGAAGAACCCCATGAATTATGGGTTCGTTTTGGGTTTCTGGTGACCTAGTGCGACTGCGCTAGGGTGTGGCACGACTGTGCTAGCGTCCCAGAAAGTAAGGGATTTTGAGTTTTACTTTGGGTTTCCTGGTCATCGGTGCGACTGCGCCAAAGGTAGACGCGACAGCGCTAGTGCTCCAGAAATCCAAATATTTATGTGGGCGCGACTACGCCAGGGCAGGCATGACCGCTCTAGGTGCCCCAAATTGTTGGTTTTCTTAATATTTGGGAAAAGGTTCGGGGTTCCTCGGGTTTTTTTGGGGGGCCCACTTAGGGGCTCGGGGATCGTTTCCATCACCCCATTGATTGGAGTTAGTGGTTCCAATGGCTAGGGTTTAGATTGGAACTCAAGATCTAGATTCAATCCCTAGCATTTATGTTGTTAGTAGGGTTCTGCGGGGCTCGTGAAAGGGATCTCACTAGAGGTCGCTCCATCTTCAATGCATGACCTGAGGTAAGAAAATTCGAATATGTACATTGAGCATATTGGTTGTCATGCATATCAGCCTGGAATTATTTGCGAATGTTTGGTACAATTGAAATTCAACAATCGTGTATAGCGTGGGCCGGTCGGCCAATGTGCGTAACATGGGCCATGAAGGCGAGTTACATTTAAGGGTGTAGTCCCCACTCTCTTTAAATGGTCTGTAGGCTTGGCGCTAGAGTATGCACTTTGTTCCGTTGGGTTGTTCGGCAAGGTTGTTTTCCTGGGCCGTGTAAATGATTCATGTGAATGAAATAAATATACTTGTAAATTGTGAAACATGTTTATGATTTATATGGTTGGAATAAATGCACTTTGTATCTGTGAAGCATGTGGTTATTGCTTATAAATAATTGGATTATTATTATGTCATGTGGAGTTTTCTTGCTGGGTCTTGGCTCTCGGGTGCTCTATGGTGCAGGTAAGGGCCAGCTAGAGTTGGACTAGCCATGAGTTGAAGAGCTTTGGAGCAGCGTGTACATATTCGACCTGCTTGGCTATCACGTTCAAGTTATTTTGAGGAACTTAGAATATTAGTTCGGATTTTTTGCTTAGGTCGGCTATTTTTGTAATGTTTAATATAACTATTTTTTCTTTATAAACTTTTGGGATCTTGTGTATATTTTCAAACATTTTAATGAAAAGTTTAATTTCATTGACCAAAAATTTTAGTACCTAAACCATCATTTAATTTTAATTACACTTTTAAGTCCAAATGACTTTCTAATCGTGTTAAGCACTATTTTAAACACACGGTGTAACAGTCTTGGATTAGTAGGACGTTACATTAGTGCTTGTACTTTTTTGCTAAATCTTACCCTCTACTAAAGAAATGATTCTTTGTATATATTGTGGTGTTATTCTCAGCTTTTGGTTATTTATCCATCTTTGCCAAAATTGATTAATAAAGGGATATGCACGATTTGTCACAACGAGACCGTTAGTTTTGCAGCTATACAAGAGTATTGAGAGTTCCTTCATTTGCCAAAGAAAAGATTCACTGATTTTTGGTATGCTCTTTCGATTTTCTTTTATTTTGTTTGACTGTGTTGTGAGATATGACTTGAATTTAATAACTACAGTTTGTTAACCAAAGAGTTAATCTTTTCATGTGTTAGTTTAACTAATAAATCATCATGTCGGTTTTCCTATCTTAAATACTTTCCTCTTTAGGTGTTTTAACAAACAAAGAGAAGAATAAGACAAACAAATACTCAGGATTTATGCAACTGAAACGATATAAAGATTTTTATTGTGGAAGTTCAAACTTTCATCAACAAAAACAGAGACAAGATTTTGTTGACAATGACTCGTTGTAATTGAGATAGTTGGCAATCACGGTATTTGTGTTGATGTGTTTAAAATACCATAAGTTGTACTATTAAGTTTTATTTTCCTAATGATTAAAGGATTTTGTTGGTGTTTTTTTTCTTTTTCTTGCAATGTGTAGGTATAATGAGATTGTCCTTCGGAGCAAAATAGACAACATTTGTAGTTGAGATTTTAATATTTAAAGAATTTATTTCACCTAATTTTTTTATACACTTTTTTGTATACACTTTTTATTTTGGATTTGGTTGAAATATGATTTTGTAAGCCTTGACTCACTACATTGTAAAACTATTCTAGTAATTAATAATAATTTATTTATATTATCTTCATTGTTTGGTTTCAATGGGAAATATTTTTCCAATTTTGTGCAAGTAAAAAGCATATTTTACGATTTATATAAGATAATAGCTAAAGCTTATCTATACAAGTATAAAATTGTGTTATGCATACTATTTAATATAGTGTAGAAAATGTATTTTTGTAAGGTATATTATAATACTATTTTATAAGTGGTAAAGTGTGTTATATAAACTATTATAAATAGCATAAAGGAACACTTATCCATTTCTTAAAATAACACAATAATAGTGTTATAGTAAACTATACAATAATAATTCTCTATAAGCATGAAAAAGTGTTATGTAAGGTACTCTGACCTACGATAACATCACTTTCCCCAACACATCAAAAAGTGTTATGGAATACATTTAATAATATTTTTTCGGTCTTATTGAAAGCAATTTTTGGTGTAGTAGGTATAATGGTCACGCTTGTATTGTTTTTTGTTAAAATATTGTCTAACTTCCTTGCATGTATAATTTTGTTAATTTAAATTCATTATTGGTAATGTAATAATGAATATTTTATGGTTGATCATGCATGCGTGTATGTTTTGTTGAATGGTTAAAAGAGGAACTCAATATTCCTCTAGGTTGTTATGATTTTATGTGCCAAAAGTTTTAGTTTTGACTTCCAAAAGGTCAAGCGAATTTCATATGTACTTTTTTCTGGGTTCTCTTGTTTATGATATACTTCCAAAAATGTGTAATATTGACCAAGTTATGGATTTTGCAAAAATATTGTGCAATCTTTAAAAATAGTTTTAAAAACTGTGCATACAACCAACTTTGGAGAACGAGTTCTATAAGCTAAATAATGTATTTCTAGCTAATTTTTTAACTGAACACTTTTTTGGTTAAGTTTCATGGAAAAATATTGAAAAGGCAAGGAGTTCTATTTTTCCAAATTTAGAAAAATAAAGATTTTTAAAAATAAACTCTCTGGGCAGTCACTTTTCTTAACATTTTTTACCAAGCAAAAATTATCTTTTTGACCTAATTTTTTTCATGGACATGCTTATCATATTCTAACATGGACTTAATAAATTTCAGACCAAAATAATGATCCAAATAGATTTTTTATGCTTTATCAAAATTTAAGAAATTTTTTTATTTCTAGGTAGACAGTTTCAATTGGTACTTTTTGAAAATCTTTTTCACTAAGTAAAAATGAGTATTTTTGTAAAAAAATAGACAAGGGACTTTTTGGTATAGCCAAGATTTATTCTTAAAATTTATGAATTTTTGGTGATCAGGTTTTTAAAATATAACCTTCCAAAGATAGGAAAGTATCACAAAACTTAATAGTTTTTACACTTGGTAAAAAATGGGGACTTTTCTAGAAAAGATTAGATTTTTGGTTTATTTTATTCTAATTATGGGCTAAAATTTTGTACACTATATAATTATTAGGGTTAATTTAGATGTTAGAAATAATAATTTTACAATTAATGAATTTTATTTAAAAGAAAATAAAAAGGGTCCAAAGCCCTTATTTGCAACAAATTTAATTATAATCATCTTTGTAATTATTTTCTCAATCAAATAAAATTAACTTATTGTAGTGCACCAATTTTTTTTTATTTATTTAAATCTCGCCCACTAAGGTAACCCTTAAGCCTACCGTGTTGAGCCTCATGCTTGTAGTGAACCTAGACATAGCGTGCGAAGGAACCTAGTAAATTGCACTACACTCAGTACACACTTTTTTCCGGGACCACTTGATTCAGCATGAAATTCCGTTTTTAGTAATTACCAAATTAATTAAACCATATGAATTAATTAAAGTGCGGAATGGTAATTAATTATTTAAACAAATTGTGGTTCTGTCGGGACAGAATCCGAACTTGTCACGACAGAAACTGAACACAGTAAAAAGACAGTGCAAAACAATAAAGAACACAACGAATTTTTACAAGGTTCAGAAACCCTTTCGGATAACCTACTCCTTGGGGCCACGCCCAGAGAATAAAACCAATTAATAAGGAATCACAAGTACAAAATATTGACTTAAACAAAACAAGACTCCCTCTTGAGATTTGATGCAAGTTTGTTGTACTTCTCTTCACTAATCTGATCTTGATTGAAATGCTCAACCACTTGAACTTCCTTCAATGGCCAGCAAGTGCTTCCATCCTCCCGACGCAAGGCTTGTAAAAAATCTTCTCCCGAAGACTATAAAAGTTGTGTTCAAATTACAATGTGTATTCACTCATAAACGTGGTATAAACTCACCACAAAAAAATAAACACTCATATTTTCTACAAGAATACGTGAATACTATGATCTTGAATACAAAGAAGGAACTCTCACAAATATTACAATACACTCACAAATTATGCATCTAAGAGTTCATTTTTTCTCAAAGCCTTAGAGACCTATTTATAGAGTCCATTTTCATGCTCATAAGGCTGAGAATGAATCTCCTAATAATGGCAAGAATATTTGAAGATATTCTTGATTGATGAAGAATTGCCTTTTTTAGAAGATGTTGATCCAACAGATACAATTTTGGTTCAGACAGCTAATACCTGTGTTGAATCAAAAAGCTCAAGATAGAAATAATAATTAATGACAACAAAGATTTAGTTTCCTGATTTTTATAAACTTGTGCTGCACGAAAATATACAGACAAATAATCCAGAAATAATTTTGAGTAAGTACAGAATATTTGCTTTAAATAAACAAGAGACATCTTCCCTTTATACTCATATTGTGAGAAAATCAAGCTAAATAAGGAATCTAAATATTCCAAAAATCACAAGAATGGGAAAGTGATTTTCCGAAAATCACAAGAATGAGAAAGTGTGTTCCGAAAATCACAATAAAGGGAAAATAAAAATTATCTTTTAAATAAAAAGATATTTCGATAAAATATGCCAATTTTAGGATTTACAATCCCCCCCTTTGGCAATTTTATAGACAAGGCATATCTATTTTTTAAAAGATCCCTGCATAAAACAAGTGAGTGCTTAAATTCACAAGGGTCACAAAATGACTCCCCCTGCGAAAAATGACCAAAGCATAAGACAAAAAACAATTAACAAAAATAATGAACAACGGCAGGTAAACCAAAATAGTCAAAGTACCAAAAAATAGAGTTACTCTCTCACCCCCTCATTGTCTAAGAAAATTCCAAAGAACAAAGGAAACGAAACCAAAACAAAGACAAATTTAGTGTTCTTTTACATTTAGCAAAAGCAAATAAAAATAGATCGAAATGAACAGTAACTGTCATGGAGCTGGAGTGGTAGATACATTGATGATCGCCAAAGAAGCCAAAATTTTGCGCAGAGTATCCTCCATGGTATTGAACCTCTCGGAGAGGCTTGAAAGTCCTGTCTGGACAGAAGCAAGAGCAGTCGGGACAACAGGGGTGCCAGACTCGACATCACCAGACCCAGAATCAGTCAAATTAATGTCTTTGACCTTTCTAGCTTTGGTGGTGGAACCACGACCTCAAGTCTTCATGGCTTATAGAATAGAAACAAACAGAGACACACAAAGAACAAAAACCTAAACAACTTGGGTACAAGTGAGCGAGAAAGAAAAACAAGAAAACACTTAGAATTAAATAGCCAAGGTGAATCAGAATATATAGAGAATTCGGTGCACAAATGAGGCAAGTTCGAAAATGGGTAACCAAAAATGGGTAACCAGATTTAATATGATAAATGCCAAAATATCTCCTTTTTAAAAAATTCTTTCACACCTCAAAATTGGAAACTTTTTTCATGATTTTGAATATAATGAGATAAAACAAATAAATTGCATCAATTAATTTTATTTTCAAACTTGTTTTTTTTTATGTACACGGTCAAAATAACAGCTTTTATTTGAATTTAAGAAAAATTGCCTAAAATAAAAGGTAAATAGTCATACCATATGTGTCCATGTAAATGCCAAGTCCTGTTCAAGAGAAACAAGATAACCATTTCTTTTCACAAATTATAAAAATGAGTTATAATTAAAATACTAAGTGACCATAATTCGAAAAAATATACCAATCACAAAACATATTTTAATCAATTCATTATATGTATGAGTCTTACAACAATATTACACAGCCTAGTCAACAGGCATGTGTGTGTGCATGTGTAATCAATTTGGCGTTTCTTTTTTACCTTTTAAAGCTAGGGTCATTGCCCATATTTGGCAATTGTAGCCTTTTCAAATTGTAACCATAATAGAGGCTATAACTCTTATATTGATGGTAGCCCTTTACACTGGTAGAGTATCCTCCAATATAATTGTTAATTACCTGGTACCAACTTACTCAGTGTCGGCTTTCACACATCAGTATAGGTAGCTCTTTTCCAAAATGGAGCCTGAAAAAGAAACTGGATTAAGGAATGCTCATACAAACATAATGATTTGATCAAATATAAATTTGATGGTCTATAATTTTTCAAAATGTTTTTTTTAATTCCTAACAAAGTATAAGCCTTATAACGTTCATTTTCTAAAATACAAAAAATATGCTCATCAAATTTCTTCCAAACAGGACAAGAGATTTACACAAACACATATGCAAGGCAAGATAATCAATTTATTGGCAATTTCAAATAAAACAAACCCCCAAGGATTTCTTGAGGGAATCAAATCTGACTGTGTCTAAAGCTTTAGTAAAAATATCTGCAATTTGTTTGTTAGTCTCAACATATTCTAAAATCAGAGTTTTGTTTTCAACAAATTCCCTAATAAAATGATGATGAATGTCAATATGTTTGGTGCTAGAGTGCTGAACAGGATTTTTGGAGATATTAATAGCATTTGTATTATCACAAAAAATTGTTAAAGTTTTAAGATCAAACCCATAGTCAGCCAACATTTGTTTCATCCACAAAAGTTGAGTATAACAACTTCCAGCAGCTATGTACTCAGCTTCGACTATTGACAAGGAGATGGAGTTTTGTGTTTTACTATTCCAGGAGACCAAATTGTTTCCTAAGTAAAAACAACCACCACTTGTACTGTTGCGGTCATCAGTGTGCCCAATCTGCATCACTATAACCCACAAGGTTAGGGTTTGTTTCTTTGGAGTACCAAATGCCTAAATCAAGAGTATTATTGATATAATGAATAATTCTTTTTACAGCCGTCACATGAGACTCCATGGGGTTCCCTTGGAAGTGAGCACACACTCCAACATTAAAACATTTTTCATGGGAAATTTTCAAATGTTTTCCCAATCGACATGGTTCACATTTACCAAAAAAATATCTACTTAAATTCGGTAAATCATGAACATGACTCACACTTCCAATTTTTCTCAAATTTTCAAAAACCACATGACCATGTTTTTCATGACACAAATTAGTATCACTCCTTGTATTTGTGTGACAACGGCGTAATTGAGATAATGTGTAACAATTGTCAACAAATTTATAACCCTTCAAAACACAATTTCCATTTTGGTCAAGCACAAAACAATTATCATGAGAAAAATTTACAAACAAGTCTTGGTCACAAATTTGATTTATACTAATTAGATTAGTTTTAAGTCCATCAACCAAAAGAACATTTTGCAACTTTGGTAGTCCTTCATAATTTAGAGTGCCACTACCAAGTACCTTACAAGACTTACCATCTCCAAATGTGACTTCCCCATTTTTCAAAGTAATGAAGTCACTGAGTATGATTTTGTTACCTGTCATATGCCTAGAACAACCACTATCAAAATACCAATAGTTAAAAGCACATGTTCCAAGACAAGTAAAGGCAGCAAGACATTTGAATTCATTTTTATTCACCCAAACTTCCTTAGGTCGTGTCCTTTTCTTCAAGGGCATTTGTCTCAAATTACCATAATGATTAAAGTAATTATTTTTAAGAAAATTCATCAAGTTAAAATATTTAGGTTGAATATGACCTTTCACTCCACATAAATGGAAAATTGGAATAAAATGACTAGTTTTTTTTATTCTCGAAATTTTAGGTCTGTTTCTCATGTGTTGTGACAGATTGAGAAGATGATGCCATATGAGTTTGCGTTGTTCCTGCAGAAGGGTCAGTTGTCGAAACAATAGGAAGATTTCCATAAATATAAATTTTTTTTCCTTTAGGTTTAGATCAATTTGATCCTAACCTAGAAAAACCACAAGCTTTTTGACCTGCAAGCAGAACATCATCCAAAACCATAGATTTATGATTAATCATTTTGACACCTTTCACAATTTTATCAACTTCATTAGACAAATGATTGATTTCAGAATCTTTAGCAACAATCTCAATTTCATATTTTTTAACCAGAGAGTCAAGTTCTTCATTTCTCTTCTTGAGAACTTTGTTATTGCTTGTTATCAAATGATTATCTGAACATACTTTCAACCATTGATCATACATGTTTTTGTATGATTCTTTCAAGGAATCCTCATCCAAATTGGATTCATCCGAATCATCATGGGAACCTTCATCTGTTGAAATATATTTTTTAAACAAACAAGGTTCTCATTCACCTGCACAGAAAGAGGTAAGCAAGAAAAAACAGAAGTTAAGGCAAGATTAGAATTTTCTTCCTCATCACTACTTTCAAAGTATTGGTCACTCCAAGTGACTGCCATGACCTTCTTATTTTTCTTTAAGGTATTGGCACATTCAGATTGAATATGTCCAAAACCTTCACACTCCCTGCATTGAATACCCTTTTTATTAGTAGATTCAAAAGGTTTTGAAAAATTATTATCTTTGGAGGATTTAGACATGTTTTTCTTGTTACCAATCTTTTTCATAAACTTCTTAAATTTTTTTGATAACAAGATCATTTCATCATCTTCTTCCTCATCTGAGCTTTCCATTTTCTCTTTGGAAGATTTCAAGGCAATCGATTTCTCCTTCACAACAATCGGTTTCTCTTGTTGGAGGATCTTTTGATTTAGTTCAAAAGTTCGAAGAGATCCCATCAACTCCTCAACTTTCAAGGTGTCAAGGTTCTTTACCTCCTCAATGGCTGTGATCTTGGATTGAAACCTGTCAGGAAGAGATCTAACAATTTTCCTAACCAAAATAGAGTCAGACAACTTTTCTCCTAAAGCAAAATATTCATTAGCAATGTCAGACAATTCTTCATAAAACTCAGTGAGGGTTTCTTTTTCAAACATGCGAAGATTTTCAAATCTAGTGGTCAACATTATAAGCCTACATCGCTTAACATTAGTGGTTCCTTCAAATTGAGTTTGATGGATTTCCCAAGCATCTTTAGCAGACTCACAAGAAGAAATCAATTTTATATAAGTTTCAACAACACCATTAAAAATTGCATGTAAAGCTTTATTATTATAAATTGACAATTTATCTTCTTCATTAGACCATTCAAGTTCAAATTTTACCTGTGTCTTACCGGATTTCGAATCTGTCTCTATAGGTGGTGTCCAACCGGTTAATATTGATCTCCAAGCCCTTTCATCAAAGGATTTGATAAAAGCTTTCATCCTTACTTTCCAGTATGGATAGTTTGTATAATTCAATAATGGAGGGCAAGTGATAGATCCTCCTTCTACAAAGATAGACATTTCACAAGAAACAAAACAAACGAAAAACCACAAAATCTCACTAAGAGTTTAGTGACCTGCTCTGATACTAATTGAAATTTTTTTTTTAGTAATTACCAAATTAATTAAACCATGTGAATTAATTAAAGTGTGGAATGGTAATTAATTGTTTAAACAGATTGCGATTCTGTCAGGACAGAATCCGAACTTGTCACCACAGAAACTGAACACAATAAAAAGACAGTGCAAAACAATAAAGAACACAATGAATTTTTACAAGGTTCAGAAACCCTTTTGGATAACCTACTCCTTGGGGCCATGCCCAAAGAGTAAAACCAATTAATAAGGAATCACAAGTACAAAATATTGACTTAAACAAAGAAAGACTCCCTCTTGAGATTTGCCGCAACTTTGTTGTACTTCTCTTCACTAATCTGATCTTGATTGAAATGCTCAACCACTTGAACTCCCTTCAATGGCTAGCAAGTGCTTGCATCCTCCCGACGCAAGGCTTGTAAAAAATCTTCTCCCAAAAACTATAGAAGTTGTGTTCAAATTACAATGTGTATTCACTCATGAATGTGGTATAAACTCACCACAAAAAACTAAACACTCATATTTTCTACAAGATCACGTGAATACTATGATCTTGAATATGAAGAAGGAACTCTCACAAATATTACAATACACTCACAAATTATGCATCTAAGAGTTCGCTTTTTCTCAAAGCCTTAGAGACCTATTTATAGAGTCCATTTTCATGCTCATAAAGGCTGAGAATAAATCTCCTAATAAAGGCAAGAATATTTGAAAATATTCTTGATTGATGAAGAATTGCCTTTTTTAGAAGATGTTGATCCAACAGATATGATTTTGGTGGAGAAAGTTAATACCTATGTCGAATCAAAAAGCTCAAGAGAGAAATAATAATTAATGACAACAAAGATTTAGTTTCCTGATTTTTATAAACTTGTGCTGCACGAAAATATATAGACAAATATTCCATAAATGATTTTGAGTAAGTATAGAATATTTTCTTTAAATAAACAAGAGACATCTTCCCTTTATACTCATATTGTGATAAAATCAAGATAAATAAGGAATCTAAATATTCCGAAAATCACAAGAATGGGAAAGTGTATTCCGAAAATCACAATAAAGGGAAAATAAAAATTATTTTTTAAATAAAAAGATATTTCTATAAAATATTCCAATTTTAGGATTTACATAGCATACATCAGTGCAACATCAGACGTTAATCAAGAAGCATACAACAGCAAGCACACATCTTAGCAGTCTTTCTAAACCTTAAACTATTAACCCGGTGTCAGCCTTTAGGGCACATCCTAACGACAGCTCGGACCTTCCTGATCCTGTAACTGGTTTCTCCCCTGGTCTATGATTGCGCTCCTTAAGAACCGATCGGAAGGTTCATTCGAGAGGCATGGTACGGTCCGCTTGGGGCCCTTCCTCAATAAATAGCAGATATAAGAAAGAGAGAGTGGCAAACTGAAGGAACTGTTAGAGTGAGCCTGAAAGAAGGTAGAGATTTATGCTTTGTTTAATTAAATTGTTAAGTGTTGTGAATTATTTATTTATTTGTTTGAATTAATTGTTAGAATTGTTTGGTAGAATTTTGTGAATTTAATTGTTAATTGTTATTTATTTATTTATTTTAAAAATGTGAATAATTGAGTTTTGGTTGAATGCAGTACGATGCATTATAGGTAGTGATACACCCTAGTTATTGAGTATGTGCATGTGCATGATTGCATGGTGCACATGTGTAGAATTTTCTACACACTTTGTAGTTTCCTTTTTATTAGATTTATTTATTTATTTGATTAAAAAAAATAATAAAAGAAAGGGTAACAAGGGGTAGTGTGGATGACAAGAGGGAGTTAGAGTTGTCACATTTATTTTGTCTCTTTTTTTTCAATCAAATAAATTAGAATAAAGGAAAAATAGGCACCATTAGGAAACTTACCATTTTGTTTATTAGGTTATTTTTGGCCAAATTAGAATAAAAAGAGAAGAGGGAAAAAGAATAGCCATTTTTCATGGTGGTGCCATCGGCCTAGAGAGGAGGAGAGTGAGAGAGAGATAGGCGAGTTCTAGAGAGAGAAGGAGAGAAAGAGAAGAAGAAGGAGAAAAAGAAGAAGAAGAAGAAGGGATCAATTCTAGGGTATGCCTCTTTATGTTTATGTTTGTGATTTTCCCTTCTTTTGATTCTAGTATTTTGATTAGGGTTGTTTGTGTTGTTGGTGTTCTTCTCCATGTGGATTTTCAGAAAACCCCTAGGATTTGAGCAAGGTGGTGATTCTAGTTTGGGTTCTTGATTCCTATCAAGAGAGGTATTGGATTTCATCCCTCAATCTATGGTTGTTGTTGTTTTATTTTTGTTATTTTGGAGAGATCATGGCTGAATGTGGATTGATGTTTGGGTAAGGATATTATGTTTGTGTTGCTTTGATATTGATGGATGTTTTAAAAAAAATCATGTTTTGAAAGAAAGCTAATGTTTTGATTATTTTGGCCTTGGTGAATGTGTTGCACTATTGTTATGATGGCTTGATGAGAAACATGTTAGGTGGTTATATATTTTTGGATTCAAGAGTATGAATCTCATATAGGTCTCGCCCTAGGCATATGTAGATAATACATGTGGAGTTTGGCTTATGCTTCCTTTGATGTTTCTATGATTTTGGTCATGTTATTTGAGAAATAGGAACATGCTAGGTTACATGTCAAGGCATATATGGATATTGGTATTTTATATTCACTACACCAAATAATACTTTCTACAACACATTAATATAAGCTTATTTAAAAAGTATTATAATTGATAATATAAAAAAGCGGTAAAGTGAAAATTGGCAAAACAAATGGCGCCAAACTAAAAAAATGTGTTATCCTTTCCTCTCTCCTTCTCTCTCATTATTTCCTTCTTTTTTCTTCTTTTTCTTGTATTCTTTTTTAATTTTCTATGTCTCACTTAATTCAAATCTCTCTTTCTCTTTCTTTTCTTCTCCTTTTTCCTCATCGTTGTCTCTCCTCTCTCTCGAATCTCTTTCTCCCACCAGACCTCTCTCCTTCACTCTTTCTCTCTCGCCTGTGTCTTTATGGAGCCCGACCGCTACCTTCCACTACATGCGCTGGCTAGGGATCTTCAGAGGCCGTCGAAGCTTCGACCCACGCAAGCCCAAGCCCTCGCACGACACCAGAGGTGAACGACGACACCAGAGGCCAGCTTTTCTTCTCCTCTTCCCTATGTGCGGCCAAGCCTTCTTCTTCCCGGCGTGAGACCAGCTAGCTCCATCCAGCCTTCAATTCGGGCATTCTTCGTCGCCCAGCCACCTTCTCCAGCCTAGAGCCATGCAAGCCGAGCATTTCAGCCTCTCCATCTCCCTCATAATGATAGGAACAAATATTTTGGTATTTTTCTCTTTTTTTTTTTTTTCTGTGATGAGTTTTTTTTTTTTACAAAATAACTTATATTCAATAAATTTGATTGAGTATTTATGATTTTGTTGAAAATGTGTGTATTTGATAGTGGTGTTCCATTATCTGTGATTCATTTGTGGAATGGAAATGTTTATAAAATATACATTTGAACTATATAATTAATGTAGCTATGATGTTTGATTGAATGTTTGAATGAAAAAAAAAAAAGCTATAGACATCTATTTATTTGAGCTATGTTTGTTATTTCTCGGTTAATTCCAAATTCATTTCTAAATTCTTCACTTTAAAGCAATTATTAGCTTATATTTCAGTTTACAACAATTGTTTCTTAATGTGCCAACATGAGAAGAGTTCACGATGTAGGGAATTTGGATGAATTAGAGTGTCAGACTTCATTATTATTATTATTTATTTATTTATTTTGTTTTAGGATGATTCTTTGTTTTATAAAATGTTTATAATGTTTTTGGTAAAGTTCTCATATTTAAAAGTGCACAGGAAACAAGAAGTAATAAAAACGGAAAAGCACCACACTCTACCCGGTGCAATTATGATGATTTTAATGAGCATTTTCTTTTGGTGGCAATGCTTGTTTTTAGTTATTATTCACATTTTCGGTGCTAACAACTTTTATTTCATGTCACTTCATTGTTTTGAACTTAGATGGCCATGGTGCAAAAGCTCACTCTTTTTTCAAAAGCCAGAACTATCAAAGGTTGGTTACTTTCTCCCTAAGATTATTGAAGTTACTGGCACTTGTACTGCATTTAGATGTTACTATAGGTATGGGCATTCAAAGTTCATTTTTATTCCTGGGTGAAGTGATAATGAAAAGGTTCTTGAAAACAACACTATCTTACATTAAATTTAGAAGTATTGGTTTATGTTAATTTAAGTAGTTTTTGTTTTCACTATCAGTTGATGAGTTCTACACTAAACTTGTAAACTTAATTTACTTTTTAATTCTGTGTTGACCTTTATGAACTATACCTACTCATAAACATTTGCTGCTGATTTTGATTTGTTTTAATACAGAATATGCTTAAATCAGGCAGAAGTAAACATCGAGTAAAAACTTCATTTGTTGAGCACCGGACTTTTCTTCATCTCTATCATAGCTTTCATCGCCTATGGATATTCCTTGCAATGATGTTCTAGGTATACATATTAACAAATTACATTGAATTGCCAATTTATCGATATCTTATACTCTTTGTTGTAACATGCTATCACTAATTAGTCAAACTTCATGTTTGAGTCTTTTTCTATTTCTTTGATTTGTATTCTCCATTCTTTTACTTTTTATTGTTGTACTTTGCTGTGTTTTAGCTTCTGATATTGTAGTCTATATCAGCTAAAATTAGTTAACTCTAGGACTCTGCAGTCTTTTGCGTTTTTAATAGTTTTATTTTCTTTCTGATCTTCAAGGACTTCCCATTATCGCATTCAATGATGAAAAACTTAATAGGAAGACCTTTTGGGAGGTTCTTAGTCTTGCTCCAACATTTGTTGTAATGAAATTTTTTGAGAGTGTGTCTTTATCTCGTGCAGACAATGTCGTTTTATTATTGTTAGCTACTTAGCTGGCAAATTAGATTTCTTATATTAAGAAATTATGCCCTTTCTCTTAGGTGTCCTAGATGTTATCATGATGTTTGGGGCATACTCTACATCACGAAGGCTTGCTATTGCTCGTATTTTTCTTCGTTTTATTTGGTTTGGCTGTGCTTCAGTTGTTGTACCTCTCTTATATGTGTATGCACTCAATCTTTGTTTTGTCTTTGGTTTGTTTGGGCTTAATTCTTTGAGTCAAATTTAATCTTTATTCTTTGGTTTTAATTCAGGAAAGCGCTTCAGGAGGAGAGTAAACCAAATGGAAATGGAGTTATATTCAGATTATACTTGATTGTCATTGCCATTTATGGTGGCATCCAACTTTTCATTAGTTTCATGATGTGAAATCCTTCCTGTCACCGACTGACTAATCAATGTGACCGCTGGCCTTTAATTTGTTTTGTCAAATGGATGCGATAGGTTGTGTTCTATTTTCTTTATCATATGAAATGAGATAATTCTGTTGACTTAATCTTTACTTAATTATGCATTGACTATCATTTTTCCTATTGTTCATTGCTTTACTTTCAATTTTGGACTATTAATTATTATTAATCATTTTTTTAGGAACGCTATTATGTTGGGCGTGGAATGTATGAAAGGACCACTGATTTTATCAAGTAATAATTGCTAATCACTACCTTTTCATTTGTATATATGTTTCCTATTTCTGGTTAACTAGTCATTTTTTTTCCATTGAAATGATTTTTAAAATTAGTTGTTTTTAATTTGAATGGAAGGTCAATATGGATATTTTAACTTTTGCAGGTATTTGCTGTTTTAGCTTGTGATTTTGGTTGCAAAGTTTTCATTTGCTTATTTCCTACAAGTTAGTCATCAACAATATTTTCTTTGGCAGTAATGTTTATTTGTTAATATTGCGAATTCTATTTTTGCTTTCTTCCAGATCAGGCCATTGGTAAAACCAACTCGGACAGTAGTAAATATGGATACCATACAATATTCTTGGCATGATTTTGTATCTCAACATAAGCGGCTAAGCTATTTCATTATGGAAATGTGAAATGCTTATATTATCTGGTTTTGTTTATTATGGTATTCCTATGTTGATGTTTGTGGTTTTTGTTGATTATTATATGTTGGTTTTTGCATGTTTGAATTCAGAAATTTGTGCTATTTGATCATTTTTATTTATGTGCTCGTACTTATACTTATGCTTGCAGATAATCATAATGCTTTGAATGTGGCTAGCTTATGGTCTCCTGTAATTGCTGTAAGTTGGACCTTCTCTATTCTGCGCATGGTGGTGGACTAGACTGAAATTGTTATCTCTTCTCTTGGTAAGGTGAGGTGAGTTCAGTCCAAATTATTTACAAATTCTATATTATATCTTGATTACTTTCCATTTTGATCAAATGTAATTGGGTATATCTTAGTTTCTTTTTAATTATTTGGTTTTCAATCCCTCTAAATCATTCTAACAATCATTATTTATGCTTTAAGATTAGACAATGTTTATGTTGAATTCAATATTTTCTTCATTCGTTGATGTGTTTTTAACAGCTGATTTATTGACTGAAGTTGCAATATGATGCTTTTATATTGAACTGTGGTCCATTTTGTTTCAAAAAAATGTTTATTCTTTGTTTGTTGTTTCCTTTCATCTTCTACTTAAATTTACTCTTTGAACTTGGAGATAGAGGAGAAAATCAACAATAAGAATCTTATTAATTGCTTTTTTGACACCTTATTTTAAGACATAAGAAATCTTACTAAACAGTGAGACTAATGTAGCTAAATGTTGTCAGTCATTAAATTTTCATGAAGTTTAATTTTAATTTTCCTTTAGATGAAGACAACCCTTGATGTGGTAGCAGGTTCAATCAGGTAAAATTTCTTGGAGACGATGTAGTGATTGTGGCGTAAATTTCTTGCTTCAACAAAATGAACGTTTGATTTTTTTTAAGCGTTTGGTCTGTTGGGATATAGTTGTTGGTACTGTTTTGCCACCTGGTTCACAAAGAGCAACAGAGTGCAGAACGACAGCAATCTATGCTGGTTTTCCTGGTAAGTTTTCACATTTATTTTTTCAGCTGCACCTTTTATGATCTTTATAATGAGCATTTGTATCCCAACAGACCAATCACTTTTGATTGGAATTTATGTACAGTGAGAAGACAAAACTTGGCATTATAAAGAGAAGAATTGTTATTTGTTTTTTAAAAAAAAGAATAAGGAAAAGAAAAAGAAAAAAGGAGAGTTTGTGTATTCATCATTACTATCATGAAAAAAATTGAGTTTTTCCAATCGTATATAGTTTATGAGTCTATTTTAATATCATATGGAAATGCATGTTAAATGGTCCACAGACATCACTTCCTCTACTTAAATGGTCTATCTGATGCTTTTCTTTACTCCTGTTTTGTCATGATTACATGGCTAAGCTGAAGGACTCCTCAACTTCTGGTGCAATATTTTTTTATGTGTGTCGTGGTAAGGTATGTCTAGAGATCTCCTTGGCTAGTGAAAACACTTTATTGTCTTACAGTGACAGATCTTTGGTTTATGTGTTGATGGATGGATTTACAAACAGTTTGCTTATGCATGGTCATGTCAATTAAATTTCCCAAAGTAATTTAATTCTCAACATTTATCTGCATTTTGGCATCATGGTAATTATTTAGTACTGGTGCATCGTTTATCCAATAGGGTCTATTAAGTGTGCACTTTGTTTTATTATTTATTGAGTTTAAATGGTTTCTAAGATGGTTATAGATATGCTCTAAAATGACAAGATTTTAGTTTACAGAATTAGCTAACTGTTGCGAAATTTTTTGTATTGCCTGAGATGAACTGAAAAAAAAAAAAGTAAACTTATTTGCATATTGATTTACTAGATATTGGAATTATCATTGTTAGTGATATATCTTTATGCAACCTGGTACCTGTGAATCTAGCAGTTACATTTGCTCATATGTTTAGCACTGTCAATACTGTTGTTTGATTACAAGTCCTTCCTCAAATTCTTCTATTTTTTATGGAATTTTAATTGCTGAATCTTAGTCTTGGGATTGTATAGTTTACTGGCTTAAGCATAAAACACCTTAATGTAAATGAGGTTTTCCAGTGCATATTTTTTGTTAGATTTTGAATTTGAATGTCCTGCTTGAGTGAATGCTTGTTCATAGTGGTTGATTGTCACTAATTTTCCAGGTAAGTGAAGGATTAGATTTTGCTGATCACGCCGGAAGAGCTGTAATCGTCACTGGTATGCCATTTGCTACAATGACAGATCATAAGGTTTGATATCCTATTTTCCTCCAAAGTCTTTTGGTACTTGCATATAATGCGTGTCATCGAAAGTTGAGTTCTTGTTTATTTTTGCTTTAAAAGCTGCAGTTGGAACTTTAATCGGTTTAGGCAATAAAAATAGATCATTTTGATTTCTTGATAGACACAACACCATGCTATAACTACTTTCCTTTCTGAATGGCTGGACTTAAGATGATGCTTGCATTCATGTAGGCATTGTTGGATGATACTGCATTTTGGAGAAGATGTTTTCAACAGCATGACATGCTTAAATTTTAATATTTCTTGAGTTATGTTGATAAAGAGTAAATTTATAATAATTTAGGATCAAAATATTGTATTCTTCTGTGATTCTGTAGTAGTTTATAGTAGTTAACGAGGTCTGTTGATTTATTGTTATGCACTCTACAATCAAATTCTTTATTTCACAATCTCTTGTATAGATTATGGCAAACTTTGACTCATGAAGGGTGATTTTGGTGCCTTCAATTTGTACAGTAGCATGTTAATGATTTTTGTTTTCAGTATTTATCAATATTATCTCTTTTTTATTGTTGCTTGGTCCCAAAAGCTAATCTCAACAATTTTATTACTGTTATGGTTGGATTAGTATGGTACATATATAAATTTTGTTTAACTTCTCTATCGTTTCCTTCCTCTCTTTCTCTCTCACACATTTACATGAACACATGATTTCAGATAATTGATATTCTTATAAATTCTTGTGGGTTTTGTGGCAATTTGTACTATCGAAACAAATTTTGCTTATTTTTCAAAGAGTAAATATCTAATACTAATTGTAGTATAGAATTCTTGAAATTTGAAGGAACACTAAATCATAGAAATGGGTTTCGAAGGAATTGGAAACGAGAAGGCTCCATTCAAATGGTCATTCTGGATGTTTGAAAAGTGCAATAATCTTTTTTGTTTTTGTTTTGTTATGGGTTGTATGTGTGTGTTAGGAAATTATTGCTGAAATATGTATAGTATTTTTTTTATCATTTTCTTTTTCAGGATCTTGATACTTTACAGAAGCGAAGAATGCTTGAAACTTGCTTGACTGGTCAGATGTAATTGTTGTTGAAGGTCATTGGGATTCTAGTGATCCAAAGTTAACTGTACATGGAAAGCCTCTTGGACCAGACTTCATTCGAGTATGGGTTGATGCTGATATTGTACCAGAATCTTACTTATTTCTTCCTAATAATGTGATGCTTACAATACAAGAAGCAGTTGGTTCCACAATTGCATGGTCTTCTAAAAAAGTTATTCCAAGAGGTACATTTTCATACTCAAAAAAGAACCAATGTCTTATAATTTAGTGTTTGGTTTCTTTGTTTGCTTTGGTGTAGTTGTGAATTCATTATTTTGTATGTGGTGTCCTCTCTTGGAAATAATTTCCATAGCATTTTTCTTGAAGTAATTTTTGATGCTAGATAATAACAATAAAATATTTCTTTGTTTATTTTGCAGATGTGACAAGCGAAATAGAAAAGGATACTTAATTTTGAAGGCTTTGTGTTGGGCAGCTGTAGAATGTTTTGTGCTGAAAGTAGTAACTTTTCAATATGTTGAATATTTAAGACTGCTTGAATACTTAAAGAACATTTTATTGTTGATGACAATGTTGAATGTTTTTACTTTTTGTTATTTGAAAATCAAGTTCATTTGATGATGCTAGTATATATTAGAAAGCTAATTTTAATTATATAAATAAAAAATAAAAATATAATAGAATAAATTAGTGTTATATAAATGAATATATAATGAGAATTTAAACTTATCTAAATATTAAAATAATACGAAAAATGTGCTATAATATCTATTACAATAATACTTTTTATAAGTAAAGAATTTTGTTATGCAAACTTCATTATATAACACAAAAAATGTGTTATACTAAAGTGTAGTGTAACACAAATTTATAAGTATTGAAATGTGTTATATAATCGACTGTAAATAATATAATTAAACACTTATCTATTTATTAAAATAACACAGAAAGTGTGTTATCGTTGACAGTATAATAACACATCTGTATAACAATGATAAAGTGTTATGTAAAGTACCCTGACTTACAATAACATAGTCAGTCTTAACACATCAAAAAGTGTTATGGTATGTTTTGATAACACATTTTTGGTCTTATTAAAAGCATTTTTTCTTGTAGTGATTATTGATGCATGTTTGTCATTGCTATTTTATTTGATGTCATGTATATACTCATTACAAGCATGATAAGGTGTTTGCAAGATTTTAAATGGGTATATGTTAGTTGTGTTTTCTTTTATATTATTTGAATGATAGAAGCATGCTAGGGTTTGTATTTAATTATATTAATTAAACATGCATGATTGATGTGTGAATTTTGTAAGGCATGATGAAATTGATGAATTTTATGATTTGAAGTACTTGCTGATTTTGTGTATAAATGGTGTCAAATATGATGAGAATAATATTTTTGAATGTTTAAATAATTTTGTAAGTGCTATAATATGTTTTCAATTAATTAAATGGAACTTTAATATGCCTTGAAATGACATTTTTGCTCAAATAATTACCTACAGATTTTTTTTTATATTTTTGACAAAATATGAGTTTTTAAAAATAAAAATTGTGATTTTGAGGATATATTTTGTTGCGGGAATTTTAGTGAAAATGTGAAGTTGTATTTTTAAATAAAAGAAATTTTGTGTGTGTTGAAATAAATTAATACCATAAACTATGAAAATAATATAACCATGAGTGTTCATTTTAATAGACATGATTTTTCTTTATTTTAATTAAGCAAAATGTTGAGATTAATTCAGTTGTGATTTTTAAATAAATTAAATAGTGGCTGAGAGTTTGGTTAAATAATTAAAAAATAATTATTGGATTATCACTTATGAATTTATTCTACTTAAAATTAATTTTTAAAATAGTACAAGTAAAATATATTTTCTCACACCAAGTTTTTAATTTTGTTAATTGGATTAAATTGTTAATTTCTAAGGAAACATGTTAAATTATAAGTATTTTAAATAATTTATATCCTTTATTATTTTTATGTAATTTAAAAATAAATAATGGAACTATTATATTTTTAAATGATTAAATAAATTATTTCATGAAATAAAAATAATGTTTTAGAGGTTTAATCAACTTAGTGATTTTAAAGAGATAAATAATGGTAATAAAAGTATGTTACAAATTCATTATTTTTGAAACAATAGAAATTAATGCATAGGAATTATCATTTTTAACGTCGGTTTTCAACAACGTTCCCACGTGTACATGTCGCATGCAAATGCACTTTTACGTTAAAAAATATGTCTAATATTCAACCATATGAATTTTATTTAAAAACCATGCATGTAACATAGGTATAATTTGCATTATTCTTTTGGTGATTTTATGTGTAATTATGCCTATTTGGAAATTTTGAGTAGTCTTCACCATGTGTGTATGACCCATGCATACATGGGATGTATGAGTTGGGCACAAGAAAGTCTTATGTGATGCTAAAGGATGTTATTTGATTATGGTATAGGCTCGTTGTGAAGTTTGTCGGTTGTGCTTTGCTTGGACCTAAGGTAAGGAGGTTAGATAGAAATTTTGGTTGTTTATGCTGTGAATGGTAAGGTTGGCTTGTATGAATAAGAATGTTATGAATGGTGATACTTTTGCGATATGAATTATGAAATGCTATTTTATGTTGATATGACTGGATTGTATGTCATTTGAATGTTGTATGTTATGAAATGGTTGTTAGCGTGATGAACGCGACTCAACAAAAGGGGTTACTAAGGATGAGAAGACGTAACCCGAGTTACTAAGGATAAGAAGACGTAACTCATAGGGCGGACGAGCCGAGGTTATTCAAGGACCAGAGATCCTGTTTACCTCAAGATGTGATATGGACAAGTTAGCGGGCCATGTTCACAAAGATATGATGTTTATGTTATGATGTTATGTTTATGATGACTATGTATATGATGTTGTGTTATGATGATTATGTTTATGAGTATGATGATGATGGTTACGATAATGACGCTTATGATGTATGACAATGTATGATTATGAATATGTTTTTTTGTGTTTTACTTGTGTGTTATTTGTACTTCCTTACTGGGCTTTTGGCTCACCCCCTTACTTTCCTTTCCAAGTAGCAAATAAGATTTTTCTTTGGCATGCGTGGTGATGTGGGGAGTTCTATCATCAGGGTGTGTATGGCATGGGGGCATCCTATGGATGAGAAAGAATCAGTTTAAAACGCCAATTTCTAAAGAATAATGTCATGTCCTTTTAAATTTTCAGAACTTATCAGTGGGACTTGAACTTTCATTATTTTTAAAACGTTGCATGAAAACTATTATTTTTCTTTTAAACTATTGGGCCCAACTTGCATGTTTTTAGCAAGGCTCCACTGGGACTTTTTATAATAAGTGACTTTTCTTTTATAAACTTATGTGCACGCAAATATTTTACAAAGTATTAGATTATGACGTTTTACACTTATTTTCTCAAAGGGTTATAAATTAATAAATTCTACAAAAATTAATAAATTATCGAAAGAAATGGAAATTTTGTAAAGTTAACACGTTGCCAAATTATTTAATCTAGCTAGGTCCGATAGTGGGAACGGGTCAAGAAAATACACTTAAAGGTCGAATTTTAATAACTAGGCTGAATTTTGGAAAATTTTCGGGAACATAGAATACCGCTTTACGGTTTAAATTGAGTAAGGATGTTAATACCCTTACTAGGTATTCTACAATGACCTTAGTGCCCAAAGTAGTTTATTCTACTATAAATGCCATAATTAATTCAAATATTTTGTATGCTAACTACAATATTGGCAATATTTGATTTACGTGACATCAACATGAAATTAACTAGTGTATTGTTTGCTAGAAATAAGAGTTTTACAATAGTGATAGATGGCTCATTTATGGACAGTGACTAGGGGTGCTTATGCTTCACGTGAGAGATTTTATGGTCCAGTTCGCTACCGTGACAATTGGGAAAGATATAAGTATGATGGTTAAACTTAGGAGTCTTGATGATCCTAGGGTGTGCTTATGTTCCATTTGTGATATTTTATGGTCCGGTTCAAATCTATGATACTAATTACTATTGGTCTGGTTCGCTGCCATGACGTTTTTCCAGGAGATAACTATGCTGATAAAACCTAGGAGTCTCAATGAGCCAGTGTGATTTCACCTATCCATGTGTTAGTATTAATGCCCTTGGTAACCCGTTGGTTACCCTCGAGAAAGATTTATGACTTAGGTCTCCACTATTGATTGGGATGAATGTTATTGGGGATATCTTTCATAACTCCCATGTTGGTTTCTAGTGTTAGAAATATTATTCTATATCTGCTCTCTAGTCTGGTTTTCTACAAGGTTGTATTGAATGTTGTTTCTGTTATCTGAAATAGTTGATATTTTCAGGATCCTTAGGCGTTCTTTAATTTCTTGTTTAGGGCCTGGATTTATCCACAACAATAATTGTTGTTAGTTTGAATTTACTAGGAATTATTGCTTACCTAGTTGTTTCATGTGTAGGTAAGTGCAAGGATAAATTGGGACAGTAAGCGCTGGAGTCTCCTTGCAGGATGCACATGTGGCCCAACCTTGGGGAGAAATGCTCTTTTGAAATACTTTTCATTTTATATTTAAAACTCTTTTGGCTCAATTAAAGACTTTAAAACTTCTTTGTAAATATTTTTAGTGTGTGCACACATTTCTTTTAAAATTTTTTTTTTAGAGTTTAAATTAATGAAAATCGTTTATATTTCTCAAAGTTTTGTGTTGGTATTTTTGGGTTGTTACAGCATGAAAGGGATTATTGCACCACATGTATGAGTGGCGCAATAGGTATATACATAAAAAAGGGGATCTATGGCGCCACACTCTACGTGGTGCAAACTCTTGTTTTCGTCCCCCTTTTTTTTAAAAAAAATAAGTTATGCAAAAATCAAAATGCACCTGCAGCAAAAAAAAATTGCTGAAAATCATATCAATATACAATACATTTAGACACAAATTTACTTTAAACATGAGCAAAATACAAGTTTTCAAATAACGTACAAATAATTATCATAGAAAAGATTCTAAGAAGAAACCAAAGAAAAAAAAAAACAACTACACTAACTTGATTCATAGACTATGGTTTATAAATACTATAGACAAAACAAAGGCTACTAAGAGCAACATAATCTTATAATTCAATAACAATTTCCTAACAAATGTTTACAGGCTATGCAATAACTGTAAAGCCCCAATTCAAAATCAACTACCAAAATTAAAACAAAGAACAGAATATTATACCCAAAAAAATAATAATCATATTCAAAGGCAAATTTTTTAACGACCCAAAAATAATAACACTAATTTTGCAAAACTAAGTCATTTATAACATTAGAAAGGTCTCAAAAATTCGGATAATTTTTTTTTTAACGTAATGTGTGCACACACTAAAGAGATTTACATTAAAGCTTAAAAGCATTGTGATAAGCTCAAAATAGTTTGAACATAATTGAAATATTCATTTTTCAAGTGCAGACTCCCCAAAGGACAGGCCACATATACACTTTCGCAGGCAAACTCCGGCTCTTACTGCCCCAGCTTTTCCTTGCCCTTACCTACAAAATGAGCAACTAGGTAAGCAAAAATGCTTAGCAAATCAACCTAGCAATATAGAGTAGAAAACAACAATAGGAACCAATGACCTAGTCATTATCCTCACAACATACAGCTTACCACACGTAGGGTTCCAGATGAATTCGGGCCCTAATCAAACAATTCAAAACAACAATAGGAACCAATGATCTAGTCATTATCCTCCTCCCTCAAAGGACATTTATATCCCATGATCTCACGCTAATAATACAGGTCCTTGATCCCAGCCATGAGCTATAAGCTTCGATAATGGAAGTTACTAGATGGAGAGCCAGCACGGAGCATGCATGAGAGCGACTTGAGGAATCACTTGAGCTCCGCACAAAGTCTTCATTATGACCCACATCTCGAGCTGCGTGATCATCTGAATTCACAAAGAGGATATCCAGTTTGCCATGATAATTTGAGTTATACTTAGCACAGGGGAGATTTGTCTATCGTATGCAATAATGGAAATGTCCCACCTAACCGAGCTCAAGTTCAAAGGGAAAACAACCCATCTAATGCATACAACATGATGGGGGCTGATAATCAGCTCCCAAATAACCTAGATTCCCAGGGTCCAACCCTCGAGCGACTGGACTTAATGGAAGAATAAATAAAGAGACTCATATCTGTAAAAGCAGTCGATGATTATGATTCCAATGAGGAGCTTGAGCCTTTTGCTCCAAACATTGCAGGAGCTCCGTATAATGTTGTCTTTAGAATGTCGACCATGCCAGAATATGACGAAAACACTGACCCATCGAACCACCTCGAGACGTTCAACACATTATTGATGGCCCACAACGTCGAGTTCAACTTAAGAAGTTTCTTGTTCCCTACAACTCTGACCAAACCAACCAGATTGTGGTTCAACAAGTACAAAAAATATTCAATAACCTCGTGGAAGAAATTGTCTTCTGAATTTAATAGACAGCTCCGAGCTTCGAAGGAAGCTCACATGGAGGCCAATTCGTTGGCTAACATAAAACAAAAACCTGGTGAGTCCTTGAAGGCATACCTGAACCGATTCATCAATGCAACAACACGAGCTAGGGATGTTGATGATAGCTCCAAGCTTATGGCAATGAGGACATGGATCACAGCAGGAGGTGATTTATGGCAAGAACTCCAGCGAAAAGGAGTAAAGAGCGTAGATGAATTACTGGCTCGGGTTGAGGAATGGATAAATTTGGAGGAGGTGCGATTTGATGTCACTGAAACTAGCCAGGCCCCTATTTAGCCCACTGAAGCCGTGGCGGATGTTGAAGCTACAGCTCAACCCACTACCCAGAATGACTAGGCGAATAATAATAAGCGGAAGGGGACTAGTGAGGGCAACCAGAATCAAACCAAAAAGAACAAGCCCGGAGAAAAGTTCAAGCCCATCTACACCACCTACAACGACCTGACCAATACACGAGAGCATATTTTCCTAGTGAACTCTGATCGCCTTCCATGGAAGAAGTCAGAGCCTTTGAGGCACTAGAAGGTGAAGAGAGACCCTGGTAAATTCTGTCGATATGACAATGACATCGACAATAATATTGACGAATGTCATCAGCTAAATGACGAGATCAAGACTCTCATTAAGGTTGGAACCTTAGCCTAGTATGCTCGAAACCAAGTAGTTCTCAATCAGCCAGTCAAGCAAAATATTCATCCAGTTCTGGAAAATCCGGTCAGCCAAACCCGAGCTTAAACAGATCAGGGGAACCAAATCATCCCCCCTCCAATAGAAGGAGGGGATATAACCACTATAGCCAGACCCCATTTGGCGGGCACTAGTAATGGGGCCCGAAAAAGGTACATACAGGAGTTAAAAACCCACAATGGTATTGAACTTATTCTGGAGCAAAGGTTATCAAAACAACAACGGTTGGGGAAACAACCAATAACTTTTACGGAAGGGGCCACTAGCCACGCCCAGTTCTCGCATAATGATCCACTGGTGATAATCGTTCAGCTCGCCAATCAAAGAGTATGAAGGATATTTGTTGATAATGGGAGCTCGATAAATGTGCTATTCAGGTCCACCCTAGAAAAGATGGGGCTGTCCATAACCGATCTTAAGGCGACCTCGATTACCCTGTACAGATTCTCAGAAGAAGGAACAACAACCATAGGGACGATCAGACTTGTAGTTATGCTAGGGATGAGATGCGAGCTAATTCTAAAATGCTCAAGTTCATTGTAATTGATTGTCCAGCTGCATATAACACAATTTTAGGACGACCCGCATTGATGAATTTTGAGGTTATCACCTCGATCCAACATCTAGCGATGAAGTTCCTCTCGATCTCAAGTATATGTACTATAAAAGGAGATTAGTATGCTATAGCATTTCCATCAAGGGAAAATCACAACCTGGGCAGCAAGTAATGATCACTATTGAATGAGGAGAGGAGCCTCGGGTAATGGAAATTTCCCATGGGGCAGAAGAACCTCAAGAAGAAGGTAATGAGGTCACCCAGGAAGACGACATTGATCCAAGATTAGGTGAAGACAGGTCTGAGCTCCAAGCATTGGAAGAGCTTCAGGAAATCAATATTGATCCAGAAGTACCTTCAAGGGTGGTAAAAGTTGAAAAAATCTTGGAAATGAAAGGAAGAAGGAGCTGGTCGAGTTTTTGAGAAAAAACCTGGATGTCTTCGCCTGGTCACATGAAGATACAGTGGGAATCAGTCAGAATTTCATACTGCATACTCTAAATCTGGACAAGAATGTGGTTTCGAAGGTACAAGATCGAAGGCTTTTGGGGAAGGAGCGATCAGAAGCTTTAGATTAAGAAGTAGCTCGCTTACTTAAGTGTTGATTCATCAGGGAAGCAAACTATCTGACCTGGATTGCTACCCCTGTTTTGGTCCCAAAACCCATTAGAAATTGGAGAACATGCATTGAATTCTCTGACCTCAATAAGGTCTGTTCGAAGGATTTTTTTCCACTACCTTGAATCGATTAGTTGGTAGATGTAACAGCCAGTCATAAGCTCATGTCATTCATGGACACATATTCTGGATATAACCATATCTCAATGAATCCTGCAGACTAAGAACACACTAGCTTCATGACCGAAAATAAGATGTACTGCTACAAGATTATGCTATTCGGGCTTAAGAATGTTGGTGCAACGTACCAACGGCTAGTCAACAAAATGTTCGTTAACCAAATCAGGAAAAACATTTAAGTGTATGTTGATGATATGCTTGTTAAATCATAGACTGTCAGTGACCATGTCTCTGACCTGGAAGAATGTTTTGGCGTGCTATGGAAATATGACCTAAATCTAAACCCTGAAAAGTGTACCTTTGGGGTTTCGTCGAGAAATTTTTTGGGCTTCATAGTCAACACAAGGGGGATAAAGGCAAACCCTAAGAAGATCAAGTCATTATTAGAAATGCCTTCGTCTAGGTCGCGTAAAGAAGCATAGAGCCTAACCGGGAAAGTAGCGGCCCTAAACTGTTTTGTTTCAAAATCAACTGACAAGTGTCTCCCGTTCTACAACTTGCTCAAAGGAAACAAAAAGTTTGAGTGGACCAAAGAATGCGAGCAGGCATTTCAGGATCAAAAAACTCAACTGGCTGAACCCCCATATTATCAAAACTGACAACAAAAGAATGTTTGCTTTATACCTAGCTGTGACAGAAAATGCATTCAGTGTCGTATTAGTTTGAGAAGAAAATTGGGCGCAGAAACAGGTGTACTACATGAGTAAAAGGCTTCTGGGAGCTAAGTCCAGATATTCTTTAATAGAAAAACTCACGTTCTGCTTGATCTTGGCCTAGAGAAAACTTAGGCCATATTTTCAGACCCACACCATCCACGTCTTAACCGATCAACCTTTAAGGCAGGTCTTGCAAAAGCCTAAAACATCAGGATGTTTGCTTAAGTCGGCCATCAAACTCAGCTAGTTCGAGATATTATATATGACATGCACAACAATCAAGAGTCAAGCACTCATTGATTTTGTAGCAAAATGCACAGGTTTTCAGGACGAGCCAATGAGAGAACTAGTGCAAGAGTTGTGGAAACTCTTCGTTGACGGATCATCTAAAGAAGACAGATCTGGAGGTGGGATAATTTTGATCTCACTTGAGGGACATCAATTCCATACAGCCTTGAGGTTTGGGTTTGAAGCATCCAACAATGAAGAAAAATATGAAGATCTATAACCAGGATTATGAGTGGCAAAGGAATTGAAAGCAAAGGTGATCCAGTGTTTAGTGATTCTCAGCTCTTAGTTAATCAGATATCAGGGGAGTATCAAGCTCAAGGTATCAAAATGGCAGCTTATCTAGCTAAGGTTAAAGATGAGTTGTTTGAGTTCGAGTTCTGTTCCATTGAGCAGGTACCCCGCGAGCAGAATTCGAATGTTGATGCCTTAGCCTGACTCGCCATTACCAAAGAAGCGGATTTATTAAATTTGTTCTGAGTATATTTCTTAGAAGAACCAAGCATAATGGAAGAACTGGTTGAGGTCAAAGTTATTGACACAAAACCGACCTAGTTAACCCCCATAGTGGAAAACCTCACAACTGGTAAACTACCAAATGACTTAAAGCACGCAAGAAAATTGTTATATCAAGTCCCACTGTATGTTATGGTTGAGGGAATTCTATACTGACGACGGCATTCGCTACCCCTCATGCGGTGTGTTCTGCCCAAAAAAGCACAGACCATCCTACAAGAGATACATGAAGAATTCTGCGGAGACCACACTAGAGTGCAAAACCTAGCTCTAAAGATATTGAGGAAAGGCTATTTTTAGCCTACATTTAAAATGAATTCAGCCTCGTACATATAGAAATGCGACAAGTGCCAATGCTTTTCCATGATTTCTCTGGTAGCACCCATGGAGTTAACCATTATTTCATCCCCTTGGCTATTTTTAGTATGGGGGATTGACCTGATTGTTTCATTGCCAACAAGAAAAGGAGAAGTTTGCTATGTAGTTGTCGCCATCGACTACTTTACGAAGTGGATCGAGGTAGAGCCTCTATCGACCATAACCTCGAAGATAATTCTGTATTTCATCATGAAAAATATCATATGTCGTTTTGGGCTTCCAAAGAAGATCGTGTCTGATAACGGAACTCAATTCGATAGTGATCTTTTCACAAACTTTTGTCATAACCAAGAGTTTCTCTTCAGTGGCGTATCTGCAAGCTAATATCGCACATCCACAAGATACACTCCCTTCTTTTTATCCTTTGGAAGTGAGGATATGCTCCCAATTGAAGCGCTAGTGATGACACATAGACAGAAAGCCTTCATTCAAGATCGAAACCATGAATTGCTCAACGCATACTTGGATCTAATCGAAGAAAGCGGGAAGAGTCACAATTACATCCTCCCATTATCAGCAGAGAATTACGTGTTACTTTAACTCGAATGTAAAAGGACACAAACTCAAACTGGGTGATTTGGTGCTTCGAAGGGTATTTTTGGCAAGTAAGGATCTTAAAGATGGTGTATTGGGACCGAATTAGGAAGGACCATAGCAGATTATAGAAATTTTATTTGAAAGAACATTCAAACTAGCTCGGCTAAGTGGAGAGTTGGTACCACAGACCTGGAACGCTCTACTTCTTAAAAATATTATCACTAATAGGACGGTTTTGTTAATTTTTTATGTTTTCAGTATTTTTCCGTGTAAGGCTTATTTATAAAATCCATTTTATTCAGATATCATGTGATCACTACATGTTTATCTTATTCTCGAGATGTATCATGTATTCATTTTGTAAAAGCGACCTAGAATATCCATAAATTCTGATCGTTTTGGGGGCATATAACCCTCGACGAATCTTTAAAAAAATTTAGTGTGATTGATAAATTTTGAAACTTAGAATTTGAAAAATTGATTATTCAACGGATTTTTATAGCTAGCTCGAATTTTCAAAGAAACTCCAAAATACGAACTAAATTTGGAAAATTCAAAGAAACAAAACCTAGAATTCAACTAGAAACTCCTGGATATAACCAGGTCCGAGGCCTAATTCCTAACAGATATAATGCTATTAGGCAGACAACTTCATGGATATAACCATGTCCGAGGCCTGATTCCTAACAGGTATAACGCTATTAGGCAAACAAACTCCTAGATATAACCAGGTACGAGACTTGATTTCTAATAGGTATAACGCTGTTGGGTGGGAAAATTCCTGGCTATAACTAGGATATTGACCAGAATTAATTGGTCAAGCCATCACAATTCTATCTTGTTCTAAAGATAACCCCTATGATTGCGAGTGTGCAAGGACTTAAAATTCATAAGCATATCAAGATGATAGATTAAGGGGAACAAAAGTAGATCATAAAGTAATGAACATGTACTCAACAGGTATATGAATATCACGAGGAGAAATAACCTTGAGATAAGCCCGAAGGAGATTGTTTCAGTTTGTGAAAGCATAATTAAAAGGGATATAAAAAACCCGAAATAAAAAAAAAAGATGAGGGTGCCCTAAACATCACTAAGCTCCAGTAACTTGCCCTTGTGATGTCACCTCATCGTCACCCCCCTCAGCAACTCCAGAAGCCTCCACGGTCGCTGAGGGCTCTTGGGAGAGTCGGCTCTAGAACTTAGTATGTTAAAGTCCCCAAAACTCCGCGTTCAGAAAGGAGAAATCCCCTTCCTGGTTGTATGCCCAGCACCGGTAAAGCATCTCCTCCAGGGCGTTCATTGATTCAGCAACATCCAACTTCACCTGCTCGACATCCTCCTTCGCATTCTCGACATCCTCCTTGGCTTTGACTTCAAACTCGAACAACTTATTTTTTAGCACTTCAACTTCCTCAAGTTTCTTATTGAGGCTATCGACCTCGACCTGCAGGTGGTCTCATTGCTGGATCACCTTAACAACCTGGTCCTTGGATATTCGTTCATTGTCTTGGGATGCAGCCAAGGTGACTTGATCTTCTCTGGGTTTGCTTTGATCCCCCTTGCATTGACTATGAAGCCTAAGAACTTAAGGTGCATTTCTGGGGGTTCTACTTCATTTCGGACTTTCTCAGCATGCCAAAACTTTCTTCCAGATCAGATACATGGTTATTGGTAGTCTTTGACTTGCTGAGCATATCGTCGACATACACCTCCATGTTCTTCCCGCTCTGGTTGATGAACATCTTATTGACCAGCCTTTGATATGTTGCACTAGCGTTATTTAGCCTGAATGGCATGACCTTGCAATAGTAGACTTTATGTTCAGTCATTAAGCTGGTGTGCTCTTGGTCGGTAGGGTTCATTGAGATTTGGTTATATCCAGAATATGTGTCCATGAAGGACATGAGCTTATGACCAGTTGTGGCATCGACTAACTGATCTATTCTTGGTACTGGGAAATAGTCTTCACGACTTTGTTAAGTACAGAGAAATCGATGCAGGTCCTCCATTTTCCATTTAGCTTTGGGACCAAAATGGGGTTGGCAATCCAGGTCAAATATTTAACCTCCCTAATGATCCTACATTTCAATAAGTGTGCTACCGCTTCCTCCAGAGCTTTTCCTCACTCTTTTCCTAACAGCCTACGTTTATGCACCTTCATAGGCACATTTTTGTACATGTTTAAGGTATGCATCATTATGCATCATGTGACCGGGAAAAGACGTCAAGGTTTTTCCTCAAAAACTCGACGAATTCCTTCTTTCTTTCCGTTTTGAGATTTTTTCCAACATTTACTACCCTCGAAGGTACATCTAGATCAAGAACTATTTTCTCTAGCTCCTCTAAAGCTTGGAGCTCAAATCTTTCTTCACCTAATCTCTTATCAATTTCTTCAGGTTGGGTGACCTCATTTCCAGCTTCAAGAGGTTCTTCCGTCTCTCTGGAAATTACCATTGCCTGAGGTTCCTCATTCCCTTTGGTTATTACCATGGCTTGTTGTCCGTGTTATGATTTTTTTCTTCATGGCAATGCTATAGCATTCCCTGGCAGTGAGTTGATCTCCTTTCATGGTACATATTTCTGAGGATGATGGAAATTTCATGGCCAAGTTGCAAACTGAGGTTATAGCTTTAAACACCATCAGTGCACGTCTCCCCAAAATTGCATTTTACGAGCCTGACAATCAATTACCACGAACTCGAGCATCTTGGCGACAGCTCCCACTTCATCGCCCAATGTTACTACGAGCTCGATTGTTCCTATGGCTGCCATTCCTTCTCCTGAAAATCGGTAGAGGGTCATAGAGGTCGCCTTAAGATTGGTTATAGATTGCCCCATATTTTCAAGGGTTGACTTGAATAGCACATTCATGGAGCTCCCGTTGTCAATCAGTATTTTGCGCATCCTCTGGTTAGCGAGTTGGATAGTTATCACCAAAGGATCATTATGAGGGAATTGAACATGGCTAGTGTCTTCTTCCATAAAAATGATTGGTTGTTTATCCAAATGTTGTTGTTTAGATAACCTTTGCTCTGGAATGAACTTGGTGCCATCATGTGTTTTCAGGTCATGGATATATCTCTTCTAGGCTTCATTGCTCATTCTTGCCAGATGAGGTTCGCCTGCAATGGTGGCTATGTCCCTCCCTTCAACTTAGGGAGGGATGATCTAATTTCCATGAGCTAGTTGAGATTTTGCTGGATTAACTTGGTTACTCGGAGCTGGTTGAGGGTTCTGCCCCGCCGATTGGTTAGGAGCTACCCTATTCCGAGTGTATTGAGCTAACGGTCCAGCTTGAATGAGAGTCTTGATATCATCATTTAACTGATGACAATCGTCTGTGTTGTGGCCAATATCATTGTGGTGTTGCAGAACTTATTCTGGTCTCTTTTTTCCCTTTGATGCTTCATAGGCACAGGCTTCTTCAATGGAAGATCGACATAATTAGCCAGACAAATATTTTCCCACACATCTGTTAGGTCAGTATATATGGTTAAGATAGAAGTGTACTTCTCCCCGTGCTTATTTTTCTTGGACCCATTCTGGTCACCCTCGCCATATTCTTTTCATTTATTACCTCCCGCCTAGTTATTTTGGGCTGCGGGCTGAGTCGTAGCTTTAGCATCTGCCACCACTCCAGCGAGCTGAATGAGGGTTTGGTTGGTTCTTGCAATAACATATTCTGCCTCTTCTAGATTTATCTATTCTTGAACTCAAGCCAATAACTCATATACACTTTCACTCCTTTCCTTTGGAGCTCCTTCCATAGATCTCCTCTTACAGTGATTCCTATTCTCATGGCCATGAGCTTGGCACTGTCGTTAGCATCTCTATCTCAGGCCACTCCATTAGCAAAATTGATTTGGGTAAGCCTTCAGGGACTCACCGGGTTGTTTCTTAATGTTGGCCAGTGAGTCGGCCTCTACTCGAACCTCTTTTTCAACTCAGAATTGTCTCTTGAAATCAGAGGAAAGATTTTTCCAGAAGGTGATTGAGTGTTTCTTATATTTGTTGAACCATAGTTTGGCTGGTCTGGGAATCGAACACACAACATGTCAAGGTTCACAATGTGAGCCATCATCAAAGTGTTGAAGGTCCCAATGTGGTTGGATGGATCAGTGGTCCATTATTTGTGGCCAACAGGATACGAAACTATTGCGATATGAGGGGCAAAAGGCTCGAGCTCCTCATTACAATCACAATCATCTATATTTTTCCCAGACAGGAGCCTCTTAATTTTCTCCTTCATTAGGGCCAGTCGCTCAAGGGTTAGATCCTCCGTCTCAGGTTATTTGGGAGCTGGTTATCAGCTCCCATCCTATTGTGAGTGTTAGGTGGGTTATTGTCCCTCCAAGCTTGAGCTCGATTAGGTGGGATGTTCCAATTTTCATGCATGATAGATGGATCTCCACTGTTCTAAGTATAACTCAGATCATCATAGCAAGTTGATTGTGTTTACATGATCATCCAGGTTGGACTGTGGATTGGAGCACATGCTTTGAGCTGAACTCAACTGATTTCTCAAATCACTTTCGTGCCTGTGGGAATTCATGTTACGGGTATTCCTGGTCTTGCCCCCATGATGGATCTCCGTCTAATAACTACCATCCACGAAGCTTACTGCTCATGGTTGAGGTCGAGGAGTTGGATTATTAGCGCGAGATCACGGGGCATATGTGTACTCTGCAGGTATAGAATGTCTCATTTCATTCTTGTACTCTGAAGCATTGCTCTGTGAGTGTAATGGTGTTGGATGAAGAATAGGTGAGGGAGGATGCCTTATTAGAGAAGCAATCTATGTCCCATTTGGGCAGACCAGATTGGCTCGCCCATTGTCTACTTCAATTTCTCGAGTTTGTGGCAACACATAGTTATTACGTGGAACCTAAGAGACTGGTTGAGGCTTTGGTGGATTTACAGGGATCTCTTCCCTTCTCGATGTGGTCTCAGCTCGCCTTGCTTGGCAAGGCTGATTTCTATGAGTGTGAGACGCTTGTTCATTCCTGTGGTTACTAGCATGATGGTTTTTCCTAGGAGTTCGTTCAGGGGGCACAGAGCTTGGTGTTGCTGTTCTGACGAAACGACTTACATTAGGACGATTATTTTGGTGGGACCGAGATCTGTGGGACCCACTTTGCCTCCTTTCGAAATTCTTGTCTGTTGTAGGAGGAGGTAGTCGAGCCATGATCTCGTCTATTCGCCCGTTAGCCTGGGCAAGGTGGCTCCTCAGCTGAGCATTCTCCATTTCAATGGTGGCCAGGTACCCAGGTTTAGGGTTCGGTGGGTGTGAAGCCAAACTTTCAGTATCATCTGGTCCACGTGTGGTTTTCCAGGACAGCATTGTATAGATGTTCCTTCCCCAATGGGAATGGACATATGGTGTCCTCCATGATCATCAAGCTGCTCCATTTCATTATCGTGCATGGAATGAGTAACCACCATGATGATTGATGGGTTGAATATCATGCAAGATTTCAAGCTTAATCTACTCTCAATGAAAGCACCAATCTGTTGACGTGGTTTTTTGTCAACAGGGGATTTAGAAATCCAAAATAGTGAGATTAAGCTTACAGTAAACTTAATGTAAAGAAATATAAAAACACCCATAATTTATGTGGTTCAATTGTTAAAATCCATCTAGTCCATGAGTCAGTATTATTGATCTGTTTAGGAATTCTAGATATAATTGTTTATGACAATTTGAGCAGAGTTTTTGCAGAAAGAATGTCGAACCCTTTTACTGTCCATTCCCCTTGCATTTATAGGGAATTATGGTGGACAATATTGAGCAACTGTACTATAAATGGTAACATACAATATTGGGTAACTTTCCAAGCTAATGGATATTTAAATATCATAATTAAGTGTATTTCTATTTACATCAATCAATAAATTTATATATAAATTTATATAACGATTGCATGAATTTATTGCGCATATCAGGCATCAGAGTCTGTAGGGAATATCCCATGTGCGTCGTTGAACCACCCTAAGCTAGATTCAATTCTCTTGCTGGATATGACTGGAACAAGATGGATTGATGTAGATAAGGCTTGGGCTTGATGCAGGCGATCTAGACGTTGGGTACCTCGATCTCTGTCATTCGCATCTCCAACGGTCTAGAAGATCCTGGGTTGTTCTGGACCCAGTGACACAGCCTCGAGCTGTTTGGTCCGAAGTTAACGAAACATCTTTTGAGTCTTGCATCCTTTATTTATTTTCGCGCTACCTGTACCCCGAGCTAGATAGTTGAGCTCGTGTTTTTAGGGTACAACATATAATTTTTTCAAATTTTATACACATGCATAGTTATAGGATTATTTTAGATTGAGGTATTTTTAGAACTTTATGCTTAATAGTTGACCTAGTTAGTTCTCAGGTCGTATACCTGGTTAAATCCAAGATGTTAATAGCTTAGTAGTGTACCTGTTATTATTCAGGCCTTGTACCTAGTTCTATCCAGGTTTTTATTGCTTTGATTCTTCTTCTTTAACTTAGTTAAATTCAGAATTATTATGAATACTCGAGCTTTTTCAAGCTACCAAATTTTTCAGTTCCAAATTCTAAGTTACAAAATTTTTCACAGACTTTAAATATTTTTGTAAAATTATTATCATGAGTATCTGGCCCCGAAGTGATCATAATTTATGAATATTCTAGGTAGCTTTTACCGTGTTCAAATTACACAACAGCCATTGTTTTCATTCTATTAAATAACAAGAAGCTACAAAGAAATGGCTTTTACAAATTAGCCTTACAATTAGACATAAAAATCAGACTTGGACTAAGCACTAACTGATAGTACGTCTTCAAAAGCAATGTGTTTCAAGTTCGCGAAACTCCTTCTCCACGTTCCTTCTCATAGAATTTCCACGATCTGATAAGGTCCTTCCTAGTTTGGTCCTAGTACACTATCTTTAGGGTCTTTATTTTCCAAGAACACCCTCTTCAATACAATATCTCCTAACTCAAACTTCCTTTCTTTAACTTTTGAGTTAAAATGTCAAGTTACTTTCTGCTGATAATGTGCCAGTTGAATCTGTGACTCCTCTCGGCATTCTGCAATTAGATTTAGTGATGCTTGTAGTAGGTCATGGCTTAGTTCCTGGTTGAAAGTCCTTTTCCAACAAGGAGAAACTCTTGATAACTTTGTACTTTTCACAAAAGTTTGTGAATAGCTTGTTGTCAAACTAAGACCCATTATCTTATACGATTTTCCTTGCGAGTCCGTAGTGGGAAATTATGTTCTTCATAACGAAATCAAGTAATCTTTTTGAGGTTATTTTCGCTAATAGCTTGGCTTTATCCCACTCCGTAAAGTAGTCCACAATAACCACAACATAGCAAACTCCACCTTTCCCCGTTGGCAGTGACCCAATCAAATTTATTCCCCATATGGCGAATGGCCAAGGCAAAGAGATCATTGTTAGCTCGACAAGTGCAGTCCGAACTATTATCGAGAAGCGCTGGCATCTATCATACTTCTGAACATACGAGGTCGAGTCTTTTTTCATGGTAGGCTAGAAATAACACTGCCTAAGTACCTTCATGGCTCGATTTTGCAATGAGTCTAAGATCAAATAGAACGCAAGTCTTTCCATCAACAAATATCGAGTTTCAGCTCCCAAAAGCCTCTTGTTGGTGTAATAGACTGACTTTTGAGTTCGATCCTCTTCTCAAACTAAAATTGTGCTTACTGCATTTTCTACCACAGCCAGATAAAAGTACAAAAACTCTCTGCTAACAGGCTTTAATAGAATGGCGAGTTCAGCTGGATGTTTCCTTAGATCCAGAAATGCTAGCTCGCATTCGTTAGTCCAGTCAAATTTTTTGTTCCCCCTTAATAAGTTATAAAAAGGGGGATATTGGTGGCGATAATACCCAAAAAAATTCAAAAGTCACACTTTAATACCCAAATCTTTTTTTTTTTTTTTGCTATAATAATACCTAAATCCACATGACACATTTTTATACATGTAAATTTAGGTATTAAAGTATAACTTTTGAAACGATTTGGGTATTATTTCAGCCAATATCCCTAAATTCTTTAAATACTATAAATATTATTTTAAAATTTTAAAAATCTAAAAGATTATTAAAAACTAATTAATAAAACTAAAATTTACAAATTCAAAAAACCCAAATTAAACTTGAAACTCAAAATCATCCCAAAATCCATATTATTAATTAGTTTTTAATAATATTTTAGATTTTTTAAATTTTAAAATGATTTTTACAATATTTAAAGAGTTTAAATAATTTAGTCTAAAATCATCCAAAAATCCTTGTGTCCCATGGATACTTAACGTTAAATTAATGGTGAGTACAAACTGTTGCACCAAAATTGTAGATTTAGGTATTACCACCAAAATCAAATTGGGTATTAAAGTTTAACTTTTGAAAAGATTTGGGTATTATCCCCGTCAATTAGCCTAATAAAAACGTGCCACGTGATACTTAACAGGCAATAACGATGGGTACTAATAGTTGTACCAAAATTGTAGATTTAGGTATTATTAACTCCAAAAAAAAATATTTAGGTATTATTAACGCCAAAAAAATATTTAGGTATTAAAGTGTAACTTTTGAACAAAATTGAGTATTATCGCAGCCAATATCCCTAAGAAGGGAGACATTTATTAGTGGACTTTGATACAAAGCGATTTAGGGCAACAATTATTCCTGTTAAACTCTGGACATCCTTTTGCGACCTAGGTGAAGGCATATCTAACGAGGATATGATATTCACTACGTTGGCTTCAATCCCCCTTAAATTAAAAATGAAGCCTAAAAAATTTTGAGATGAGACACCAAAGGTACATTTCTAGGGATTTAGCTTCATGTTGTATTTTCTCAGCATGGCGAAACATTCTTCTAGGTCGGCCACATGGTTATTGGCAGTCTTTGACTTGACTAGCATGTCATTGACGTACACTTCCATATTTCAACTGATCTGATTAACGAACATTTTGTTCACTAGCCTTTGATACATAGCTCCTGCATTCTTTAGCTGGAAAGGCATGACGTTGTAGCAATATACGCTATGCTCGATCATGAAACTTGTATGTTCTTGGTCAACATAGTTCCTTGCAATCTGGTTATATCCAGAATACAGGTCCATGAAATACATGAGCTCGTGACCTGCCGTGACATCTACGAGCTGATCAATTCTCGGCAAAGGAAAACAATCCTTTTGGTAGTCTTTGTTAAGATTGGATAAGTCGATCCAGGTTCTCCATTTTCCATTAGGTTTTGGGACTAGAACGGGGTTGGCTATCCAGGTTTGATATTTCACCTTCTTGATGAACGAACACTTTAATTGGAGAACTACTTCTTCCTATAGAGCTTCTCCTCTTTCTTTTCTCAATAGCCTTTTCTTCTGTTGCTTGGCTGGAATGTCCCTGTCAAAATTCAGTGTGTGCATGATCACTTTAGGACTAATGCCAACCATATTAGCATATGACCACGCGAAGACATCGAGGTTATTTCTCATTAACTTTTTCAAGTTATTTTTCTCTTTAGCACTGAGAATTCTTCCAATCTTTACAACTTTGGAAGTTTCTTCCTGATCAAGGATTAATTCTTCCAGTTCCTCAAAATCTTGGAGCTCTGACTTATCCTCGCCTACTCGCGGTTCAATCTCTTATAATTTGGTGACCTGGATCTCCATTAATTAAGGTTCTTCTGCTTCCTCAATGATTACCATTGCTTGCTGCCCGGTTTGCGTTCTTCTATTCATCAAGATGTTATAGCATTCTCTGGCAGCAAGTTGATCTCCTTTGACCATACATATTCTCGTTGGTGTGGGGAATTTCATGGCCAGATGGCGAACAGAAGTTATTTCCTTGAAGAATACCAAATAAGATCGCCCTAGGATGGCATTATAGGCAGTTGGATAATCTATAACCATTAACTCGAGCATCTTGGTTGTGGCTCGAGCTTCATCACCAATGGTTTCCACAAGCTCGATTGTCCCTATCGCTACCAGCCCTTCCCATGAGAAACCAAATAGATTTGTTGAGGAGACTTTCAGGTCCGTAATCGAGAGTTCTATTTTTACAAATGTGGACTTGAAGAACATGTTTATTGAGCTCTCGTTGTCGATCAGAATTCTCTGTACTCTCCTATTGGCGAGTTGAATGATTATCACAAGCGGATCATTATGTGGGAATTGGACACGACTTGTGTCCTCTTCAGTAAAAATGATAGGTTGTTTATTTGTAACGTCCCAAAACTCCTAATAAGATTAAGGGCTTGGATTAACGTCTCGGGAGGGCATGTGGAGAAAATGTGTGGATTATATTAATATTTAATTGAGTGTTTATGATTATGTGTATTAAATGTGTTTAAAGACTTGCTTTTGTTAAAAATGGGCATTTTCATAATTTTGACACGTTGAGGGTATATTTGTGATTACTATGTGCTATATGTTTTTTACCACATTGTTATGTAGATATATTTGTGATATTCGATAGGAGTGGATCCTTATGAGCAATTTTAGCAGAAAGTCACAACGAGGGTAAAATACCCGGCTTGGGGGAGCTAATGGGTATTTTGGTAATCTGGTATATTTGGGAAATTGTTGATAAATGAAATAAATTGGTGATATATGTTTGTTGTATTACTAGTTTAATTTGAAATTAGAAGTATAATTTAAGGTATAATGGGAATTTTAGCCAAAAGACCAAAATACCCTTGAGTTTTACTTTGAGGATTAAGTGGAGGCAAGGGTAACGAGGTCATTTGACCAAGGGATTAGAGAACAGCTAGACTGAAGGCCATTTTTACATTCTAAACTCTTCCATTTGTTCCTTCTTCTTGAACAAGCACACATTCTGGTAGTTAAGTGGAGGTCTAATTTTTAGAATTTTGAGGATAGTTAAGGAGAATTTGAATTCAGAAGTTGTGCTCAGCAGCTGCCAAGGCAACAATCAAGCTAGGAATTTTGAATTTGGGGAGAAGGTATGAGTTCCTTTCATGGTTTCAGCTAGTTTTCTTTGTGTTTTGATGGATTATAGATTTTGATCCTAGGTGTGCCAATTTTCAGTTGTAAGCTACTATTGGGAGTATCTTCGTTTTTATTATATGGTATATTAGTTGCTTGGTGGAATTGGGGTTGATTCTGCACCATTTGGTTGGTTTTGGGGTCTGAAATCGCAAGGGAGGACGCATTTTCTGGGTTTTTCATGGTGGATTCGCGACACATGGGATGAGTGTCGCGGCGCTTTGAGATTCTTCGAGGGTGGATTTGAACTTCGACCATTGTGGCGCCATGACCCTTTAGAGTGGGTGCCACAACTTAAAATGGGAAAATTTTAGAGGAAGGCTCTCGGTCAGTTGTGGCGTAGCGACCCTTTAGAAGGGGCGTCACGGCTCAAAATGCGTAAATTTCTAAAAGGATTTCTCGGTCTATTGTAAAGTCGTGATGCTAATGCAGCTTAAGGGTACCCCTGTCTAGGGTTTTTGGGAGTTAACTTCGGAGGCTCGGAGGACGATTCCGCTAACCAGTTTAGTGGAATCTGAGGTCTCGTGAACTAGGGCTTAGTCTCGAAGCCCATTATCAAATTTAGTTCCTAATAAGCGTACCATTTATGTTGTGACTAGGAGTTCCGCAGGGCTCGGGAAAGAGGATCACACTTAAGGTCGCTTTGTCGTCAACACAGGACTTGAGGTAAGAAAACTGGCATATGCACATAGAGTTGATTGTTTTCTATGTATATTAGAATTGATTTGTTGGTGGATGACCATTACGATTTATATTTGGCCATCGTGTTGAACGTGGGATCGATCAGCAAGCGCATGTAACACAGGCCGTTCGGCAAGGCTGTTTTTCCTGGGCTGTGTAAATGATTCATGTGATTGGAATGAATATACTTGTAAATTGTGAAACGTATTTACGAATTATATGATTGGAATGAATGCGTTTATCGTATGTGAAGCATGTGATTATTGCTTATGAATAATTGGATTATTATTATGCCTTGTGGGGGTTTTCTTGCTGAGCCTCAGCTCACGGGTCCTCTATGGAGCAGGTAAGGGCAAGCTAAAGGTAACTAGCCATAATTTGGAGTGCTTTGGATTGGCGCGTACATATTCAACCAACTCGGCCGCCATGGTCGAGTTATTTTGAGGGTCATATGATATGAGTTTGATTTTGCTGCTTAGGCCAGCTACTTTGGTAACCCTGGTTGTGACCACCTTTTAGTTAAGGATCCCATGTAAATATCCAAAGTTTTAATAAAAGTTTATATGTTTAACCATAAATTTTAACACCTAAATCTTTAATAGCTTTAGTTACACTTTTGAGGCCAAATGACTCGCTTAACGAGTTAAGCACTATTTTAAACACACGGTGTAACGACCCTGGATTAGTATGGTGTTACATTATATGTTCTTTCCTGCTTTGGCAGGCGCTACTTGGGAGCATATATTGTACCATCACGGGTCTTCAGCTACTGTATGTATCTCTTCTGGGCCCCCATCGCTTGTTACTGCTAAATGAGGCCCACATGAGATCATGGCTATGTCACTCCCTTCCACTAAAGAAGGGATGAGTGGGTTTTCCAGAATTGGAAGAGCCGCAAGAGGATTTGGCTAGTTACCCGTAGCTGGCTGCGGATTTTGTGCAACTTGATGATTGGGAGTTACCCGATTTCAGGCATACAGTGCTAACGGTCCAACCTGAATTAGCGTCTCAATTTCATCCTTCAGTTGGCAACATTCGTTTGTGGTGTGACCAATGTCATTATGGTGACGACAAAACTTCACCGGATCTATTTTAGCCTGCTGATTCTTCATGGGCTTGGCCTTCTTCTAGGAGAGGTGAGAAGAGTTAGCCAGGTATATATTTTCCCATGTTCCATTAGATCAGTATACATAATGAAAATTGAGGTGTATTTATCCCCAGCTTTATTCCCCTTCCTCTTGTTATTATTACCCGCTGGTTGTTATGGGTAATTAGCTGAGCTGATGCCACAGCGTTTGTCACCATTCCAGCAGGATGAATGGGAATACTACTAGTTCCTACCACTATTGATTCTGCATCCTCGAGGTTAATCCATTCTTGAGTTCAATCCAATTCATTTGTGTTCTTAACCCCCTTTTATTTGGAGTTATTTCCATAACTCACATCCTACAGTGACCCCAGATTGCATTGCCATAAGTTTGGCACTGTCATCTGCATCTTGTGCTTGAGCTGCAATATTGATGAACTAGTTTATGTAAGCCTTGAGAGATTCATCTAGTTTTTTCTTTATGTTGGCCAAAGAATTGGCCTCCACTCATTTCTCCTTGGTAGCTCAAAAATGCTTCTTGAAAGCTGATGACAACTGATTCTAGGTGGTGATTGTATGCCTCTTTAACTTGTCGAACCACATTTTGGTCATGCCAGTCAAAGTGGTTGGGAATAGAACACATCGCAATTTGACATTTACATTATAGGCCCTCATCAAGGTGTTGAAATTCACTATGTTGTTAGACGGATCAATAGTTCTGTCGTAGGTCACCATATGTGGCATCTTGAAGCTCTGCGGATATGGAGCTACAACAATATGAGGAAAAAAGGGCTTGAGCTCCTCACTGGAGTCACAATCATCCTAGCTTCTTTCTGACAAAAGGAGTCTCATATGTTCCTCCATCATAGCAGGTCATTCTAGGGTTGGATCCCTCACTGTCAGATTGTTTGGGAGCTGATTATCTGCTCGACCAGAGTTTCAACACCATCATTATCACTTTATTTTCATTCTTGGCTAAGAATATCATCATAAGGTCGAGGAATTACAACAAGGAATTAGGAAATTCCTTCCCAAGGACTGGACAAACACTGTCCATCCAAACACTATTGATACTCTACCGATCGGGGTTCTGATAAGCGAGATAGTTGCAAGCAACAATATATTAGTTGATATGGCTATAACTATTGCTATTTGGCCTCCAGATATGGCAAGAGTTAAGCAAATGAACCGCCAGAGAATAGTTGTAGACCCCCAAGTTGCTAGGCAGGTGATTATTGGGGGTAATGCGGTGTTGACAATACCTGAGCTGGCTCCTGAAGTTGCAATAACTATAAGACTCCAAGCAGAGTTGAAGCCTCAGAAGAAAACACCAGTTTCTTGGAATACAGTGCCTACAAGTACTCTCAAGAGTTATGCTGACAATATGGGATTCAAGGGATTAACATGATCATACCATGACCTGACCAGTGGAAAAACATTCATGTGGAGCTTATAGCACCTAGTCGTGCTTCCACATCACGGCTGGTGCAACTCTCCCTTTGCACAACTTCTTCAATGGGGTGGTAGAATATTTTGACACTGCCCCATTCCAAATAAATCCAAACATGTATTTAATGGTTTCTGCATTATATATCCTGTACTACCTCTATCGCTAGGACCCGCCTACTCCTCACGATGTCCATTATCTGTTTGAGGTGAAGTCTCACCCTAACCAGCATGAGACTTGTTTCTTTTATTTGTGTCATCGAGACACGATGAGGTTATTCCTGATGGAGACCATGTTTCAGAGCAACGCTGGTCAACATCATAAGGAGTACTTCTACATGATGGACCTGGTCACAAAAATATCTTTCATTCCATGGAGGTAATTAATACCCCATATTTTCTTATTCTTTCTTTTATCTTAGGTTTATACCTAGTATTTACACTCCTCTTTTTGTTTAGGCCCGTGGTACCAGCCTTTTCCTACCCAGGAGATGCTCATTCAAGCAAATATTTTAGCTAGGCTTGCCAACGAGGAGAAAAGCTATTAGCGGGTGGTCACTATGGCCAATCTTAGGCTGGTAGGACTGTTCTAGTCTCACCAAACTGCCCATGAAGCGGCTAAAAACGCTACTGGTGGGTGTGGGTGAAGGGGAAGGACAAAGCGAGCAACCCCGAGCAATTTATAACCCTACCAAAAGGAAAACTGGTGGGATAAGCCTTAGGTAGCCAAAGGAGGCTCAAACCAAAACACAAGTAGCTCCTGAAGGTCGTGGAAAAGGGAAACAAGTGCTAGTCAAGGACCCCCTAGACATGTCCTCTTCTAATGATGAGAGCAACACTCCAAGTAATAATAAAATTACTTCTTCACATTCTAAGTGTAATAGTAGGCCTTATGACTCATCCTATACCCTTCTTTATCTATTTGAAGGGGATGTGAATGTTTTTCTGATGATAGTGTAGGCATGGATACTATACTTTTCATTTACAACGTTGTTTGAATCATTCATTCATTGCTCGTTGAGCTAATACACTTGTTTTGTATGTAGCTATGTCAGACTTTGACGCTTTTGACATCTATGCCTCGGCCTCTCCTATAGCTTCGACCAAAACCACCCCATCCAAGAGAAAGGCCCTTGGTGAAGGGTTGAGCTGAGAGAGGCACCCAGAAAAACACACCAAGTGCAAAGATCTATCAGTCACTGACCCTCCTGCTATAGTGGCATCCAAGCAGACTCCTCCTCCGACCAATTATGATGGTCATTCGATCAATCCAAACGCCATTCTAGCTATCCGTCAAATGCTTAAAGCTTCTGCTGAGTCATCAGTAATCGAGCAGCGAAACTTTCTCAGCACCCTCTGAGTACTGAGGCTTTTTCTTCTCTGGTCGATGTGACCGTAGACTCTGCTCTTGGTCGAGCACTCTGCGAGACGTTGTCGGTAATTATTTTGTTTATCATCTCCTTATACTTTCGTTTTGTATATAATTTTATTCCATTACTATTTTCCTTCTCTTTTCAGGGAGTAATGACTCTGAGCTTTGCTCAACAACGACCAAAATAATTGACAGAGCAGCTCAAAAAGACCAATTTTTTCTTGGAACACTCCCGTGAGATTGCCTCAAAGGACAAGGCAGACGCCGAGCTGATCAAGAAGGATCTCCTCGAGAAGAATGCTGAGCTTGAGCAAAAAGGCAAGGCTAACCAAGCTCTTCAAGACACGGAAAAGGAGCTTCTTCAACTCCTCGAGGATCGTGACCAACTAATCAAAGAGGAGAAGGAGAAGTACTCTTCTGACATGACTTGATTCAGGAGTGTGGCTTTCAACTGCTTCTATATGTTCTGGAAGTACAATAAGGAGGCAAAATTTCCATATCTCCCTCCAGAAGGAGATAGAAATGTGGCTTTCTCGAGAGGCTATGGAGGCTACTATCCCTAGAACTCCAGAACCTGAAATCTCATTAAACCTTGAGGTCATCGAGGAGGAGGATAATGAGGAGGGGGTCGACCAGCAATGATCTTTGCTTTCTTTGTTTTATTATTGTATACCAGGACATTCAGACATAATTGTCCGTAGTGTGAAGACAATTGTTTTCCGAGCAGCTTTTAATCTCGGTAATTGTAATATTTTTTGGGCATCTTTTTGTGATGCAAATACAACTATGATTCTCATATTATTTTTCCCAAATATAACATTTTCATTCTTATGTAATTTCCTAGGTACAACATTTTCATGTCGTACTTGTCAATTTTTTCTCTTTAGTGTTTGAACAAACAAACGAATCACCAAAACTTTATAAAAATTTTTTTAAAAAAATTCTATGTACTACTCAACCATGCTCTTAACTATTTTGCTTACTTTATGGCAGTTGTGGATGCTCAAATTCCGCCAAGGGAAAATATGGAGGTTAACCCTCATCAGTCTCAGGCAATCAGAGCGACCCAGTATTTGTCCCCGCAACCCATGTCTCTTAGGAAGCCTAAAAGAGGATGCCCCGAGAGCAACGCCGTGCAAGGGTGTCCAACTTGCACGAGTGCCTACTAAGGCCACAAGGGTCTCACTACACGCGGTCGTCCATGACCCACGTCCGTGTGGCGACTTGGCTGCGCACCCCAGCCACGCACACGAGGCCCCACCTCGCGTCGCCCGCGCGCATCCAACAGCCCACGCGAGGCCAACGCCTTGCCCATGCATCATCCACGCCAGGGGGTCGCTACGCGCACACCTCGCCACCACGGTGCGCACCAGGCGCCTCGCCCAGCACCTCGCGATGCCCACGCCTCACAACCACGGCTCGCACCAGGCGCCTCACCCAGCACCTCGCGACACCCACGCCTCGCCCCCACGGCTCGCACCAGGCGCCTCGCCCAGCACCTCGCCATCAGGCCCCGCGAGGCCATACCTCCACAATGTCCAGGTACAGGGCCCCATCTCACAAGGCGCCCTTATGATCCGCGAGGTCACATCTTGGTCGTGCCTAGGTCCCTCGCACCGTCTCGCAAGGCACGCGTACGGAAACTGGTTATGTGAGGGTGAGGAGCTTAGGGGCGTAACTCTGAACATCCGTACTAGACAGGCCAAGATGGTACAAGTTAGTACCGATGGTGGAGGCACTCCCTACATGTCTCTGACCATGCATCAGGACCACCAGCGCCATTACACCTGGAGCCACTCCTCTGACATTCGTACGGTCAAGTAGTGGAGACATCCTCCTAGCACCTGTCCATGTACTGATTGCAACCCCACTACCTCTGAAACTACACTCCTGACAGTGTACTTATGTACCACCTGGTCCCCTGGACCACAGTGTATCTAGGGCCATTAGAGCCCACTATATAATGAACCCCAATTCCACATGGAAGGGGGTTGGAAAAATTACTGTAGCAATGCACCATAGAGAATACAAACTGATTTCACCATTATTCTTCTGCAATTGTTCTGGGAGTTTATACTTAGATTTCTAAAGCTTATCTTTTGATAATCTCTACTTTGCAATTTTTCCAACTGAACTTAGTTGACGAGTTCTCACCGTCAACAGTTTGGCGCCGTCTGTGGGAAGCTAAGTACCAAGCTACTGTTCTACTATTACTTCTGGCAAGAAGAAATGCCAAGACGTTCAAAGCGACTTAGGGAGCCACGAGAGGTGGAGGTCCACCTTAACGGAGTCCAACTGAAGGCCTCCATGAAGGATCCTCCTCCACCTAGAGATGTGGAGCCCCCAAGGGACTCTGAGGTTCACGAGGGTGATAGAGAGGTCTCGTCACCGGCCGTCCCGCCCGGAGAGAGTCCTCCAAGGGCACCACCGGGGAATTCCAACGAATTCCCGCTCCCTAAACCACCACAAGTACCGAACTCCGGCTGGCAGGACCCAGGCCCCTCGACGCATAGACATGATAAGCATCCCCGGGTCCATTCTGTGAGCTCGAGTTCGAAATATCGATTCTATGAAGAAGAAATACGTGAGCTCCATCGTAAGAACCAAAGGTTGGAGACCACCCTGGAGAATATGCAAGAGGTGCTTAATGGCCTATTGCAGGGTAAGTCGAACATGACCTTGCCCAAGAGAAAAGAGAAAGGCCGGGAGGGGGCAGAGACCACCGTACCGGTAAACGATGGGAGGACTCGACACTCCACCAGTAACACCTCCCGAAAAAAGCAACACGAACATCCTAAACCACCGAAGCAGGCCCAGAAACCAGAGCTGAAGACCAACGCTGCCCCTCGCAACGAGGACGAGATCACCTCTAAGAGAGCACCCTCAGATTTACGGGAGGAGCTCAACAAAAAGAGGGCAGGTAAAGGGACCACGCCCCCTATGGCGCCTCGAGAGGGAAAAGGAAAGGGGGATCTTAACCCGTCTACTTTAAGGGACTCCCTAAGCAAGAGGAGGCAGGACTTGGACACAGAAATGAAGAGCCTGCGAAGCAGGATCATCACCGCCTCTGGCGGTCAAGCTTTTGAGGAAGAGTTTGACCATGAGTCACCCTTCGTGAGGGAGATCCAAGCCATCTGGCTTCCTGACCAACTTTAAGGAACCCAATATGACCCCTTACGAAGGAAACAAAAATCCAAAGTACCACCTGGACGCATTTAATGACCTGATGAAGATGAGGGGAATTAGTAGCGGGGCCAGATGCCACTGCTTTGCTGTCACATTGAAAGGACCCGCATACAAATGGTTCAAAAGACTAAGGTCGTGGTCCATCAGGTCCTAGCAGCAGTTTTCTGATGAATTCCTCCAACAGCACCACGCCGTGCGGGACTACACGATGCCAGGCACCAGCCTTGCCAATGTGAAGCAAGGAGAAAAGGAGAGTCTGAAGAGCTACATTCACAGGTTCAACATGGAGGCTGCAAAAGTTGGGAGCCTGACCCGCCGAGAGTTAAAAATGGCCATTACAGCCAGAGTGCGCCCAGGAAGAAAATTGTGGGACAACATGCTGAAGAGGGAAGTCACTGACCTAGATGACTTCTACGAGAGGGCGCAGAAGTACATTCGGGTGGAGGATGGCCACGCAAACTTAAAGGCAGGAAAAGAGGAGCCCCACGCAAAGCCCCTAGCCAATGAAGGGTCGAATGGAGCAAAGAAGAAGAGGGCGTATGATGGGTCAAGGGATGATCAACAAAGAAAGACCAAATGGGGGAGTGATCATAGGCAAACGGCTTACACTTTCTATACGAACCTTACAGATACCAGGGAGCATATTTACCTCACCAACGAAGATTGGGTTCCCTTCAAGAAGCCCCCACCGATGAGGAAGGACCGGTCCAAAAGAGATCCCAGTAGATACTGCCAGTACCACAAGGATATCGGTCACACCATAGCAGAGTGTATCCATCTGAAGGAAGAAATCGAGGAGCTCATCCGCAGGGGGCACCTAGGCCATTATATCAGGAGAGAAAAGCCGAAGCCGGAGGACGAGCCAGTGGTACCCCAGATGCAAGGAAGAGCCCCAGAGATACAGGGGGAAGTCCGAACCATTTTCGAAGGTCTAGGGTTTGGGGGAGATTCTCGGAAGGGACGAGACAGGTATGTAAGGGAAGCCAGGCAAAGTCCGCCACCCTGTGTCATGAGCTTGGAGCAGCGACCCCCGAAAAGCTTCAAGGGAGAAAATGACTCGATCACGTTTACAGAGGAGGATGCGCGGGGTGTGTATTTCCCTCACAACGACCCACTGGTGCTGACAGTTCAGTTGGCCAATATGCGTGTGCATCGGGTCCTGGTGGACAATGGTAGCTCATTGGATATCCTGTATCGCCCTGCCTTGGAAAAGATGGGATTGGGTATTCGTCACCTGAAACCCTGCCAATCCTCCCTATATGGTTTCATGGGAGACTCAGTGAAACCCCTAGGGATGATCAAATTGGCACTCACCATGGGAGAGCAACCCCGGCAGACTACAGTCATGGCTAACTTTGTCGTAGTAGATTGTGCTTCAGCTTTCAATGCGGTATTGGGGAGACCATCCCTAAGAGAATTGAAAGCCATAACTTCTATATATCACTTGGTCGTCAAGTTCCCAACTCCAGGAGGGGTCGCTAGTATGAAAGGAGAACAGAGAGAAGCAAGGGAGTGCTACAACACCTCCCTCCGCGCGCTTGTGAAACTGCGGGAACCAATGGCCATGGTGATACATGAGGCGCTGCGTGTGCCCGTGGGGAGCCCACAAGAGCTAGACCCCCAAATCATGGAGGAGTCAGGAGCAGAACCCGTGGAGGAAGTAGAGGAGGTTATAGTAGTGGAGGAACCGTTGAGAAAACTTAAGGTAAGAAGAAGCCTGCAAAGTGACGTGAATGAGGAGTTGATAAGGTTTTTGAAGGATAATCTGGATGTATTTGCATGGAGTCACGAAGAAATGTTGGGTATAGATCCTAGTGTTATGTGCCACCATTTGAATATCTCCCCTGAAGCGAGGCCCGTTAGGCAGAAGAGGCGGGCGCTAGACCCAGAAAGGTATGCACCTTAAAGGAGGAGGTCGACAAGCTGAAGACCAATGGGTTTATCTGTGACTCATTTTACCCTGTATGGGTGTCGAATCCAGTACTAGTCCCAAAAACAAATGGGAAATGGAGGACCTGCGTCGACTTCTCAAACCTGAATAAAGCTTATCTTAAGGACAGCTTCCCGCTCCCGAGGATAGATTAGTTGGTAGATGCGTCGGCAGGGCATGAATTACTGAGCTTCAGGGATGCCTACTTTGGATACAACCAGATTCCAATGAACCCAGCTGATGAAGAGCATACGTCATTTATAACGGATAAAGGACTCTACTGCTATAAGGTGATGCCCTTCGAGTTGAAGAACGCGGGTGCAACCTATCAAAGGTTGGTCAAAAAGATGTTTGCCAACCAAATAGGGAGGAACATGGAGGTATATGTTGAAGATATGCTAGTAAAAACCAAGAATACTACACAGCTCAACAAGGACCTTGGTGAGATGTTTGACACACTCAAGAAGTATTGAATGAAGTTGAATCCCATCAAGTGCACTTTCGGTGTATCCTCTGGGAAATTCCTTGGCTTCATGGTCAACTCTAGGGGCATGGAGGCTAATCCTGATAAGATAAAAGCCTTGATAGAAATGAGCCCACCAAAGAACAAGAAGGAAGTGCAATGTCTAACGGGAAGGGTGGCAGCCCTTAGTAGATTTATTTCGAGGTCAACTGACAAGTGCCTCCCCTTCTTTAACATCCTAAAAGGGAGCAAAAAGTTTGCTTGGGATGAGGAATGTGAAGAGGCATTTATTAAGCTGAAGGAGCACTTGGGGAAGCAACCTTTTTTGGAAAAACCTGAAAAAGGTGAAAAGCTATACCTATACTTGGCGGTGTCTGAACATGCCATAAGCGCGGCCTTGGTTAGAGGGGAGAAGAAACATCAACAACCCGTTTACTATATCAGCAAGCGGTTGGTGGATGCGGAGAACCGGTACCCTGAAATTGAAAAGTTGGCATATGCATTAGTTGTGGCTTCAAGGAAGCTGAGACCCTACTTCCATGCTCATGCAATCGAAGTTCTCACTGATAGCCCTCTGAGACAGGTCTTGCATAAACCTGAGACCTTAGGAAGGCTGATGAAATGGTCGATCGAGTTGAGCCAATTCGATATCGTTTATACCCCGAGGGTTTCCATCAATGGGCAAGTGCTGGCAGACTTCATAATGGAGTTCACCAATCAGCCGAGTGAAGGAAGGAGTGAAGAAGGGGGGCGGACAGTCATGGAAAAGGAGCAAGGGGGTCTAGAGGAATGGAGCCGGCATGTGGATGGGACGTCCAATGAAGGAGGATCTGGAGCTGGTATCATGATGACGGGGCCCGAAGGACACAAGATGTACTGTGCAATCCGGTTTGGGTTTGAGGCCTCCAACAATAAGGCGGAGTAAGAAGCACTCTTGGCAGGCTTGCGGTTAGCCCAGGCGCTAAAGGTGACACGCCTACGTATTTTTAGCGACTCACAGCTAGTGGTGTACCAGGTGAAAGGTGAGTATCAGGCAAGAGGCCCAAAGATGGCCGCGTACTTGGAAAAGGTGAAGGGTTATCTGGGACGATTGGCGGAATAGAGCATAGAGCAAATCCTGAGAGAGAGGAACACCCATGCCGATGCCCTCGCAAAACTGGCTTCCACCAAGGATGGGGATATCCTGGAGTCGATACCCGTGGAATACATACCTAGGCCCAGCATCGTCAGCACGGACGTGCACATGGTCAGCGCCCCAAAGGAGTCGTGGACTGAACTGATTAATAGATACCTGGAGGAAGGAACCTTGCTTGCGGACAAGAAAGAGTCCCGGAGGTTGGTGTATAAGGCCACTAGGTACACCTTGGTAGACGGGGTTCTATACAAGAGAGGGTTCTCGATGCCACTCCTGCGATGTGTGGAAGAGGAGGAGGCGTTGAAAGTACTGCATGAGATACATGAGGGTGAGTGTTGCAACCATGAGAGTGGACCCTCCACAGCTAGGAAGGCCATGAGACAAGGGTACTACTAGCCCTCCATGGAGAGAGACGCAAATGACTTTGCCAATAAATGCGACAAATGCCAAAGGCACGCCAACTACACTCGGAAGCCCCCAAGTGAGCTACCTAGCATGACCAACCCCTGGCCCTTCGCTATCTGGGGGATAGACTTGATCGGCGCTCTTCCCGCAGGCAGGGGTGGAGCGAAGTACGCGGTGGTAGCTGTGGACTACTTCACTAAGTGGGTTGAAGCGGAACCTCTCGTGAAGATAACGGCCAAGCATATCACCTCTTTCATCAACAAATTCATTGTCTGTAGATACGGAGTACCCTACAAAATTGTTTCTGACAACGGCACCCAATTTGAGGGGGGAGCTTTCGAGGAATATTGTAGGGGAAGAGGGATAAGGAGAAGCTTCTCTACAGTTGTGCACCCACAGGCCAATGGACAGGTGGAGGCCATTAACAGGGTTCTTAAAAAGAACTTGAAGACAAAGGTAGAAAAGATGAAGGGAGCCTGGGTGGAGGAGCTACCAAATGTGCTATGGGCCTACAGAACCACCCCGCGCATGACCACTAGGGAGTCCCCATTCTCCTTGGCATACGGAAGTGAGGCCGTACTCCCGGTTGAGATGCAGGTTAAGTCCCTCAGGATACAGACATATGGGGACGAGGCCATTCGCGTAGCTCTGGCTGAGAACTTGGACATGCTAGAAGAAAAAAGGGAGAAGGCACAAATAAGAATAGCAGTATACCAGCAGAGCGCAGCAAGGTATTACAACTCGAGGGTGTAAGAGAGGACTTTCAGAGTTGGTGACCTGGTGCTAAGGAAGGTACTCCCCAACACGCGAGACCCAGGGGCGGGGGTGCTAGGGGCGAACTGGGAGGGGCCCTACCAAGTCGCTCAGTGCATACCCCCAAACGCTTATAACCTGGCGCGCATGGATGACACCGTCATACCTCGAGCATGGAATACGAAGCACCTTAGGAAGTACTACCAGTGAGGCGCCCACACCTAATGCTAGAAGTATCAGTTTTCAGAGTGTTGCATGTTATCTTAGCTTGGTAGACAAAAATCAAAGAGGTTACTTAGATAACCTCCCAAGTAGGTGTAAGCTCCTTTTTTATGTAAGTCTTATATGTATCGTTGTAACCTGAATTCTATAAATGAAACTGGTCACATCTTCGCACGCTATTTTTTCTACCTTATGTGAGCATCGATCAAAGTGCCTGCCGAAGTAAACTTCACCAGACACTTGGGGGGGCAATAGTGGCCCGTAAAGATAAAGCATACAGCAAACAGGAGGATCCAAAAAAGGACCCCTTGCACCAGGATCCTAAAAAGGACCCTCTATCAGGAGGATCCTAAAAAGGACCATATGCACCAGGAGGACCCTAAAAAGGACCCTCTATCAAGAGGACCCTAAAAGGGACCATGATCCTAAAAAGGACCCTCTATCAGGTGGACCCTAAAAGGGACCATGATCCTAAAAAGGACCCTCTAACAGGGGATCCCAAAAGGACCCCTTGTATCAGGGCCTTAAACGAAGTCCTTATGTATATAAAACAAGGAGAGGACCTTACAAGGCATCCCTTGGGTTCACAAGGATTAGCTACCCTTGTGAACATCAAGGAGGCCAAAGGGTCTTACAAAAAAAAAAAACAACAACAACAACATACTTCCAAATAAAGGCAGATGCTCCCACAAGAGGAAAGACCTTAGAGAGAGCACCCACCAATAAGCCTACAGCGGCCACCAAGCCGTCTAGCCAAAAAGGGTCCTAAAAGGGACCCTTGCAAAAATAGTACTATGAATAACGACGAGAAGGACGCTTCTCGCAAAAAATAATAAGCGCGTGCAAGAATATATAAAAGGATAGCTAGAACCCAAGGGGTCAAAATGTCCTTACAGAAGTAATCAAGGGGCACCAAAAAAGGTCCCAGTGAACCCTTCCACATGGGCTCCAAAGGACCTCTAGCTTGGTAAATAAAAGAGAGGAACCTACCAAACCCCATCATACAGGCTCAAAAAGACCTCAAACGTAGAAGAGTAAAAGATAAATAACCACACATGTATATATATATTGAAAAAGGAGTCTTGATAACATGAAAAGATTCACAAAATAAAAATAATAACAATAATATTACAAAGGCTCAAGGTGAGCATACGCCCACAACGAGATAGTTGACAGAAATGAGGATATGACGACCTCAGGGCCTCCTACCACGGGCGCTCCACATGGCCGCTCAAGCAACGGCGTGCTCACCAAAAGAAGAAAAATCAAAGTTGGGATCCTGCCTCCACACACCGTAAAGGGCGCGGTCTATGGACCTGTACTCGATAGTTGTCTGAGCCGCCTCTAAGGAAGCAATCCTCTCCCGCGACGTGGCTACATCGGCCCTAACAGCCTGGAGTTCAGCCCTGGCAACCCCAAGTTCGGCCTCTAAATGAGTGACTCTCTCCTGCGATGCAGCCGCAATAGCCTTGGTCCCCTGGAGTTCGCTCTCTAGGCTGTTGACCTTGTCCTGCAGCGTTGTGGCTTTGGCAACTGCCTTCAGCTTCCTTTTTGTCGAGACAGAAAGTTTGGATCGAACCCTTTTTAGTTCAGTCTGGGTGTTCTCAAGCTCTTTCTCGAGCTCCCCGACCCAGGCCGTGAGACGGTCCCTCTCAACACTTGACGCGGAGAGAATGTTAGCCGAGTCGGCAAACCGCTGAGCCACAATATGGGCCTGCACAAAAAAGTTAACAACAAAAATAATGAGTAACAAAAAAAAATATGTATGTACATCTATATATAATAGAGCTGACATAAGATGCATGAACTCACCCAAGCAGTGGTGCGCCTTAAATTTTCCCCAAGGTTTGACAGAGCAAAACTCCCAAGACTGTTCCAGTCAGGCTCAGGGAGGTCCGAGGCGATTTGGGTGAACTGCCGCCCGTAGGTGGTCGACATACAATTCACCCAGGGCGCCCCATCCAGGTCAGGGGCACCTGGCTGGGTAAGGACAGATGACCCGCTCGCTAAAACGGGAGGGGGCGCGGGAAAACTGGAAAAGTGAGCCCCTGGTAGATCAGAGGGGAGCTCCGGAAGATCGGCAAAGTAAGCCCCCAATGGACCAGGGTCGAGGGGAGCTTGAGTGAAAGCGTCATAGCCCTCAGGGTCGGGACAAACAAGACACCCCGGAATGGCCTGCTGGTCTTGAGAATGAGAGGCTATGTTCGGATCATAAGGGGCACATGGAGGGCATCCCCCAGGAGACGAAGACAGCTGGTGAGGTCCCCCGCGTTCAAGGGGGCTTCCTCCAGCTCATCCTCAGCCTCATCGTCGTTTGGGCAAGGCTCGGCCGATACCGCCTTCTTCTTCTTGGACCCAGAGATGGTCCATAGCAGCTTGGGGTCTGAGATGGGGGACAGTTTGTGGAGGTTCAGATTTCTCACGGTGAATAGGTACACCGCCTTTTTCATGGCGGGGTCAGCGTTGAGGAACTTCCTCATATCTCTCGCTTCCGACCCGACGACTATGGGTTCGGTGAATTGTTCTGCATAATACACGCCATGGTCGACACAAACGTAAGTCATGAAACAACAAGTTGCAAAAAAGAAAAAGAGAGAAAGTGATGCTTAGGGTACTTACTGGGAGTGGCTCGGAAGTGCTCGCAGATAGAGAGGGGGCCTTGCACGAAGAAAAAGTCCTGCTTCCAGGACCCCGGGTTGGACACCGAGCCCTCTATCGAAGAGGCCTCCCTGTTGGCTTTTTGTAAATAGTAGAAGCCCTTTGACTTTGGAGTGGGCATGAGGTTGTAGATGAAGTGCACCTCTAACGCCGTAGGAGCGCGTTTCACCAGTTTCATAAACGCAACGAAAATGCAGCTCAAAGTCAGCCAGCCATTGGGTGCCAGCTGAAGTGGAGCAAGGTCAAAGTAGTTGAGGATCGCAACAAAGAACGGGTGTAACGGGATGGTACCACCCGCTTTCAGAATGTGCTCGCTAAGGGCCACGAAGCCGGTCCTAGGGCGGTCAGCCCGGCATGTCTCCAAAGGAGTGTATAAAGCGTACTTCGGAGGAACGCGATAGTGATTCACAATTTCCCTTAGTTTGTTTTCAGACACATGCGACACCAGTTCGAAGGCTAGTAAAGGATCATCGTTTGGTTTGTTGGTAGATACCTGACGTCGTGCCCTCGGCATATATGCAAAACCAAAAGAAAAAGGTGAGGAAGAGATAGGACACTTGACCCTCCATTTTCTCTTCCTAGCAAGCGTCTTCCACTGGGGGACCATCTGCGGAAGCACTAGGCTAGAGAAGATTGAAATCAAGGGTTGAGGGGAAGCAGAAGCGGGCCCATGACAGTCATCAGGCGAGGATGAGCTAGGGGGCTCAGGCAAAAGGTGCCCCTCGATAAACTCCAACTCCCTCTGCAACTCTAAAAGGGTCACCCTAAGGCTCGCTACATGGTCACTAAGGTCAGGGGGAAAGGTGTTTCGTCTCCTCTTAACGCCGAGTCAATTTCACTCTCCACCACCCAAATTTTGCGCCTAAGGTCAACCATGTGCTCAAGGTGACGGATACGGGCCTGCCTTAAGGAATCATAGTCTTGGTAAGGGCTTTCCTCAGGGGACTCTGAGTCTGAGGACAGGTCAACAAACTCAACTCCCAGAGGTATGTCGAATGGACCGTCACTGGCCATGAGACCTCATCCCGAAAGCAAAAATGGGTTCACATACAAATGAGGGGATGGCTACAAAACACAAAGGAATGGGCTTAAAACCTCTAGATGCAAATGCCCTAAATGATCCACTACAGGGTATAAAAAAAAAGAGGGGCATGCAACTGGGCAAACTCACGGCAAGCTCAGGCCAAGGTACCCCATCCCGAATAATGCTAATTTGGACCCAATGAATATGAGGGAAAAAGAAAATATACCTCAAGCAGGTAAAATAGAGCGCTGTCGTGGTCAAAAGGAGGTTGAGGACCAAAAGAACTGTCACGGCCGAAAAGGAGCTAAATGGTCGAAAGTACACGTCTGCAGAAATAAACAAAAAGGATGTGTTAGCCTCCAAATAGACATACCAAAAATTAGCTCATATGTAAAAAAAATTAAATGAAATGAAAAAATAAAATGAAGGAAACTATGGCAAAAATGAGGATGTGGGGGATTGAACCCCTTACCTCTTGAAAGAGGAAGGATTCTCAAAACCAATAAGCCAAGGATGTAAGGTGAAAATAATAAGCCTTGCATGAAGGCCTATTTATAAGAATCAAGGAGAATAGTCTACAAAAGCACGTAAAGGCCCTCTCCTAGACTGGGGGGCAAGTGTGGATGCTCAAATTCCGCCAAGGGAAAATATGGACGTTAACCCTCATCAGTCTCAGGCAATCAGAGCGACCCAGTATTTTTCCCCGCAACCCATGTCTCATAGGAAGCCTAAAAGAGGATGCCCCGAGAGGCCCGAGAGCAACGCCGTGCAAGGGTGTCCAACTTGCACGAGTGCCTGCTAAGGCCACAAGGGTCTCACTACACGCGATCGTCCATGACCCACGTCCGTGTGGCGACTTGGATGCGCACTCCAGCCACGCACGCGAGGCCTCGCCTCGCGTCGCCCGAGCGCAACCAACAGCCCACGCGAGGCCAACGCCTTGCCCACGCATCATCCATGCCAGGGGGTCCCTACGCCCACGCCTCGCCACCACGGTGCGCACCAGGCGCCTCGTCCAGCACCTCGCCACACCCACGCCTCGCCACCATGGCTCGCACCAGGTGCCTCGCCCAGCACCTCGTGACACCCACACCTCGCCACCATGGCTTGCACCAGGTGCCTCGCCCAGCACCTCGCGACGCCCACGCCTCGCCACCATAGCTCACACCAGGCGCCTCACCCAGCACCTCGCCATCAGGCCCCGTGAGGCCATACCTCCACAATGTCCAGGTACAGGGCCCCATCTCACAAGGCACCCTTATGATCCGCGAGGTCACGCCTCGGCCGTGCCTAGTTCCCTCGCACCGTCTCGTAAGGCACGCATACGGAAACCGGTTATGTGAGGGTGAGGAGCTTAGGGGCGTAACTCTGAACATCCGTACTAGACAGACCGTGATGGTACAAGTTAGTACCGATGGTGGAGGCACTCCCTTCATGTCTCTGACCATGCATCAGGACCACCAGTGCCACTACGCCTAGAGCCACTCCTTTGACATTCGTACGGTCAAATAGTGGAGACATCCTCCTGGCACCTGTCCATGTACTGATTGCAACCCCACTACCTCTGAAACTACTCTCCTGACAGTGTACCACCTGGTCCCCTGGACCACAATGTATCTAGGGCCATTAGAGCCCACTATATAATGAACCCCAATTCTGCATGGAAGGGGGTTGGAAAAATTACTGTAGCAGTGCACCATAGAGAATACAAACTGATTTCACCATTATTCTTCTGCAATTGTTCTTGGAGTTTATACTTAGATTTCTAAAGCTTATCTTTTGATAATCTCTACTTTGCAATTTTTCCAACTGAACTTAGTTGACGAGTTCTCACCGTCAACAGCAGTGCATATCCTATGTGCCCCCTCCCCCCCCCCCCCCCCCCCCAAGTGATCGAGGAGGTTAACCTTGGTCACTTGCCGAATAACGAAAGCATGTTCGAATTTAACCCAGCTGTTTGGAACATATCACATAGAAAATATACTAGGACAGTGGAACCATACGTATTAAGCAATACTTGTGAAAATCACAATAGTTGGCAATTTGAATGTACTAGCACACTCCCTTGTAAATAACTCGTAAAAATTGGACAAAATTGTGTATGTACAAGAAACCTATAATTTGTTTTGGCCTTATAAATAAATGATCATTTCAAAATGGACAAATTGTGTCTTGTGATCAGTTAGCAATCATAATTTAGAAAGATAACTGGTTGATATAAAATGGACAAATTGTGTCTTTCGACCAGTTTATTAAATATGATTAGTTTCTTATTGTTTAAAGTATGCAAAAACGTGTCATACCACTAGTGTAAAATATTGATAACTAATCGCGTAAAAAGTGTGCCTTACGATTAGTAATCTTAGTCTTGTAAAATGAAATATACTACTTGCTAAAAATGGGCAATTCGTGTCTGACAGCAAACTTTACAAAGTCTAGAACATAAAAATAATTGATTATCTAAAAATGGGAAAATCGTGCCTTACAATCAGTAAACACAGATCAAGAGAGAAATAGTTGCTCATGTGATGATGGGTAAAATTTGTGCCTTACAATCAATAAACACAAATCAAGAGAGAAATAGTTGGTCATGTGATGAAGGGCAAAATCATGCCTTTTAACCAGTACAATGAAGATGACTAGTTGTTACTCAATGGGCAAAACGTGCCTTGCAACAAACGCATTTATAATATAGATAAATTACTGGTCATTTAAAATGTGGGAAAAATATGCCTTACGACCAGTAATCACAGTCTTAGAAAAATAAAAGATGATTAATTGTTTAAAGAATGGGCAAACCGTGTCTTACAACCAGAAAACACAGGAAAAATAAGAAGTAGTTGGTCGTATAAAGATGCGGGAAACTGTGCCTTATGACCAACCTTACATTAACTCATAATAATGGTGCAATTCAGCACTTAATTTATTATGTATGTTTGTCTAACTTTAAATAGCTTGTGCTAGCAACTTGTGAAGTCGTGTTGGTTGTGACTAGGCCTTTCTTGGCCGTAGTGATAAAAGAGTTGTAACACTCTCTTGCTTCTCATTGATTTCCTTTAACACAACATATACTAGCATTTGTTGGAAACTTTGAATGTCAAAGTTATTGCTCGCAAGTCAATGAGAATTGGTTTGCAAGGAATGGCATTAAATGTAGATGGAAGCTCCACTACTACAAACATAGGCATTACCGTCCTATTTGTTGGTGCACTTCCGACAATGTCTGCAAGCTTGATTACTCCTACCGGGGACATTCCTTCTCCTATAAAGTCATAAATAATTTGAGTACATGGTGCAAGGTCTTGAACAGAGAGTTTCATTATTTCAAGGGTCGTCTTGAACAATATGTTCATAGAAGAACCATTGTCGATCATTGTTCATGCGACTATCATGTTGGCAATCTGTGCTTCTATAACCAGCGAATCATTATGTAGGAACTTGACATGATTGGTATCTTCCTCAATGAAGGTAATAGGTTCACATTCATAGCGAGGCATTTTGGTACTTCTCTCCTCGACGGCCACTACGTCATTATTTGGCTCATGGTGGAGTGTTCGGGCATATCTTTCTAGGGCCTTCTTACTTTCACCCGCCAGATGTGGTCCTCCACAGATTGTGTCAAGTTGTCCCACTATTGGGGCAGGTAATACCGACTGGGCTAGTGCATTTGGATTGATTGCAGTAGGTAACTGCTAGTCGTTCTATCGACAAACATATCTTCTCATAGCTTGGTGATTCAGCTGAATCAGAAACTCAATCTCGTCTTTAAGCTGGTTACACTCATTAGTATCATGACCATAATCATTATGGAATCTGCGTAATTTTGTCATGCCTCTTCTGGTAATGTCCTTTCAGATAGGTGTTAGTTTCCTATATGGGACCTCAGCTTGTGTGGCTTGAAATACATATGCTCGTAACCCTAGTAGAGTGGAGTAGGTGATAAACCAAGGCACATATTTGTGAGCTTTATCATTGGTTTGAACTCTTTTTCCATAACCATTATTATACCACTGTTCGAGTTGCTATTTCGCTTACCACATTAATTATTCTTATTACCACCCCCATTACCAGCCTGGTTGTGGTTATAACTGGTACCTTGATTATTGTTTGGGGTACTCTTCATCCCTGCTATAGCTTGGTGTGCCTTTCTGATGGCCTCTTCTAACTTGATAAATTCATGGCACAGTCTAGAAACTCTTTGGTTGAGTACATAGTTTTTCTTCTCAGATATGTCTAGAGTGGTCCCTTAACTTTTATCCCAGCCATTATAGCCATTCGTTTTCCATCATCACTTGCAGTTTTTGAATGAGCAACCTCTTGCATGAATCAGTGTACAAAATCTTTAAGAGGCTCTTCGGCGCCTTGTTTGATATCCACCAAGTCATTAAGTTTAGTAGGCAAAGTTCGAGCAGCAAAAATTTGTGAGTAGAAAAGTCTCACAAATGAATCCTAAGAATCAATGGTTCTTGGTTTTATTTTAAGGAACCATTGTTGAGTGGCATCTACTAAAGTAGCAGGAAAAGCCCTACACTAGGCATCATCTCTGACACCTTGTAGATCGGTTTGGATTTTGAAGTTATTGATATATGACACTAGGTCTTCTTTCCTTGTATACATCTTCGAATTAGGCATTTTTAAGTTGGGAGGAATTATTATAGCATTTATTCGATTTTTAAAAGGAGATCATATCCTTCTTTCCAGTTCGATGTTAGTGGGTTTCAGGGCTGTTAATTCCCAAACCATTTTAGTTAAATCACCTAACTCTGCTTAAATGGCTAGTGCAACCATGGGTGGAGCAGTTGGTATAATAGCAGGTATTGTTGTACTTCATTTTGTGTTGTTGGAGGAACCAGAGGTGCAGCAGGTCCAACAACGTTTGATCTATTGTCTTCTCTAAGCTGGTTGAGGACATTCCTCAAGTCCTCTTGCCTTCTATTGCCAAGTATGTTGAAGACATTGTTTCCTCTTGGTTGCCTCCCAGCGTTTTGGCTATCTGCTTGAGAAGCTACAAGAGGTGGTTCATTAGGATAAATATGTTGCTCAGGTTGCCTTGGTGGGAGAAATGGTCATACAACATGCATGATATCCTTAGGAGGGACATTTTGGGGCCCAAGTGGCCTTAGTGGAACATCATATTATTGATTGTCTCTAGGATTATAATATCCACTATCTTGCTTATCATCGTTGTAACCATCTCTACAAGATGAGTGGTAGTTATTGCTAACTTCTTGGTCATTTCTTCGGCGATACTACCTTACTTTCCATTGATAATTTCCAACTGATTGGTTGCGTCGAGGTTGTTGGCCTCGTTTTGGACTTACGAGTCGATCACTCCTTGGTTGTCGCAATTCTGGCCAATAAATTGATTTTGTGGAGGAGGAGGAATTCCTCCTCTTGAGACTGATTGTCTTGGTTTCCACTCATCAAGAGGTCTTCCTTCTTTAGAGACTTGTCTGCTATGACATTGCTCGTGGTTAGGATTATGTAGACTTTTTCATCTTGATATAACTGGTGATGTTACACTGGTCTATATTCTCTATTTATGTGATTACTCTGAGATTTTCCAAGAGGAACAACCTAATCTCGAGATCTTGTTGGTTGATTAGGTTCAACAACTCAACTAGTATGTCCTTGAACCCATTAACTCAACCAGCATTGTCAGGTTGTGGATTTGCTGGTCAGTTTAGTTGAGTTTGTTGTAAGACAGCTTCTAGTAGTCGACCTACTTTAGCATTCGTTTGATTAGCTTCTTCTTGTCAACCCTCCAGGGCCCTTTGTCTTTATCCATCCATGTTTGGAAGTCCTTTCTTTGCTTGTTTAAGGCTTCAGCCACTGCCTCTTGAGTTGTTGTCTGATTTTAATGCAGAGCAACAAACTGCTCCTGCATTTGGCCCACGACTTCCTTCAATTGTCCAATGTCAGGGTTAAGGTCTTCCCCCAAATCTATACGAGGCTCGTCACTACCAGGTATTCCGTGATGAAGCAGGTTCACAGTCAATGGAAACAGCTAGCCATGATACAAGGGAGGAAACAAATTTCTCAAAGGGTTGTCCTATTGTCTAGTAGTCTGGTTTCCCCCTTGATGTTCTTGACTTTGACTTCTTGAAGTTTTTGCCATTTTTTTTAATTCAATTGATTGATAGTCGAGGTGCAATGTGTTTCTTGAGTTCACCTCTTAATGAAAGTACCAAAATGTTGACCACTGTTTATGCCAACCAACATTGAGTCAATTAAAACAATGATTTAATAATGAAAAGAGTTGAACTTAAGTAAACGACACAAATAATTTTATAGTGGTTCGGCCTGAAAGGTTGGTAATGACTTACGTCCACTTGCACTCTTATTAATCACGAAGATTTCAAACTCAAGATAAGATGAACCAGAGTCGACTGAGTTTCTTATGCTTGAAAGAGAAAATTCAATACAAAAAGAGTTTTTGTATGTCAGATCCCCTCAAATGACAGTGAGATATCCTATTTATAGAGATTCTAGTGGGCATTGGACCTTACAAGTGTGAAATGGGCCATACACGCATAATGTATGTCTTTTACAACTGAACATTAAATAATACATTCAAAATATAGTTACATAAATATCTCGTGAAACGCGGATTATTTTGTTCGTTGAAACTTGCTTCTAGGAACTTCATTCGACCAACGTAGCTTCCTCGAGTAGGTTGCATGTAGCTAACTTGTACTTCTTCGATCAGCAACCTTAGACGTACTTGGATAAAATGATGGAGGTATCTCTTCATCTTCTGGTTGAGCCCATTCCACCAATGCTAGTGAAATTAATGCTTCTTGTTGTCTCATGTCGTTTCATCATGTAACGCCCTGATTTCTCGAGACGTTACTTAGGGAGTCCGTTTAAAATAATAAACAAATAAATACTTTAAGACTTTAAAATAAAATATTTTTTTAAAATTTAAATAGACAATGAGATCTCATTATTTAAAAATAAAAATGTTGGACGCTAGGTTTAATAACAATAACGTAAAGAAAATAAACATTCAAGTCTGAAAATTTAAAACATGACATTTATTTAAAAAAAAAACATAAAATTACTAGAGCCCGGCCTCTACCATGTTTCGTCCATGCCTCGAGTCCACACCACTCACTACTTCGCTTTTCCTTTACCTGCACACAGAGTAACCGTGAGCTAACGCCCAGTAAAAATAGCTATGTGGGACATAACTAAACATAAATAAACATCATATACATAATAATCATCGTGTGATATATACACACCATATCACATTAACATAATGTGTGTTATAAACACACACAATACTAACAAGTCATGTTGATTGGACATGAAATTTAATCTTCCATACCTGCATTGTACTCACACTCGGCATTCCCACGGTGGGACCTAGTCTATCATGCGTTGTACTCACACTCGGTCATTCCCTCGAGACATCGTTTCCCTACCTGCGCTGTACTCACACTCAGGAGTTCCGTGGTGGCATCCTATTAACCTAAGTTATACACACCCAAGATATTTATGTAAGTGCTATATCCACACAAGCAGCTATAATCTAGTAGCACGCCTACTCTATCATCTAGGCATGTCTACTAACTAAAATCCCTAGCACTATCCTCATGCTAGTCAATCTAATGCAACAATTCAGGTCACAAATATAATTACATAATTAAACAAATCAAAAAACAAGGATGTACGCATAACATACACCATGTGCGCAGATGTCCACTCTTCTTACCTTACGCAGCGCGTTGTCTACTGACTTATCCCGATCCACTTGTTGTATCACCTCAACGACCGCTAACTCCTAGACGTCCAATTACACAACGACAATTCATAATAAAGTAAAAAAAAATAGGTGTTAGGGTTTTATTTCAAAACCCTAATTATCGAAATAATTTAACTATGCAATTTTAACTTGCATGGCACGTAAATTAAAATCATTTTTGACAAAGGTTCAAACCATAATGTCACATGCACAAACAAAGATGTTTCTAACGTAAAGCATGAATTCATATGAATACTTTTTACTTGAAAAATTACCAAAATGTTCTTTAATATCATAATTACATAAAAGACTCAATAATTTTCTTAAGATTATCATATGACAACAAACTTTCCAATACCCTAAATAATCAACAAAGGCTCATATAAGCCAGAAAAATAATTTTTAGCATTTATAAATTATTTTTCCTCAATTTCCCAAATAAAACCCAAATAATCTAAATAAATATACAACCAGCCCAAAATTCAAACTAAACATACAGAACTGTTCAAAAATCCAAAATAAACTTATAAATAATATTTTAGAATTTTCTGGATAAAATAACTATTTTTCTTAATTAATATAATAGAAAAACTAATTAATTCAAGAAAAATACATAAACGATTAAAAATAGAATCTAATTGTACATGTCCGTTTCTACACCCTACAGTAACACACAAAATTACTTAGGGTTCTGAATAGTAGCATTAATATTTTTCAAAATTAAAATATAGAATAAGCCAATAAATCATGGAAATTACATAAATGATACAATTTTAAAATAAAAATACAGAGATCCTTAGAATCTTATTTTTAATATATACAAAAATTCCTTGAATTTTTAGAATACTTTAAATCATTTTTCCATATTTATTTCTTTAAATCACATATATAAAAGCAAATAATTGAAGAAAATTATCAAACATGATCAAAACTTAAATCAAAATATACAAAGCCATTCTAAATCATACAAAGATCATTCAAACATAAACTCATATTTTTCATAATTAATCTCTATTTAATCTTCAATAAATCATAGTACTTCAAGGAAATATCAAAAAAAATTCCCAAACTTACCATTCATCATAAAAAAGATATAGAGATTCGAAAACCAAAAAAAAAATTAAGAAGAAAACCTTCAGAAATGCCCATATCGGGCTTCGCCGGAGTTCACGCTAGAGCTCCCTTCTTCTCCGGCACCGGTGAGCCTAGGGCATCATTTTGTCTGCATTTCATCTCATTTTTTCTCTTGCAAAGTGATCCCCTCGTGTCCAGCACCTCAAAGCAATAATCCCCTGCCCAAGAAAATAGTTGGAAGCCCTCTGTTCGAAGTTGTTTCCCTCAAGTCTGGTACACTAGTTTTAATGGTGTTTGGAATGTGATTTTCGTTTCTAAACGGTTTCTCTACATTTCTCTACATCCAATATTATCCTTAGGCCCCTAAGAATCGATCCTAAACACCCAATACTGCCTAGAACTCGCATACACTCCAACCTGATGCTCTCTCCCTTTTTTTTTGAAAAAAAAAATGATAATGTTATCTTACAAGTGTTGTGCTCGGCTTTGAGGGTCCTCCACTCTTTAAGGGATCCCAAAATCGTTTCTTGAATGAGAGAAATAAAAAAAAAAGTTAATATGGCTGGAAAATATCACTTACCCGATCCCTCCCCTCAAAAATAGGAAGTTTAGTTCAAATTTTAATAAAAAAAACAATAATGACCAAATATTACCATTTTAATGATGCTTAATAATTCGAAAAAGATCAGAAAATAGGATTTTAAATCTTAAAAAGTATCCATAAAGATAATTTTCCCAATGTGTCATTTTTAATATTCCCAATGTGTCATTTTACCAAACCCAGAACAAGGGATAAAATGGTCATTTCACGTAAAATGTATGATTATTATTATTTAATCCTTTAAATAATAGTAATATTCCAACAACATAATAAAATAAATAAAAATATAACTATATGATCAAATAAATCCCAAAAATATTATTTCCCATTAATATGCTAATATTAATAATAATATTCTTTTAAATAATTAATTAATTTAATTCAAATAATTAACTATTTAGTAGGCATAAACTCATACCGGGATTTAATTACCAAAAAAAAAAATGTTTCACTGAAGAACTTGGAAATTTTATTGACATCAAAAGTTCATACATCTTAAATTTCAAAAATATGCAAAAAAAGACAAAAATGCCCTTAGTGGTGAAATTACAAAATTACCCTTTCGGGAAAATGGATATTACACGTCACGCCATGTCATCAAGTTTGTATTTGGGATAAATAATTTATTTTCCATAAGAATCGTTAAACATGTTCCTAAAGCGATAGATACCATAGTTTTCCTCCAGAGCATAGTATATGTCAACCATTTCAATGCTCTTATAGTCATCTGGGATTGACTCCGTTAGCCGAAACTGAAGTTCCTCTAAAAATGTTTCTGGCTTTCCTAATTCACCTGCATACCTGATGATGTATACCATACCATCATCCCATAAAACAGGTGTTTCTCTAGACAGTCCTTGCAATCTCGCCATACTTGATCCTGTTTTTTCCTTATCCATGGTACTTGATGTAACGACCCAAAATTGCTAATAGGGCTTAGGGCCTTGATTAGTGTGTCCGAAGGGCATAATTGGTTTATATGTATGTTTAGTTGGTTAAATGCATGATTATGTGGCATGCATGATTAATATGATTATATGAGTATGCGATTTGCATGTTTATGAGTATTAGATATGTGTGTGGGCCCTTTATAGCTTATAAGGGCATATTTGTAATTTTGGCCCGTTAAGGACATAAATGTGATTATATGTGATAAATTGTTTAGACCACATTATTATGTTGATACATTTGCAGTATATGGCTCGAGACAGTCCTAGTGAGAGTATTAGCGAAATAGTCACAGCGGGGTTTAATACTTGGCTCAGAGGCAGCCTAGGGATATTTTTGGGAATTTAGAGAATATTTTGGGGACTTATAGATATTGAATAAGTATTTCGTAATTAATTGGACATGACGGGGTTAATTGATTAATAGTAGGAACACTTGACGAATTAGCGGGAACCAGAAGCGGAATGACCATTTTACCCCTTAGTACCCTTAGAGGATTAATAAGCTTAAAGGGGCATTATAGTCTCTTTAGAGGCTAAGAGTTATACCTAGGGGAGTAGGAAGTAACCAGAAACTTAAGGAAAGCTTCTCAAACTCCCTCTCCATCTCACGGTTTCTCCCTTTCTCTCTCACTTGTGATTTGAATCTAAGGAAGAAAGAAAACAAAAGGAATTAAGGCCTTAAGCTGAGATTTTTTGGAAGGGAATTGAAGGGAAAGGTTGAGCTGAAGCTTGGAAACTAGGGGGATTCAGCTGGGAAACTTTGGAAATTAAGCTCTGGAATTGAAGGCTTGAAGCTGAGGGTTTAGCAGCCACTAAGGTAAGAATTTTGTTGGGTTTCTATTAGAAATATGGGTGTTGTGATCCATTGGTTTGGGTCCTTTAGTGATGAATTTTGACTGATTTGGGATAGTGATTTCAGTAGGATTGTTAAGATTTTGGTGTTTAAATTGAGTGATTAAAAATCTTAAACTCATAGCTGAGTACTGATTCTGGTTGGGGAGTTTGTTAGGCTTATATCTTAGAAGTTCTGGCTGGAAAGAGGTGGAATGAACCCAAAAATTCTGGGTTCGTGAAAGGCGCATTGCAGCACGCATGCCTAGAGGACCCTGGGTGGCTCTCTGATTTGGGGGCGCGCTACAACTCTAGAGGGCAAGTCGCGGCCCGCCTCCCCTTGAAACTTGAAGATGACTTTCTGACTTTGGGGGTGCTCTGCGACCCTTAGGGTCAAGTCGCGGCCCGCCTAGGGGTTTTTGCCTTAGGTTGGTTTCTAGAATTGGTGAGGCTCAAGGGTTCAAACCTAGGCGCTCAGGACAATTTCTACTACCCGGTTTAGTAGAAATCGAGGTCCCGGAGGTTAGTTTTTGTCTCCTAAGTATTTATTTGGATTATAAATTGATTATTACCCAATTGTCGCTGTGACTAGGTTTATCGCCAAGGCTCAGGACTGAGGATCATGCTCGGGACTGTTCTGTGTCTCTCACTCAGGATTCAAGGTAAGAAAACTACACCCTTGTGTGGTTGTGAATGGGACTGAGATTCCCAATTATTAATTGCTTGTACTATGTGTTTGTAAAATTGATATGATATACAAGAATGACCGACCTAAGGGAGTCGGGGTTAACGGTAAACGTAATGAGCGCAGCCTGGCCTAAGCGAGCCGAGGCTAGCTAGTTCAGCAGGGACTCGGCCTAAGTGTGCCAACCCTGATTATTTGAGAACTTAGGATTGTGTGCCTATCATTGATTAATTGAATATTCGTACCCTGTTTTATGTTGAAATGAGATAAGCTTGATTGAATATTCTTATTCCTACATGTGTTTGTTGTTCTTGGTTTTCTTGCTGGGCCTTGGCTCACGGGTGCTACGTAGTGCAAGTAAAGGCAAAGGGAAACTAGATCAACCATGAGTTAGAGAGCTCTGAGGGTGGAATGTACATAGTCAGGCGCTCGACTACCATGACTGACGAAAAGTATAGGGATAGAAGCCAGAAACTTGTATTTTTCCATTAGAGTGTCTGCTGGTTGTATATAACTTTTGAACATTGTAAATTTGTCTTTTAAACCCTATTTTTGGGATCCCATGTACCAAACATCTATTTTAATGAAAATTAATCGTTTACGATAAAAATCTTTTAATACTAACCTGAATGTTAACTTTAGGATCACATTTTTACTCAAATGACTTGATTAGCAAGTCCTGCACTATTTCAAATACACAGTGTAACGGTCTTGGTTCCCCAGGGCGTTACAACTTGGTATCAGAACCATCTAGGTTTAAGGGTTCCTGAAGACTGGCTGGACATGTACACTCGCCGCTAATGACAAGCTCAACTCAGGGTTTGGTAATTGTGTATATGTGATTATATGTTTAAATGTTTGAATGAAATGTAAATGTTTTAATGTGGGTGATTAGTAGGGAGCATGAGATATTGATAGGGCCTGACCCTTGACTACTGTGTGATTATAATGAGGCGTGCTTATTAGCATTGTTTTTGTATGTGAATTAATATTTGCGTGATTGTTTGCATCGTGATTGCTTGTGTGGATTGAGTTTCAATGGTGAACTATTGAAGGATTGTTAACCTATCATCATTGCTTGACCGTCAAGTTGTTGATTGCAGATAAACTTGGATAGCTATGCCTCCAAGGTGATCTATATGACTAGTCAGCATAGGGTCTGAGGCTAGAGAAGATGATCAGGGCCAGAACCCTTCGCCAGTCCCTGAGAACTAACAGCAGATACTTGCAAACATGCAAGCCTGGTTACAGAGTCAGGTTAAGCAGATTCGTCTCTTGAGATAGCAGGCTCCATCAGGGAGTGCTGCACCTATTATGCCACCTGTTATGACAACAGTTGTACAGCCACCTGAGGTTGGGAACAGGTGGAAGCCACTTTATGAGCGGTTCAAGAGACAGCATCCTCCAACCTTTGAGGGAGGACCAGACCCACTGAAGGCTGAACAGTGGATGAATATGATCACTTCCATCCTGGATTTTATGAGGGTGGAAAGTAATGACAGGGTGGCTTGTGCCACCTATATGCTTAGAGAGGATGCCCGTATTTGGTGGGAAGTGGCATCATAGACTAGAGATATTTCTACTTTGAGTTGGGATGGGTTCAGAGATCTATTCAACTAGAAGTATTACAATGTTGCCATCAGGGCTGCGAAGGTAAATGAATTCACAGAGTTGGTACAGGGCATCATGACAGTTACAGAGTATGCCCTGAAGTTTGATAGGCTGGCGAAGTTTGCATTAGACTTGGTGCCTACAGATGGGGCTAGACAGGACGAGTTTATTCGAGGGCTTAATGCTATGATAGCCCGGGATGTGAGGATTACCTCAGTACCGGGCAGACGACTTATGCCCAGGCTGTTGAGAAGGCTTTTACCGCTGAAGAGGCAGAAAACAATATATGGAGGGAGAGCGTTGCGAGATGGGATGTTCGCAGGGCAGTGCCTCCTTCCATAGGGTTTGGTAGGGGCAGAGGCCCCAGCGATCTGAAGAGGAAGACCCCTAACACTTCGACCACTGCTGGTCTTGATAGAAGGGGTCGAGGTGTTCAGGGTGGCCGTCAGGGAGGTGGTGAGACATGGAGGAGTTATCCAGAATGCACGATGTGCAGGAAGCGCCATCTAGGCGAATGTCGGGCAAAGGCTTGCTATCTGTGCAGGGTGGTGGGACACCTCAAGAAAGACTGCCCAACAACGAAGAATGAGGAATCAGGGAAGGTGGACAGCTTGACTCTAGCTTAAGTGTTCACCTTGATGCAGGCGGAGGCCGAGGCTAGTCCCTCGATAGTGACAGGTCAGCTTTCTAGTGCTAACTCTTCTTATACTATATTGATTGACTCTGGTGCTACACATTCATTTGTTTCTAGTAAGGTAATTGATAGATTTTGTAGACCTAGTGAGTATTATACTGTGGGGTTTGGGACTATATTGCCTACAGGGGAACTAGTAGTTTCTAGGAGATGGATTAGAGAACTACCAGTGATGGTAGATAGCAGGGAACTATCAGTAGACTTGATCGAGTTGGGTATGGATGATTTTGATATGATCTTGGGGATGGATTGGTTGGTCAGATATGGAACTACTATAGACTGCAGGAAGAAGATGGTGACTTTTGAGCCTGAGGGGGAGGATCCCTTTATTTTTGTAGGCGTTGTGCATGGACCCCGCATACCCATTATATCAGCATTGTGGGCTAGGGACCTATTGCAGGGAGGCTATATAGGTTTTCTAGCCAGTGTGGTGGATACCACCAGGGTTATGCCAGTAGGGCTGGGAGAGACCAGATTGATACACGAGTTCTTAGATGTGTTCCCTGAGCATTTGTTGGGGCTGCCACCGCACAGGGAGATCCAGTTTTTTATTGAGTTGGCGCTGGGTACAGAGCCAGTGTCGAGGGCACCATATAGGGTGGCTCCGGTAGAACTGAAAGAATTGAAGAGACAGTTACAAGTGCTTCTTGATTTGGGGTTCATCAGGCCTAGCTTCTCACCATGGGGTACTCCAGTTTTGTTTGTGAAGAAGAAGGACGGCACTTTGAGAATGTGTATAGACTACAGGGAATTGAATAAGTTGACCATTAAGAACAAGCACCCCTTACCAAGGATCGATGAACTATTCGATCAGTTGCATGGAAAGAAGGTGCTCCCGAAGATTGATATTCGATCTGGTTATCATCAGCTGAGGATCAAGGACGAGGATACACCGAAGACAACCTTCTGATGGAGATATGAGTGTTATGAGTTCCTGGTCATGCCGTTTGTTTTGGCCAATGCCCCAGCAACATTCATGGACTTGATGAACAAGGTGTTCAAGGACTTCTTGGATTAGTTTATGATTGTCTTCATCGATGACATATTGGTTTGCTCCGGTTCAGAGGCAAAGCATGAACAGCATCTTCAACAGGTCTTGCAGAGATTGAGAGATCATCAGTTGTATGCCAAGTTTAAGAAGTGTGAGTTTTGGCTACCAGAAGAGACATTTCATGGACATATTGTTGGTGAAGACAGGATTAAGGTGGAGGCAATGAGAGATTGGCCGAGGCCAAGGAACGCCTAAGAAGTTAGGAGCTTCCTTGGACTAGTGGGTTATTATAGATGGTTTATGGAAGGGTTCTCAAAGATTGTTGCACCGATGACAGAATTGACACGGAAGAATTTGAAGTTCACCTGGTCAGATAAGTGTGAGAATTGCTTCCAAGAATTGAAGGGGCGACTAATTACTGCTCCGGTGTTGAGTCTTCCTTCGGAGGGAGGGAAGTTTGTGGTATATTGTGATGCATCAAGGTTGGGTTTGGGATGCGTGTTGATGCAGAATGAGAAGGTTATTGTTTATGCATCACGACAACTGAAGGAGTATGAGCAGCGGTCCCCTATTCATGATCTAGAATTGGCAGCGGTGGTATTTGCACTGAAAGTTTGGCGACATTACTTGTATGGGGAGAAGTGCGAGATATACACTAATCATAAGAGCTTGAAGTACTTCTTCACCCAAAAGGATTCAAATATGAGGCAGAGGCGTTGGCTGGAGCTGGTAAAGGAATATGATTGTGATATCCTTTACCACCCAGGTAAAGCCAATGTAGTGGCAGACGCGTTGAGTCGGAGGGGCCTGGGATAGTTGTTTATCTCTACACAGATATCGAGAGAGTTGACAGAGGAGATGAACAGAGCGAGAATAGAGCTGGTTATGGGCCGGTTGGCCAATATTACTTTGCAATCTACCCTCCTAGAGAGGATAAGAGAGGGTCAGATGGATGATGCACAGTTGCAGGAAGCTAGAGGGAATGTCCTGGCTTGAATAGTTAAGGATTATTCTATTTTAGAGACATGATTATTATCGTATAAGGGTTGGAATTGTGTCCCGACAGATATGGGTACTAGACGAGAGATATTAGATGAGTCCCATACTACACCGTACTCACTCCATCCAAGCACCACAAAGATGTATCAGGATCTACGGACGTTATATTGGTGGCTTGGGATGAAGAATGATGTGGTGGAGTACGTGGCCAAGTGTTTGACCTGTCAACAGGTGAAGGCTGAGCATCAGCGACCAGCGGGGTTGCTACAGCCTTTAGGTATTCCTGAGTGGAAATGGGAGGATATTACCATGGATTTTGTGGGAGGTTTACCCAGGACAGTGGGGCTACATGACTCAGTGTGGGTGATAGTAGACGAATACACCAAGTCAGCTCATTTTCTGCCAGTGAAGACAACCTATACAGTGGATCAGTATGCAGAGTTGTACATAAGGGAGATTGTACGTCTCCATGGGGTTCCCAAGTCTATAGTGTCAGACTGGGATCCTACATTTACCTCCAAGTTTTTGGGTAGTTTGCAGAAGACTATGGGGACTCAGCTGAAGTTCAGTACGGCCTTTCATCCTCAGACTGATGGATCATCTGAGACAACAATTCAGGTATTGGAGGACATGCTCAGGGTGTGTGTGATAGACTTTGAGTGGTCTTGGAGTAAGTATCTCCTGTTGATTGAGTTTTTGTACAATAACAGTTATCAATCAACGATTAGAGTAGCTCCGTACGAGATGTGATACGGAAGGAGATGTAGATCGCCCATTCATTGGGATGAGATGGGTGAGAGGTAGTATTTGGGACCGAAGATGGCTCAGAAGACTAATGAGGCTATCGAGAAGATCCGAGCTTGAATGCTCACTTTGCAGAGCAGACAGAAAAGCTACGTTGATCCTAAGCATATGGACGTGGAGTTCTAGGTAGGGGACCACATGTTTCTGTGAGTCTCACTGTTGTGAGGGGTGAAGAGGTTTGGAAAAAGGGCAAGTTGAGCCCCTAATTCATAGGAAAATTTGAGATCCTGTAGAGGATCAGGCAAGTGGCCTATAGATTGGCTCAGCCACCATCGTTATCAAGAGTTCTTGACGTATTCCACATTTCTATGCTTTAGAAAATTTGGTGGGTGCTTCTCCTTAAGCACTTCCTCTTGTGGAAGCATTTACCCTTATTAGGAGGCTTTTCATGTAGGACCTTTTGACCTCCTTGATGCTCATAAGGGCAGCTAATCCTTGTGAACTCAAGTGATGCCTTGCAAGGTCTTCTTCTTTATTTATTAGGGGTATTTTATATATATATATATAAGGGTCTCATTTAGGATCCTGATATAAGGGGTCCTTTTAGGATCCTGATATAAGGGGTCCTTTTAGGATCCTCCTGATAAGGGGTCCTTTTAGGATCCTGATATAAGGAGTCCTTTTAGGATCCTCCTAATATAAGGGGTCCTTTTAGGATCCTCCTGATAAGGGGTCCTTTTAGGATCCTGATATAAGGGGTTTTTTTATGATCCTCCTAATATAAGGGGTCCTTTTAGGATCCTCTTCTTTGCTATATACTCTGCCCCCCAAGTGGTTGGCTAGATTTATCTCGGCAAGCACTTTGATCATTCCATTCACGTGTCTTGATAATCATTTTGCTTAAACAATAACTTTTACTACATGTTCATCTAATGTCACATCATATTCATTGGAAGCAGGTGAAGTACATGATAACTTAATGTGACTTCGTTCTTACTACATATTAAGGAATCAAAGTTAAACTTATAGCTATTACATTTAATTTGCACGTTAGTCAGAACAATAACATTCGTGCCCCAACATGGAGGTCTTACTAAAAATATTTCTTCAGATGTTCTATGTTCCATTCTCTAGGTACCATGGTATCATCCAAGCATGCGAGCTTGTAGGTGTTAAGGGGGCACAACCTGCGCAACTTGGTAGGGCCCTTCCCAGTTTGCCCCTAATACACCTGCGCTCGGGTCTTGAGAGTTGGGCAGGACTTTCCTTAACACGAGGTCTTCGACCCTGAACGCCCTCTCTCGCACCCTTGAATTGTAGTATCTTGCGGCTCGTTGCTGGTATGTTGCCAACTTCAGTTGTGCCCTTTCTCTCCTAGCTTCCAACAGGTCCAAATTCCCAGCTAATGTTGCGATATTAGCCTTGTCATCATATGCTTGCTTGCGGATGGAGTTAATCTTCATTTCTATTGGAAGGACAGCCTCACAGGCATAGGCTAAGGCAAAAGGCATCTCTCCAGTGGTGGAACGAGGCGGTCTTGTAGGCCCAAAGCACATTGGGAAGTTCTTCGACCTAGGCTCCTTTCAACTTTTCCAACTTTGTTTTCAAGTTCCTTTTTAGGATCTTGTTGATGGCCTCCACTTGTCCATTAGCTTGTGGGTGTACTACAGTGGAGAAACTCCTCTTGATTCCCTTTTTTTCTGCAATATTCCTCGAATATTCCCCCTTCAAATTGCGTCCCATTGTCGGAGATTATCTTGTAGGGTACTCCAAACTTACAGACGATAAAATTGTTGACGAAGGTGGTGATTTGCTTAGCCGTTATGTTGACTAGAGGCTCCACTTCCACCCATTTAATAAAATAATCGACTACTACCACCGCGTATTTTGCTCCTCTTCTTCCTACTAGCAATGCTCCAATCAAGTCAATCCCCCACACAGCGAAGGGCCACAGACTGGTCATGCTCACCAGCTCATTTGGTGACTGTCTGGGGTTATTTGCATGCCTCTGGCACTTGTCACACCTTTTCACAAAATCGCTCGCGTCCTTCTCCATGGTAGGCCAATAATACCCCTGGTGGATGGCCTTTTTGCCGTGGACTATCCCCCAGCATGATTTCCACATTCCCCTTCATGTATATCTCGCAGAATTTTTAAAGCCTCTCCCTTATCTACGCACCATAGGAGCGGGGTAGAGAAGCCTCTCTTATATAAGACTCTGTCTACTATGGTGTATTGGGCAGCTTTGTAAGTCAGCTTATGGGCATCTTTTTTGTCCAAAGGCAAGGTCCCGTCATTTAAGTACCTCACGATGGGTGCAAACCATGACTCCTCAAGGCTATTGACCATATGGATCTTCTCTTCTGCTATGCTCGACTTCGAGAGGTATTCGACTGGGATGGACTCACGCGTGTCTTCGTCTCGAGTAGAGACAATTTTTGCGAGAGCATCGGCGTTTGTGTTTTACTCCCTCAGGATCTATTCTATGGTGTATTTTTTGAATTGATCCAAATACCCTTTCACCTTGGCGAGATATGCAGCCATTTTTGGACCTCTAGCTTGATATTCACCCTTTACTTGAAACACTACTAGCTGTGAGTCACTAAAGACATGCAAGTGGGTTAACTTTAACTCCTTAGCTAGTCATAGGCTAGCCAACAGTGCCTCCTACTCTGCTTCATTGTTGGAAGCTTCGAATCTGAATCTTAAGGCGCAATACATCTTGTGCCCCTCAAGTCCCGTCATCACTATGCCAATGCCGACTCCTCTTTCTTTAGATACCCCGTCTACATGGAGGCTCCATTCTTCAGGGTGCTTTTCCCCTTCATGCATTGGCTTATTCTCTTCTACTTCTCCCTCCTCATAGGGTCGGTGTGCAAACTCGACTATAAAGTCTACAAGTACCTGCCCGTTGATTGAGGTCCTTGGGTGTAAGTGATGTCAAATTGACTTAATTCAATCAACGACTTTAACAACCTTCCCAAAGTTTCTAGTTTGTGCAAGACTTGATGTAAAGGGGTGTTGGTGAGCACCTCGATAGCATGAGCATGAAAATAGGGCCTCAGCTTTCGAGAAGCCACTATCAAGGCATATGCCAACTTCTCTATTTCTGGGTATCGGGTTTCCGCGTCTACCAACCGCTTACTCACATAGTACATGGGAGGTTGATGCTTCTTTTCTCCTTTGACCAAGGTGGCACTTATAGCATGCTCTGATACGGCTAAATACAAGTACAACTTTTCCCCTTTTTCTGGCTTAGCCAAAAAGGGTGGTTTTCCAAGGTGTTCCTTTAACTTAGTAAAGGCTTCCTGACAATCATCATCCCAAGAAAACTTTTTGCTCCCTTTTAGGATGTTGATGAAAGGGAGGCATTTGTCAATGGACCTGGAGATGAACCTATTGAGGGCTGCTACTCTCCCTGTTAAGCACTGCACCTCCTTCTTGCTTTGAGGTGGGCTCATTTCTAGCAATCCCTTGATTTTTTTTCAGGATTGGCCTCGATACCTCGAGAATTCACCATAAAACCCAGGAACTTCCCTAATGAAACTCTGAAGGTGCACTTGAGCGGGTTTAGCTTCATTCTGAACTTTCGGAGGGTGCCGAACATCTCACTGAGATTGTTTGTGAGCTCTTCTGCCTTCTTTTTCTTTACCAGCATATCGTCCACGTATACTTCCACATTCCTTCCTATTTGATTCGCAAACATTCTATTCACCAGCCTTTGATAAGTAGCACTTGCGTTCTTTAAACCAAAAGGCATCACTTTGTAGCAATAAATCCCCTTGTCTTTTATGAATGAAGTGTGCTCTTCATCAGCCGGGTTCATGGGGATTTGGTTGTACCTGGAATATGCATCCATGAAGCTAAGTAGCTTGTGCCCCACCGTGGCTTCTACTAACTGGTCTATCCTGGGAAGCGGGAAGCTGTCCTTAGGGCAGGCTTTATTGAGGTTAGTAAAGTCCACACAAGTCCTCCACTTTCCGTTGGGCTTTGGGACTAACATTGGGTTTGATACCCATATTGGGTAGAATGCCTCTCGGATAAACCCATTTGCCTTCAACTTGTCAACCTCTTCTTTTAGGGCCGCGTATCTTTTTGGGTCTAGCGCTCTCCTTTTCTGCCTCACAGGCCTTGCTTTTGGGTCGATGTTTAAGTGATGACACATGACTGATGGGACACAACGTTAGCGAGGCTGGTGCCCGGCATTGTGTAATCACGCACGGCATGATGTTGCTGGAGAAATTCATCAGAAAATTTTTGCCATGACCTGATGGACCCTGGTCGAAGTCTTTTGAACCATTTGTACGCATGTCCTTTCAATGTGATAGGAAAGCAATGGCACCTGGCTCCGCTGCTAATCCCCCTTAACTTCATCAGATCGTTAAATGTGTCCATATGGTACTTGGGTTCTGTGTTTCCTTCATATGGGGTCATATGAGGCTCCTTGAAGTTGGCTGGGAGCCGGATGGCTTGGATCTCCTTAATGAAGGGCAATTCGTGGTCGAACTCGTCCCCAATGGCTTGTCCTCCAGATATGGTGATGATCTTGCTCCGTAGGCTCCTCATTTCTGTGTCTAGGTCTAGTCTTCTCTTGTTCAAGGAGTCTCTCAACGTGGAAGGGTTAGCATCTCCCTTTTATTTGCCTTCCCAGGGCGCCATAGGAGGTGTAGTCCTTTTATCCGCCCTTTTCTTGTTGAGTTCCTCTCGTAAATCTAAGGGTGTTTTCCTTGAGTTGACTTCGACTTCGTTACGAGGGCCAGCGTTGTTCTTCTGCTCTGGCCTCTGGGGCTGCTTCGGTGGTCCGGGACGTCCATGCTGCTTTGTTCAGGGGGTATAACTGGTTGAGAGTCGAGTCCTCCCATCGTCCACTGACACTGTAGTTTTTGCCCTCTCTTGACCTCTCTCTTTTCGCCTAGGGAGAGATATATTTGATTTCCCTTGTAGCAGGCCATTCAATACCTCTTGCATGTTCTCTAAGGTGGTTTCTAGCCTTTGGTTCTTACGGTACAGTTCACGTATCTCCTCTTCGTAAAATCAAGATCTAGAACTCAAGCTCACGGAACGAACTTGGGGTTGCTTGTCAGGTCTGCGCGTCGATGGGCCCAGATTTTGTCGGCCGGAGTTCAGCATCTGCGGTGGCCTTGGAGGCGGGGGCATCTGTTGACCTTGGACGATTCTCATCAGGTGGGACGGCCGGGGATGAGGACTCCCTTTCATCTTCGTGAACCTCGGGCTCCTTTGGGGCCTCCAACTTTTTAGGTGGAGAAGGATTCTTCATGGTGGCTTTCAGCTGATCTCCATCAAGGTGGACCTCTACCACTCATGGCTCTCTCAGCCGTTTAGAACATCTTGGAATTTTTTCCAACTAGAATCAATGGAAAACAGTGGCTTGGCACTTATTCTTCCCACAGACGGTGCCAAATTGTAGACGGTGAGAACTCGTCAATGAAGTTAAGTTAGAAAAAATCAAAGTATGTAGCTTAAAACTGAAAAACTTCACGGGTCTAATAAGAAGCTTAGAAGATAGTTGTAGAAAGAAAAAAAAATGGAGAGAAGAACTTGTATTTCTCTTGGTGTAAAGCTACAATGTTTTCCCAACCCCCTTTAATGTTGAAGTGGGGTTCCCTTATAGTGGGCTCTAATGGGCCCTGCTACATTGTGGTCCAGGGGACCAGATTGTACACAAGTACATTGTCAGGAGAGTGGTATCAGCTGTAGTGGTGTCAACTCTAGTACACGGTCAGAGTCTGTGGGTGCACCTCCACTTTAGTACTCGATTATGCCTCCACTACTCGCCTAGTACGGGTGTCAGAGATGGGCTGGTGAGGACCACAATAGGTACCTCACTTGTATGACCACTACTTTTCTGGCATGGGCCTTGTGTCCGTACTCAAATTCCTCTTAGCTAGCAAGTGCGCTCCGTACTTCTTCTGACTTCGCGTCGAATCGCTATGAGGCTTCCCCTATCCTTCCTTAATCGTGTGTTAAAGAGGTCCTTGATTTTACTTCTCGCGAGGCCCCTAAGGATGAGGGACGCTTAGTGGAGGCCATGTCTAGCGAGGCCCCCTCGGCAAGGCAAGTGCGCGAGGCAAGGCCACCACGAGGGCCATGGCATGGCTGGTGCAAGGCGCCTTCGGGGCTGTGAGACGCTTGTCTCCTAGTGGTGTCGCGAGGAGAGGCGCGCGAGCCCCTAGTGGTCTCGCGAGGCGAGGCGCACGAGCCCTTGGTGGTGTCGCGAGGCAAGGCGTGCAAGCCCCTGATGGGGTCGCAAGGAGAGGCCACCACGAGACCCTCAGTGTGGTTGGTGCGAGATGAGGCTCTTGGGACCTCGGCGCGAGACAGGGCCCTTGGGTCGTTGGCGAGAGGCGTGGTGAGGCGCAAGACGGAGTTCTTGGGCCGTTGGTGTGAGACATCCGCAGCACCCCAGGTACCACTTCGCGAGATGTGGCCTCACCTGACATGACCCTGCGATGCCTCTGACACTCCCCTATGACCTCCTCGGCACAAGACACTCGAAGCACCCCGTGGCCACCCACAAGACGTGGGTGATAGGCGCGCGAGATGATGGGTCTCGCAAGGTGCAGGGCGAGGCGTGGTGAGGCGCGAGGCAGGACTTTTGGGCCGTTGGAATGATTCATCCGCAGCACCCCAGGTGCCACTTCGCGAGATGTGGCCTCGCGAGACGTGACCCTGCGATGCCTCGACACGCCCCTATGACCTCCACGGCACAAAACACCCGAAGCACCCAAGGTGCCATTCACGAGACGTGGGTGATAGGCTCATGAGATGATGGGTCTCGCGAGGTGCCTATGTACTTGGTGCCTTTGCATGAGGCTCTTAGACCTCCAGGTGCACAGTGCTTCGGCCCAAGGCACTTGAACCTCCAGTGAAGCGGGATCCTACGTTTCCACTAGGAGTGTCGTGAGCCTATTTTCATTTTCCTCAACGAGGCAGAGACCTGCGTGTGGATTTTTAGCATCCATAGCTCACTCAAGGCCTTTAGATCCCACATTTGTCTTATTTTAGTGTAGTAACTATTTCGTCAGTTATATCTTACTCTGACACTCAAAAGAATTTATAGTCCTCATTGCATTGTTTTAGATTATGATGCTTCCTTATTGTTCTTACCCTCCATACTTGGATACTATACTTTTCCAAATTTCATTTATCGATCATGACTTCCATTCATAACCTTGCTTGCAACTGGTTCTCGTTTAAACTTGGTAATATCCTCTTTGCATGCTTTTCACACTTTCTTGTCTATCCAAAGGACATTACTACCTTGTCATCACTGATTGGTCCGGACCTCTCTCGGTAGTCCTTGACTTGTTGCTTCGATTGTAACATCGCCATTAGTGTCATTCCTGAAATTCATTGTCGTAGGTAAATGTCTTAGGATCTTAGGTGTTGAATATATGATGAGTTCGTTGTTGGTCATTCCTTTGATCTTTATGAGCTATGTCGGAGAGTTCTTTTTAGTTTTCATCCTTGAGTATACGCTACTTTGTCCTTTCCGTCTCGTTGGTCGTCGCCCTTCCATGTTGACAGTCAAGCCTTGTTTTGTTGTCCAACAGGTACTAGGGGTTGTGTCACATCCCTTTATGTCTTTCTTGATTGCTTCTTCAAAGAATCTTCATTCTTTGATAGGAGTGCGCGCATCTACCTAGTTAACAGCATTACCCCCTAGAAGGTAATATCATGGAGCAAATCTCCCTAAATATCTTGCAAGGTATGACTATCTAGCCACTTGCATACTTCAAAATTAATTTCTGGATTTAAGTGTGTTCCAGGGTAGAATTCTGACGTTACTTTTTGTTTTCACTTGTCCTGGCCTCTTCTTGAGTCCATTTTGCATTTGTTTTTTGTCCTACTTTCGTTGTGGGCTTATTTTCATCACATGTCCTCTTTTGGCCACATGTAGCCAAATATCAATTTCATCATTCCCTAAAGTGTCTATGCCTATATTCAAGACAATTGCATTCCTTTGCTTTGTAAGTCATCACCTGTTTATTCTTCTTTCCATTTTTCTCCTTTTGTTCATCCATGGTTGCTTTCTGGTTGTCTCAATTCTTCTCTTGATAATCATCCTTTAATAAATTATGAAAACGTTCGTGGACATAATGCTTATCTGGGACATAACAAACCTCTACCACTTTGATCTTCTTATAATCATCAGGAATAGACTCTGCTTCACAATACAAGAGTTCTTCCGAAAGAGCCTCCATCTTGTAATATTCGGTAGACACTATTTGTGTTGCAATTTTTATATTATTTATTTGTTTTTGGCATAATTAGAACAATACTTATTGTATGGTAATTTTCTAATAATACAAATTCTTCTGTTATTTCTTCTAGATTTATTTTAATCATTTGTGTTATAGTTAGCGGGCCGAAATTATTAGGGGAATAATCAAGAGATATTTCATTTCTTGGACATAAAGGATTTGGAGGGAAAATCCTTCTAGAATAGAATTTTAATCTTAGTTTTAATGAAGAGTTGACTAGGGGATTTATTTGATTTAATTTAGATAATTAAGGGACTTATTTTATTAATAAATAAGGAATTATTTTTTAAATAAAAGAGAGGGAAATAGAGATAGGGAGGTGTGTGAGTGTGGAGCAAGGAAGACATGAGCTTTTTCCATCTTTAGAAAATCTCCTCATTTAATTTTATTAAATGAGCTATATGGAATTATTGGAAATAAAAGGAGAAAGACATTTCCCTTTCCTTTTCTCTATAGGGTCGGCAAAAGGCTTATAAATAGGAGGTGAGGGTTTTAGTTTTTCTTTCATTTTTGGAAGAGAAGAGAAGAGGGAGAGGAGGTCGAAGGAGAAGAAGAAGCTAGGGTTTGAGGTAAGTAGTTTCATTTTCTTCTTCTAGTATTGTCCCATTATGTTCATAGTTAATCTAGATATTTTAATATTGGTGTTGAGGTTTAAAGCACAACAAGAAAAAGGGAAGCTATAGAGTTTTGGCCATCCCACAAGAACAAGTGTGATTTGTTTGGTAGTCCTAGTTCTCAATGATGTTATGGTTAACTTAGAAAGTTATGATTGTGGTGATTAGGCTTTGGACACAAAACAAATAAAGGAGAAGGTCACTAGGGTTCGACCAAGCCCCAACATACATAATGTTAGCCTTGTATGATAACCTTGAGGCCAGGGAAAGGGACACTTAATTAGGCCACAAGGCTAACTAGACAACCATAACATATGTGTACTCTCTAGAGTGTTATGACTGGTCACGGACAATGATTAAACCCTTACAAATCATACTTGACACTATTTCCTAAATCGGGTTTACTTCCCACATTTTTTATAGCATAACTCAAATTTAACCTTGACTTGTACCCAAACCTAATACTTCATCAGCAGTTCGGCTCCGGGAGATCCCAACCAAAATTAGTATTAGCCTGCAAGGTAACTGACCAATAACCAAAGTTAACTCTAGAAGTTAATATGGGAGTTACCAAAATAATTCGAGGCTAATAGGCATCTCTAAAGCACGGCCATAAAATCAGTAGTGGAGACCCGATTCTCAACACTAGTGTCTCAATCATAATTTCCAATTAGGAAATCACTAAATTTCTAAGGGCATTAATACTATTATGGGTGTAGGTGAATTCTCACCGGCTCATCGAGACTCTTAGGTTTATTTGGCCCACTTACCTTTTGGAGCATAAGCACCCGTTAGGATCATAACAGACTCCTTAGTTTACCCAGCATTCTTATCCCCTGGCTAAAGGTCACAGGTTTCAACCGGACCATAAAACATCTTAAATGGAGCATAAACACCCCTTAGGATCATCACAAACTCCTAAGATTACCCATCATGCTTATCTCTTGGCCAAATGTCACAGTAGCTAACCGGGTCAATAAAATGTCTCAAATGGAGCATAATCACCCCTTAGGATCATCACAAACTCCTAAGTTTACCCAGCGTGCTTATCTCCTGGTCGAATGCCAAGGTAGCTAACCGAACCAATAAAATATCAGGGGCAGGAACTCTTTGTAGCGCACCAAATTTTTTATTATTATTTTTTATATTTTTGGTTATTTTAATTAATTTATTTATTTAAGTGTTATGTGTTTGAATTGATTTATATTGTTTCATTTATTTAAATAATTGTGATTGATTGTGCATGTGTTTTGAATGTGTGAATGTGAGTGCATGGTAAGTAGTGATAGGCATGCATGGTTGTGTGTGTGCAAGTGCATGGCATGCATGGTGAGCATGCAAGACATTATCTTGCAAGGTGATGTTGTTAACTAGATAAATACACGTAGTCACTAAGGAGACTTCAACGGAGGAGCTTACAAACTGGGCATGCCACAACAGCAAAACCTCTATGGAGTGGATGGTGACTAAGGACGCGGTGAGGCAAGTAAATCCATGACAATGAAGTTCAACATAGAGGACAATGACAAGCTACGACCGATGCAACAATGAGGACAAGTAATTAGTTGCGACATTACGAAACAAGACAAAGGCTACTAGTACAAGCTAAGGATTAACAAGGACAACAAGATAATTAGCAATCCTAAAGATGGATGCTAGAATTTGGTGGGACGTGGTTAACCAGACATGAAATTTAGACACCATGACCTGGGCTGACTTTGTACAAGTCTTTAGAAAAAAGTACTGCAGTGTTGCAATGCTATCAACTATAGTTGATGAGTTTGTGACACTGGCACTGTAACGACTCGAATTTTCTGTTAAGGCTAAGTGTCTGGACTACAGTGCTTGAATGGCATAATGGGATATATATGCTGAATTAATTGATTAAATGTGTGACTACGTGGCATACATGATTTATATGATGATATGGATTTAAATGCCTGTTTATGTGTATTACATATGCATGTGTGCCCATTCTTGATAGTAAGGGCATATTTGTAATATTGGTCCATTGCGGGCATAAATGTGATTATATGTGTGTAATTATCGAGAACACATTATTATGTGGATATATTTGCAGTATACAGCTCGGGGCGATCCTAGTGAGCGGATTAGCAGAATAGTCACAATGGGTTTAATACCTGGCTCGGGGTGAGCCTAGGGGTATTTTGGGAAACTTAGCATATATTTGGGATCTATCGAGTATCGAGTAAGTATTTTGTGAGTAGTTGGGCATGTCGAGATTAATTGGGAATCTGGAGGATGACTCGAGGAACTAATGGGAATTAGGATTAATGATCGTTTTACCCTTAAGGGAAATTAGGAGGCTGGGTTAGTATAAGGGGCATTTTGGTCATTATAACTAAAAGATTTAGTTAGAAAATATTAGACTTAAGCTAGAACATATCAGAAAATTCTTCAGCTCCCCCCCCCCCCCCCCCTTTTATTCGGTTTCTCCCTCCCTCTCTTTCTATTTTTGGTGCACTTGAAGTCCTTGGGGAGACTCTTATAGAATTGTTGCAGCAGCTGGGAGTTTGAAGCTTGAGGGCTAGGGATTGAAGCTGGGAATAGGTAGAGCAACTCAAGGGGATTCAAATTCACAGTTGAGGTAAGGATTTTAGCTCTGATTGTGGTGAATTTCTACTGTAACTTAGTTAGGTTGGGTTGTTCAGTTACAGGTTTGATTTTTGATTTGGGATAACCATTTGGCTTGGTCTTTTGGGTTGTTTGTACTGATTGGTAGGGTGTTATTGGGAGTTCTAGACTCAGTTTTGGTTTAAGAATATGTTTAGGTTGGGTTCTGTGGCTCTGAATTGGGGAGAAAACTTTAAAAAAATCCAAGGGTTTCTGGGTTTTCGGGGGCGTGTTGTGACCCTATTCATGGGCATCGCAGCCCACATTGCCCCAGGAGCCTGGGGAGGCTTTGTATCTCATAAGCGTGCCATGAACCTCTGGGCCAGGTCGCGACCCACATGCTTGGAAGGATTAGGGGTTGGTGCCTCTGACCAGGGGGCGCACCGCAACCCTCATGGCCAAGTCGCGGCTCACCTCTGCGACCTTTGCCAAATTAGGCTTTTGGGCTCGGGGATCTAAACCTAAGCACTCGGAATGATTTTTACTACCTGGTTTAGTAGAAATCATGGTCCCGAAGGCTCGTATATTATTCCAAAGCTTTTAATTGGTTTAGGATTTTAATGGTTCTTTGATATCGCATTGTGACTAGGTTATACCGCAAAGGCTCAGAATTAGGGATCATGCTCGGGGCTACCATACGCTAGCTGCTCGGGACCTGAGTTAAGAAAAATGCACCCGAGTTCTGATTGGGGCTTAAACCCCTTATATGAGTATGAATATACATGTATTTGGGAACATATGGATGGGCATGCTTGTGTACGCTGCCATTAATTATGTGTTATGCATTGTGTATTTGTGAATATATATATATATATATGTTTGCAGGCTAGCCTAAGGGCGCCGGGGGCCGATAGCAAGCGTGCGAAATGCAGCCTGGCCTAAAGGTGTCGGGGTCTGCTAAGAGACCAAGGGACTCGGCCTAAGGGCGCTAGTCCTGGATATTATACAATAAACAAAAGTGTGGTTCTCACATAACTATTTGCATTGATTGATGAGCTTGATTTATACACTTGACTGAGTAGAATATTACTGTTGATTGGTTACTCATATCTTGTTGTTATTTGAATCTGATGAATTACAATTCCTACTTTTATATTATTGCATAGTTGCGCATGCTGATTTAAGTTTCTTTGTTGAGCCTTGGCTCACGGGTGCTACGTGGTGCAGGTAAGGGAAAGGGATAGCTGGACCAGCTATGAGTTGGAGAGCTTTAGGGGCGATGTGAACATATGCTGCCTGCTCGATCGCCACAGTCAAGATAGCTTGGGAGGAACTAGGGTTAAACCCTGATTTGTCGCTTAGGACGGCTAAATTGTATTTTATTTGCCTTTTACAAGTCTGTAAACTAAATTTGGGGATCCCGTGTATAAACTTTATATTTTAATGACAAATAACCATTTTGTTGACCAAATCTTTTAATACTTGACCTTGATTTAGTCTTTAATTACACATTTGAGTTCAAACGGCTTGCTTAGCAAGTTAAGCACTATTTTAAACACATAGTGTAACGGTCATGGTTATCCAGGGCGTTACAACTTGGTATCAGAGCGGTCTAGGTTTAAGGGTTCCTGAAGACTGGTTAGGCATGTACACTCACCGCTAAACATAAGCTCGACTCACAATTAGCTACTTAATGACTTGATTACGTGATTAGTTGTTTAAATTGAACCTATGTGCCTTATCTACGTGCTAGTATAGAGAGAGCATGATGTGTGTGAATGTATTTGGTGGAAATGGGGTTTGATAATTGATGCATGAGCAATGTGGATTCGTGTTTTGATATGTATATTGTGTGTGTGACTATTGTAATTGTTTGGACCTGCCCATGGGATGATTCTGGATATGAATATCAGAGCTGAGGGGTTAAGTTATTGATTGCGAACTGATTTAGTAATTATGCATTAAAGATAGCCAACTGGACCTGATATCGTTAGTATGGGGGTTGCAAATGATAGTTAGGGCCAGAACCCTCCATCTGCCCTTGGAATTTGTAGCAGATATTTGCCGGTATGCAAGCAAGACTGCCAAATCAAAGTGATGAGATTAGATGGTTAAGACAGTGGGTTCCATTGGGGAACGATGCTTTGTATATCCTTATGGTAATGGCACCAGTGTTGGTTCAACCTAAGGGTGGAAATAAATAAGAGTTATCATATGAAAGACTTTAGAAGAATCATCCTCCAGTTTTTTAGGGAGGTTTGGGTGTGCTCAAGAACTGATCAATAGAGGGTTGTGGATAACTCCATCCTTGATGATATGGGAGTTGTAGGCCATGATAGAGCGGTTGTGCCACGCGTATGCAGCTGGAGGATGTCCGCACATAATGGAAAGTAGTGCCCAGACCCAGAATGTTGTCATGATAGGTTGGGAGGAATTCAAACAGTAGTTCGATGAAAGAGACTACTGTAATGCAGTTTGAACTTCAAAGACCAATGGGTTTACGGAATTGGTTCAGGATAGAATGACGGTGACAGAGTAGGTCAATGAATATGATAGGTTGGCCAATCCACTTTTGATTTGGTACCTATGGATGTGGCCCGGAAAGAATGATTTATTCGAGGATTGAACTCTGGGATGGCCCAGAGCGTTAGGGTCGCTCCAGCCCATGAGGATTCTATTAATGCACGGGCAGTAGGGAGGGCCTCATTATAGAAGATGCAAGAGATGAGATATGGAGTGAGAGTGTAGTAGGGTAGGAAGCTCAGGCAATGGTCTTCCCATTTAAAGGATCAGGTAAGGGAAGATGCCCAGTAATTGGAAAAGAAGGACCCATGATAGTTTTATTACTCCTGGACTTGACCGGAGGGGTTATTGTTTACAAGATGGTCGCCAAGGTAGCAATGAGGTCTATGAAGTTATCTAGTATGCGCCAGGTGCGGGAGATGCCATCTGGGAGGACACTGGGTAAAGGCATGTCTTCTATGTGGAACAATTGGGCATGTCAGGAAGGATTGCCCAAAATTAAAGTTGAAAGAACCAAGGAGTATAGACTACTCGACCCCAGTTCGAGGGTCCGCATTGATACAGTCAGAGCCCGAGGCTAGTCCCTCGAAGGCGACCGGTTGACTTGTTAGTTCTCATTCCTTGTTGTATATTGAACTTAATAAGTTTGGTGCAACGTGTGATAGTCAGAATCCCGTGATCCGTAAGGGGAAAGACCGGGTAAGATGTGCAATCCCACACCGCCTGGGGAAGGTCAAGTGTGATGATTCTAAGACTTTTTAGGTATGGGACTACACAGTTGAAGAGGGCTTAAATGGATTGATGGGTACTACCTATATCAACAAGATGCATCTTCTTTTCGGTAGCCCATCACTTGAGAACTCCAAAGTTAAGCGTGCTTGACCTGGGGTAATCTAGGGATAGGTGACCTCCTGGGAAGTTTTCCTAGGAAGCATGTGAGTGAGGACAAAGCACGCTGAAAAGACTCGTGTTGATTTTTAGGGCCAGTCATCATTCCAGAAAGCAGCCATAGTGACGTGGGGCGTCACACAACGTATCTCCCAGAAGAGAATCAGATATGAGGCATATGCTTCGAGGTTGCTATACGATGGGGCTTGAGATATTAGTGCATGCTAGGAAAAGTTGGTAACTTCCAAGAGAAGGATTAGAGTACTATTGGTAAAAGGTTTACAGTAGAGTTGTTTGAGCTCGTCATATGAGCATTATGATATGACCCTGAGTAAGAATTAATCTATTAAATAAGGGACAACCATAAATTGTAGGAGATGGTGGTAATGTCTAGATCTGAAAAAGGACTCGGCTGCATCTATGGGATGCCTAGATTTTGGGGTAGATACCACTTGGAATATATTAGTTATACTGAATGGAAACTGGATTAGCCAGTAAGGTTTAGATGGGTGCATAAGGAATCATTGGGTACGCTACAGGATTAAAGTACGAATAGAATCGGTATCAGGGACAACACGAAAAGCGGTATTAGTTCAGCAGAAAGAATTAATGGTTCAGTTGAAGAGGTATTTGATTTGAGGGTTGTTTGGACAGAGCATCTAATCATTGGACACATCAATACCGTTTGCTAAGAATGAAGGGTTCAATTTCTCGGTTGCAAGATAGGACAATGTTCTCAGTAATTGATCTTCGATCTGGTTATTACTAGTTGAGGATCAAGGAAATATACATTTTAGAAATTACTTCTTGCACCAAGTAGGTTATGATGCATTATCAGTGAAGGTTCTTAACTGACCAATGCTTCAACAACATAGGTAAGCTCAACATGCAGAGTGTAAATGACCACTTCATTGATAATACCGAAAGTAATGAAGCAGAGTTACAGGTAAGGCTCCAGAAAGAGTAAGTTTCATTTTATTCAAGGGTATTAAAGGCTATGTTATGGGAAGTGATGGGATCATGTATGAAGTAATTCAGTTAGAACCCATAAAGAAATTACTAAAGAACGCCTGAGGGGTGAGAAGTATAGTGAGATCGGTAAGACACATTAGCTACTACTTGAAGAATCTTCGAAGACAGCCACACCCAAGATTATGGTAACATAAGAACCTTAAGTTTGTTTGAATGGATAGTTTCATATCGGATATTCAGAAGATAGAATAAGGGTTGGTTAGCACACTATGGTATCAAAATGTGTATGCAGTGGATTGGTACAGAAGGACAGCATGATGGATATACTGTCCTTGCTTAAGACATGGAACTATATGGTGGTGCGTCAAAGACGAGGGTGCGCCTGTGTACAGACTGAAGGAATGGTTATTTTTGCTTCACGATAGATGAAGGGATAAGAACACAAATGTTCTACACGGAGCGTTAGGTTGACGGCAATTCCAGATAGCCACGGTTAGGGTACAGTGATGACACCTATGGAATAGTAGGGCATACACTGGTATAAGGAATTAAAGTGTTTGCTCACTCATAGAGGGATAACTATAACGCCCTAAACTCCAGGGATCATTACGGTGCACATTTTAAGCAGTGCTAAACTCGCTAACTGAGTCATTTGGCCATAATCGTGTAATTAAGTATGATTAGCGGTTTAGGATTAAAAATTTTGGTTAAGATATAACGTTTCACTAAAACATTTACTGTATACATTGGGATCCCAAAAATATAATTTAAAGGTTATTTACAGGAAAATATTTACAACCAGCTGATCTAAGCGGCAAAATAGGGTTTAACCCTAGTTCCTCTTTCAACCCTTGGTCGTGGTGGTCGAGCAGCCACATATGTACACATCGTCACCTAAGCTCTCCAACTCAAGGATGGTCCAAATTTCTTTTTCCTTTACTTGCACCACATAGCACCCATGAGCTGAAAGCCCAGCAAGAAAACTTGATATGCTCATGAACAGTCATATCATGACATCAAATCATATCTGGCATGCCTAGCAAATATAGTTCTATTCAAGCATGCAAATAAATTCAGATAATGTTGGGGAATCTAGGATAAGAAATCCTGCCCTCCTGATTGGATGACTATCAAGTCAATCCTAATCAGATGAGTGATCTAACACTGGTGGTTCCATTAACCATAATGAGTGACTGACAAACAAATCACCACGAGGCTCAACACCCACAGCCATGCAAATGATGATCATTATAATCATACAAAGCTTATAGCCCTGAACAGATGAGTGAATATCACTTTGAGGTTCTATTAAACCATAATGAGTGACTGACAAGCAAGTCACTACAGGGCTCAGTACCCATAGCCATGTGACAAAACAGCCACCCATGGAAATGGCTCTAATCAGATGAGTGACTAATGGGTAAGTCACTAGCTTAAACAAATGAGTGACTGATGGGTAAGTCACTAGCTTAAACAAATGATTGACCGATGGGTAAGTCACTAGCTTAAACAGATGAGTGACTGATGGGTAAGTCACTAGCTTAAACATATGAGTGACTGATGGGTAGTCACTACAGGGCTCGGCACCCATAGCCATGTGACTAAACAGTCACCGGGGCACACTGGCCCTGGCTCTAAATGAATAGCCTTTGGCTAGACAAGCGCTTTTAGTTTTCATCGAACTTGAGGTCGGTCTAGCATTAATGCTCATTTGAGTCATTCAATGTAGATGTCGATTAGATCTAATCTTTATCGGCTTGCGTTAAACATGCTAAGACCGTTCTTGACTTATGAGTCAATACCATGTGACCAGTGCTCAGTACTACTGCCGAACCTGACTAATGAGTCACAACTTCACAGTTAATACTGACACCATTGCCAATTCTGACTAGTTAGTCAGTGCCACGCACAAGTAAGCAATGCTACCAGGCATATATCATATGTCAAATATCCAAATGTAGGGCATTCAGCATGCTTACTTAATAATTGCTAGCATAATTATGATCATGCACAAACACAGAGACTCAAGCTCTGATCAATCTCATATTCAACATTCACGGCACGCCCTAATCACATGTTTCTCGTGCATCACATGCATCACATTTAAACACTCGACATGCCTCAATAATAACCATGCATGTCACATATGGGGTCCAGTTTTCTTACCTTTGGTCCAAGCACAGGTTACCAATAAATGAGCCACAAGCACGATCCTAATTCCAAGCCTCTAGTGAAAACCTAGTCACAACCATAATATAAAACCTCATCAAAATAAGAAATAAAAGGTTCTAAAACCAAGACCTAGCCTCTAGGACATCGATTCCCACTAAACCAGGTAGTAGGAACGATCCCGAGGCCTAAGGTTTGAGTTCCCATGCTCAAAACATCAATATGTCCAAAAATGGCATGAAGCATCGCGGCCCCCTAACAAGCACCGCAGCCCTCGGGCCTATCAGCAACCTCCACCTGCTTCATCGAGCCTGGGCCGCGGCGCCCAAGAACAGGGTCGCGGCCCAACCATGAACCAGCCATTTTTCCTCGATTTTACCATTTTAAAATCTTCCAAAAACCTATCCAAACTCAAAAATCAAAGTTCCCAAACATCCCCATGAGCCAAAACCAATAAAACCCAAGTCTCAAATCAATCAAAGACTCATCAAAACACAAAGTCCAATTCAAGCTTTAAAAACTTCAAAAACTTAGAACTTAAAACTTGAATTACCTCTGATTGAGTTGTTTTCCAACTAAATCCTCCGGCTAATAAGCTTCTAATCTTCCCTAGAATCGATATGCCTCAATCCTCGCTTGAATTCGAGTCCTAGAAGTCAAGTTTCCTTCGAAAATGCGATCGGGAGACGAAAGTGAAACTTAGAGGGAGAGAAAACTTACTGAACGTTATTTTTATTTCATAAAAGGTTACGTCAAGCTTAAATAGCCTCAAAAAAATCCTAACGCTCGGGGTCCCAAAAATGTCCCCGGGGACAAAATAGTCAAAACCGCCAGAATTTCCCCCTGATCTTACTAACTCCCAATTTATCATCAAATACGTATTCCCATTACCCAATAACCCAATAATGTGCTAAATACCCCTTGACTCACTCCGAGTCAAGAATAAATCCCGTTGTGACTATTCCACTAGCTTACCTCCTAGGATCATCTCGTGTTGAGTAACCCTAGCATAACCAAATAATAATAAAGCACCACACACACATATCAGAATATGCCAAATATGCCTGAAATGGCCAAAATATGAAAATCACCCAATTAATCATAAATGGGTTCACATGCATATTTAATACACCTAAACATGCATATTATCATTAAATAGCATAATAAATCAATTATGGTCCTCCCGGCCTCCGAATCAAGGTCCTAAACCTTATTAGGAAATTTGGGGCATTACAATAACCATGAGACTAAGGCCCTAGTGGAAATTAATGGGTAATTCACATTGGAAACCCTTGATTGTATAGAGAAAGTTAATATGGAAGATGACATCCTGAGTTGGAAGGATCTGTGCCAGTTGGGTAAGACACCACATATTAGAATAAAGTCAGAAAAAGTAGGAGCTAAGATTGGTATAGAACCTGTGGTTGATAGTTGGCAGATATACCTCTATGAACAATGAAATACAGAGAGAAGATCTTGTAGGAATGGTTCAGAATCCAACCATTTTAGTATGAGCGGGTTAAGATATGAAGATCAGATGAGTGATCCGATGGAACCTGATGTGGAGGTGGAGATTCTAGATGAGTATTGTATTACCTCCTTATGAATATTGTATCTAGGAATTTGAATGGATGTTACAAGAAAAATTTTGTGTAATGGAAGGCAAAAAGGTATAGTGATGGACCGTAAGGGTGGACTACATTAGACTGTAGGTAAGATAATTGGATATGAAAAGTTATGACTCAACAGGTTGAGTTAACACACCTTGGTTTGTGTGAACGGGTGTTGCAATAATGTGTATGGGCGAAGGGAGACTGTATGTCTCCGTGAGACACTAAAGTCGACAGTGTCAGATTGAGACCCTTTATTTCTCCAGTTTTGGAAAAGGGGAAAATGGGTTGTAGAGGACAATAAGTATAAGATTAGGACTTTGAATTATTAGATACCTTCAGATAAACTGACAATCTAAAGGAATGACTCAGACTTAAAGAATTGGACATCGAATGTGTAAGTTTTTGGGGCGTTGAGATAAGTACGGTCCCATGATTGAATAGTCACAGTGATGGAAGCCGGTCAATAGCTAGGGTGACTCTAAATAAGATACAGTGAGATAGGGAGCGAGAAGCGCTTGTTCCAAGTAAGGAAATGAGAGACAGGGGGTGTGGTGATTCAGAATTGGTTCGGGACCAATGAAAGTATTAGGATCGTTAGGGCAGAAGTATCTGCCTATTAAAAAGGACGTTAGGGTTCGCAAATTTTAAGTATGGGGACATGGAGTTCCAGGATGGGAGACTTTTGTATCTCTCCGAGTATAGTGGACTAGAAAGGGATAAGATATTTTGGGAAGGAAAGAGGAGTTTTGACTCCCGATTTAATAGACTTCCGAAATATTACCAAGGACTAGGCCAGGGGCCTGCAGATTAATCTTACTCTAGTATTGGTGATGGCTCATAAAGTGTTACTGGTTCCATTGTCAAGGAAAGAAATCTTAAGTATTACTATTGATAGGATGAGGTGACCCTAGGATTTCAGTGGAATTTACCGAGCAAAGAAAAGTTAATGGAATTTGTGATAAATAAGATAAGGTCTTATAGAATAAAACTGTCACTCTAGTGAGAGTGTTACTAAGGGGTAAAAAGGTAGAGGACTAGACTCTGTGGCTATAGTCAGATTCACGGGATTTGTGTCCCAATCTATTTGAATAAATTTTGAGGACGAAATTCCAATGAGGGGATAGTTGTAACAACCCGATTTTACTGTTAAGGCTAAGTGCCTGGATTACAATGCTTGAAGGGCATAATGGGATATATATGTTGAATTAATTGATTAAATGTGTGACTACGTGGCATACATGATTTATATGATGATATGAATTTAAATGCATGTTTATGTGTATTAAATATGCGTGTGGGCCCATTCTTGATAGTAAGGGCATATTTGTAATATTGGCCCATTGCAGACATAAATGTGATTATATGTGTGTAATCATTGAGACCACATCATTATGTGGATATATTTGCAGTATACAACTCGAGGCGATCCTAGTAAACGGATTACCAGAATAGTCACAACGGGGTTTAATACCCGGCTCGGGGTGAGCCTAGGGGTATTTTGGGAAACTTAGCATATATTTGGGATTTATCGAGTATCGAGTAAGTATTTTGTGATTAGTTGGGCATGTCGAGATTAATTGGGAATCTGTAGGATGACTCAAGGAGTTAGCGAGAATTATGATTAATGATCATTTTACCCTTAAAGGAAATTAGGAGGCTAGGTTAGTATAAGGGGCATTTTGGTCATTATAACTAAAAGATATAGTTAGAAAATATTAGACTTAAGCTAGAACATATCAGAACATTCCCCAGCTCTCTCTCTCTCTCTCTCTCTCTCTCTCTCTCTCTCTCTCCCTTTTATTCAGTTTGTCCCTCTTTCTATTTTCGGTGCACTTGAAGACCTTAGGGAGACTCTTGAAGAATTGTTGCAGCAGCTGGAAGTTTGAAGCTTGAGGGCTAGGGATTGAAGCTGGGAATAGGTAGAGCAAGTCAAGGGGAGTCAAATTCACAGTTGAGGTAAGGATTTTAGTTCTGATTGTGGTGAATTTCTGTTGTAACTTAGCTATGTTAGGTTGTTCAGTTAAAGGTTGGATTTTTTATTTGGGATAGCCATTTGGCTTGGTCTTTTGGGTTGTTTGTACTGATTGGTAAGGTGTTATTGGGAGTTGTAGATTCAACTTTGGTTTAAGAATATGTTTAGGTTGGGTTTTGTGGCTCTGAATTGGGGAGAAAACGTTTAAAAACCCCAAGGTTTCTGGGTTTGCGGGGGTGCACCGCGACCCTATTCATGGGCGTCGCGGCCCATGTGGCCTCAGAAGCCTGGGGGGGTTTCTATCTCATAGGCGCACCGTGTGGCGTGCTGCCCCTTTGGCACACCCACATGGGGCCATTTTGTAAGTGAGCATGCCTTGGTGCCTGATCATTAGTCAAGTCTTGCACCAAGCAACCTCATGGGATAGGGTAGTGGCAGTTTTGTAATTATGCATATGTCTCCCAGAAAAAAATCATATATGTTACTAGGAAGACCTTATTTCCCTAGAAGGCTTGGCCAAAGCTGTGTACTCCCTTGCCCTATCAAGGCTATATATTAATAAAACGATATTTATCCATACTTGCCTCTATGTGCTTCCTTGTTGCCTATGTGTTACATGTTTGTTATCTTTGTTGGGCCATTGCGTGCCACTTGCCTTGTTGTGTGCTTTGTGTTGTGTGGACGTCCCTAGGAATGACTTGCTTTGTGCTTGCTCATACTTCGTTATTTCCCATTGCATGTCTGAGATGTGTATGTGGCTAACCACTGAGTTTGTTTGCCTGCAAGTGTGTGTTGTAGGCTGACTTGCTAGCTTAAAGAGTCGGCAAGTGCCGCACGTTCCGTCTACTTCGAGTACCCAAATAGCTGACCCATGACACACCGCGACCCTCAAGGCCAGGTCGTGGCCCACATGCTTGAAGGGATTGGGGGCTGGCGCCTCTAACCAGGGGGCGCATCGTGACCCTCAGGGCCAAGTCACGGCCCGCCTAGGCAGCCTTCACCAAATTAGGCTTTTGGGCTCAGGGATCTAAACCTAAACGCTTGGGACGATTTCTATTGCCTGGTTTAGTAGAAATCGAGGTCCCAGAGGCTCGTATATTATTCCAAAGCTTTTAATTGGTTTAGGATTATAATGGTTATCCGTTATTGCATTGTGACTACGTTATACCGCAAGGGCTCAGTCAGAATTAGGGATCGTGCTCGAGGCTGCCATTCGCTAGCTACTCGAGACCTGAGGTAAGAAAACTGCATTCGAGTTGTGATTGGGGCTTAAACCCCTTATATGAATATGTTATGAATATGAATATACCTGTATCTAGGAACATATGGATGGGCATGCTTGTATATGCTGCCATTAATTATGTGATATGCCTTGTGTATTTGTGAATATGTATATATATATACATGTTTGTAGGCCAGCCTAAGGATGTAGGGGGTAGATATCAAGCGTGCAGAACGTAGCCCGGCCTAAGGATGTCGAGGTCGGCTAAGAGACCAAGGGACTCAGCCTAAAGGCGTCAGGCCTGGATATTATACAATAAACATAAGTGTGGTTCGTACTTAACTATTTGCATTGATTGATGAGCTTGATTTATACACTTGACTGAGTTGAATAATATTGTTGATTGGTTACTCATATCGTGTTGTTATTTGAATCTGATGAATTATGTATAGTGATTTTATACTGTTGCCTAGTTGTGCATGCTTGTTTAAGTTTTCTTGTTGAGCCTTGGCTCATGGGTGCTATGTGGTGCAGGTAAGGGAAAGGGATAGTTGGACCAGCCATGAGTTGGAGAGCTTCAGGGACAGTGTGCACATATGCAGCCTGCTCGATCACCCCGGTTGGGACAGCTTGGGAGGAACTAGGTTTAAACCATGATTTGTCGTTTAGGATGGCGAAATTGTATTTTATTTTCCTTTTACAAGTCTGTAAACTGAATTTGAGGATCTCGTGTATGAACTTTAGATTTTAATGAAAAATAACCATTTTGTTCACCAAATCTTTTAATACTTGACCTTGATTTAGTCTTTAATTACGCATTTGAGTTCAAACGGCTTTCTTAGCAAGTTAAGTACTATTTTAAAAACACTGTGTAACGATCTTGGTTATCCAGGGCATTACAGGCACAAGGTAGTCTTTCAGTCACAAAGTATGCCCAGAAGTTTGACAGACTGGCAAGGTTTGCATATGAGACAGTCCCAACAGAGACCACGAGGCTTCAAAGGTTTGTAAGGGGGGCTAAAACCTATGATTTCCATAGACATTAAGATGACAAATGCTGAGGTGGTTAGTTATGCTGAAATCTTAGACAAGGCCCTAGATGTTGAGTACATGGAAGACTGCATATGAAAAGATAGTGCTGCAAGGAGAGATGCTAACAAGAATAAGGCCTTACAAGTAAGTGACAAGAGGAAGGCCCAAGAGGGTCAAAACAATGGCACTGATAAAAGGCCTAAGGTCTAACTCCCAATGGTAATCACAATAGCCACAATAACAATCATAATCGCGGAAGCCACCAGAACCGCGCAACTGAGTTCTCCAATTTCCCCAAGTGTTCACGCAAACATTTAGGAGAATGTCAGGCAGGCTCAAACAGATGCTAGAAGTGCGATCAAGTAGGCCACTTGAAGAAGGATTGCCCACAGTGGAGGGCAGGAACTGAACAAGGAAAAAATGGTAATCTAGTTCCAGCCAGAGTTTTTGGTTTGACCCAGGGAGAGGCAACCAACAGTAACACGGTTGTCACATGTTAGCTTTCTATTATTTGTGTGATGTGTAGAGTCCTTATTGATTCTGGACTAACTCATTCTTATGAATTGATAAATTGGGATTACCTTGTAAAGTCTTTGGGTGTAGTTTTCATATAATGTTACCATCAGGTGAAGTTATATTGTCATCTAGGTGGTTACAATAAGTTTCTATAGTAGTTGAGGGCAGGGAATGTCCAGCAGACCTTGTAGAGTCAGATATTTCAGGTTATGATGTAATTCTTGGCATGGAATGGTTAACCAAATTTGGAGCTACTATAAACTATAGAAGGAAAACAATAGAGTTCAAACCAGATGAAGGTGAATCTTTTTCTTTTTAGGGAGAACTGACGGGATTCCTAACACCTATCATTTCGGCCTTGGAAGCTCGGAACATGATGCAGCATGGGTGTTCAGTATACTTGGCAAGTGTTGTGGATAAATCTAGAGAAACAAAGGTTAAACCAGAGAATGTTTCTCGGGGATCTACCAGGATTACCCCCAAACAGAGAAATCGAATCTGTAATCGAACTTCCACTATAAACAACACCAATATCTAAAGCACCCTACCGAATGGCACCTCCAGAGTTGAAAGAACTTAAGACCTAGCTACGGAAGTTGTTGGACAAGGGTTTCATTCGACCAAGTCATTCGTCATGGGGAGCACCATACTATTTGTGAAGAAGAAAGATGGAAGTATGAGAATGTGCATCGATTACCAAGAACTCAATAAGGTCATAATCAAGAACAAGTATCATTTTCGTAGAATAAATGACCTTTTTGATCAACTACAACAGGTAGCAGTGTTCTCCAAGATTGATCTGCGATCCGGGTACCATCAGTTGAAGGTAAAGGATGGAGATATTGTTAGGATTTATGCCCTAAAATCATGTAAGGACATTTTATTGGTTTCAAATAAGAGTAAAATTTTATTATATTTGAATGTTATAATTATTGTTTGAATTAATTATATAATAATATCAAGAAAATTCCCTATTCACTCATGAGAATATGATCTTGTATTAGTACGAGAAAATTAAGATCATATATAATGAATAAATAGTCAGTAACATATTAAAGTAAGGAATCTTTAATGAATGGTTACTAGTACGGTTTGCTAAGCACACGAGATGCAAGTAATCTAGATTCTGATTACTGATGTGGATAGACATCTTAGTAAAGGTGTTGTATATAATAGAGATTATATATGACAGGACCAATGAGAATTAATTAATTTTATAAACTTGTCTTGACGTAAAGATTTAATTCTTATCATAATAGATGATCATTTGTAGAGTAGTCTAAATCTTGAGTATTCATGAACTCCTGTTTATGTTTATTGGATCTTTTGATTCACTCGTTAAGGTCTCTTAGAATAATGAGGATAATAACTTTTGTTTTGGAGATTCAATATCATAGATGGCTAGGAACATAAATAACAATATTGGAATCCATGCTTTCCTAACGGATCGAATATTGGTTCCCTTAAGGGTTGATTCTGGAACTGAATAGTTATTGAGCTCAAACCTATAATTAGATTATAGATTAATTTGCTAGTGAATTAATAGTACTTAAGGATCAAGAGGTAATTAGAAGGGTAAAAAGATAATTTTGACCAGCTCTAATTAGCGAACCAATAATGGAGGACAGAACTACATATATTGTTTATATCAATGGACTCCTAGAGAAAACTCTGTAAATATAATTCTATAAATACTTAGAGTGCAATTCCATATTTATAGTGGAGTAATCATGGAAGTAATAAATAAGATTCTTAGATTAAAGAGTTTAATTAATAATCTGGTTTATTGGAGCTTTGCATTATAGGTCCATGGTCCCCAGATCACCTCTGTCATACACTTTCAAGGGTAAGGATGTCAAAATAAAATTTTGTTAAGAGAAAGGACTAAATTGCAATGGAATTAATTTTTAAGGGCAAGGAAATAATTATTTGATAATTATGGGTAATTGATTAATTGTGAATTAATTAATTAGTTAACTATATAGTTTTTATTTTGAAAAACTATAGGTTCAAATTAATATTAATCTTGTTTGGATTAATATAAAGAGAGAAAATAATAAATATCTTATTTATAATATGATATTTATTTATTTATTTTAAAACAGATATTGTAAGATAAAGTTAATTTTGAATTAACTGATATTTTTGTTGGAATAAATATCTTGTCTTAAAAGTTGATTAAATAAACAAGTGAGAAAATTAGGGCAATCCTAATAGGGCTAGGCCACACGCACTATACAGTACAGTGTGTGGCACCTAGCATCAGGGATTTTTATCCCTGGGATTTGAATTTTGAAATTCAAATAAGTTTGTTTAATCAGTTATTTAATTATTCTTTTTAAATATGATTTAAATAAATAATTAAATGAAAATATCTAATCAGTTTTAATTTTAATTATATTTTAATTAAATAAAGATTATTCAATTAGATTAAATATTTTTATAAGTCTGATAGTACGTAACTTTCAAAATAAGGAATTATTATTTTTTTAATAATAAAAATACAGACTCTCTCTGCTATAGTTTTCTCTAAACATGAAAAACTATTCTAAACATTCTCTCTGTCAAAACTCTCCAAATCTCATGTGTTGAGTACATCTAGGGAGTCACATAAATCAACATTTTCAATCCTATGTGCCCACACATGTCCTTGTGTGTTTGAGGATTGGTCTGGAAGATCAGGGTGTGAGATCTCAGAACACTAGATAAGAAGATCATTGATTTATACAAAAAGACTCAAGGACACTTAATAGGCTACAAGAGGTAATCATTGATCTATTTGTATGTGATTTAATATTTTATATATGTGTATGATCCTAGCTGATATTAATATTTATTAAAATGGGTCCATATATTCTGATGCGTACCTTTTATTTGATCATTTAATACCAACAGATATTCCCAAGATGGCATTCAGGACTCATTATGGGAACTAAAAGCTTTTAGTGATGTCATTTGGACTCACTAACGCCCCAACAGCATTTATGGACATGATGAATAGAGTTTAAGGACTTCTTGGATAATTTCATAGTAATGTTCATAGATGACATCCTAACTTACTCTAAGACTAAGGAGGAGCATGAGGAGCATTTAAGACTGGCACTTAACATGCTTCGAGAACATCAGCTTTAGGCTAAGTTTTCTAAATGTGAATTGTGGTTGGAACATATAACTTTCCTACGACATATAGTGTCCAAGAATGGGATAGCAATGGACCCATCTAAGATTGAGGTCATAAGAGATTGGTCGGAGCCCAAGAATGCCTCAGAGGTCTGAAGTTTCTTAGGGTTAGTGGGTTATTACCAGAAGTTCGTTGAGGGTTTCTCCAAGATTGCAACACTCTTGACCAATCTGACCCGCAAGCACCAAAAGTTCACCTAGACTGAGAAATGTAAAGAGAGTTTTCAGACTATGAAAGATAAGTTTATCTCTGCACCTATCCTTTGTGTTTCCACCAAAGGGGGAAATTTTGTGGTGTACTGCGATGCTTCTAAGAATGGCTTGGGATGCATGTTGATGCAAAATGGGAAGGTAGTAGCTTATGCCTCGAGACAACTCAAGGATTATGAACAAATGTATCCTACCCATGACCTAGAACTAGCAGCAGTAGTGTTCACACTAAAGATATGGAGACACCACCTATACGGAGACAAGTACAAGATTTACACCTAACATAAGATTCTGAAATACTTCTTCAATCAAAAAGAGTTGAATATGAGATAGCGAAGGTGGCTAGAATTAGTGAAGTACTATGATTGTGAAATTCTATACCACCCAGGAAAGGCCAATATAGTGGCTGGCACATTGAGTAGGCAGGGACCTGGAAGTGTCTCAGCCCTGAGTACAATAGGGGCACCATTGCAAAAAGAGATCATTAGTGCTGGAATCGAGTTGGTAACTGGAGGCCTAACAAATACCCTACAGTCCACCTTACTAGATCATATTAGAGAAGGGAAGAAAGTAGATGAGGCCCTAGTGAAGCAAGAGGATTTGGTACAAGAAAATAGTGACAGTGACTTCTCTATGTCTAAGGAGGGTTGTTATGATACAAGGATAGAATATGTGTGCCTAATGATGATGGTATTAAGATAAGTATTATGAAAGAGGTGCATACGACACCCTATTCCTTGCATCCGGGATCTACTAAGATGTACCAAGACCTTAAGACATTATATTGGTGGCCAGGGATGAAGAAAGACATTGTTGAATTTGTTGCCAAATGCCTGACTTGTCAGCAAGTGAAGGTTGAACATCAAAGGCAAGCAGGGTTACTATAGCCACTCTATATTCCAGAATGGAAATAGGAAGACATAGCAATGGATTTTGTGGTAGGGCTACCTAGGACCACAAAACAATATGAATCTACCTAGATAATAGTAGATAGACTCACCAATTCTGCTCACTTCCTGACAGTTAAGACAACCTATTCAGCAGGCCAGTGCACAGAGTTATATGTTAGGGAAATTGTGAGACTTCACGGGGTACCAAAGTCAATTATCTCTGGCAGAGGCTCAGTGTTTACTTTGAACTTTTGGAAAGGATTTTAGAAAGTAATGGGTACAAGGTTGAAAGTACCGTTTTTCACCCTCAGATAGCTGGGCAGTCTGAGAGGACTATCCAGATCTTGGAAGATATGTTAAGGTGTTGTGCTTTGGATTTTTCAGAGTCTTTGAGCCGATACCTTTCCCTGATGGAGTTCTCTTAGAACAATAGTTACCAGTCTACTATTGGGATGGCTCCCTATGAGATGCTATATGGGTGTAAGTGTAGATCTCCCTTGCACTTGGATGAAGTCATAGAGAAATAGATATTAGGCCTCAGGGCAGTCAAGGAAGCCAGTGAGGCAATTGCTAAAATTGCCAGAATTTCTTACTGCTCAAAGTAGGCAAAAGAGTTACGCAGACCTTAAGAGAAAGGACATCGAATTCTCAGTAGGCGAGTTTGTGTTTTTGACAGTCTTGCTAATGAAAGGAGTTATGTGTTTTGGCAAGAAAAGGAAGTTGAGTTTGAGATATATAGGTCCATTTGAGATTTCGGACAAAATTGGGCAAGTTGTGTACCGATTGGAATTGCCCCTAGCACTCGCTGAAATGCATAATGTCTTTCACATCTCGATGTTGCGTAAGTACGTGTCGGATCCCTCCCATGTTTTGAGCTATGAGTTGTTGCAGCTGAAGCAGGACCAGAGTTACAATGAACAACCTTAGCGTATCATCGAAGAGGGAGTCAAGGAACTAAGGTTCAAAAAGATTCCATTAATTAAGGTCTTGTGGAAGAATAGTACGGAGAGAAGCAACATGGGATCTAGAGGAAAACATGAGAGAAAGATACCCTAAGTTGTTTGGTAAGAAAGAATTTCGAGACAAAATTCCTTCTGAGGAAGGTATATTGTAGTGCACTAATTTTTTTATTTTATTATTTGTTTGTGTTTGGTTATTTTAATGTATTTATTTAAGTGTTAAGTGTTTAAATTTATTTTTAATTGTTTTATTTATTTAAATAATTTTGATTGGTTGTGCATGTGTTTTGATTGTGTGCATGCGGATGCATGGTAAGTAGTGATAGGCATGCATGGTTGTGTGTGTGCAGGTGCATGGCACGCATGGTGAGCATGCAAGAGAGTAGACTTGAACCTAGACTAAATTGTGAAAATGAGGATGTTTCCATGTTTAGGAAATTCTATCATAAAGGGAGAAGGTTCTTCAAATGCATGTGTTCATATTGTGAAAAGGAAACAAAGAGAGAAGTGGTGAACAAGGAAAAGAGTTGTCATTTTTAAATTCCCGTAACTCTGGACCCAACCTCAGTAAAATGACCATAACTTGAGCTATATGAGTTCGATTTTGATGAAATTGATAACGTTAGAAAACTAATTAAAATATCTACAATTTTTGTTAAATAAATCTTTTTCCTAAAATGCAACGAATAAGAGTCAAAATTGGTACCCAATCTACTGGACATTTTGGACTACGAAATTATTTTAGGGCTTTGATTTAGGGTAAGTATATAAGGGAAGAAATGAATATTGGTGATTCATTTTTTCCTTGGGGCAGCAAAAATACAAAGAGGAAAAGAAGAGAAAAAGAGGGAGAAGATCTAAGGTGGTGAGTTAAATTAGTTCATGGCTTTCTATTCTTCTTCTATCTCTAAAAACGGATCTAGGATTTATGTTTTTGATAAGGTTGAACACATTCAAAGGAAGGGTTCTTATTCGAGAGGTGCTCTAATTGGTTTACTAGATCAAGAGGTAAGGAAATATTTGTGGTGATTTTATTTATCTTTTCATCTAACCACTATCATTTACGCATGTTACAGTTTCTTGTTATGCATGTGTTGATCTTCTTCTTTCCTCTCAAAATTCTAGATCATGTATGATAAGTTTTCCTTTATTTCATCATTGATTGGTTTGTGATTTTGAGATTGGTGGTTTCATGGGAAAGCATGTTTGATTTGTAGTAGTTATTTTGCATAAAGGATATGTTTTATTTGATACTCTTGTTTTTGGTAATTGAATCCATGGTTGTTTTGGAAAAAGAAGATGAAAGTTTGATGAATATATGTTTTGGTATCATTGGATATTGGGGATTATAGTGAGCATGAAATAGTTTTATGTTATCTATTTATTGTTCTTATGCCATGATTTTATGTATGATTTGATGAATTGGAATGGCAAGCATGTTAGGATTCAATTCTTTTTTTTAAGTTATGATTTGATGTTGGTATATTAAAGTTGTGTTGTTGGTTAAGTTAATCTTGATGCCTTGATTCTACGAAGGATATTTCAAGTTTTTGTATTAGAAACATGTTAGGTTTGAATCTTGTCATTATGATAAAAATTGATGTATGTTACCATGCTATAGGTTACAGCCAACTAGAGAGGAGGCCGAAGAAGAAGAAGAAACCAGGGTTTGACGTAAGTAGTTTCATTTTCTTCTTTTAGTATTGTACATTTGTGCTCATGGCTAATCTAGATATTTTAATATTGGTGTTGAGGTTTGAATCACAACAAGAAAAGGGGAAGCTAGAGATTTTTGGCCACCCCACAAGAACAAGTAAGTGTGATTTGTTCGGTAGTCCTAGTTCTCAATGATGATATGGTTAACTTAGAAATTTGTGATTGTGGTGATTAGGCTTTGGACACAACAAAAAAAATAAAGGAGAAGGTCACTAGGGTTCGGCCAAGCCCCCAAAACAAGGTAAGTTATATGTTTTGTGTTCATGCTATTTGATGAAGGCCTTAGGTGTTAAATGCATGGTAGGGTAATAATAATTATTTTTGAGAAATAATTTTAACCTAAGGTTTCGACCAACCTTAGAAAATTAGGGTTTGAAAATTGTTACTAATACCCTCGGTAATTTTATGAGTTATTAATAATGTTAGAACCATGCTAAGTTGGTAAATTATGATTAGAATCAAAAGAATAATTTTGGGAACTTTATCAGGGGGTTTCGGCCTAGGAGAGAATATATGCCCTATATGAGCGCATGGCCCATGAAAGTTAAAGTAAGAGCATGATAGTGTTTATGATGGTCTAAGCTTAGGTTTTTATGCAAGTTTGTATTTTCATATGTTTTTGAGTAATCTAATGTAACGTCCTGAATTCACTATTAAGGCTAAGTGCCTTGATTGCGGTTCCTCGAGGGCATAATGGGATTTATATGTGGAATATATGTATAATTATGTGACATACATGACCTATATGATAATATTAATATGTATATGCATGTTTATGAGTATTAAATATGCATGTGGACCCGTTCTTGTCAATACGGGCATATTTGTAATTTTTGACCTGTTGATGGTATATTTGCATTATGAATGTATTGTGAGTGAGACCCCAGTGTTATGGGGATATATGTGTGATGCGTGGTCCAAGAAGATCCTAGGGAGCAGACTAGCGGAATAGTCACAATAGGGTCAAATACCTGGCTCGGGGTGAGCCTAGGGATATTTTGGTAACCTAGTGGGTATTCAGAATTTGTCGGGTAACGGGTATATATTTGGTGATTAATTGGACATGTCGAGATTAATTGGTAATTTATAAGACAATTTGAGGATTAGCGGGAGTTGTAGCTAATGATCGTTTTGCCCTTGGGGGCATTAAAGGGTAAGGTTGTGACTAAGGGGCATTATGGCCTTTTTATCAAAAAGATAGACTTACCTTTGGGATAGCTTAGGCCCTAGAAGCCTGTAGAAACAAAAACAGAACATCTCCTTCTCTCTCTCTATATATATATTCAGTTTTCTCTCCTCTTCTTGGTGCCTTGGTGGGTTTGATCATTTGGGAAGGGAAGAGCTAGGAAACTTGTAAATTTAATCTGGAATTGGAGCTAGGATCACTGGAAGAGAAACTCAGGGTCGTAATATGTAGTAGGGGTAAGCCAATTTCTATGTTCTTGTTGAATTTTTAAGCTTGGTTTTGGTATTCTTAAGTTTCGAACTCAAGGTTGGATTTTAGGCTTTGGTAATGTGTTAGCTTGATTTTGGGGGTTTATATGTAGCTTACAATGTTTGGAAATGTTTTGTGAGGAATAGTTTTGGTTGTGGTTTGACATTGTGATGGATTTTGGAGGGTTTAGCTCGGAGGAAATGTAGGGAAAATGTTGGGAATTCTGGGTTTCAGAGATTGGGACGCGGCCTTGTTCTTCAGGCGCTGCAGCCCGTGTGCATGAGAATGCCTAGGGATCCCTGACGTTGCCCAAGCGTCGTGGCGCAGGTAGGGGCGCACCGCGGCCTGTGTCCCCTAGGGGAGAAAGCCTTAGGCCTTGACTTGTAGCGTGTCGCGGCCCTAGGGGGCTGGGTCGCGACCCTAATTGAAGAAAATAGCCCAAAACAAATTTTTAAGCTCGGGAACTCAAACCTAAGTTCTCGAGAAGGATTCTACTATCCGATTTAGTAGAATTCGAGGTCTCAGAGTGTAGTGTCCCAAATTTGCTAATAGGGCTTAGGGCCTTGATTAGCGTGCCTGGAGGGCAATAAGTGGTTTGTTATGTTAATGTGTGAATTTGATGAATATGTGATTAGAAATGCATGTTTAGGTGAATTAAATATGCACGTGGGTCCCGTTTGGTTATTAGGGGAATATTTGTAATTTTAACCCGTTGAGGGCATAAATGTAATAATTATGAATATTGTGATATATTCGTGTTGCACGATCCGAGACAGTCCTAGGGAGCGGTTTAGCTAGAAAGTCACAACGAGGTCGAATACCCGACTCGGGGCGAGTCAAGGGGTATTTCGAGCATTAGATATTTTATTGGGTTATCGGGTTATGAAAATAAATATTTGGAGATATATTTGAAGTTAGAACATTTAGGAGGGATTACCGGGGAAATTTACCATTTTTCCCTCAGGGACGTTTTTGGTACCCCGAGCCTTGGAGGTAACTTAAGTGACTTGGTTAAGTAAGACAAAACTAAGGAAGCATTCAGAAACTAGGAAACCGGCCCAAACACTTCTCTCTCTCTCATTTTCTCTAAACCCTACCAAGGGGAAACTTTGAAGATTAAGCTAGGAATTAGAGCTCTAAACTTGGGGATTAGCTCAGCTTCAACTTGTGGATTCAAGCAAAGGCTAAGGTATGATTAAATTCTGTAAGTTATTGGCTGGGTTTTAGTTTTATTAAGTCTTTGAGGTTGAAGATTTATTTTGGGATTTGATGAAGTTTTAAGCTAGCTTCTTGTTAGGTTTTGCTGCTGAGACTATAATGGAACTTCTGTGGTGATTGAATTGGATTGTTGGAATGATTTTGGGATAAATTGGCTTGGTTTTGGTGGTGAAAATGGAGGATTTTTTTGGGTTCGAAGGGTCGAGCTGCAGCATTGTTCTTGCTGAGCCGCGGCCCTCTAGAACACTTGGGAGTCCAGGAAGAAGGGCGGGCCGCGGCACACCATAGATTAGGTCGCAGTGCGCATAGCCTGTTTTGGGAGTTGGGGCATCTGGTTGAGGCAGGCCAGGGCATGGGTTCTTGGGGCCGCGGCACTTAGTGGATTTTTGGACCCCAAGGAGGTTTTAGGCTCAGGAACCCAAAAGTTAAGGCTCGGGATGGATTTTATCACCCGGATTGATAGAATTCAATGTCTCGGAGACTAGAATTATAACCCAAAGTTATTTAATGGAATCAAACTTGATGGATGGATGTTATTGATGCATTGTGACTAGGTTTGCAATGAGGCTCGGACTAGGGGACTGTGCTTGGGACATCGGTGCTCGGAAAACTCGAGACACAGGTAAGAAAACTATTGTACCCGTAGAGCAGGGTGAGGCCCTATAGTTTGTGTTGCAGGGCACGGCCCTATATGATTGTGTTGCAGGGCGTAGCCCCATTGATTATGTTTATACGTGTTTAAGTATTTGTTTAATTATGCTATGTGTGCATATATGTGAATGAACGGCAAGGGTCAGGAACGGCGAGGGCCGGGAACGGAAAAGGCCAAGAACAGCAAGGCCGAGTATGGCAAGGGGCCAGGAGCAGCGTTAAGCATGCGGAGTGCGAGTTGCCAGGGTGAGACCCCTATAGGATACCTGGGATATCCTCACGATGTAGACCGCGAACCCAGGGCCTGGTAAAGCACCTGGGACGGCATGGCCATTATATGTTTAGCTTGTTGGCGGTTTTATTATATGTTGATTGATATATATGCATTTGTTGATTGGTTGTGTGGAGTTTTCTTGCTGGGCTTTGGCTCACAGGTGCTCTATGGTGCAGGTAAGGGCAAGGGGAAGATTGACCAACTATGAGTACAAAGAGCATGAAGCGACGTGTACATGTTTGGCCTGCCTGGCTACCACGGCCAGGGGTATTTTTTGGGACATGTTTTGTATTAAATGAGATTTTGTCGTTTAGTCGACTTATATTATATTTTGAGTTGTATATATTTCTTAGCAGTATTTTGGGATCCCAAATGTTTAACGCTTATAATTTTCAGTGAATAACTACATTTTCAAGTTATATGATATTTATTACTGTTTAGCTACACTTTTGAACTAAATCCTCGGTTAGTGAGTTAATTGAATGTTTTAAACTCACTTAGTAATGGCTCTAAGGCAGTAGGGTGTTACACAAATGCTAGTATGTTATTTTGAAGGTTGTAATTGGTTTAGGTTTTAATGGTTATTTATTATTATGTTGTGACTAGGTTATACCGCTAGGCCTCAAGGACATGGATCGTGCTCGAGGCTTCCATACGCTAGCTGCTCGGGACTTGTGGTAAGAAAACTACACCCAGGTTGTAAATGGGGCTTAGACCCCTGTTAACGAATATGTTATGATTGTGAATATATTTGTATTTGAGAATATCTAGATAGGCATGCTTGTAAACGCTGCCTTTGATTGCTTGTTGTGCATTGTGCATTTGTGATTATATCTTTTTAAAGGTCAGCCTAAGGGTGTCGGGGGCTGATAGCAAGCATGCGGAACGCATCCCGGCCTAAGGATGCATGGGTCAGCTATAAAACCATAAGACTCAGCTTAAAGGCGTCGGGCCTAAACATTAAACAATAAACAGAAGTGTTTTCTACACTTAACCATTTGTATTGATTGATGAGCTTGGTTTATGCATTTGATTAAGCTTAATGTTATTGTTAAGATGGTTGCTTATATCCTATTCTTGATTGAATTTATTGATTTAAGTTTACTGCTTTTATACAATACTGTTGCCTAGTTGTGCATGTTGATTTAAGTTTTCTTGTTGAGCCTTGGCTCACTGATCCTATGTGGTGCAAGTAAGGGAATGGGAAAGTCGGACAAGCCATTAGTCAGAGAGCTTCAGGGGCGGTGTGTACATATGCAACCTACTCGACCGCCACAGCCGGGTAGCCTGGGAGGAACTAGGGTTTAACCCTGTTTTGCCGCTTAGGACGGCTAATTTGTATTTCATTTATCTTATATCATTCTGTAACCGATTTTTGGGATCTCGTGTATAACCTTAATGTTTTTAATGAAAAATAAACATTTTCTTGACCAAACGTTTTAATGACTTAATCTTTAATTACACATTTTAAGTCCAAATGACTCGCTTAGCGAGTTAAGCACTATTTTAAACACATAGGGTAATGGTCTTGGTTAACCAGCATGTTACAACTTGGTATCGAAGCCTTGACCCAGCCGGAAGTGTGGCCGACGGGGACGTCGGACCCCTAAGGGGGGTGATTGTGACAGTCAAAATCCTGTGATCCGCAGGGGGAAAGACCGAGTAAAACTTGTGCAATCCCACATCGCCTGGGGAAGGTCAAGTGTGATGATTCTAAGACTGTGTAGGTATGGGACTACACAATTGAAGAGGGCTTAAATGGATTGATGGGTACTACCTATGCCAACAAGATGCATCTTCTTTTTGGTAGCCCATCACTTGAGAACTCCAAAGTAAAGCATGCTTGACATGGAGTAGTCTCGTGATGGATGACCTCCTGGGAAGTTTTCCCAGGAAGCATGCGAATGAGGACAAAGCATACTAGAAATACTCGTGTTGGTTTGCAGGGCCAGTCGTCACTCCAGGAAGTAGCCATAGTGATGTGGGGCATTATTTGGTATCAGAGCAGTCTAGGTTTAAAGGTTCTTGAAGACTAGTTGGGCGAGTACACTCACCGCTAAAGATAAGCTCGACTCACGGTTTGGTATCTAATGACATGATTATGTGGTTAATTGCTTAAATTGAACCTATGTGCCTTCTCTGCATGCTAGTATAAAGAGCATGATGTGTATGAACATATTTGATGGAAATAGGACTTGATAATTGATGCATGAACATTATAGATTTGTGTTTTGATATGCATATTGTATGTGTGGCTACCATGTTATTTGGCCTACTTATGGAATAGTTCTGGATAAGAGCATCAGGACTGATAGGTTAAGTCATTGACTATGGACAATTTGGAACTTATGTATTCAAGACAGACAACTGGACCTGGTATCATTAGTATGGGAGGTTGCCTATGATGGTCGGGGTCAGAACCCTCCATCTGCCCCTGGAATTTGCAGCAGAATTTTGTTGGTATACAAACAAGACTACCAGATCAGGATGAGGAGATTAATGGTTAAGACAGCGGGTTTCGTCGAGGAACGCTACTTCGTATACCTTGACAGCAATGGCACCAGCTTTGGTTCAACCCAAGGGTGGAAACATATGGGAATTATCATATGAAAGATTCCAGAAGCATTATCCTCCAGTTTTCGAGGGAGGTTGGGATCTGTTCAGAGCTGATCAGTGGATAGGGATGATTAGCTCCATCCTTAATAATGTGGGAGTGGTAGGCAATGATAGAGTGGCTCATGTCATGCATATATTGTGGGAGGATTCCCAAACATGACGGAAGGTGGTATCCCAGACCCGGAATGTTGTCATGATTGGTTGGGAGGAATTTAGACAGTTGTTCAACTAAAGATACTACTGTGACACAGTTTGAACTGCGAATACCAATGAGTTTATGAACTTGGTTCAGGATAGTAAGACAGTGACAGAGTATGTCAATGAATTTGATGGGTTGGCCAATTTCGCTTTTGATTTGGTACCAACCGATGTGGACGGAAGGAACGATTCATTCAAGGACTAAATTTTGGGGTAGCCCAAAGAGTTAAGCTTGCTCCAGTTTATGAGATTTCTACCTACGCCTAGGTCTTAGTGACAGTCCTTATTGAATAGGATATAGGAAATGAGATATGAAGTGAAAGTGTCGTAGGGCAGGAAGCACAGGCAATGGTATCCCCGTTGCGGGATCGAGTAGGGGCAAAGGCCCAGTACCCAGAAAAGGAAGACCCTTGATAGTTCTTCTACTCGTGGTCTTGATAGAAAGGGTCCTAGTATTCAGCATGGCCGCCAGGGTGGCAATGAGGCCTAGAAAAGTCATCCAGTATGCGCCAGGTGCAGGAGACGCCATCTAGTAGAATACCGAGCTGAGGCATGTCTTCTATATGGAATGGTTGGGCACCTTAAGAAGGATTGCACAAGATTAAATAAAGAACATAGATAAGGGGCACATACTGAATGATTATTACGACATGGGGGTTGAGATTTTAGTGCCTGCCGAGAAAATTGGTAACCTCCAGGAGAAGGGTTAGAGTACTATTGGTAGAAGGTTTACAGTAGAATTGATTGATTTCATCGTGTGAGGAATTTGATATGATCCTAAGTATGGATTAGTCTGCCAAATAAAGGATAACCATGGATTGTAAGAAATGATGGTGACTTTTGGGTTTAAAAGGAAAGGACCTAGTTGCATCTACAAGATTCCTAGATATTGTGGTAGGTACCACTAGGGATATATCAGTTAGACCATATGAGAATTGGATCGGCCAATATGGTTTAGATGGGTGCACAGGGAATAGTTGGGATCGTTGTTGCATTAATAAATTGAGTACACTACGGGATTAAGGAAGGGATAGAATCGGTATCAGGGACATCATGAAGAACAACATTAGCTTAGCAGAAATAATTAAAGGTCCAATTGATGAAGTATTTGATTCAAGGGTTGATCAGACGGAGCATCTCATCATGGGACACGTCTACACCATATGCCAAGAATGAAGGATTCAATTGCCAGTTGCAAGGTAGCACAATGCTCTCAGGAATTGACCCTCGATCTGGTTATTACCAGCTGAGGATCAAGGAAAGAGACATTTCAAGAATTACTTCTTGCAGCAAGTAGGATGTGATGGATTATCAGTGAAGGTTTTTAACTAACCAATGCTTCAGCGGTCCAGGTAAGTTCAACAATCAGAGAATACATGAATGGTATGGACAAGTCATATTCAGCTTGATTATGGATGTTTCAGTCTACTTCCGGTTAGAAGAAAAACGCAAATGAACACTTCATTGATAGCACCAAGGCTAAGGAAGCAGGGTTACATGTAAGGTTCAGGAAGGAGTTGTTGGAGATGTGCCCTGAAAGCATATGTAGTAGACATTGTTTTTATGAAATAAATAAATAAATTGAATTTGTTATGCATATATTTTATGGACTATATTGTTCTATGATAATATTATGTAAATATCAGGAAAATTCCTAAGTTCAAGTATGTAATCTCAAACACGTATTAGTACAAGAGAATTGTGTTTGAGATAAATGAACTTGAATAGTTCGCAGTAAAATAAAGTTATGGAATCTTTAGATTAATTACTGCAAGTACGGTCCACTAGTATTATGAATACATGTGATCTAGATCCGGATCACTAGTGTGGTAGGACACTTTAGTGGAGGTGCTTTATATATTAGAGAATATATAGAACTGGACTAGATATGTTTATTAATACTTAGTTAAATACCGTTTCGAAGTATTAATTAAATATATCAACTGATGATCATATACAAATAGATCTTAATCCTGAGGTTACTATGAACTCCTGTTTATGTTATATGAGTTCTTTGATTCACTTGTTAGGGTCTGTCAGAATGATCAGGCTAAAATCTTTTGTTTTGGGAACTCATTAATATAGATGGCTGGGGACATAGTATACAGATATGGAATCTATACCTTCTCGCAAGAGATTGAATGATGGTTCTCTTAAGGGTTGACTTTTGGGACTGAAAGGTTATTGAGCTCAAATTCATAATTTAGTTATGAATTAACCTTCACTAGTAGAGTCAATGGTACTTAAGGAAACAAGACACAAATAAAAGGGTAAAACGGTAATTTTATTCCCGATTAATTATGAACCATTATTAGAGGGTCAAGTTGTATGCAATGATTAAATCAATGGATGCTTTATGATTATAAAGTACTCAGTAAATGAAATGTCTATAATTACAAGAGTGCAGTCTCATATTTATAGTGGAATAATCATGAGATTAATAAATTAAGATTATTTAATTAAAGAGTTTAATTAATAATCTCAAATTTATTGGAGCTTGGAATTATAGGTCCATAGGTCCCCATAGTGGCTCTATCAACACTGTTCAAGGTAAGAGTTGAAATGAAGGGAAAATAGTTTAAAGACATATTTAGGAAGAAATTTGTTCTTCAGGCCAAATATGCAATTATATGATAATAGTGATTAATTAATTAATTACAAATTAGTTGTAGTTAGCCAAATTAATTAATATTTAATTATTATATATAATTTTCGAAATTATATTAAATAATTAAATTATAATTTTCGAAATTTAATTAAATAATTAATTAATTATAATTTTCGAAATTATAATAAATTAAATATTTAATTTCGAAAATTTGGGTTTAATTAATTAGTAGAATTAATTAAATATCTTTATTTGAGTGGGAGAAAATAATCTGATAAGTTCAAATTGGATTTGAATTTAAAAGATTAATATTTATTCAAATAATTAACTATATTTGATAATTAATTAAAAAGATAATTAATTTGAATTCAAAGTTGAATTAGTTATCAGGTTGTTAGATCTTATCTGACAAAGTAATTTGAATAAATAATTAAATAAAATTTGAAAAAAAAATATCCCTAGAAATTAGGAAGCTACACGTTCACACACAGTCCAGGACTGTGTGTGGCGTGTAGCACCAGTGTTTTTCAGGGATGGGATTTTCAATTTTATTTATTTAATTAATTAATTAATGGATAATTCGAAAATTGGTTTTTGGATTTTTTCATTAATGGAATAATTAATTAATTAAAAATTAAATTGTAAAATGGTTATAGATTTAATTTTTAAATTTTGAATTTTTTCTGTTAAGTATGACTGATCAAAAAATTATTCAGATAAGAGAAGTGAAGAGAGTGAGACTACTCAGACAAAATTTCGCTCTGTGAAAATAGAACGATAGTTTTCTCTCCCTGAAAATAAAGAACCCATTCTCAGGCCTATTCTCTTGATCTCATGTGTTGAGTACATCAAGTAGAATCACAAATAAACTATCCTTCATTCTCTAAGTGCCCACACATTTCTTGAGGTGTAGAGAACGCTTTGGAAGATCTTGGTGTGAGTACGTGGAGCGGCTTGGATAGGAAGATCGTTCTAAATACGAGAAGATAGCAAGGACACTTGATAGGCTTCAAGAGGTATGATTTCTATCACTATCTTGCTTATGATTAATGTATGTATATTAATGGATCCGCATATTTAAAGGCAGTTTAAATATGTTACAAAATTTTTGTTGTACACTGGGCCAACCCCACCACCTTTCCGCTGCGTATTAGGAAACTCGTTCCTAACAGGAGTATGTTCCGATTTCTCCAAAGGATATTCAAGGTCACGTTATAGGAAGTGATGGGATCACGTAGGAGGTAATTAGGATAGAAACCGTAAGGAAATTTCTAAAGGAACGCCTTAGGGGTGAGAAGTACAGTGAGATTGGTAGGACACATTGGCTACTACTTGAATCATCTTTGAAGATAGCCATACCCTATATTGAGGTAACGTAAGAACCTAAAGTTTATCTGAATGGATTGTTGCGTACCGGATTTTCAGAAATTAGAATAAAGATTGGTTAGCATGCCATGGTATTAGAATATGTATGTGATGGACTAATACAGGAGGACAGCATGATGGACACTGTCCTAGTTTAAGACATGAAACTATAGGGCGGTGCGATGATGGCACCTATGGAAAAAAAAAGTGCGTGCACTAGTATAAAGAGTAGCCTTTTGTCTCCCATAGGGGAATAACAATGAGATTAAGGCACTAGTGGGAACTAATAAATGATTCACATTGGGAATCCTTTATTTCATAGAGGAAATTAATGTGGAGGTTGACATCTTGAGTTAGAAATATTTGTGTCAGTTGGATGACTCGCGATGGATTACAGTAAGGTCAAACGAGGTAACAACCAAGATTGGTATAGAATCTGTGATTGATAGTTGGTAGATATACCTCTATGAGCAATGAAATACAGAAAGAAGATCTTGTAGGAATGGTTAAGAATCTTGCTATCTTAGCATGGATAGGTTAAAATTTTGGGATCGGATGAGTAATCTGATGGAAACTGGAATTGAGGTGGGGATTCTGGATGAGTCTTGTACTACCTCCTTATAACTGTTGTATCCAGGAAGTTTGAATGGGTAATAAGACCTAAATTAGTATACCGAGAGGTGCGTTGTCTAATTCGTCTAGCAAGTGGGAGATGATAATCAGAAGCTAGAAATGCTATTATTACTCTAGGATAACCTGGAGTTAGTACAGATAGATATTTATGGACCGTAAGGGTGGATTACCTTAGATTGCAGGTAACATGAGTGGATACGAAAAGTTGTGACTCAACAGATTGGGTTAGCACACTTTGGTTCGTGTGAAAGAGTATCACAAGAATGTGTATGCACAAAGGGAGACCGCATGTCTCCATGGGACACCGAAGTCGAGAGTATCAGAATGAGACCCTTTATTTCCCAAGTTCTAAAAAGGGTTGTACAGGACAACGAGGATAAGATTGAGATTTGAAATTATTGGTTACCTTCAGACAGACTGACAACATGAAGGAGCGACCCAGATTTTAAGAATTTTACCTTGAATGTGTAAGTTTTCGTGGCATTGAGGTAAGTACGGTCCCTTGATTGAATAGTCACGGTGATGAATGTTTGTCAACGGCTAGGGTGATTTTGAGTAAGATATAGAGAGGTAGGGAGCGAGAAGTACTTGTCCCGAGAAATGAGATGAAGGACAAGACGTATTTTGGTTCAAAATTGGTCCAGAGGACCAATGAAATTGTTTATGATTGTTAGGGTAGGAGTGACTGCTTATTGAAAGGCAATAAGAGTTCATGAACTTAAATATGGGAACGCGGAGTTCAAGGATGGGATACTTGGCATTTCTCCAAGTATTGTGGACTGAAAAGATAAGATAGTTTGGGAAAGAAAGAGAGCTTTTACTCCAGATTTGATAGACTTAAATATCCAACTGAGGACTACGCCAGGGACCTATAAATTAGTCTTACCCCAGCATGGGTGGTTGCTCATAAGGTGTTACTGGTGCCAATGTCAAGGAAAGAAGTGTTAAGTATTACCGCTAATAGGGTGAGGAGACCCTAGGATTTCAGTGGAATATATTGTGTAAGGAAAAGCCCGTGGAAATTCTGGATAAAAGAGATAAAGTCTTACAGAAGGAGACTATCACTCTTGAGCAGGTGTTACATAGAGATAGCAAGGTAAAAGACTAGACTCTGAGGATATAGTTAGATTTGTGAGATTGGACTCCCGAGGCGTTTGAATAAATTTCGAGGACAAACTTTCAATAAGAAGGGGATAGTTGTATCGTCCCAAATTCACTATTAAGGCTAAGTTCCTTAATTACGATGCCTAAAGGGCATAATGGGATTTATATGTGGAATATATGTATGATTATGTGACATACATGACTTGTATGATAAGATGAATATGTATATGCATGTTTATGAGTATTAAATATGCATGTGGGCCTGTTCTTGTTAATACGGGAATATTTGTAATTTTTGACCCGTTGAGGGTATATTTTCATTATGAATCTATTGTGAGTGAGACCCTAGTGTTATGGAGATATATTTGTGATGTGTGGTCCGAGGCGGTCCAAGGGAGCAGACTAGTGGAATAGTCACAACAGGGTCAAATACTCGGCTCAGGGTGAGCCTAGGGGTATTTCGGTAACCTAGTGGGTATTCAGAATTTGTCAGGTAACGGCTATTTATTTGGTGATTAATTGGGCATGTGAGGATTAATTGGGAATTTATAAGACAATTTGAGGATTAGCGGAAGTTGTGGCTAATGATCGTTTTTCCCTTGGGGGAATTAAATGGTAAGGTTGTGACTAAGGGGCATTATGGTCTTTTTATCAAGAGGATAGACTTACCTTTGGGATAGCTTAGGCACTAGAAGGCTATAGAAACAAAAACAAAACATCTCCTTCTCTCTCTCTCTCTCTCTCTCTCTCTATTCGGTTTTCTCTCCTCTTCTTGGTGCCTTGGTGGGTTTGATCATTTGGGAAGGGAAGAGCTAGGGAACTTGTGGATTCAAGCTGGAATTGGAGCTAGGATAACTGGAAGTTAAACTCAGGATCATAATATGTAGTAGGGGTAAGCCAATTCCTATGTTCTTATTGAATTTTTAAGCTTGGTTTTGGTATTCTTAAGTTTTGAACTCAAGGTTGGATTTTAGGCTTTGGTAATGTGTTAGCTTGATTTTGGAGGTTTATATGTAACTTACAATGTTTGGAAATGTTTTGTGAGGTATAGTTTTGGTTATGGTTTGAGACTGTGATGGATTTTGGAGGGTTTAGCTCGGAGGAAATGCAAGGGAAATCTTGGGAATTCTGGGTTTCAGAGCTTGGGCAGCAGCCCTTTTTCTTCAGGAGTCGCGGCTCGTGTGCGTGAGAAGGCATGGGGGTCCCTGATGTTGCCAAGCACCGCAACATAGGTAGGGGAGTGCCGCGGCCCGTGTCCCCAAGGGGAAGAGCCTTAGGCTCTGACTTGTTAGCACGCCGCAGCCCTAGGGGGCTGGATCGCGACCCTAATTGAAGAAAATAGCCCAAAACATATTTTTATGCTCGGGAACTCAAACCTAAGTGCTCGGGAAGGATTCTACTAACTCGGTTTAGTAGAGTTCGAGGTCGCGGGGGCTAGAATGTTATTTTGAAGGTTGTAATTGGTTTAGGTTTTACTGGTTATTTATTATTATGTTGTGACTAGGTTATACCGCTAGGGCTCAAGGACAGGGATCGTGCTCGAGGCTGCCATACTCTAGCTGCTTGGGACATGGGGTAAGAAAATTGCACCTGGCTTGTGAATGGGGCTTAGACCCCTGTTAACGAATATGTTATGATTGTGAATATATTTGTATTTGAGAATATCTATGTAACACCCTGGATAACCAAGACCGTTATAATGTGTGTTTAAAATAGTGCAAGACTTGCTAATCAAGTCATTTACATAAAAATGTGAACCTAAAGTCATAAACAGGTTAGGTTTAAAAGATTTTTGTCATAAACAGATAACTTTCATTAAAATAAATGTTTAGTAAATGGAATCCCAAAACAGGGTTTAAAGGACATATTTACAAAATTTCCAAAAATTATAAATAATCAAGGCCACTCTAATGGAAAAATACACATTTTAGGTTTCCGTCCCTGCACAATCCCTGACCGTGGCGGCCGAGCAGCTGGCAATGTACACCTCGCCCCCATAGCTCTCCAACCCATGGTTGAACCATCTTACCCTTGCCTTTACCTGCACCACGTAGCACTCGTGAGCCGAGGCCCAGCAAGAAAACCATAATATCATAGCATAATCACATAATTCACAAGACATTAATCAATTATCCAGCAGGTCATAGCATTCACTTAATCAGTATAACAATCAATAAATCAAAAATCTAACATCCAGGTATTCAGCATATCATATTCATCCAATTGACAACAGTAGACATATCATACAATAACTAGGGTCGACGCCCTTAGGTTGTACCCTCTATTTAACCCACTGTCTTCGGCACTTAGGTCGAGCCCAGTGTTCAACCCACTGACTCTGGCTCGCTAAGGCCAAGCTCAGTGATTATTTAATTAACCTCTGCTACCAGTGGCCAAGCCGCGTCCTGTGCACAAATATTAATTCTGACACTCTTAGGTCGTTTGTTTCATGCTTACATGGCATAATACCATCATACAACATTGCACACAAGTATAGAAACTCTTAGTCCCAACATAGCCACACAACTGTGTGCAGTTTTCTTACCTTTGATTCTGAGCGAAGAAGGTGAACTGGTTTTGAGCACAGTCCTTAGCTTCGAGCCTTGGCGATAAACCTAGTCACAAGGGACATTGATATCCATCAACTTCCAATCAGAAATAAAATGCCTAGGGAAAAGAAATTAGCCATTGGGACCTCAATTTCTACTAAACCGGGTAGTAGAAATTGTCCCGAGCACCTAGGTTTGAACTCTCGAGTCCTAACAATACTTGAAATACTTCCAAGACTAAACTTCCCAGGCGGGTCGCAACTTGGCTTAGCAAGTCGCGACCTACCCCATGTCAGAGAGCAAACTCCCATTCCAAAGGGGAGGCGGGTCGCGACTTGGCTAGGCAAGTCGCGGCGTGCCCCAAGTCAGAGAGCACCCTAGGCCAGAAGTGCCACACGCATCGTGGCACCCCCTGTCTTGGTCTCGGTGCGCCCCCTTCGACCCAGAAAATTATGGGTTTTCCTCCTCCTTCTTCCCAGCCAAGAACACCCACTTAAGCCCAGAATTTTCCCTATCTTTTCCCTCAAAATTAACTCTAAACCAACCATAATTACAAGACTAAATTACACATTTATAAATCATCAAAACCTTAGCTATAATAGAACATCACTATCTCAATTCCACCAAATTTAAACACTCCAAAAGTCTAGACTAATTCTTCTAAAGAACATATGATTCAACCCAAACCAAATCAATCAAACACAAAGATTAAACACAAAGGTTCTTACCTCAAGTTGTAGCCCTACTCCCCAGCTAAATCCTTGCCCTAATTCAGCTTAATCCCTTGAATTGTCCTCTGTTTTCCAGCTCCAATTCCTTGCTTGAAACCCCTCTAGATTTCCTTCTAAGACTCCAATTAAAAGCCCAAGCTTCAGCCCTTCCTTCACCCTTAGCTCTCAAGCCTTAAACTTCCTTCAACAGCCCCAAAAGTTTCAGTCATCAAGAGAGAGAAAGAGTAATACGTGAGAGTGAGAAAAAAGTGAGTTGAGGGAGTATTCTATTTCCTTCTACCAATTTCCACCACTTTCTTTCTTAGCTCTAAAATAATTGAGTATATTCTTAGTTTAGGAAAGGACCATTTTACCCTCCCAAAATAAAACTAACCTTTAACTTAATATAGGGGTATAATAGTCATTTGTTCCCAATTCCCACTTATTCCTCAAGTATTCCTAATATTTACCACTTAAATCCCATCATCAAATTAATCACCAATTATTTACCCAATGTCTAATAATCTCCAATATATTTCCTAAATTCCCCAAAATTCCCCCAGGTTCCCCCAAGTCGGTATAAATCCCCGTCGTGACTATTTCGCCCATCCGCTCGCTAGGACTGTCTCGAGCCATATGCTGCAAATATATCCACATAATAATGTGGTCTCAAAAATTTATCACATATAATTACATTTATGCCCTCAACAAGCCAAAATTACAAATATGCCCTTACAAGCTAACATGGCCCACATGCATATTTAATACTCGTAAACATGCATTTAATCATATCCATATAATTATAAAATCAGGCATGCCACATAATCGTGCATTTTATCATTAATTCACATAAATACCTATTATGCCCTCCAGGCACACTAATCAAGGCCCTTAAGCCTTATTAGCAATTTTGGGTCGTTACAACTATCCCCTCCTTATAACAATTTCGTCCTCGAAATTTATTCGAACACATCAGGTAATAAATCCCATACCTCTTACCATAATTCTAGAGCCCAAAGCTTTACCTTTTATCTTTCAATAACACTCTTACTAAAGTGACAATCTTTCCCCATAAGATCTTATCTTATAACTATAATTTCATTAACCCTTCCTTGCACAACAAATCTGCTGAAACCCCAGGGTCTACTTATCTCATCAGCGATCATTTTTCCACATTGTCATTGATGCCAGTAATACTGATAAGCCATCACCCATACCAGGGTAAAATTAGCTTGTAGGCCCCCGGCCTAAACCTTGGTACAATCTCATAATTCTTATCAAATCGGGAGCCAAAACTCCCCTTTCTTCCCCAGAATATCATACTCTTTCTTGTCTGCAATACTTGGAGAAATACAAATCTCTCATCCTGGAACTTCGTATTCCAAAGTTTACAACTTGCGAACTCTTATGTCCTTCCAAATAGGCAGATACTCTTTCCTTAAGAATTCCAACAACTTCATTGGTTTCTCCCCCGAACCAATACTGAACCATAGTACCCACTACCTTTCATTTCTTTACTTAGAACCAATACCTCTTGCTTTCTATCTCACCATATCTTATATCATGTCACCTTAGCTGTAATCCAGCATCCATCACTGTGACAATTTCATCAAGGGACTATACTTTCCTTAGTATTCCAAACACTTGCACGTTCGATGCATAATTCTTTAGAAGAACCATTAATTCTTCAGATTGCCATTCTATCTGTAGACAACCACCAATTCTAGTTTTCAATCTTATTCCCTTGTTTCTCTAATTTCTTTCCAGAACTTGGAAAATTAAAGGGTCTCAACCCGGCACTATCAATTATCATGCCACGTCACCCGTTCACACAAACCAAAATGTGTTAACTCAATCTGTTGAGTTGCAACCTTCCATGTCCAATTATCTCACTTGTAGTCTAATGTGGTCCACCCCGACGACCCACACCTATACCATTTTACCTTTCAATATCCGAATATTAGATCTTATCATCCATTTAAACTTCTTGGTTACCATATGCCTTAAGAGGTAGTACAATGTTCATTTAGAACTTTCATCTCCACATCAAATTCCATCGGACCACTCATCCGATCTTCATATCTTAACTCATATTATATTGGTAGGGTTCTTCACCATTCCCACAAGATCCTCACTCTGGATTCCATTGTCCAAAGATATATATATCTGTCCATAGCCAATCGTAGGTACTATCCTAATCTCAATCGTTTTGTCTGATCTTACTATAACCCGTGGTGTCCTATCCAATTAGCACAGACCTTCCCAAGTAAGGGGTCAGCTTCCAAATTAAATTTTCCTCCTTGAATAATCAAGGGTTCCTAACATAAATCACCCATTAAGTCTCATTGAATCTTGGTCTCGGGATTATCTTTCTTACAAATGACCTAACGCTCAAAACCCTTACGCTATGCATTCACCGTTAATTTAATGTTCCATGTATACCGGCCATGTTCCCATTCTTTCACCTCCCGTGAGGCACAATCTGCCATCCCTTCAGTCTATACTTGGGTGTGTCTCAGTCTTTGATGCACCGCTCACAGTTTCATATCTTAACAAAAATAAGGTCCTTCACGTTACCCCTCCGTATCCATCCATTACATACGAATTCCTATACGACAGGGTGCTAGCCAATCCTTATTCTGTCTTCTGAAAATCTGACACAAAGTTGTCCATTCAGTTTAACTTTAATTTCTTCTGTCATTCAGTGTAGCTACCTTCAAAGATACTTCAGGTAGTAGATAATCATGTTCGCCGGTCTCATTGTGCTTCTTATCCCTCAGACGTTCTTCAATAATTTCTAGGTGGCTTCTGATTGAATTTCTTCATACTTGATCCCTTCTCTTCCTATAGCGTGACCTTGAATACCCTCGAAGAAACGAAGCTGATACCTTCTGAAACCTTACCTGTGACCCTGCTGCTTCAGTCTTAGTATCATCAGTGTAGTAATCGTCCGCATTCTGCTTCTAACTAAGAAGTAGATCAACACATCTCTAACAAACCTGAATGTGGCTCGTCCATACCGTTCCTGTACTCTCTGCTTGTCGAACTTACCTGTGTTGTTGAAGCTTAAGTCAGTTAAGAACCTTTACTAATAATCCATCACACCCCACTAGGTACAAGCAATAATTCCTAAAATGTCTCTTTCCTTGATCCTCAGCTGGTAATAACCAGATCGAAGATCAATTCTTGAAGACATTGTTCTGTCTTGTAACCGGGCATTTAAACTCTTCATCCTTAATTGGCAATGTCAACGATTCCCATGATACGATGCTCCATCTAATCCATTCCTAAGTCAAAAACTTCTTCAACTGAACCAATAATTCTTTCTGCCAAACCAATACCATTCTTAATAATGTCCCTACTACCGAATCTATCCATAGCCCAGTTCTGAAGCGTACCCAACAACTCCTTACATACCCATCTGAATCCCTACTGATCAACCCAGTTCCCTTAGTTCAACTCATATACTTCAAGTGATGTCCCCTACAATCCATGGTTGTCTCTTAAAAAATTAGCTCTCACTCAGGCTCATAGCAAGGTTCTCATATGACGAGCTCAATTACTTTCACTACGAACCTCTTTATTAGTTGTGTTCCAACTCTTCTCTTAGAAGTTTCTAATTCATCCCCAACAAACACTAATATCTCAAACCCCTCGTCCAATAGCTCTGAGACATAAACTTTATATCTGAATCTCTCCTGGGAGATACGCAACATCGAACTCTTTTCAGCTCATTATATAACCAAGAACGAGAACTATCATGTCAACTGGTCACCTCCAAGGAACTAGCCTCGGGCTTCGAATGTAACAAGGCATTCCAGTCTCCCATTCTCAAATCCTGGGCGATCTGTCCTAAAATACTGAACCTTTCCATGTAGAAAACGTGCCCTTACCTGACGTCTTTCCAGATGGCACTTCTGATGCATACTAAATAACTTCACTAGGTCTCAATACTGTCCTGACGGCTTTTCTGTAAACTAGACCCCTTCCTGTCAAAACCAGGAGCCATAGAACTATCAGGGGTCCTTCTATTCCAATTATTGTGCATCTGCCTTTACTAAATCCCACAAATGGGAATACCATCATTTGCATTACTTGCTCTTCGGCATTCGCACTCCATTCCTCATTCCATTCATCTTAAATAACATGGCCCTCCCTGCTTCCCAAGCACAAATGAAAATCTCATGCATTGGAGGGCCCTGATGCTCTGGGCCATCCCAGAGTTTAATCCTTAAATGAATCATAATTTTCGGCTACATCTGCTTGTATCAACTTCCAAAGCGGATTAACCAACCTACCAACTTATTGACATATTATGTTGTTGTTTTATCATTCTAAACCAAGTTCATAAACTCATTAGTCTCCGCAGCTCCAACTACTTCATAGTAATCTCTTTTATCAAATCCCTATCTGAGTTCCTCCCAACCCATCATACCAACATTTCGGGTCTGGGGTACCACTTCTGGGCATCCTTCTGCCACAACTACTTAGTGTAACCACTCTGTCACAACCTATCATCTTCATATAATCAAGGATGGAATTAGCTATGCCCATCCACTGATCAATTCTTAGGCAAATCCAAACCTTCCTCAAAACTAGAGGATAGTGCCCTCTGAGCCGTCCATACAGTAATTCTTATCTATTTCCACCCTCAGGTTAAACCAACACTGGTACTCTTACTGTCAAAATATACAAAGCAGCTTCCCCCCAACAAAACCCGCTATTTCACCCATCTAATCTCCTCTATCAAACCTCATAGCTTTACTCACCTACTAGCAAACATCTGCTACGACTTTCAGGGGAAGATGGAGGATTCCAACCCTAGCCATCATCTGCTACACTCGCTATAACAATACCAAGTCCACTTAACCATTCTGAACACAAACAATCTGAATTCATCCACCATCACTGACTAATCCCCTCAGCTCTGATGTTCATACTCAGAACCATCCCACAGCCCGGTCCTAACAACCACAATAATCATGCACACATAAAGCATAATAAACACCAATCTACAATACTATGCATTAATTATCAAATTTCATTGCTGCCAAGTACATTCATACTTACCATGCATTCATAACCCAACAAGCAAATAAAACATATAAGTTCAATTTAAACAATTCACCACATGCAATCAATATACAAACCATTATCCAAATATTCATTCACATGCAATAGCAATGCTAATAAGCACGCCTCAATATCACCACACAATAGTCAAGGGCCAAGCCCTATCAGTATCTCATGCTTCCTATTAATCATACCACTTAATACATTCATATTTTCATTCAAGCACTTAAGCATATAATTTCATGTATTCAATTACAAAACCCTGAGTCAAGCTTGTCTTTAGTGGCGAGAGTACATGTCCAGCCAGTCTTTAGGAACCCTTAAACCAAGACTACTCTGATACCAAGTTGTAACGCCCTGGATAACAAAGACGGTTACACTATGTGTTTAAAATAGTGCAAGACTTGCTAATCAAGTTATTTAAATAAAAATGTGAACCTAAAGTCATAAACAGGTTAGGTTTAAAAGATTTTTGTCATAAACAGATAACTTTCATTAAAATAAATGTTTAGTACATGGGGTCCCAAAACAAGGTTTAGAGGACATATTTACAAAATTTCCAAAAGTTATAAATAATCAAGGCCACTTTAATAGAAAAATACACATTTTAGGTTTCCGTCCCTGCACAATCCCTCGACCATGGCGGCCGAGCAGCTGGCAATGTACACCTCGCCCCCAGAGCTCTCTAACCCATGGTAGAACCATCTTACCATTGCCTTTACCTGCACCACGTAGCACCCGTGAGCCGAGGCCCAGCAAGAAAATTATAATATCATAGCATAATAACATAATTCACAAGACATTAATCAATTATCTAGCAAGTCATAGCATTCACTTAATCAGTGATAACAATCGATAAATCAACAATCTAACATCCAGGTATTCAGCATATCATATTCATCAAATTAACAACAGTAGAAATATCATACAATAACTAGGGTCGACGCCCATAGGTCGCACCCTCTGTTTATCCCACTGTCTTTGGCTCACTTAGGCTGAGTCCAGTGTTCAACCCACTGACTCTGGCTCGCTTAGGCCAAGCTCAGTGATTATTTAATTAAACTCAGCTACCATTGGCCAAGCCGCGTCCTGTGCGCGAATATTAATTCTAGCACTCTTAGGTCGTTTGTTTCATGCATACATGGCATAATACCATTAGTCCCAACATAGCCACACAACCTTGTGGAACTTTCTTACCTTTGATTCTGAGCGGAGAAGGTGAACTGGTTCCGAGCACAGTCCTTAACCTTGAGCCTTGGCGATAAACCTAGTCGCAAGGGCCATTGATATCCATCAACTTCCAATCAAAAATAAAATACCTAGGGAATAGAAATTAGCCTTCGGGGCCTCAATTTTTACTAAACCGGGTAGTAGAAATTGTCCCGAGCACCTAGGTTCGAACTCTCGAGTCTTAACAATACTTGAAATACTTCCAAGACTAAACTTCCCAGGCGGGTTACGACTTGGCTCAGCAAGTCGCGACTTGCCCCAAGTCAGAGAGCAAGCTCCCATGCCAAAGGGGAGGCGGGTCGTGACTTAGCCAGGCAAGTCGCGGCGCACCCCAAGTCAGAGAGCACCCCAGGCCAGAAGGGCCACACGCAAAGTGGCGCCCCCTGTCTAGGTCACGGCGCACCCCCTTCGACCCAGAAAATTATGGGTTTTCCTCCTCCTTCTTCCCAGCCAAGAACACCCACTTAAGCCCAGAATTTTCCCTATCTTTTCCCTCAAAATTAACTCTAAACCAACCATAATTACAAGAGTAAATTACACATTTATTAATCATCAAAACCTTAGCTATAATAGCAACATCACTGTCTCAATTCCACCAGAATCAAACACTCTAAAAGCCTAGACTAATTCTGATAAAGAACATAGGATTCAACCCAAACCAAATCAATCAAACACAAAGATTAAACACCAAGGTTCTTAGCTCAAATTGTAGCCCTACTCCCCAGCTAAATCCTTGCCCTAATTCAGCTTAATCCCTTGAATTCTCCTCTATTTTCCAGCTCTGATTCCCTGCCTGAAACACCTCTAGATTTCTTTCTAAGACTCCAATTCCAAGCCCAAGCTTCAGCCCTTCCTTCACCCTTAGCTCTCAAGCCTTAAACTTCGTTCAACAGCCCCAAAAGTTTCAGTCATCAAGAGAGAGAGAGAGAGTAATACGTGAGAGTGAGAAAGAAGTGAGCTGAGGGAGTATTCTATTTCCTTCTACCAATTTCCACCACTTTCTGTCTTAGCTCTAAAATAACTGACTATATCCTTAGTTTAGGAAAGGACCATTTTACCCTCCCAAAATAAAACTAACCTTTAACTTAATCTAGGGGTATAATAGTCATTTGTTCCTAATTCCCACTAATTCCTCAAGTATTCCTAATATTTACCACATAAATCCCATCATCCAATTAATCACAAATTATTTACCCAATGTCTAATAATCTCCAATATATTTCCTAAATTCCCAAAAATACCCCCAGGTTCCCCCGAGTCAGGTATAAATCCCCGCCGTGACTATTTCGCCCATCCACTCGCTAGGACCATCTCGAGCCATATGTTGCAAATATATCCACATAATAATGTGGTCTCAACAATTTATCACATATAATTACATGTATGCCCTCAACGGGCCAAAATTACAAATACGCCCTTACAAGCTAAACAGGGCCCACATGCATATTTAATACCTGTAAACATGCATTTAATCATATCCATATAATCATAAAATTAGGCATGCCACATAATCATGCATTTTATCATTAATTCACATAAATACCAACTATGCCCTCCCAACACACTAATCATGGCCCTTAAGCCTTATTAGCAATTTTGGGTCGTTACAATCTAGATAGGCATGCTTGTATACGTTGCCTTTGATTGCTTGTTGTGCATTGTGCATTTGTGATTATATATGTTTAAAGGCTGGCCTAAGGGTGACGAGGGCCAATATCAAGCGTACAGAACACAGCCCGGCCTATGGGTGCCGAGGTCGACTATAAAACCAGAGGACTCAGCCTATTGGCATCGAGCCTGAACATTATACAATAAACAGAAGTGTTGTCTACATTTAACCATTTGTATTGATTGATGAGCTTGGTTTATGCATTTGATTGAGCTGAATGTTACTGTTAAGTTGGTTGCTTATATTCTGTTGTTGATTGAATTTATTGATTTAAGTTTACTGCTTTTATACTGTTGCCTAGTCGTGCATGCTGATTTAAGTTTTCTTGTTGAGCCTTTGCTCACGGGTGCTATGTTGTGTAGGTAAGGGAACGGGAAAGTCGGACCAGCCATGAGTTGGAGATCTTCAGGGGCGGTGTGTACATATGCAGCCTACTCGACTGCCACGACCGGGGTAGCTTGGGAGGAACTAGGGTTGAACCCTGTTTTGCCGCTTAGGACAACTAATTTGTTTCTCATTTATCTTTTATCAGTCTGTAACCATTTTTTGGGATATCCCGTGTATAAACTTATATTTTTAATGAAAAATAAGACCAAACTTTTTAATACCTGGCCTTTACTTAGTCTGTAATTACACATTTAAGTCCACATGACTCGCTTAGCGAGTTAAGCACTATTTTGTACACACAGTGTAATGGTCTTGGTTAACCAGGGCGTTACATGTAAATTAAAGTAAAGTTTAGTACTTTGATTTTATTTTTTATTATGAAGTAGTCCCGCTCTGTTATTTGCAAGGACTTGAGGTAAAGAAGTTAGCTAGTTTTATATCTTATGTGTTATGTGTTTGTTATGTTTTTTATGATGATTCTAGGCACAAGTATTAGGCAGATGAGTTTACCATGTATGAATTTTTGGCAGACATTCCCCAAAATTGACCTATGTGGTGCGAGTAGGACATTTTCCATAATATTTGTTGTGTTTAATTTTTATGTATGAATGTGTGTGTTGACGGTGAGAACTCGTCAATGACGTTAGGTCAGAAAACTCAAAGCTTAGTATGAAAACAACTCAGAAAGAATATAGAAAGAACTTGAAGAAGAAAAGTATAGAACAACAATGGATCAAAGTCGTATTTTGCTTAATTTCCTGAGCATACAATGAATTTTGCAAACCCTTTGCTTGAGGGGTGAAGGTCTATTTATAGTGGAGCTCTAATGGCTCCTGATACATAGTGGTCCCAGGGGACAAGATAGTACAGGGGTACATTGTCAAAGTAGTGGCATAGGATGTAATGGTGCAGAAGATTGTGGTGTCGGTCATGGTACATGGTCAGTGGCATGTAGATAGTGCCACCACTCTTTATACTATTTCGTACCACCACTACTTGTCTGATATAGATCTTAAGGCCATGCCTCTAACCTCTTCAAGATGGTACATTTCGTACACATACATATGCCTCGTACATGATGGTTGTTCTTGTTTCCAAGATATGCCTTTGCATCAAGTGTCTTTGTATTCTACTAAGTGTTGGAGAACTTATGAGTTCTTCAATATGCCAGAATGGGTTTCTTTAATGCAGTCTCCATATTGAGGAGTCGTTGGAAAACAAGCCTCGCAACATGAGGCTTGGGCACCTTTACACGTATCATGCACATGCCTAGGCAAGATGGACCTCACATAGCAAGGCCCTTGTCCATATGGACCTTGCATTAGCAGCATTGGGGTCTCTCCCTCATGTCATGTGTGCACCTCGGCACTTGGGCACTAAGGTATGTCAAGCCTCGCCCCTCTTTGCTTCAGCTTCGCATGGGTCTTTCCCTTGGCATTTTGGCATGCTAGGCCTCGCTATGTGAGGCTCTCCTTTACCTCAGCCTTGTAAGGGTCGTGCCCTTAGCACTTTGGCATACTAGCCTTGCTATGAGAGGCCGTCCTTTACCTCAGCCTCGCGCAGATTGTCCCCTTGGCACTTAGGCATGCTGGGCCACGCTTAGTGTCACGGGCTGACATTTTGACAGCGGAAATTCCCGTGCGGCACCTTGACTCCTCTGAGCCAAGGTCAGCCTTCCAGCCATTCGAATAACAATGGGCACATTTTTCGCGCGACCGTGTGCCTCTGCACAATTTTGTCTCTTGAACAACTCTCGCTGAGTCATGCTCTCAAGCATCTATGAGTGCAATCATGCATCAAGGCTATCTAGCCAAGACACTCACACTGTCCATAGGTTCTCACTATGGCAAGGCAAATCCCAACACCGATGCTCACCCAGACATTTGCAAGTCAAGGTAGCATGTGTGTCCAAGAGCCAACACCAAGCTGACGTGCCAACACCTCTCATCATGCCCCATTCGATACTATCCGATTAGCTCACGTCACAGACCAAGGACTCCCATATGTCCATGGTCCAATCCTCAAGGCACCATACCATCATGCATGTTGGCAGGCCCTCGAGACTAGCTGCCAGACTAGTAGCATACACTGGACCTCTGTCCTACTCAAGCATAATGCACCCTCCAATGCTTGCATGCTAACAAGTCCCACGAATGACTTCCCATGCCATCTCGTGTCGAGATTTGTGGCCATGGCGCACCACGACATCTCTCGAAGGTTTGGGCCACGTTCCATGCAAGCGGCATCCCGGCAAGCCAAGGGAACCGTACCCTTAAACCTCTGGCAGCACACTTCAACGCACTACCAGGGCGGCCCGGTAATGTCCATGAGTACTCCTACTCATGGAGACGTATGAGTCCCCTCGTGGTCCTCATATGCCCGCCCTACTAGTCCTCCCAACTAGTAGTAGCTCACTTGACGCACCTGCGCCAGGGGGTGGTGGAGAGCTGACACCAGGTGCTCCCCCTACAAAGAGCCTTCTGAGCTTTTAGCCTTCTACCAGGAACATATATGATTTTTGCTTGGGAGACATATTTGGCTTCCAGCTCGCCAATTCTTCGAATCTCCCAAATCTGATCATACCATTGCGTTCATTGACCCTTCAATATGGAACCTACCAAGTCCCGTCCATTTTCGGGCAATATTGAAGATATTTACGAAAATGCCACTGCCGTACAAACTAGGCATCAGCATGCTCACCAGCCTGCACCCTCACGTGCGCATCTGACCGAGCGCCATCCTAACTTGTAACATGCCATCAAGGCCGGCATGTTACACTTAGCGAGGCCCTCCTTCATCTCTACCTTGCAAGGGTCACGATCCGGCACTTACGCATCTTGGCATCAAAGCATGCCTCACCTCGCGCCTCGCATATTGTTATCTAGACACTCGCATGGGTGTTTACTTATAAGCCCCTCGTGTATACGTCTTGACCTCGTATAGTGCCTAAGGCTTGGCCCTTCATACCCTACATCTAGCCACTTGTGTCGAAGTCTTTGGATGCAAATGTTGCAAGATAACTCTGCGTCAGTTCATGTTTAGACTGTGTTTCTGATATTGGTCAGGACAATTCTTCCACGCTCACACGAGGTTGTCTCGCGCCTCGGCTCCCTCGGACTATTATCCTTGGAAAATTTTTTGCATCCACGGTATGAATGCTAAGTTGACATATGTTATCTCTAAGAATACATGTTATGACCATTGTAATGTTTTATTATTACTAGTTTGATGATATTTCATGCCATGTTAACGTTAGGTCGCGGCTAGTTAAAAGCTATGTTTGATAGATGTCTTGTATGTTAAGACATCGCATTATATGATAAACAACTTGTTATTTCTATGAGATTGAGATAATTGGAGGCAAGTTAAAGTATATGATGATGATGGAATACCACGGGAATGCTACAGCATTGTATGTATTTGGGAAAAACTATGATTTTATGCTAGTTCTTAAAGATGTCATGACAATGTTGTCAACTGAATGTCTGTACTTCCTTATTGGGATCTCAAGCTCACTCCCTAACTTTCCCTCCAGTTCTAGGTATAACTTGAATACTTACTTATAAGCATGATGAGTTAGGACCCATCCAGATAAAGTATGTATGTTGTAGGGGCCATAAGAACCATAAAACCATCAAGAACGTCACAAGCTTATTGTATCTTTTAAAGCATTTTAAATAATTCCAATATCATCTCATAAATGTATTAGAATTTTAAAGTTACTTATTATGTTGCATTGAATATTTTACTTAAAACCTAAATCCAATATTTTCTGCAAGTTTTATTTTTATGGTGATATTGGCAAAACTGGTATTTTATTATGGATTGTGTTGAATTATATATTTTCAAAAAGATAGAATATTTAGGGCATTACACGTCTTTCCCAATTATTCCCCATATCCAACAACGAAATTCTAACGTATCATGACGTATGGCAGGTGTTCTTCGAGTCTTCCTTACCATCACGCCATACTTGATCCAATTTCTTTCGCACCCATGGCACTTGCAGTACTATTCTCAATAGTTGGTACTTCTTCAGTGTTGTTCGTAACCCGCCAAGCCATATTATCTCTTGAATGTTATTATTTACTGCTTCAATGAAATCAACCGGTCGTTCGACTTCTTTTTTCTTTTGGGATGGTTTCATTCTCATACACATGGTGTCTTGAATAATCTTAGACAATACCCCAATCTTTGTTGGGTTGATCACCATTCCAATTGGCCTATAAACCTTCATGCTACTTCTATCCATGCACATGAATAAACGTTTCACATATTTATAGCATTTCTGCAAAAATGACTATAATAACTTCTCAATTCAAACATGAATTCATCATAGACCATTCAAACAATGCATATAATTGTTTTTCGAGAATTTCACTCACAACATAAAAATTCTCAACTACTTGCATTCAAACTTGCTTTTGTTAAACATACAATTTCAGACAATGACATAAAACTTGCAGGGGAATTTCTTAACAATATTCAAAATTCTCAATCATTCATATAAAACTTGAAACTTTTACTACCAACATACAAAATTTTAACAACTAATAAGTCTTTAAGATGAAACATAACTCTAGCATATTCAATTTGTTTCATAACATGCTCATCAATGTCTTATTGTGTTGCTAATTCTTAAGTTGAAAATAAATAATATACTCTAACTTCCATAACTCATCCTGAAGTATGTTGCCCCTGACTGCTAGATAGTATGGATCTTTAGTTCTCGCATAGTCTCTTCTAGTAGTGATAGGGATGGACCTAATAACTTTATCCTAGATGTCTTGGTTGAGCTTAAATTGTACCTTTGGCCTAATCTTAGTTACAGTCCATCTTCATCTATTGTAGCACTCATATCTTCTACATAATATTCATATTGTTCGACTAAGCAAGTAATTACCACTCGATACCTAACTTGCTCCTTTATCTAGTCTTCTATAACCTCTCCCTAGAGTCTGTTCGGGGTATTTTTATATTATAATACTCTCCATGGCTGATTTGAGTACCCGAAGCTTCATATATGATCGGACTAAGATTCATTTCTTATTCTGCAAGATTCCTATCTTATCATTGATAGTTATTATTTGTCTAAATACAGTAAGGCACTCATCTTTCTCATCTTCTACTCTAAGCTTCACGATTTCTCATATTTTTTTTTATAAGAACTTCCTTAGGTGCTTTAATTCTAGGTGGCATGACTACTCTACACATATACACAAATTATAAGCAATAACAATGAAATAAACAATCATTGATCAAATCAGAAAAACTACATACCACGCGATGAGTTGAGTCCCTCTCCAGCCTTCTGTATGTATCCTGTGAGAATATTCTGGGCCATTATGAATGACCATCTCTGATACCACTTTTTAATGGCCTAAATATTTTATATTTTCGGAAAAAAAAAAACATACTTTGACATAATCCACAATAAAATACTAGTTTTGTCAATTCACCTTAATTAAAAAAGCATGTAGAAAATATTGGATTCGGGTTTTAAGTAAAACATTTAATGCAGCATAATAAGTAACTTTAAAATCCTAATACATTTCTAAGATGGTACTGGACTTATTTAAAGTTCTTGAAAGATAAAATAAGCTTGTGGCGTTCTTGAGTGTTTTCTGGTTCATATGGCCACCACAGCATACATACTTCATCTAGACAAGTCTTAGCTCACCATGGCCATAAGTTGGTGTTTACCAAGTTTTTCAGAAATTATAAATATATTAAAAGATAAGAGCTAGAAAGAAAGGCTAAGAAATAAATAAGATCATGTTTTTACATGGTTGGGTCGTGAATGAGCCTTAGTCCACGAGTCACTAGTATTAGGCTTTAGAGAGTTTTGACAATGGAGGTTTTTTGCAAGTTTTGCAGTGTTTTGCTTACAAGAGAAAATCTGGGATCTTCTCTATAGTGCACCACTGATCCTATTTATAGGCAGTCATCTCACTTGGGTCGAACTAATCCGTGCCCACTAAGGATATAATTACAATTGCTTGCTAATGGAGCCATAATACAAGAAATATAACATAATTAAGGGTTTTTAATTTGGGCCGGCTTAGGCGTGGTGAAGCCTTACAACTGTCCTTTGTACATTCGCACGAACTGATCCACGTGGGTTACCAAGGAGATATTGGGGGCAGGATGTGTCAAAGTAGTGGTAGTATCGTTTCCTAGGAACAGTGTACGTTCCGCACGTACCCCATTCTGCAGGTTAGTTAGGGAGACCAAGTGCCAGATTTCTCGAGACATGTTAGCTGTAGGAAGGACTGAGCTTGTTCTACCCGACTAGGTGATCCAAATTCATTTACCTAAGTCCTGGTTTGTTTACCAGGACCTAGATTCATTTACCAAGGCGGATATCTTGATGGTGGTGCCTTCTCCTGGATCCCACTTGATGGGATCTGTCTCCTGGAATGGATCATCTGCCATCATAATTTACATCCCTAAGGATATAGAATGAATATGATTAGTAAGGTGATTCAGCCCTACACCTTAGTTCTGGCCCATTCGCTATGCTCGCGTTATTTTCCAGTAACCAAATCCATGTGATCCGGGCTGATGAGGTTTATTTATTCATTGTTCACTGGGCTCAGGTTGGGCTCGGACCTCTTCAATGGGCCCATGGACCCATTTGGCCATGCCACGTGTCATAGGTGGAAAATATGGATAACATTTACCACATAAGTCTCCATCCATGCTCGCGCGGTCGAGAGTTTCTTTCTTCTTCCTAGATTAATCACATATATCCCAGTTCATTTACTTATGTCCTGGTTCATTTACTTAAGTCCCGGTTCATTTATCATGATCTGGGTTTGTTTACTTGGGGGCCATTTGGTCGATCCTATCCTTTCATATTCCCAACATCCTAGACACATGTCTCCAAGCTGATGGTGCGTCTATACCACTCGCACCCTAAAAATCCGGAGATAATATTTTGATGACCTAGGTGACCGATGGGTGTCAGCACATTTCTCGAAGCATCCCATGTTTACAAAAAGGTGCTTTGGGGCACTCGAGTGGGTTGTTTAATGCTTCTGTACTATCCAGAGCCATCAGATGGGGATTATTTTGGGATTTTCAATGTGGATCGTTGGATGAGGTAGGCACGAATTGTGGATTGACGAATCCATGATTTAGTACTTGATTGGGCCCATTAATGTCCCTGCACTGTCCGGGATCGTCGGATGAGGATAATCTTAGGATCCTCATCGTGGACCGTTGGATTAAATAGTAACTTCTCTTCCTATAAATACCTCAACAAACTCCTTTCCACATTATATTGATCCCAAATTCTCAATCTAGAGAGCAGAGAGCCAAAGCTTTGTATGTCTGAAGTTGCCGACGAACTTCTCCAGCGTTTAGTGCATCTTCGTGCCCATTTGTTTCCGACGAACCCTTTTTTCACTCAACAAGCAGATAACTCTATCCCGGCCGACTGGTCTAGAAGTGTCGATGAACTACCGCACTGTCTCCTTCGATTCAAGACCGAATTCTTGCTGGTGTTGTCGCCTGAGTTTGAACAAATTCCAGATCCACTATCCAACAGTAAGTTTTCTGATCATTTCCTTATTTCTTTTGGTCATTTTTATTGACATGTTGTTTATGCGACTGTAATGCCGTTAGTGGTAGAGATGAACGATTGGATATCTAGATGAAACTTCAAACCATAGATAGTTTGATTGGTGGGGCGGGATTGATTGTCCCAGATCATTGAATTCGGATGCCTCAAAATCATTCAGGTAAATTAGTTTATTAGTACTTTAGTACCCGACTTATGTTCATGGGATCTCTGTTGGTCCTGGATCTAGGTCCGGAGGGGACCTCTCCAAGCAGTTTTAGGAGAATCCTTGTACCTTAACAAGTTTTCTTCAGTTTTGGTGCTAACTACTTGGCTTTCCCTTTTTGTGTCGCTTCCAGGTCTTTGATCATGGGTCGTGGCGTTACTTTACATCTGGAATCCAAGAGGGCCCCGTAGTTCTAGAGGAGCACAAGCTTCCCACTGGCAACACATGGGAATGGACAGGATGCTGAATGAGCAGGAGAAGGCCCTCGGAGTAGAGTCGACTCCAGGGCTCTTTTACAACAAACTGACCTGGAGAGAAGAGAAGGCTTATACCGGAGCGGGCATGTTCGGGGCCTGGAGCATAGGCCATATCAGTGCGGGGGCTACTCTCCCACTCCACGACTATTTTGCACAGTTCCTCAAGTTTGTGGGGATCGCGCTTTTTCAGCTTCTGCCCCAAGCGTATAAATTACTTGCGGGATAGGGCATATTCTACACTTCGAAGGAGATCGTAGCACCCTCCCCCACGGAGGTGCTGTCCTTTAACAAGTTGGAGCCACAATTGAATTCCAAAGACAATACATGAGCGAGTTTTATAAGTTGAAGGCCCGTGGCATTAGTCTAGCAACATTCAGCATGTGGAAACACCCCCCAGATGTCAGGCACTACTAGTTCATAACATCCAGGTTCCTCCTAGAGAAGAACCCCACCCTGGTGATGGAATTTCAGTGCGTGGGTAAGTCGTCCTTCTTCATTCTCCATCTAGCCCTTTGTTTAGTTTATTGGAAACTTACGTTCTTAAGAACATATCCATACACTCAAACTCGACTCGTTAAGTCATTCCTGGATCGAAAAAAGTATTGTGCCACCCTTAATGTCGAGGAGCTGGATGTGGAAGATGGAGAACCTTCAATTTATTAGGCTGATTGCCGGCCACCAATCGATATATGCCCTAGCTTCCAGGGGCTGCAATGTGAGAGAGGTCCTGCTCTAAGAGAGGAGGTTGCCCTCATTCACATCGAGGCAGTGGAGGTCGCAGTTAAGGCGGATACGAAGAAAAAGAAAATGGAGCAAGCACACCATGAGGAGCGGGCTGAATCTGAGGAACTAGATACCCTTCTCTGGGGGAGGCAACCCAACATTGGAACTCCCAGAACTAGCATTTCAAGGCAAGGTAAAATGCCTCCGGTTTTAACTTACACCCCTCATATTGAGGGCTTAGTTAGGAATAGGCACAATACCGGGATTATTTGACCGGGACTGTGAGCAACGTGGGGCTTCCTTGCCCCATTGCTGTAGGAACGCTGACCCTCATGTACTCGTCTTGCTTCCTTCAGTACAGTAGCTTTTTGGACCCGGATGACATGGGGGACCAAATCCATTCTTTTGCACTAGGAGAGCTGAGTCATGCCCATTCCATGGATGAGGGTTTGTCCTAAAGGACTTTAGACTTACATGTTTCCTTTACATTTGTCTATCACCCACGTTCCTTTACGTTACTAATCTGTTTTTTATTCCTATCTCAGGTGACCCGGACATGTCGAATTCGGCCAAAATGAAGGAGATGATCGAGGTCAGGACTGTTGCGACCAATGCCTCAATAAAGAAAGTCGCCAAGGGTCCGTCCAAGAAGAAAATCATCGAGCTAATACTTGGGAACTCACAACCGGACTCGGGAGCTTTCGAGGGAGTTCAAATAGCATCTTTGGTCCCGCCGGCGCTGATTGAGCGGCGTCCATCCCCGTCTGCTCCTCTCCAGGTTATTAACTTGGAGCAGGAGCCTTCGGAAGGAGGTGGGAAGAGTAAAAGAAAAACGAACTATGGTACCGTAGAGTCCTCGAAGTGGGCCAAGAAGGCCAAGACAAAGGATTTCTCCCTGGCCGAGGAGCATTCCTCTGGTGAGAACCTTGTTATTACGACAGAGCTCTCAGATGCTCCCGAGCTTCCCGTCAACTTGACCCTTCCTGGGGAAGAGGATTCAATCATCCTGGAGGAGTAGATGAAGATGGTGACCCGGGCATGGGACGAGGGGCGCAATAAATGGGACGAGGTAGCCCGAGCCTTGCTCCTCCACCAGAAGGTAGAGTTTTCTGAACATTGGAGGCCTTCAACGCCCCATGGAAGATCATGGATTGGCAAGCAGCAGAGATGGGTTTTCGGCCTAAGTTGGGGCAAGACACGACCCCACTTGCTGCAGACTTTCTGGCCTAGGTGGGGACTACCATGCCCACTCCTTAGCTTAAACGTTACGCCACCTTAGCGAGCAAAGAAGTGTTCTTCGTCTCCCAGGCCATCCGTCATCAAGTCACTGCGGTAAGGCACTTATCTATTTTGTTTCTTTAATATCATTGTCCTTTTGTGTTTTCTAACTTTCTTTGTTCCAGGATGCCCTGCTGGCTCACAGGAACGCGGGACTGATGGCAGAGCTGGCGATGAAGTTGGAGACGGCCCAAATTGAGTTGGAGGGGGCTATCAATCAACGCAAAGCTTCCAAGGAATCCCTCACTAAGAAGGCTACCCAAGTTCAGTTTGAGCATGAGGAGGCTCTGTCCCGGGGAGATGGTGAACACAAGAAATTGGTCGAGAACCTATAGACAGAGCTATCCTGTGCTCGCGACTCAGAAGCTTCTACCAAGGTGCTCTTGGAGGTGGCTGAGGCCCAACTTCACTAGGAGTAGGAAAAGGTAGTGTCTCTCAGGGCACAAAACTAGGCTTTGGAGGCCATGGCCCATCTGGAGATGAAGTGGAGTAAGGAGGCTCGCAAGGAGAAGGAGCAGGCTGATGAATTATTGGCGGCCACTTTTGATAAGGTCATTTACATGGCCTGACTCCAAGATAAGAATATGAATCTCCTCCTCTATCCGGATCTGGCTACAAAGAGGGCAGAGTTTGAAGCAAAGGAAAAGGAGGATGCGGCATTTTTTGCTGGGGATCAACAAGATGAGAATGCTCCAAATGTCCCAGACCAGAATGAAGCCTAGGCCTAAGCCTTTATACTTTAATTTGGGGCTCCCTCTTTCCTTTTCCTTGTTTTTGTAAACATATTATTTTTTATGGGCGCAAGTGCGTCTAAGACAATTGATTATCTATCTGTATTGTTATTATATTGGTTTTTGTCTTTGCACAATGGTTCCTGCTTTATATTTATTTATTTTTCTCAAAAAATTCACTAAGTGTTTTACCACTATGCATGAATTAAGATTAAATGTGGAGTCCTTGTTCCAATGGCCAGGACCAATACGGGAAACCAAAGTTCCGGTATCGACGGCATAGGTCGTTTCGGACTTACCAAATATAAGTTAACTGGTTTATCCTGACTCTATGGTTCAGGTTCCAACGTCTTGGACAATTATGGCTTTCTCAGATATGACTCAGTTAATGAACTTATTTCGAACTTGAGGTTCAGGTTCCAACGGCATGGACCGCTAAGGAGTTATCAAATGTCATCTGATTAATCTCCCCTGATTCTGATGTTCAGGTTCTAACGACTTGGACCAGTAAAAATATGACTTAGGTAGAAATTATTTGATTAACGTATCTCAAACCTAAGGTTCAGGTTCCAACGGCCTTGACCATTTACAAGACTAAATTTAATCAATATAACCCTAAGCTTTAAGTTCCAAAGGTCCTGGATCGTTCTAGGGAAACCATGATTAGGTTATTCTAGACCAATCTTTTAGGAGTTGGGTTTTGAACCCCCCCCCCCCCCCCCCCCCAGACCATATGGATCCAGGTTAGGACTGGGCTTTGAGCCTTGCATCCTTTTTTTTAAAAAGTTGGGTTTTGAACCTTTCAGACAATATGGGTCCGGGCTAGGACTGGGCTTTGATCCTTGCATCCTTTTTTTGGTTGAATCCCCCAAACCACACAGACCTGGGTTAGGACTGGGCTTTGAGCCTTGCGTCCTTTTTGCTGGGAGTTGGGTTTTGAACCCCCATTCTATGGTCCAGATTAGGACTAGGCTTTGTGCTTTGCATCTTTTTGTGTTCTTAATCCTGGACTTGTATAGATGATCTTACCCCCCAAGTGATCAAAGAGTGTAGCCTTAGGCCACTTGTTCGTGTAAAAATTAAAGATGGACTTAAACTTTTTCTTTTCTTACAACATTTCTCATGGTGTTTTGTCCACCCCATTTTCATTAAATAAGAGGTGGCCCTGGGGCATACATTACTTGAAATAAAAAATGTCAGAAAGAGTAAAATTAATCCTCCTGACTACTAATGTTACCGGCAGAGGTGTTCTGCGTTCCAAGCCCTTGGGACCTCTATTCTTTCTAGCCGTTTTAGGCGATATGTTCCCAAACACACTTCGTTTTGGATCTCGAAGGACCTTCCCGGTTTGGTCCCAGAACCCCTACTCCTGGATCTTGAGATGTAGGGAAGACTCTTCTCAGGACTAGATCGTCGGTTCCAAACCTTCAGCTCTTAACTTTTGAGTTAAAATGCCTTGCGATCTTTCCCTGATACATCTTCAACTTCACTTGTGATTTCTCTCAGATCTCTTCGATGAGATCCAGGGATTCTTAGAGTAAGGAGTGGTTATAGACAAGATCATATGTGTATCGTCTGTGAGATGGGACCACCGTTTCTACTGGGATGACCGCTTCGCATCCGTACACCATTGAATAGGGAGTATGTCTGGTCGATGTTCTTTCCGTGGTGCGGTAGGCCCATAGGACACGGGGCAACTCTTCCGGCCACTTGCTCTTGCTGGCTTGTAGCTTTTTCTTTAATGTCCCCCTTCAAAATCTTGTTCACAGCCTCTTTTTTCCCATTTTCTTGAGACCTTGCAACTGTGAAGAAGCTTTTGATGATGGCATGTCTTTCATAGAAGTCAGCGAAGTGGACGCTATCAAATTGTTTCCCATTGTCAGACACGATTTTGTAAGGGAGGCCGTATCGGCACACTATGTTGTTGATGGCGAGTCCAGGGCCTTTTTGGAGGTGATGGTGCTCATTGGTTCTACTTCTACCCACTTGGTGTAATAGTCGATGACTACAATGGCATACTTTACTCCGCCCTTCCCAGTCGGGAAGGATCCTACCAAATCAATTCCCCAAACTGCAAAATGACAGGGATTGGTCATCAGGGTTATCTCCGTTGGAGGGGCTCATGGGATCTTTGCATACCTTTGGCATTATTCACATTTATAGACGTAATCTACACAGTCCTTCTTCATTTTTGGCCAGAAATATCCTTGCCTGAGGATCTTCTTGGACAAGCTGAGTCCAACTATGTGATCTCCACAAAAGCCTTCGTGCATGATTGCGCTCATTTTGGTCCCGGATACGCATTGGAGATAGGGCATGGATAACCCCCTGTGATAGAGTCTACCATCCATCATGACATATCTGGGAGTCTGGTACTGAAGCTTCTTGGCGGCGGCCCTATTCGCAGGCAATTCCCCAGTGGTTAGATACTATATAAGAGGGCCCATCTAGGAAGTAGTGTAATCGATGGCGTTGATGATTGTGGGAGCTTGAATACTGGGTGCAAATAGATGATCAATGAGGACTACCCCAGATATTTCTGCTTCAACATCCGTGGCCAATTTGGCCAGGGTGTCTACAAACACGTTATGTTCCCTAGGGATCTGGCAGATGAAGTATCTTCTAAAAGATTGGAACGACTCTCAGGTTTGCGCCACGTAGGCAGCCATCTTCTCCCCCTTCATTTGGTATTCTCCCAAAATCTTCTTGATCACCAGCTGGGAGTTGCTGTGGACTTCAATGTTCTCTGCCCCTACCTCCCAGGCCAAGCGTAATCAAACCAACATGGCCTCGTGCTCAGCCTCATTGTTCAATGCTTCGAACTGGAAGCGTAGGGCGATTTGCAACTGGTGACTTTGAGGGGATATCAAGATGATCCTGGCCCTAGCCCCATTCTCATTGGAGGCTTCATCCACGAAGATCTTCCAAAAGGGCACTACAGGGTCAACAGGTTCTTCATCCTCAGTTATCTCAGTGCATTCCAAAATGAAGTCGACCAGGGCCTATCCCTTGATGGAGATTCTAGGGACATAGGTGATATCGAACTGGCTCAGCTCCATGGCCCATTTCAAAAGTCTTCCCAATGACTCGGGCTTCTATAATACTTGTCATAGGGGATGGTTCGTCAGTACCTTGATGGCAGGGGCCTAAAAGTAAGGTCTTAACTTCCTGGAAGCTGTCCGTAAGAAAAATGTCAATTTCTCGATTAATGGGTATCTCGACTCCGCGCCTAGCTACCTTTTGCTTACGTATTAGACCGGAAGTTGGACCTTTCCCTCTTCTCGCACTAATGCGGCGTTGATGGCGTGTTTTGACACTACCAAATATAGGTACAGTGGTTCCCCATCCACTGGTTTCGACAAGATTGGCGGTTGGGCCAGATGCTCCTTCAACTTTTGGAAGGCCTCTTCGCATTCGGCCGTCCACTCGAACCTCTAGCTTCCGCGAAGTGTGTAGAAGAATGGGATGCACTTTTCCGTGGACTTCAACACAAAGCGAATCAAAGCGGCTATTCTTCCCGTCAGGCTTTGAACATCTTTGTGTCATCGTGGCGATGGCATGTCGATCAGTGCTTTGATCTTGTTCGGGTTGGCTTCTATCCCTCTTGATCTTACTATGAAGCCCAAAAAATTCCCAGATGCCACGCCAAAAGTGTACTTCTTGGGATTTAGCTTCATCCCATACTTTCGGATAATGGCAAATGTTTCTACCAGGTCATCTGCGTGTTGGGCCGATCTCTTAGACTTGACCAATATGCTGTCTATATAGACCTCCATGTTCTTCCCCAGTTGATTCCGAAACATTCTATTAACCAGTCTTTGATAGGTGGCCCCATCATTCTTGAGCCCGAAGGGCATGGCGATGTAGCATTATATACCCTTGTTTGTCTGGAAGCTTCTGTGCTCTCGGTCTGCTACATGCATCAAGATCTGGTTGTAGTCAGAGTAAGCATCCATGAAGCTTAATAACTCGTACCCAGATGTAGCATCCACCTTCTGGTCAATTCGGAGTAGAGGGAAGCAATCCTTTGGACATGCCTTGTTGAGGTCCGAGAAGTCGATGCAAGTCCTCCACGCTCCGTTTGGCTTTGGCACCAACACTGGATTTTCCAGCCAAACAGGTTACAAGGCCTCCTGGTTGAAGTTGATCGAGGACAACTTCTCGACTTCTAGCTTTAGGGCCTTTGCCCTTTCCGCGCCAAGGGGCCTTCGCTTCTGTCGGACGGGAGTTGTGTTCTCATTAATGTTCAAGGCATGACATATGACATTGCATTCAATCCCGGTCATATCCGAGTGAGACAAGGCCAGGACGTCCTGGTTTTCTTTTACCCGGGCAATTATGGCAGCCCTGACTTCTGAATTCAAGTTCCTTCCTACCTAGATCACTTTGGTCGGGTCAGTGTCACTGATGCACACCTCCTCAACCTCCTCCATGGGCTCTAATGCCCTATCCGCCTCTATTCGTGGGTCCAATTCATCATCCTCCCGGACCACCCTCCGTGCTGGCTGTGGTGGTGGGATTGGATCAGTGTTTTCCCCTTCAAGAGGCTCTTTGCGGACCATGAAGATTGGTCAGGCGAAGACATGATAACATTTTCGGGCGTTCTTCTGATCTCCCTGTAAGTTCCCACTCCGATGTTATCACACGGGAACTTCATGCATAGATGGCGGATGGAGGTGATGGCGCCGAAGTCAACTAGAGCAGGTCACCCAAAGATCACGTTGTACATAGTGGGGCAATCAACCACCATGAAGGTTCAGTAGTTGAACGAGCTCTGAACCTCGTTCCCCAGCTTAACGGGGAGTTTAATCTTGCCCATCGGGAGCAACAAATCCCCATTGATGTCGTAGATCTGCGTAGGGCAGGAGACTAGATTTGTCTCTGTTAAGCCAATCGTTGTGAAGGGTAGCTTGAATAGGACATTGACGGAGATTCTGACATCCACCAACACTTGTGATACTCTCTTGTTGGTGATTTGGGCATCAATAACCAAAGGGACGTGATGTGGGAAATGAACGTTCCGGGCATCTTCCTCCATGAACGTTATGGGCATGTCCATCACCTTTGGGCGCTGGGCCAGAGTTTGGACCAATGGGCATACCTCATGGTCGTGATCGAGCTCACTGAGGTAACACTTCTGATCATTCCAGGATGGTCCTCCCAGGTGAGGGCCTTCTGATACGATGGCCACGTGGCCATCTACTCGAGGAGGCGCGGTTCAGGGAAGATACAGCATCCCGGGCCCGGGAGCCATAGGACCTCCAGGTGATTGCACTATTGGTGCCCCTACGGGGCCTGTACTCTCAATCATGGAGCACACCCTCCCTGAGGAGTTCGATATGGTCCCTATGCGCCCTAGGCCAAAGATTCTGGGAGCTGCTGGTAGTCCCGGAACTCCTGTTGGTATTCTGACCCACTGGTGGAGATGTCCCAGTTTGATCAAATTCTTGATCTCGTCCTTCACCTGACGACATTCTTCGGTTGTGTGGCCCACGTCCTTGTGGTAGGCATACCTTTTGTTGGTGTCCCTCGAGTTCTTTCCCCCCTTAAACACGGGGCTTGGTGTTCGGTAATGGACTATGTTGCCCGTTGCAAGGTAGATGTTGTCCCGGGTATCCACCAAGTTTGTGTACTCCGTATACTGGAGTTCATACCCCCTCTTTCCTTTCTTCGTGGGCTCAGACCGGTTCTGGCTTTTTCCAAATCTTTTTCCTCGAGAAGGGTTGATGCTCGCCTCAGTCGCTCCAGTCTAGGACGATTGGGTGCCTCCAAGAGTGGCACTATACCCGATTGGTGATATTTCGTACTCAGAGAATGGGGCTGACGGAGCTGGAGAATATCCTAATGAAGAGGGTCCATAGACACTTGGGGCCATGAACAGCATCTCGAGGGTTCCAGCGGATCCAAACACCGCTGAAGGTGCCAAATAAAGGTTTGTCGGGTACTACGCTCCGTACCCAGGAAGGGTTTGTGCTGTTGACTGGGGTGCTTGCTGCCATCCAAAGGCTTGAATTCAAGCCTCTTCCCAGTTGATGAAGTCTTGTGCCCTCCTTATAAATTCTTTGAGGGTGGCCGCCTTCCTGGGTTGCATGTCATCTTAGAGAGGGGATCCAGCTCTAATTATGGATTGCAGAGCTACCAGGCATTGTCCATCATCCACCTTAGTCTTTAAGGCTTCCTCCGTGAAGCGTTGAATGTAAGCCCTAAGGGTTTCAGTAGGATGTTGCTTGTCTAGTTTTTGGATGGCCACAAATTGTTTACGGAAAGCTGACTGCAATCTAGACCAAGACTAGATTGATCCTGTCTTGAGCCTTTTCCACCATTCTTTGGTGGGTTCGGCTAAAGTGATCGATAAGCACAGACATTTTTCGTTGTCGCAAACATGGGCTACAGTCATCAGGTGATTGTAGTGGGACAAATGATCTCTGGGGTCAGTGTTTCCAGTGTAGGCAGGTATGTCTGGCATCTTGAACCCTTTAGGTAACCTGATGTCCAGGATGTGTTTGGATCACGGCTCCTTCTCCTCATCTTAAGAATCGGAACCTATGCCTTCTTGTTTCCGGACCAAGCTATACCTGCGCAACAATAAAAGCTTGAAGAGCCAGGAGGGACTCTTGCATCTGGCGGGTGGTCTCCTACTGTTTCACCATTCTTGCTTCTTAGTCTAAGACTTGTTGCCTCAGATGGACCACTTTTGGATCCTCTTGCTCAGGTTCCACATCCTTCCCGATAGGATCAATGGGATTCTTAGCTTCGTGGTCTTCATATCCCTCTCTGTCCTCCTCGTAGTAGTCTTCATAATAGTCACCCCCTTCTCTGAAGTTCTGGGAGTCATCAGGCAGGGGCCCATGATAAGGCATATCCTGTAGTTGGTCTTGTGGAAGTGGTTGATTTGGCAATCTCCATTGTCTTGTTGTTGCTGGTGAGCAGGATCAAATATGGTATGACTGGTGTTCACCATTTTCGTTGATGATCAAGGTTGATTCAAACTTTCTTCAGCTCTCCACGAAAACACCAAAATGTTTACCGAGTTTTTCAGAAATTATAAATATATTAAAAGATAAGAGCTAAAAATGAAGGCTAAGAAATAAATAAGATCATCTTTTTACGTGGTTGTGGCGTTAATGAGCCTTAGTCCACTAGTCACTAGTATTAGGCTTTAGAGAGTTTTGACAATGGAGATTTTCTGCAAGTTCAGCAGCATTTTGCTTACAAGAGAAAATATGGAATCTTCTCTACAGTGCACCACTGATCGTATTTATAGGAACTCATGTCACTTGGGTCGGACTAATCCGAGCCCAATAAGGATATAATTATAATTGCTCGCTAATGGAGCCATAATACATGAAATATAACATAATTAAGGGTTTTTAATCTGGGCCCATTGGGCCGGCTTAGGCATGGTGAAGCCTTACAACTGTCCTTTGTAGTTAGCATGGACTGATCCATGTGGGTTTCCAAGGAGATCCTGGGGACAGGATCTGTCCGAGTAGTGGTAGTACTGTTTCCTAGGAACAATGTACGTTCCGCGCTTACCCCATTCTGCAGGTTAGTTAGGGAGACCAACTTCCGGATTTCTCAGGGACACATCAGTTGAAGGAAGGACTGGGCTTGTTCTACCCGCCTAGGTGATCTAGATTCATTAACCTATGTCCTGGTTCGTTTACCAGGACTCGGGTTCATTTACCAAGGTAGATATATTGATGGCGGTGCCTTCTCCTGGACCCCACTTGATGGGATCTGTCTCCTGGAATGGATCATCTGCCATCATAATTTACATCACAAAGGATATAAAATGAATAAAATTAGGAAGGTGATTCAGGCCTAAACCTTAGTTCTGGCCCCTTCGCTATGCTCGTGCTATTTGCCAATAACTGGATCCGTGTGATCTGAGCCGACGAGGTTTACTTGTTCATTGTTCACTTGGCCCAGGTTGGGCCCGGACCTCTTCAATGGACCCATGGACCCATTTGTTCGTGCCACGTTTCATAGGTGGAAAATATGGATAACAATAGGCATTCAACTGATACCTACAACTGTGGGGAAAGTAAGGGGGCTAAGCTCAAGAGGCCAGTATGGAAGTATAAGCATTCAATAGAAAACATTATCATGGTGGCATTAGGATCTAGCATAAAAATGTAGTTTTTTTCCCAATACATACAATGTCGTAGCATTTCCATCACATTCTATCATCATATACTTTAACTTGTACTCATTTATCTCAATCGTTTAGCACTAACAAATTGTACTATCATATAATGCAATGTCTTAACATGCACAACATTTATCAAACACAAATTTTAACTCGTCATGGCCTAACATCAACATGGCATGAAATAACATCAAACTAGTCATAGTACTGCATCGCAATGGTCATAACATGCATTCTAAGATATAAAATATGTCAAACTTAGCATTGATACATTCATACATAAACATTAAAGGCCAAAAGTATTATGGAATAGAAGTTGGGTGAGGAAGATTGTCCTCTTGGGATCACCTCGGTCATTGTTCTAGGACAACCACTGCCAATATTCATACATGGTAAACTCATCTACCCAATACTTGTGCCTATAATCATCATAAAAAAAAAATAGCAAACACATAACACGTCACATAGAAAACTAGCTAACTTCCTTACCTCGGAGTGAAAGTCTTGAAAATAAACGATATGGGAAAACTCTACGCCCAAAACCTTATAAGCATCAAGAAGCTACTATGAATACCGATCATAAATATTTAAAGTCAAATCTTAAAGAAAAACCCCTAAACCCTAGATCTATATTCCACAACCCTAGATTAGATATAGAAAACATAACTAATATCATGCATAACTTAAACCACGTATCTCCCCATGCATGGACCATGCATCATGTTCAAACTCTACCCCACATGATATTTACCAAAAATACTACCTCTAAATGCCACATTAGTCTAGCATGGATCAAATATATATATATATATATATAATAAATAAAAACCTTCAGAAGGTTACTTTTCCTTGTGGTGACCAAAGCCCTAATGGTTGCCTCCTCGGTCCTGTCCGATGTAACAAATACATCTGATCTTATCTACTTTGCTAATTTCTGGAAAGAACATAATACTACAATGTGTAAGTAGATCATATCGTAGATTGGCAAGTCAATGTAAATCTTGTGCATTGACTAATCTTAAGACTAACTTATTTTGAACATATAATCATATTTATATTCCACTGTGATTACGTCACTATAAATACGATTAGCTATATGCTCGGGATTTAATGGAAGTTTATATTAAACAAATAATCATGAAAATAAAACATGTGAGCAAAGTGATTGACCAAGTCAAAAAATGATTTCTATTCTTTTATTGATAATAAATGAAATTACAAAGAAATTGGGTTTTAATTAGGGCATAAAATCCTAACAGACTCAGCAAAAAAACATAAGCAGTTATACAGCAGATTATTGATCACCATTAGCATGCTCAGCAATTATAATCGATACCCAAGCATGCATTTAGTCCATCTAAGCTACCATTAAGCCATACGGATACCCATCGCACCATTTTCCCTTGGAAACAGCTATGAAGTCGGTCAAGAGTTGACCACGCTCCATAATCTAAGCGGCTATAGATTCGTGAAAGTGTATACCATGCTTCCAGGTTGGCCCAACCATAACAGCCTACGTTCAGCACGCTTTTGTCGTCCTCAACTTATAAGCCGAGCTTCTCTGTTGGCCCTGCCAGTTCGACCTGCGTTCAACACGCTATTGTCGTCCTTGACTTATAAGCCGAGCTTCTCTGCTGGCCCTGCCAGTTTGGCCTGCGTTCAGCACACGATTTTTGTCCTCGACATATACACCAAGCTTCTTAATCCATATAAGCGACTATAGAGTCATATCGGGGCCTGCTGCCCTATTCCCATCTAACCAGCCTTAGAGCTAGCCCAACGCATCCTGTGCTTTATTTTTCAGGCGACCATAGGGCCATTCAAGTGTATAACACGCTTCTGGGTTGGCTTAACCACATCGGCCTGTGTTCAACACGCCAGTGCCACCCTCGACTTATAAGTCGAGCCTTTCAATCAGATATGACAGATAATTACATCGGTCTTCGTTTAGCATGCTATTACCACCCTCGACTTATAAGCTAAGCTTTTTAATCAAGTATATCAGATGAACAGTCATCATTTAACACAGGTATGCACAACACAATCAACATATTTAACAAAACATTCTAAGCACGAATACAACAATGTTCAATAACCGAGGCTTAAGCCCTAACCTCAATCCAAGTGCAATTTTCTTACCTCAGATCCAGAGTGAATAGCGTATGACAACCCCGAGTAAGGTCCTTTCCTCCCAAGCCTAACGGTCCACCATAGTCACAACCATAACAAAGAATAATTATCAAGAAATGAACTAATAAAGGCTTTCGGACTAAGTCCGAGCCTCCAGGACCCTGAATTCTACTAATTCAGGTAGTAGAACCATTCTCGAGCCCTTAGGTCACGGTGCTCAACAAGTCAGAGAGCCCCAATCCCGAGCTCACTGGACACGTGCCACGGTGCAATCCGCCTAGCGTCGCGACGCCAAGGCAGTTTGAGGCACCTCCTTGTCCTCTGAGTTCATAAGGGTCACAGCGAGACCTTGCTAACTCGAATTTCCCAAGGATTTCATAGATTGCAACCCTATCCAAAATCGTCTCAAAACACGATTTTAACTTGTTTCGACCATCGAAATGGTTTCAGAAACTTAGAAACATAATAACTCATGTTACACTCAATCCAAAACTCCATCAAAACTCAAAATCCAATCAAACTTCAAAAATTAAAACTCAAAGACATGGAATTACCTCAACTTAAAATGTTTTCCCAATTGATTACTAAGCTCACAAGCTTCCCAACTCTGCTTAGAGCCACTTCAAATCCTTAGCAAGCTTGCTTCCAAGCTTTAGGATCAATACTTTCTAAAATTCTCTTCAAAGTGTAATGACTAGAGGGAGGGAGAGAGTAAACGAGAGAGGGAGAAAGAGAGATATCTACTTCTGAGTTTATCAACTCTACCAAGTCATGTGCATCTAATGGTCTAAAAGACCAAAATGCCCCTAAGGTAATACTTCCCTCTCAAAGCCCACCAAGGGCAAAAACGTCATTTTACCCTCCCATCTCACATTACACTTATAATTCCCAATTAATTCCGCCAACCCAGAATATCACTATTTTTCCCAAAATACGACTCATACTCCAATGAGTCCTAGCAACTCACCAAATTACCAAAATACCCCTTGGCTCGCCCCGACCGGGTATAAATCCCCGTTGTGACTAAATCAATGTCTTGCTCAAAGGGACCGACTCCTGTCGAATATCTCAAATATACCCACATAACCATGTGAGCTCAAGCATATAACACAAATAATTATAGATATGCCCACAGTGGGTTAAAATTACGAAATGCCCTTTTTAACAGAAACAGGCCTATAAGCATATTTAATACACTTAAACATGCAATATTAGCCATGTAATAATATAACCCATGCAATTCACATAATCAAATAAATTTTCAATTAATTCATATATAATTCGACTTATGCCCTCCCACCATTCTAATCAATGCCCTGAGCCTTATTAGGAATTTTGGAACGTTACATGGATAGTCTTTCACAAAATGGCCTTCTTTACCACACTTATAGCAACATTAACTTTGAGCTCTACATTCTCCAAAGTTATTCTTCCCACATTTCTGACACTACGGTCGTTGTTGGTATCTAGGTTGCCTATTTTGTTGACTACCCTCAAACTTTTTATTCTATCCCTCTGTAACTTAGAAATTTTGACCTCTTCGTTTATTATCATGGGAAAAACTTACCTTGCTCTTTATTAAACTGCAAGTCTCAACATGGCATACTAGAATAATCTTTGACCTTATTATCTTTTGTTCCCTATGTTAAGCTCTCAAAGCTTTCTCCACTGCTTGTGCATAAGAAAGAGGACATGTGCGTCCTATATCAACATCTCTCGTTAATTCTGGCTGGAGTCCTTCAAGAAAGCGATTTACCCTACTAGCCTTAGTGGTAACTATGTTTGGGGTAAACGTTGCTAAACGATCAAAATTCCTAGCATACTCAGCCACTGAAAGGTTTCCCTGCTGCAACCTACTAAATTCATTGACTTTAGCAGCCAATACAACTTCGTTATAGAACTTATCATTAAAAACCATTTCAAAATCTACCCATGTCAATTGATTTATATCTCTACTTTGCTTAACCACATCCCACCAAATTTTAGCATCCCTCTTTAATGTATGAGCATCACAAGAAACCTTCTCCTTGTCATTTAGTTGCATAAAATCAAAGATATCATCTAAAGAGCTTTTCCAATCTTGTGCATCAAGTGGGTTTGTGCTACCCTCAAAGATTGGTGGATGTTATTTCCTAAACCGCTCATATAATGGCTCCAAAGGATGCAGTGCTGCTGGGGTTTATGGAGGAGGAGGTGGTGGTGGTAGATGTTTAGCAACTTGCACTTATCTTTTTTGTTGTTGTTCTTGTAACAACTTTTCAATTTGTTCAGCTTGTCTTCGAACTATTTCACAAAGTTCAGCTATCTCTTTGGCCGGTCTTTCAAAATTAGAGCCCTTGGTTGCTCTAGATGTCTGTTCTTGAGTCATCTTTGTACTAATAGGTCTTAAAAATGATTATAGCCTTCAACCTATACCGATTAGCCAATAATATACATGAAGCATACAATAAAATCATATGAAATGCACATATAATACTTACTAGTGAGCGAAGCCTTTCCTTTCCTTGATGTGTACATACAGAGGGTCTACAAAATTTGTTTAAACCTATGCATTGATACCAAACTTGTAACACCCTCTTGCTATCTTACTACTAGTAGGAATATGGTAGACTTTCATTGAATGAGACGTTACTTATTTGACTTATTTCTCTTTCACCTGTTAAATTTTAGGCTAATTTGAACTTTTATTTAAAACACAAGACCTCATAATATTCTTTTCTTTTTATTTCATATACATAGAGTGTCTGTGGCCACACTTTAGAACAAAAGCACACTAAACTCAAACTAAATAGATGTCCGCACAAAGTGACTATATACAAGCATCAAACTAAAAAGCTAGACCCTCCCACATGATCAAAATATCTATATGTACATTACCAGGGTCAGGACTATGCTCCAACTCACCCATCCATCTGTAGATATATAACTTTACTTGCAACATAAGACAAATACGAGCTAAAGCCCAGTAAGTAAGTTATGCATGCATGTATGTAGCTTTATGAGGATATGATACTATGCATGATCATGTGCTTTAGAAGCATTTCTTTTCATTATCACTTTGGGCCCTAAAATTTGTGCACATTGTTCAATTCGGTCTATGTGCCTGTAGGGCTTACATAACATATAAAATCTCATGGGTTCTCCTCAGGCTAGCCATCGTCACAACAAGGCTCATTAGTGACCTTACTCTATCATTGCTCTGTTGAGCTCAAGAATTAAGGCAACCCCTAACTGCAACACTATCATACTCATATAGGTGGAGGAGAAAGACAGGGTACATGGCGTACTATATGAATGGTCAACTCTGACTTGGCCCGCTTTGTCGGGCTGCCACTATGAGCCTTATAGACATCCGTCTAAATCTTTGAACTTTCCTTTAATGCTTTCCATAAATAGTGGCACTAAAAATTTCTTTCATTAGTTTAAACCTAACTTCCTTTAATAAGCTCTCCATAAAATCTCTCCTAATATTTCATAAAACTGTGAACTTTTCTTAAAATCATGCATGGCCTGATAATATGCATATCTATTTATAACTCTACATGTCATGCATGAATGTTATGATGAAATGCTAATAATCATGCTTGTCAATTAAGATCATAGCAAATAAACACATAATAGACTCTTATATATCATATAATTCTTGTGTTATAATTAAGTAGTTTACTTGCCTCGATTCTAAGCTCTCTAAATCTTTGCTGGTGAAATACTCTTTGTTCTAGATACAAGAAATATGTTCCTAATATTTATAATAATCACTTATTTAATTATCATGAAAGTATATCACATATTTTCTACCATGAACATCAAAATATACATATAATGCTATATTGAAATTTTTACAAACAGGTGGTGCTCATAACTTCCACATAAATGATCTTTTGTCTAAATCATAATATGCACCATCACATTTAATCAATACTTGCTCTTCATTTGGTCACACACTTAATGTTTAAAAGCATACATGCGTACTCTTCGTTGCCATCCCACCCAAAACAAAGGATAATACATTTCAAACATATATATATATATATATATATCTTTTCAAAACTAGATACGTTCATGCCCTTAAATTACTACCTGTAATCAAGATGCTATTTATCTCAACTTTAATTTTGTTATACATATAACTATAAATATATATACATACATACATATAAATATATACTCAAATACGAACTAGTTTAATTCCACATCATTCCAATAACTCCACTTAATGAATTACTCAGAACTAAGACAATTAAATGACATACTAAGTTAGGCATTCATTTATCAAAACTTTTAGCATATATAGCTCTACAAATTTCTATCCCCTACATTTTGTGTGTGTATACACATATATACATATATAACTAAGTACCAAACAAAAGGAATCAACTATACAAAAGAAAGAACCTACCTTATAGACAATATGATCCTATACAAAGTGTTCTGGGCGTGATAACAAGGTTCCTACTAGCTATAAGAGAAATTCCCCTTGTAGTAAAATCTTAATATACACTAAATACTACTCTTTAACTTTTGAGTAGCCGACTTAGGTGCTAAGTTTCCAATATACACCTTATAATAATAATAATAATAATAATAACTAAACTTATTTTTCTTACTTTGGCCTATATAATTATATATATAATAACACTTAATAACCACCAACATAACTTATTTATATTATTTAAATATAATAAGGTTAAACTAAATTCTTCCACAGTGAGAATAATGAAAAAAAAAATATGCACATAAATCATAGAGCATTTTTATATGTATATCTAGCAATAATAATTAAAATATGAAATAATTGAATCAACCAATAACGTATGTTAAATCTTGTACCAAAGAACAAGTCGGGAGCATTTCACTGTAAAAATACGAAAAAAAATCTGCTGTCCTCAATTTTGTGTCCCCTTCATGTCCTACTAATTATTTTAAGACACTTCATTTATTTATAGTTGGAAAAAGAGAAAGTTGTAAATAATTTAAATATATATTAAATAAATAAATGATGTGTCTTTAAATAATTTGTGGGACATGGAGGAGACAGAAAATTTGGGTACAGATGATTTTTTTTCCAAAAGTACTTAGAGAGTAAGAATTAGTGATGATAACATAATTATAAGAATGTATTCAAATATTTTAGTTTCTGTAATATACTTGAATTCCATATAAAATGCACTAATAACATGATATAATGCTGTGCAATCATATAATTATTGGCCTTCATTAATTTAGATATTTGAATGTCGCACGTAAATTAAAAGGCTGCCATTATTAAGTTATTTTAAATAAAACATGTATCTTAAAATGTGTAGGTTTGTGATCCTGAAGTTGAAAACAATTCATTCATTATGTTAATGTAAGAAACTAGATAAAAACAACATTAAAACCCAGAGCTAAAGTTTAATTCAAAACAGATAAAACATCCAACCAAAACTTGATAGCCAGGGACCCTCCAACCGTCCAAGTCAGTCTTCACAGTATGCTTACAGTCGGCTAGGACCTTTCCAACCCATCACCTCAACTAGCTATGCTTTGTCATTACATGCAGTACGAAAGCAATTGATGAGTTAATACCCTGTAAGGAAGTAAAATACTTCAACACACATAAACGTAACATAATAACCATATAAGAGAAAACATTATTGAACATTAACATAAGTCGTCAGGTTGGGCGTTCGAGGACAACGTTCGTTACTGGAACCATGCATGATCGACTTGGCCTCATAGTCAATGAACTCGCTTATCTCGCACAACATAGAGCTACATTCCAAGATCACATTAGCAACATACAGTCCTAACAATCATACTACCAACTAACATTCATAGAGCATGTTTTCAATAGTCATACAATAACAACACAACATTACTTCTGTACCTCAGTAAGAACTCCACTTACCTTAGTCCTTGAAAACCACTGTAATAAGGGATCGCTACTCTATTAAGCCCTATAATGTCAAACAAGGTACATGTTATACCCATTTTTTGGACATTTATGACATTTCAAAAAATAATAATTATAAATGAATGATAAACAGAACTAATTACATTATTGTTCTCACAAAGCACAAAGAAGTTTCTGTTCTCACGAAGTACAAAGTACTTCTTGTTCTCACGAAGCACAAAGTATTTCATGTTTTTACGAAGTACAAAGGCAAACCATTACACACTAACAGAAGGATCTTGTTCGTTCAATACACGAAATCCACGCTAACAGAGTTAGCAAAGGCGTACAGAGTTGTCATTTATCAAATTATAATGGGAAAATTACATAAAATACTAATTTTTGCTAAAAAAAATTACATTTTTACGGTCAAACATTTTTTTTCAATTTTACGGTTTTAAGGAATTTTTTACATTTTTACGGTTTTGTCTTTTTTTCTTTTTTGTGTTGTTTTTAGGTTTTGTTGTGTTTTCACGTTGTTTTTAGGTTTTTTTTTTGTTGATGTTTAGTTGGTCCAGTGAATTGTTTTCAAGTTGCTTTCAAGTTTTTTTTCCTAAAAATCGTATTTTCGTAATTATAAAACTTTGAAAATCGTATTTTTGAAGGAAAAAAAATAGGAACCATAAAAAAATAAAAATAAAAACAAAAAAAAATGTGTATTTAAGAAAAAATCTCAAATATAATTGTATTTCTGTTGTAATGTATTATTTGCGGATCAAGCCCAATGACTTAGGCCCGTGATCTAATTGTAACCCTAGACTCATCACTATAAATAAGAGCAGATGGAATAGAAACGAGGGGGCAATCTATAATGCCAAATCTTCATTCTTGTATAAATAGTCATTATGTAATGTAAAGCGAATGAGGACTATAGAACAATCAGCGATGCAGGTTCGTCGAAAACTATGGTTTTTCAAGCTTAAATATTAATAAAAGTGACTAAGTGGACGTAGGTCATCTTTTTGGGGCCGAACCACTATAAAATATGGTATATTTATTTTATCATATCTTTATTCTTGAATCCATGCTCTTATGTTCTCAAGTTGACAAAAAACGGTGTCAACAGTTTGGTACTTTCATTGAGAGAGCAAAATCAAGATAAAGAGGTTCAATCTAACGAAGTTTCTATGAATAAAGACTTTGATGAAATCATCTCAAGAAGACTCCCAACTTCGTCAAGGGCCAGATCAGTCCACCTGTTCATATTTATTTAGGCCATCTGTGGAGCAATTGCAAGTTGTAAGCAAATACCATATTCGCCAAGACAAATCACAGATCTATGTGAAAAATAATTTCACTTAATTGCGTCAATATTGGGGCATAAAGCTGGAATTAAAAAATCCAGTGATGCTGAATTACAAGGTGAAGCAATTACAGCGGTTCAAGGAAAGATCCACTTATGGCGCTGGCTTGTTCAAGTTGTTAACAGTGATAAAACCATTGCTTGGAACCCTATTTGCATTTATGCATTTATGGAATCGATGGATATCACAACGAAGCTTGTAAACCTAGGAAAGTTCTCTTGTTCGTTCACTTGTATACAACACATGAGAACAGAAAATGCAACTTAATCACCTATGAGTATGCAATTTGTTCGCCATGAGTATAAACTATAAAAAACAGTTATGCGCTCACACATACACTCCAAAGGCGAACATGGAGTAAGCAACCCTATCTATTCGAAAAAGTAAATTTGTTCTCCCATAAAGGCCTATACTAGGTGAGCAGGAAGTTAGGAGGGCTCGGAAATCTTGCAAAGCTAGTGTATGGAATTTCGCTTGCTTCTATGTCTTTATTAGGGGCAAGAGCAACCAAAGAAGGACTGGAATAACGTGCTAAAAGCATGTAAAGAACTTGTTCGTTTCAATGTGTCCACACGAAAAGAGAACATATTCACCCATTGTAGCTTATACTAGGCGAATAGGAATATAAAAAATATGTTTACAATTCTTCAAAGCTGTTAAGAGAACCCTATTCTCACGCCTGAGAGAGCTCTGTTCTCACGCCTATGAGAATCCTATTCTCGTGCCTAAGAGAATCATGTTCTCACCCCCTATGTACAAGAATCCTATTCACCCTATATCATAGGCAATTTTGAGATGAGGTATACGAGCTATCAAGGACATCAACTCATAAGCTTCATAACAACCGAGATTAAATTCGCGCTCTCTTGGCAAAGAGGGTCTATTTGTTCGTTTATAAGTGTAACGCCCCAACTCCAGGGACCGCTACAGTGCACATTGCAAACAGTGCTAAACTCGCTAATCGAGTCGTTTGGCCATAAACGTGTAACTAAGTGTGATTAGCGGTTTAGGGGTTAAAAACTTTGGTTAAGATATAACGTTTCACTAGAACGTTTACTGTATACATTGGGATCCCAAAAATATAATTTCAGAGTTTATTACAACAAAGTGTTTACAACAGGCCGTTCTAAGCGGCAAAACAAGGTCCAACCCTAGTTCCACTTTCAAACCTCGCCCAAGTATTGGTCGAGCAGCTGCATATGTACACGTCATCACCTAAGCTCTCCAACTCAAGGATGGTCCAGCTTCCTTTTCCTTTACCTGCACCATAAAGCACCCGTGAGCCGAAGCCCAGCAAGAAAACTCATATGCTCATAAACAGTCATATCATGATATCAAATCATATCTGGCATGCCTAGCAATCATAGCTCAATTCAGCATGCAAATGGATTCCAAAAAATGTTGGGGTATCCAGGATAAGAAATCCTGGCCTTCTGATTGGAGGACTATCAAGTCAATCCTAATCAGATGAGTGTCGCAACACTTGAGGTTCTGGTAAACCATACTGAGCGACCGACAAGCGAGTCACTAATTCAAGTGGAAGGGTGGTTGTTGGGCAAGCCTCTAACCTTCAATAGGTTCTGGTAAACCATACTGAGTGACTGGCAAGCAAGTCACTAATTCAAATGGAAGGGTGGTTGTTGGGTAAGCCTCTAACCTTCAATAGGTTCTGGTAAACCATACTGAGTGACTGGCAAGCAAGTCACTAATTCAAATGGAAGGGTGGTTGTTGGGTAAGCCTCTAACCTTCAAGCGCTTATAATGTTCATCGACCCTTGAGGTCGGTCTGGCATTAATGCTCTTTGAGTCATTCAATGCTGATAGTCGATTAGATCTAATCTTTGATGGCTTGCGTGATACACGCTAAGGCCGTTCTGACTAGTGAGTCAGCACAATGTGACCAATGCCTAGTACCACTGCCGAACTTGACTAGTGAGTCACAGCTTCACAGTTGATACTAACACCTTTGCCAAATCTGACTAGTTAGTCAGTTCCATGCACAGGTAAGCAATGCTATCAATGTATATCATATGTCAATTATCCAAGAATAGGGAATTCAGCATGCTTACTAAACGGTTGCTAGCATAATTACGATCATGCACAAACACAGAGACTCAAGCTCTGACTAATCTCATATTCATCGTTCATGGCATGCCCTAATCACATGTTTCTCGTGCATCACATGCATCACACTTAGTCATCCAACATGCCTCAATAACAACCATATGCAAATGGGCAAAGCTGCCAAGCATACACTATGCTATCAATGTTCACATTCAATAACCAACATGCATCAATCACAGCCATGCATGTCACATATGGGGTGCAGTTTTCTTACCTTTGGTTCGAGCAAGAATTAATAAAAGAAACGACCTTTGAGAACGATCAACTTTTAGTCATTTAGCGGTCACCTAGTCATAACCAACAAAATATAGGATTCATCAATAAAAATGAAAGCAAAGGTTTCCAAACTAATATCTAGCCTCCGAGACATCAATCCACACTTAACCGGGTAGTAGGACCGACCTCGAGGCCTTAAGCTAGCATCCCCAAGTCAAAAACCTATTTCTGGCCAAATCTGCCCTGATGGGCCGCGGCTCACCATAGCCATGTCGCGGCTCACCCTCAGACAGAGGCAAAAACTTGCCCAGAAGCACACTCAGGCCGCGGCACGCCATAGCCAGGCCGCGGCACATTACGCAAACCAGCAACAGTCAGATTTTCTTCCCCTGCATTTCCCTCGAAACCAAACCTTCAAACCAGTCCCAAACCTCAACCTAACACCCAATTTAACCACTAAACATTATCCACAACTCACCCTCATCAAAACCCAAGTTAGACACCAACCAAACTTCCATTAATTCCAACTAACCACCAAGAAATCACAAGCTGAAACTTAAAGGAAAACAGAGTATAATCAGACTTTCATGGCTGAGTTTCCTTACCCCAAGCTTGGTTTTCAATCCCCTTCAATAGCTGAATCAAGTCCCTAAGCCCAAACCTTGATTTCCTAGCTTGTTACCTCAAATTGGCTCTCAAAATTCCAAAGGGAGAGAGAAGGAAAATGGTGTACGGCAGAGAGAGAAGGATGAGGTTGATGATGCTCTGTTTTTGTAACACCCTGGATAGCCAAGACCGTTACACTGTGTGTTTATAAAGTGCCAGACTTGCTAATCAAGTCATTTAAATAAAATCATGTTATTGAAACTATTGAGGAACTAGGGTTAAAAGAGTTTTGGTCTCAAAAGCCACATTTACATTAAAGGAAAACATTGTTTATTTACACGGGATCCCAAAAATATTAGTTTAAAGGCCATCTACAACAGTTACAAGGTTCAAATACATTAACCAGCCATATTAAGGCAAAACGAGCAGTTAGGTAATCCTTGTCCTGACTCACTCCTCGACCATGGTGATCGAACAGCTGGCTAAGTACATTCCACCTCGGGGCTCTCCACCTCAGGCTTGGTCCAGCTTGCCTTTGCCTTTACCTGCACCACGTAGCACCCGTGAGCCAAGGCCCAGCAAGAAAACACAACAACAACAGAGCATGAACAATTAACAGACAAATCAATAACTCACATTGCATCTCATAAACTCATATATATCATCAGTCAGTATAATCAAGTATTCCACATACTAGGCATTTCAGTTCATAATATACACAATTCACAAACGATAACTAGGGCTAGCGCCCTCAGGCTGCTCCCTCTGTTATCCCGTTGTTCCTGGCTCCCAGTGGCCAATTCGCGCCCTGTGCGCTAAAATCATGTACGGTACTCTTAGACCGCTTTCACATGTCCCATGGCGTGATACCAACGTTGACACGATATAACTTTCGGGAGCACTTATTCCCATCACAATCATACAATCGGGTGCAGTTTTCTTACCTTTCAATTCACTAGTTTTCGATGCCACGAAGCCACGAGCACGGTCCTCTACCCCGAGCTTTTCCAAAGTCCTAATCTATAACGCCCTGGATAGCCAGGACCGATACACTGTGTGTTTATTAAGTGTCAGACTTGCTAGTCAAGTCAGTTAAATAAAATCGTGATACTAAAACTGTGAAGGAGCTAGGGCTAAAAACGCTTTGGTCTCAAAAATTACATTTTCATTGCTAAACATTGTTTATTTACACGGGATCCCAAAAATATCAGTTTAAAGGCCATTTACAAAAGTTACAAGGTTTAAACACATTAACCAGCCATACAAAGGCAAAACGAGCAGTTAGGTAATCCCTGTCCTGACTCACTCCTCGACCATGGTGATCGAACAGCTGGCTATGCACATATCATCTCGGAGCTCTCCACCTCAGGCTTGGTCCAACTTGCCCTTGCCTTTACCTGCACCACGTAGCACCCGTGAGCCAAGGCCCAGCAAGAAAACACAACAACAACAGAGCATGAACTACTAACAGATAAGTCAATTACTCATATTATATCACATAAACTCAGATATATCACCATTCGGTATAATCAAGTATTTCACATACTAGGCATTTCAGTACATAGCATACAAGTCACAAACGATAACCAGGGCTAGCGCTCACAGGCTGCTCCCTCTGTTATCCTGTTGTTTCTGGCTCCCAGTGCCCAATTCGCGCCCCGTGCGCTAAAATCATGTACGGTACCCTTAGACCGCTTTTACATGTCCCTTGGCGTAATACCAACTTTGACATGATGTAACTCTCGGGAGCACTTAGTCCCATTACAATCATAAGTCCGGGTGCAGTTTTCTTACCTTTGAATTCACTGGTTTCCGATGCCACGGAGCCGCGAGCACGGTCCTCTACCCCGAGCCTCTCCAAAGTCCTAATCACAACACAAATAAAATATTCTTTGTCACTAATCAATCCAAGGCTACCTCCCCGGAACCAAACCCACACTCTCGGAACCCCCAAAATCCTAAAACAATACACCGAAGACATCCCCCGAACCCTCGGAGCAAAGGCCTAAAATTGCAAAAATTCATGTCCTGAAATTGGCCTTGAGCCGCGGCGCAGCCCTGGTGCGTCGCGGCGCCCAGCAAGTCAGAGGCCAAACTTCGCCCAAAAGCAGCCTTGCGCCGCGACGCACCTTCGCGAGCCCAGAATTCTGGGTTTTCTTTCGCGTTTTTCCCGAACCCAACTCACTCCAAATCACCCCAAACTCCTTCCTAAGTCTCAAAACCAACTCTAAATCCCTAATAGACCTCACAGCAACCTAGAAACATCATGCTCAAGCTCATCCACACAATTATTCCCAAAATTCACTCCTGAGTTTCATGCTTAGTAACTCAAACCAGAAAATTAAAAACAACTTGAACCCAAACCCAAACCACACTCCAAATCCCCTAATCCTTAACAGTGATAAGCTTAGCAATTACTCAGAAACCTTACCTTGAATGGTGAGTCCAACCTCTAGCTTCAAACCTCCTTTCCCTTTGATTACCCAATTCTGAATTCATGCAAAACCAGCCACCAACTTGTTTCAATTCACACTTATCAACCAAAAACCAGACTTGAAACTTAAATATTCCATAGCTAAAATCTTACCTCTGAGAATTCTTGGTCTAAGCTTGCTTGACAACTTCAATCACCCCTTGATTCTCCTTCCAAGAGTTTAAAATTCTGCTTCCCCTTTCTATCTCCCTTTTGCTTTAATTCTAGGTCTCCACAATTCAGCATAAACCTATTTTCCCAAGTGTTATACGTACTTGTGTTTTTCTTCAGTTCAAACTCACCTATACACTGCCAAAAGACCAATTTAACCCTCCATTAATATCCCTTACTAACTAGACCTCAAGGGCTTACTTGTCATTTTCCTAGCTTTACAATTCTACCACTTTCCCAATAAAACTTGTTACTCTCTAAGGTTACCAACAGCCACACAAGTTACCAAATTACCAGTTACCATTATCTAGTTTTCTAAGACCGTCTCGGCACGTGCATCACATCGGTATCACCGCACCCACATGGTACGAATCGCGTATCATAATTATCACATAGCATAATTCACATAGTCATATAACATGCTTAAAATCATAATCATGCATCTTAATTATAAAAATCACACATAATTCCCATCATGCCCTCCTGGCACACTAATCAAGGCCCTTAAGCCCTATTAGTGAATTTGGGTCGTTACATAATCACAACACAAATGAAACATCCTTTGTTACTAATCAATCCAAAGCTACCTTCCGGAACCAATCTCACACTCTCGGAACCCCCAAATCCCTAAAACAATGCACCGAAGGCATCCCCTGAACCCCCAGAGCAAAGGCTCAAAATTGCAAAAATTCATTTCCTGAAATTGGCCTTGAGCCGCGGCGCAGCCCCATTGCGCCGCGGCGCCCAGCAAGTCAGAGACCTCATCACGCCCAGAAACAGCCTTGCACCGCGGCGCGCTGGAACAGTGCCACGGCGCTCTTTCACAAGCCCAGAAAATCTGGGTTTTCCCTGCGTTTTACCTGAACCCAAATCACTCCAAACCATCCCAATTTCATACCTAAGCCCAAAAACTAATTCAAAACCCCACATAGACCAACCAACAACCTATAAACATTATAATCCAACTCAATTACACAACCACCCACAGAATTCACACTTAAATTCAGATTCAAACCCTTGAACCAAAGCTTGAGAAAAATGAAAACCAACCCCTTTAGATTCTTAAATCATAACAGCTACGAAAATTTAAACATGATACACCCTTACCTCAGTCAAGAACCCAGCTTGAATTCTCCTCAACTCTAGCTTCAAATCACCTTCTCTTTTGATTATTCCAACTCTGAATTCATGCAAAACCAGCCACCAACTTGCTTCAATTCATACTCATCATCTAAAAACCAGACTTGAAACTTAAACATATCATAGCTAAATCCTTACCTCTGAGTATTCTTGGCCTAAGCTTGATTGATAACTTCAAACACCCCTTGATTCTCCTTCCAAGAGCTAAAGTTCAGCTTCCCTTTTCTATCTTTCTTTTGTTCTCCTTCTAGGTCTCCAAAATTTGGCATAAAACCAACTTCCCAAAATGTTATACGTAAATGTATTTTCCTTCAGCTCAAACTCATCTATTTACTGCCAAAAGACCAATTTATCCCTCTATTAATATCCCTTTCTAACTAGACCTCAAGGGCTTACTTGTCCTTTTACCAGCTTTACAATTCTACCACCTCTCCAGCAAAACTTGTTACTCTCTATGGTTACTAACAGTTACGCAGGTTACCAATTACCAGTTACCACTATCTAGCTTTCTAGAACCGTCTCGGCACGTGCATCTCATTAGTATCACCACACCCACGTGGTACAAATCACATATCATAATTATCACATAACATAATACACATAGTCATATAACATGCTTAAAATCATAACCATGCTTCTAAATCATTAAAATCACACATAATTCCCATTATGCCCTCCAGGCACACTAATCAAGGCCCTTAAGCCTAATTAGTGATTTTGGGTCGTTACAGTTTTTTTCTATTTTCTACAGCCATCTAAATGATACATATCCTTTGCCAAATGACCTAAATGCCCCTAGGTCACTTAAGGTTTCTAAAGCCACCCCAAGGGCAAAATTGTCCTTTCCAACCTATACCGTTAATTATAATTAACGCTCTCCAATTCCCGCTATTCTCAAATACCAATAAATCATATCTCATTACCCTTTAATTCCCGGTAATGTTCTAATCATCAAAGTGACTCCGAGACTCACCCCGAGCCCCGAACTTAAACCCGTTATGACTAGACCGAACACTTACATTCCCATGATCGTCTCATGCCGAATGGCTCGAACCAATCCACATATGATGTGGTAAAATTATAATTCACCCATATGCTTGAAATTACACAATCACGCCCCCAACGGCCAAATTACCAAAATGCCCTTGCAATTAAAATATGAGCCCATATGCATGCATTCACCATCATATAATAATATAATTCACATAAACATGCATATAATCATTAAATACCATAATAAATCAATTATGGCCCTCCCGGCCTCCTAATCAAGGTCCTAAACATTATTAGGAAATTTGGGGCATTACAATAAGCCTTTAAAACTATTATAAATGAACGGAGCTTCAAAAACAAAGGGATCTTATGGAAATAACAGCTCGAAATCAGTAGTGAAAATTCCAAGGTCAGGGACGAAATTTATCTTCAAGCTGACCTATATGTACCCTTTGAGCCAACTCATATAAGTCGTCCGAGCTGATCACCCCTCTGCACAAGTTATCCAGATGAAATCCGGTATTCATACCTGTAATGACCCAACTATTTCTAAGACCTTGGACCATTAAAACTACTAGACATAGCTACTATTTTAGATAAAATATATATAAGAAATAATCATAACTTTATTAAAACCCCAAAATAATATTGTGCATATTACAAAATAAAATATAAAATACGGTATGGGTACCCATTGTTTGATAAAACATAAACTTTAAATACTAGTTGCGGAATTACATCAAAAACATAATTTAAAAGACTAAAAATAAATAACGTCGTCCTCGATCGACACGCAGTCCATTGAATTCCCTTCATCCTTAACACACAAGTCAAGCTACCAAGAATCATTTCGCCTCCATATCTATTTTTCTGCATCACATTAAATATAAAGGAGTGAGTCTAATGCCCAGCAAGGAAAATCTAATAACAATCATATAACATAAACCATAAATATATGACTATATCATAAACATATACTATAAAACATATATCACATAGGAATACAATGGCCATCATACTTCTTGGGGCTTGTTAACTAAGCAAGTCATATGCCCATAAATTTGTGGGGCTTGCTATCTAAGCAAGTCATATGCCCATAAATTATTGGGGCTTGCTAGCCAAACAAGTCATATGCCCAAGGACTATAAAACATATTCTTGGGGCTTGTTATCTAAATAGGTCATATGCCCAATGACTATAAAACATATAACATAACATATATCATATCATAGCATAAAACATATCATAACATAAACATATAAACACATATATCTACCCTATTTTCCTTACCAAAAGTCGGGATATTTGGGAACAAGAACGAAATTTAGAAACTCTTATAAACCAACAGTAGAAAAGGGTGATAATCTTTAAGAATAAAGATGAATGTGGGAACTAAACCATGAAGAAGAAACTTACCAAGAAGGACCTTAAGTTTCAAGAACTTAAATACCTAATCAAGAATCAATAACAAGAGTTAGGATCTAAATAAAAGAAACTAAAGAAAACTAAAGAATTATAAAGAAGTGGACTTAAGGAATAGGAATACCTTGAATGACCTTATGAATTGGTCTAAATCTTAATACTAAAATCACACTATTTCTCACTTCCCAAGTGTTTATAAAAGCTTAGAATGATAAAGCTGTAACCCAAAACCCAAAACCCAAGTGTATCTCTCTATAGTAACACTAGGACCTTGGAGACCCTGATCAAATGCTTGAAGAATGAAGAAAATGGCTGAGTACTAGGTCCTATTTATAGAGTTCAAGGAGTGAAACTAACCCCTTTTAATTTGAATAAATAAATGATTATAAAATGAAAAAGATTTGAATTTTCGTTCATCTGACGCCCAGAACTCGGTCAAAATCGTTCAAATGCAGGTTTAAGTGGTTAAGGGTATTTTTAAAATTCAAAAAGTCAAACTTTCAAAACATACTCATGGAGCTGATATATCGCCCACCTTAGGCGATATATCGCCTCCCCCTGTATTCCCAAGGTTTGTTCGATCATTCGTGCAAAGTCGACGTGTTTTCCGTATCTTCTGTAGGTGATATATCAACCCCTATGCTGCGATATATCGGCATACGTAGATATATCGAACACGTATTTGCATTTTTTTAGCATAATTTGAATTGGATAAACAGCTTTGACTGAGTCATAATACGATCCTAACAGCTGCTGGAAGGTTATAGAGCTTCTAGATCTTTCTTTTATTAAAACTATTCATCAAAAATACTTAATTCCTTAATAATCATGATTATGACAAGTGTCATGCTCTTATTGGCTTTATCTAAACCTTAGGTTATAATAAATAATATATCTAGGACCAGCAATATTAATCAAACCTTATGTTATAAATAATATTCTTAAACTATAGGTTAAACTTATAATATCCATAACTGTTGCTATGCTATGAGTTTCCAACTAAGTCCCGACTTGAACCAAAATCCACGGTAACTAACATACTACTAATTAATACTAACTACTACTACTATCTAGCTAGGCTAAGTAAACATTCTAGGACTCTACAATACCGGAGTCGGTCATCACTCCACAAAAGTCACTCGAGCCGTAAACGAAGTCCATCTCCGAACTAAACCACCGTTTATAATCGAGTTGGGGACAAAGTTCATCTTCAAGACAGTAATCACCCGAGCTAAAACTACAACATAAATTTTTGTTCTCAACCATTCTTGTTTTCGAGACAATGATCAGATAAGCAATTTCGTGGTTTTCAAGATGACATGAACGCCTATTCAAGATGACTTGGATTTTGAGGTCCTATCTGCTCATTAAAAGCTCATGCTACGTGATGACTTGGATTAAGCTCTGGACCATTTCAAGGTTGCCACAAAACTCTGTTCGCACACACAAGGGACAACTTGACTTAACCCTTCAATGAAATATGTTCACCCATGTATTCTTACAAGGTGCGAACAGGAATAAGGGAACACATCTCAGAATATTATGCTCGAACCATTTCGAAGTAACCTTTGGATGGTTGGACCGAAAGCTTAGGCACACAACTCGAAAGATTATGCTTGAACCATTTCGAGGTCAAAAAAGAGTTTGAGACATCTCGGACTATTGCCTGTTCATTTGACCCTTGAATGAAACATATTCAAACATACATCCACACATGGGGCAAACAGGATATATCGAAGGCATTCCGAGGAAAAGCATGTAATCTTTGTTGATGAGATTTCGAGCTTATCAATACGCATTATCAAGATAACTTCTAAGTTGACTTGAACAAGTTGTCTCTAAAATAACTTGTACATAATGCAAACACATGGAACAAACAATCTAAAGAAATCAAAGGAGCTTGTTAGCACGAGCTTGACTATGTAACGAGTTTGGATTAACCAACACAAATAAATTGATATAAGGATAAAGTTGAAATTCTAGATTAACCAACAATATTCATAAATTGATACAGTTGGAATTTTTTGCAAAATAGTTTCAACCTCGCAACCTTGAAACCATACTCGAGGATGAGGAAAAGTTACTATCACTAAGCAAGAAATAATTAGATTAACGAGACTACACGAACAGAACACTAACTATTCGCACACAAATAGGTTGGAGCACGTTTTCACCTATTTACACATCTACATAAAGAAAGCAAGAAGAAATAATTTCAAGGCTCACCTCGAAGTCATGACCACACCAACCCAAAGATGAGCCTATTCGCTTAACTATGTATATTCCATTTCTATTCGTTTATGATCTACATAGAAAATGAATAGGAATAAAGAATAATCCTACTTGCTTATGGTATGGAAACATATTCTGTTCGACAGCCACAAATAGAGTATGTTCGCTCGTGTGCCTTAACAAGGAACCAACTGATAGTCCAGCTCTGTTCATTTACCTTTGCAAACAGGTACTGACAGACAAATGGAGTAAGGGCAATAAGGAACCTGTTCGCCCAAGATTACTTCCAGGATACGAATAGGGATAAAAAAAGGCAAAGCATGTAAACTCGCTTTAAAAACTCTATTGGCATCATCTCAATATCGTTTCATCTCCAATCTAACACTTTTCTCCAGCTCGGGGTTTACCGAGCTAATTTCCTATTAAGGAGACAAGAGAAGAGTCAGCCCCAAGGTGTTAGGAGAATAAATGAGATGCTCCTCAAAGATCAACTCGCGAGCCGAACCCTGAAGACAGGCCTTAAGGGGGTATTCTAGTTGCCTACCCGGTGTAAGCAAACCTTCTAAGGGTATGAACAAAGATCCCTTCTTAGAGGGATCACTGTTAAAGATTGCTTTATAAAGTGATCGCGATCAGGAAAGAAGATAACCTTGAATTCTGATTATAATCAATAAAGAGGACAACTTCGAATTCTGATCGTTATCAGAAAAGAAGATAACCTCGAATCCTGATTATAATCATGAAATAGGGTAACTTAAAATTCTGCACTATAAAACCAGCCCAAACCCGAGGAGAAAATAATCCTAGACTTATAACTTGGTTACTTGGGGCTATACAGGTGTTGGATATAACCATACCACAAGCTTGGAAAAAATCTAAAAAGTTGTCTCAAACTTTTGGAAAAAGATTAAAGTATGGAGATAACTAAGCATAAAAGGAAAAATATTACAAATTTTTTGTGCAACAAAATTTTGAGTAATATTCTAGCCTATCATGCTTCTATGAATAAAGGAGTATGAGTTTCGAGAAGTGATAAGCTCATCATACTTATATGTTTAAATAAGTATGAACAGTGATTATGACAATAAACGAACAAGTGGACGTACTTGAAAGTTTAAATAACACAATCAAGCTTTGAAAAATTCAAGTTAGTATAAAAGTGAAATTTGGAAATAAAAACCGAGCTAGAACAATAACTCAGATTATCAAAGATGATTCCAAATAAAACTTAATAAACTAACAAGAAAAAATCAAAGTTATAAAATCCCGGTCCTAACCAGGAATAAGGCCTGAATACTAACAGGTTGCTATTAAGCGAATATTTAAACTTGGCTGAACCAAGTTCGAACCGAGTGATACACAAACTCGGAAGCATTCTCGGAAAAGAGGATAACTTTGAACTTTGATCAAGGATAACTTCAAATTTTGCTAGTTTAGAAGATAACCTCAAAACCTAATCATTGTTAGGAAAGAGGGAAACTTTTAAACAACGATCGATCACTATTAAAGGACAACCTCAAATTCTAGTCGCCTACCAGTTTGAGGAATAACCTTTAGTGAGTTGTTCGCATAACATAGCTTGTTCAACTATGTATATATACATGAAATGAACAAAACGATTATGTTAGCCTATGGTGACGAAAAATGAATTCTACTAACAAGCGATCAAGGACTGAGACTCCTCAATCACTTGGGGCATATAGGGTATAAGAACACACAAGATAAGATAAAGGTTATATGAATGCACAAGATAAGATAAATTTTTACAAATTTTTCCAAAACAAGTGTTATGTTCGTTCTACCCAAAAACGCAAAAATGGGCCTGCTTGTGTCCTGTTCATTGTACCTACAAAGGTGAAATTGTGTCTACTCGCCTGAGCCTAAAGGTGAGACAAACACAAGCCATGAAAAGAGAAAAATCAGATATAAAAACACAAGTTGTTTGCACCATTCACAAAAGGAAAACTAGTATGTTCGTTGGTACATGTAAAAAGCCTCTGTTGGCATCATGCACAAAAGGCAAACTAGTATGTTTGCTGGTACATGTAAGAAGCCTCTGTTCACATCACACTAAAGGCAAACTAGTTTGTTCGCTTGTACATGCAAAAATCCTCTGTTCGCATCACACACTAAAGGTAAACTAGTCTGTTCGCACTAAGAACAAAAGAAAAAATTGTTTGTTTGTTGGCATGCAAGTACAGACTACAACAGAAAACAAAGAGTCAAGAGTATGCAAGTACAAAATACTCCAACATGAGGTGCGCTAAAGACTAAGTTATCGGGACTCTGGCTCAAGGGTCTGGTCGCCTGAGGCAGCTAAAGTGTCAATAGAAGTGTTGGTAGCGAGATCTTTAGGCCTTGAAACATCACTATCCCCCGACTGTACTAAGAAGGTGCGAACATAATAGTTTTATTCATCAACAAGTCTCTGTTCGCAAGCCTCTAGTAAGGACTTCTCTTTGCCATTAAGAAATATTAAATCAATATTGTGGTTGTGTTTCTAGACCTAAAAGAACATGTTATTTAAGATCTCTCCTTCCTCTTCAAGGGTTTGAAGGCGATCAGCTTCCGCATCAGCTTTAAGTTGCTCGACCTCAACAGCACAAGACTTCTGAAGACGGTCAATCTCAACCATTAGTTGATTGATCTCGGTACAAGAAGAACTTTTGAGTTGCTCGAGCTCAGCCCTACAACTGTTCCTCTCACCCTGAACAGTGTCTATCTCAAACATGAGGGCACGACATGTATCTTCCTTATCCCTATTCAATTGCTCGATATATTCAGATAGGTTGTTCAAGGTGATCATTGTCTGCAAGGGATAAAAACAGATCAATACAGAAAACCAAACAGAAAGATAACAAGTACAATAATAAAAGAAGAACGATACCTGAACAATGTTGGCAATAGAATGGCGAACGATCTCACTAGGGACACAAACTCCGGAGAAAGACCATTATGTCCGTATTTGGTCACTCTGAATAACCTCCTCAAATCTGGGGACCACCATTTGAACATGAGAAGGTCTTGTGGGAGATAAGGACCTGGTCGTGGGAACCACACTGGCAGGCACCGCAGGAGCTGGCAGTGTAACCCCAACCAAAGGCCGACTCTGGCCTGAATAAACAGAAGAAGACTCTGCAAGGGTCTTCTTATCCTTGTTCACTAACTGCTTCCTCCTCTTGTTAGCCCTTGCACCTACAACCTCAGGGCCACCAAAAAAAAAGCTTGAGCATTCATGTCTCCTGCCGAAAGAAAAGTGGTTAGATAAAATGCAAAAAATATATAACAGTGATAATGACGTTAAGAAAAAATAGTATACCAAAGGACTATCAGTAAAAGTGTCCTCTGGAAAGTATTCATTTAACCAATGAGGGTGGGACAGTTCCTCATTTCTAAGGGATAGAACAAGACCTCCCACATCACTAAAAGGTTCGGAAGGGAGAGGCACTTGCGATATGTCAAACTCTGAACAGTTGGGAAACCTAGAACAAAGACTGCTTGGGGAAGAACAAGCAGATGAAACCTCAAAATGAACTGACTCAGGCTTTTCACGAACAACAATAACCTCCTCCGATCGCCTCTCATATATAGACTCTCGAACCTCAAAAAATGGAACGTAGTCAAACTCCAGAGGCGGCGATAGATGATCCAATGACGGGTGTGATTCGAGTAGACCGACCAATCGTAAATTGTCATCATTGATAAGGAAAGACGCATTCCTATACTTGCCACCCAATTGACGTAACTAAGAAAGACGCTCTCGCTTCTTAGAGGTTGGAGTCAGTCGCGTATAACGACCTGAAACATCAAAGTATGCAAACTTATTGAGCATATAGTGAAGGATGCGAACAAACACCCTTATCAAAGGAAAACGACTAGACACTTACCAATATCACAGAATGACCTATGCTCAGACTTGATGGCATTGGTAAAAAAGTATTGACTAAAGTAACGACCAGGGTTGGAGACACCGCTCCTGAGGACTTCTCCACCAAAATAGCTACACAAGTGGTAAAATCCTTCATAATCGGATACAAGGTTAGACTTGATATTGAACAAGTAGTGAACCTCCAAAGCATCAAGGGGAGGCCAATATAACACTATACAGAATATGCAGCATTACCAATAATCTATAACTGTTCGGCGTCAATTGGAATTGAGCTATTCCAAAATAGTCACATATTTCCACAAAGTACGGATGAAGTGGAAGGAAGGCACCTCCTTAGCAATACATAGGACTCCAAGCGGTATACCCATATGGTGGGAAGCTAGCTCGCTCATCATTAACAGGGACTCTAAGTCCAAGTTCGTCAATAAGTTCATACTTATTTATTAAATGAGACAAATCACTTGTAGAAAAAATGGATCTCGGTGTTACAAAACCGTCCGAGCTAAAGATTTCTCCAAGCTATTTTTCGGTATAGTCGACCTTTTTCCTCTTCCTTAAGGCTCTAGATTTCTTGGGAAGCATGGACTTGGTCCCAGATCAGAAGTAATAGGGATGAACATATCCCTATACACCTCAGAGAAAGAGGCCTAATCAGATTGTAAAAGTAACCAGACTCCTCAAAGACCAAGCAAACCAAGTACCTGAAAAGGAAAGGAAAGAGTAAGATTTTGTTCGCACATACACATATAAGGCTTGTTCGCCCGTAAGGTGTATAGCTAGGGTGAACAGAACCAAAAAAAAAAGGAAAGCAAGGAAAAGAGTGTTCGCTAATTCATATAATGAGCAAACAAAGCCAACAAAAAACACATGAAAAGAAAAGTCACGTAGTCTTCAAAGAAAAGTTTCAATGTTGGTTGATCAACTAGTTATGTTAAGGAACAATTCGGCTTAAATGAAGCAAACAAGGGTGGAATATGTGTGAGTAAATTGGTCTGTACGAGCCTCAGAAAGCCACTTGTTCTATGTATAAGAAATTAACAAGGTTGAGGTTGGAGACAGCATACAAACTTATTGAGATTCCCGTTCGTTGGTGATATATGCAAAGGGCATCCATTCGTTTTCATTCACAAAAGCCACCTGGAAAAGGTTGTTCGTGTGTGTGTTTTAGAGACAGGCAGTTCGCGATTCATATAATGGTTTTCAAGTGTGTATAGAAGGCAAACATATTTAGGAGAAATGGCATTAGATATGTTCACTTGAGACTGTATTAAAAGAAATATGAAATTGCTCTTCGAGAACTTGTTCGCCCATGACTACGTTTAAAGGAAAAAGACATGGTCGGGCACAATGTGTATCCTATTGCTTTCCTATGCATACTAGATGGGAGCGAAACACAAACATAAAAAAGACAATGCCTAAAGAACGAACATATCAATAATTGTTCCCATACACCAGAAATTGAGAAACTTTGCTTATATAGATGTGTGAAAGGGATCGAACAAAGTAAGAAACAATAGCAAATTGTTTAAGAAACGAGCAAAGGGGATTTGTTCGTTTGCTTGTGTAGACAAGAGCATTATTAAGGAAATGGGCAAGTTCAAAATAAGTGTGTTCACCAGACGTATATAGACTTTTATAAGTATATACATATATAAATATATGTATATATGCATATGTGTAGATAAAATATATATGTAAAAAAAGAAAGGATAACTATATGTGTTTTTAGTGATTTAATAAATAGATGCGAGAAGTATGAATATAGCTGGAAACAGCAACATGCATAAACGACAAAAATCATTATATTGCTTATATGTATATGGTGTTCAAAAGGCATTTGACAACTATAATACATGTAGACTCCTGTTCGTTTATGCAATATTTAAATAGAAAAGCAGGTTCGTGTGAAGTTATTTGCCAATAAGACAAAAAGAAGAGAATTTGTTCTTGTGTCATAGTCTATAACTAAAGGGAACGAACAGAGCATCAGGCCTAATTAGAAGTTACACCTTGTTCAAAGAATGATCAGAAGAGGAATTGTTAGTAGGTTTGTGCATACATATAAAAAATTAGTTTGTTCGAAGCTAATGGCACAGAGGACTATTTCATTGCTATACGGTAAATATCATAAGCTTACCAAAGATGACTCTTGGCTACAACGAAGATGGAATCGGCAAAGTGAGTTCAAAACTACAGCACCTTCAGCAAGTTTAAACTTGGGGCTCCAAAGATGCTGAATGACGAAGGCCTTGTCAAAAAACTATCTTCAGATTTGTGAAAAGAAAATTACAAAATGTAATCTAGAACTCACCAGAATCACGAACGGATAGTTGTTGGTGCTCCTCAGCGACGCTTCTTCCTCTCCGGCAACGTCGGCGTGACTTCGACAAGCTGAGAAAACCTTTCCTCCAACGGCGTCGGGATCTTTTCAGTGCACAAGGGGGTCGGTGGCTGCTTGCTCCTACTTATCGTGAAAGTTTCTAAGAGAACAACAAGAACTTTGGGCTTCATGTTTGCAAAGTTTGGGCCTAAGACTACTCCTGTTAAGGTATGCAAGAATAAACAAGCCAAAAAGATGGTTGTCAACCAAAAAAAAAAAAAAAAAAGGAGAAAAGTTGAGAAATACCCATTTTTAGGAGTAGTTAACTAAAATTAGACACTAAATATATTTAGTTGAATTTTACCCATTATTATCATGAGATTTCCCAAATTACCCTTATTTGAGTACATGATTCTAAGTGTTGTTGTAATATGTATTATATGTGTCATATTATAGTTAAATTAGAAATACATTCTAATTGTAGTGTGTTTAAGGAGAAAAAAAAAACATGTAATTGAAGGGGTATAATGGGTTAATTGAAAATTTGGGTACTAAAATAAGAGTTAAAAATAGTGGGTAAAAATTAAAATTGATCATTTAAAATGGGTATAAGATCTAATTTCCACAAAAAAAAATAATACTTATGGAATGATTAGAAGTGCTCATTTTGATTCTAAAGAAAAAAGTTATTTTATTAAAATGTCATTTAAAATGCATAACCAAAAAAGAATGGGAACATTATTCACATAACTAATTTAGAATTGTGCAAAGCATGAAAACTAATTTGGGGGGCAAATGTTATACCCATTTTTTGGGCATTTATGACATTTCAAAAATAATAATTATAAAGGGATGATGAACAGAACTAATTACATTCCTGTTCTCACGAAGTACAAAGGCAAACCATTGCACGCTAACAAGAGGATCTTGTTCGTTCAACACACGAAATCCACACTAACAAAGTTAGCAAAGGCGTATAGAGTTGTCATTTATCAAAATATATTTGTATTTCTGTTGTAATGTATTATTTGCGGGCCAAGCCCAATGACTTAGACCCATGATCTAATTGTAACCCTAAACTCATCACTATAAATAAGAGGAGATGGGATAGAAATGAGGAGGAAATCTATAATGCCAAATCTCCATTCTTGTATAAACATTCATTATGTAATGTAAAGCGAAAGAGGATTATAGAACCACCGGCGACGCAGGTTTGCCGGAAACTATGGTTCTTCAAGCTTAAATATTAATAAAAGTGACTAAGTGGACGTAGGTCATCTTTTTGGGGCCGAGCCACTATAAAATATGGTGTATTTATTTTATCATATATTTATTCTTGAATCCATGCTCTTATGTTCTCAAGTTGACCAAAAACGATGTCAACAGTACCCATAGTCAAATATAGATTCTGAAGACATTTCAAGAGTAAGTAAAAACCCCCCTTCTAGTCAATTGACTGAACAACTAACCCTTTTTTAACTAACTTGCTAAAATTACCAAAATACCCTTAGAAACTAGACTTAAAACTAACTCGGGACCTAAAGGTTAAGTATCCAAGGAAGGGGCTGCCCGAAGTAGTCTTACCAATGTAACGACCCAAAAATACCAACACCGATTCTGCGAAAATGAAACCCTTTTCATTAATTAAAAGATCTCAAAAATAAATATAAAAAAAAATTTAAAGTAATGTGTGCACACACAATAAAATATTTAAATTTTAACTTTAAAGTCTCACAGTGAACCAAAAGAGTTTAAGACATATTTTAAAAAGTAACTCAAAATTGCAATCTTCCTAGAGATTGGGCCACATGTACATCCTCCCAAGCAGACTTCACCGCTCACTATCCCAGCTTATCTTTGCCCTTACCTACACATGAAACAATTAGGTAAGTTATAACGCTTAGTAAAGTCAATCTCACACAACACAAAGCAGAAATACATACAAAAGGAAACAATGACCAAGTCATTGTCCACACAACAGATATCTTACCACACTTAGGGTTCTGGATAAATCTGGGCCCTAAACAAACAATTAAAGAACGCCTAAGTGTCCTGGCAGTAAAACTATTCCAAAAATAGAAATAGCAACCAACAAAAACCTGCAAAAAGGCAAACCAGAGCAGATACAACATAATAATAATAATAATGTGGATGCTCAATATTCCGCGCCCGTAAAAGATCCCAGACGCGTGCTAAGGTCCCATGAAGGCCTAAATGCATGTCTGAGCTGCGGGACGCTCGGGCCATCGTCCTTTGGCAGCAGCCTCGCATCAAGTCGTGATGCATGAGGTCCCAGCCGCATCACCACGGCCTCACTCAGACGCGCCTAAGCGCGAGGCCCGGCCTCGCTCGGCCATACCCCAGGCGCGCGGCCTGCCTCGCGTGCACGCATCACCATGGCCTCGCTCGGCCACGCCCCAGGCGCGCGGCCCGCCTCGCGTGCGCGCATCCACAGCCTCGCTCGGCCACGCCCCAGGCGCGCGGCCCGCCTCGCGTGCGCGCATCCACAGCCTCGCTCGGCCACGCCCCAGGCGCGCGGCCCGCCTCGCGTGCGCGCATCCACAGCCTCGCTCGGCCACGCCCCAGGCGCGCGGCCCGCCTCGCGTGCGTGCATCCACAGCCTCGCTCGGCCATGCCCCAAGCGCGCGGCCCGCCTCGCGCGCGCATCCACGGCCTCGCTCGGCCACGCCCCAAGTGCGCGGCCCGCCTCGCGCGCGCGCCACCACGGCCTCGCTCGGCCATGCCCCAGGCGAGCGGCCCGCCTCGCGTGCGCGCATCATCATGGCCTCGCTCGGACGCACCTAGGCTCGAGGCCCCTACCTCCATCTCGGCATCTTGGGGGGAGCCCGTATAACCCGCGAGGCCATGGCTCGGCCATGCCTAGGCCAAGCGCACCATCTCGCGTGCAACGTCTTGGAGCGCCCCGCAGCCTCACGGAGGGCGTCTCGTGGGAGCCTCTCCCACGATCTACGCCTATATGGCGACCTCGCTCCAATGGGTCTCGTTCCGAGGCCCCGCTTGCATGATGCCAATTTTCAAGGTGACCCACAAGAGACAAAAAGAGTACGAACAAGGTACCTCTAAAGGGGTACGTACATGCCTGCTAGGATCAGGGGACAGGTCTGACACCTGTGCCCGACAAGTAGTGGCGGTTGGAAGTAGTACAAGGAATGGCAATGCCACCACCACATCTCTGACACCCGTACAAGGCAAGTAGTGGAGCCATGACCGGGTACAAAAGCTGAGGTGCTCCCACGAACTCTGACCATGTACCAGAGCCAACACCACTACCCTTGGAACCACTCTCCTATTAGTGTACTCATGTTCCATCTGGTCCCCTAGACCACCATGTACCCAGGGCCATTAGAGCCTACTATAAAATGAACTATAGCTCCACCTGAAAGGGGGTTGGAAAATTTACTGTAGCAAGGGCATGATAGTGAATGAAAATGGATTTCTCCATTGTTGTTCTGCAATTGTTCTTCAGTTAATACTTAAATTTCTAAGGTTTTTCTATTGACAATCTTGACTTTGCAATTTTTTCCAACTTAACTTAGTTGACGAGTTCTCACCGTCAACAAATAATAATAATATCAACCCTAGAAACCAACTCATGAGTTGCCAAAGATATCCCCCTGTCATACTTTTCAAACCAAAGTAGATACATGTAACGCCCTAAACTCCAGGGACCGTTACAGTGTGCATTTTGAACAGTGCTAAACTCGTTAATCGAGTCATTTGGCCATAATCATGTAACTAAGTATTATTAACGGCTTAGTGTTAAAAATTTTGGTTAAGATACAACGTTTCACTAAAACATTTACTGTATACATTGGGATCCCAAAAATATAATTTAAAGGTTAATTACAAAAAAATATTTACAACCAACCAACCTAAGGGGCAAAATAGGGTTTAACCCTAGTTCCTCTTTCAACCCTCGGCCGTGGCGGTCAAGCAGCCGCATATGTACACATTGTCACCTAAGCTCTCCAACTCAGGGATGGTCCAGCTTTCTTTTGCCTTTACCTGCACCACATAACACCCGTGAGTCTAGGCTCAGCAAGAAAACTCAATATGCTCATGAACAGTAATAACATGTTACTAATCATAATGTGCATGCCTAGCAATAATAGCCCTATTCATTCATGCAAATAGGTTCAGATAATGATGGTTGTGGATCCTGCCCTCCTGCAAGGATGACTTTCAAGTCAATCCTAATCAGATGAGTGGTTTAACCCTTTGAGGTTCTGTTAACCATGATGGGGCTTATAGCCCTAATCAGATGAGTAATTTAACACTTGAGGTTCTGTTAACCATGATGGGGCTTATAGCCCTAATTAGATGAGTGATTTAATGTTAACCATGATGGGGCTTATAGCCCTAATCAGATGAGTGATTTAATACTTGAGGTTTTGTTAACCATAATGGGGCTTATAGCCCTTATCAGATGAGTGATTTAACACTTAAGGATCTCATAACCATGCTGGGGCGTATAGCCTTAATCAGATGAGTGATTGATGAGTGAGTCACTATGGGGCTCAACACCCATAGCCATGTGACGATGCAGTCACCTAGGCCTTCTGGCCCTGGCTCTAAGTGACTAGCCATAGGCTAGACAAGCGCTTTTAGTTTTCATCGAACTTGAGGTCGGTCAAACAATAATGCTCCTAATGAGTCATTCAATGCTTATGTCAATTAGATCTAATCTTTTCGGCTTGCGTTAAACACGCTAAGACCGTTCTTGACTTATGAGTCAATACCATACAACCAGTGCTCAATACTACTGTCGAACTTGACTAATGAGTCACAGCTTCACAGTTAATACCAACACCATTGTTGATTCTGACTAATGAGTCAGTGCCATGCACAAGTAAGTAATGCAACCAGACATATATCATATGTCAAATATCCAAATGTAGGGCATTCAGCAGCTTACTTAACAATCACTAGCATAATTATGATCATGCACAAATGCAGAGACTCAATCTCTGAACAACCTCATATTCAACATTCATGTCATGCCCTAATCACATGTTTCTCATGCATCACATGAATCACATACTGGGTGCATTTTTCTTACCTTTGGTTCGAGCGAGAAATAACAATTGAACGATCCTTGAGAATGATCGATCCTTTTGATTCCTTAGTGGTCACCTAGCCATAACCAATTACAATCTTCAATTAATGAAATCAACAATAAAAGGGTCTTGACCTAAATCTCACTCCCGGGACCCCAAATTGTACCCAAACAGTGAGTAGATCCTTAGCCTTAGGAATTAAAACCCCGAGCCAAAAACCCTCAAAAGTGCCTAAAACAAGAATCTGGAAAAGCAGGGTAGCACTATGGCACTACCCCCCTAGCGCCCCAGTTTGGCAGAGCAGAATCACTCCCTGGCTAGCGTTGTAGCGCCGCTACAACAAGGGTTTTCAACCCTGGTTTTCCCACCCTTCGACAACACCATTTCCAACCTAAAAAATCAGCTTTCAAACCTCATTTAAACCCCCCCATTGAACCCAAAAACCATCTACACATGTCCTAGGCATCATAACCCAAGTAACCCTAGCCAAAAACTCCCATCAATTCCCATTATCCAACTCAAAAATCCACATGTACTACTATCGAACTTGATTAATGAGTCACAGCTTCACAGTTAATACCGACACCATTGCCGATTCTAACTAATAAGTCAGTGCCATGCACAAGTAAGTAATGCAACCAGACATATATCATATGTCAAATATCCAAATGTAGGGCATTCAGCAGCTTACTTAACAATCACTAGCATAAGTATGATCATGCACAAATGCAGAGACTCAAGCTCTGAACAACCTCATATTCAACATTCATGTCATGCCCTAATCACATGTTTTTCATGCATCACATGAATCACATACTGGGTGCATTTTTCTTACCTCTGATTCGAGCGAGAAATAACAATTGAACGACCCTTGAGAATGATCGATCCTTTTGATTCCTTAGCGGTCACCTAGCCATAACCAATTACAATCTCCAATTAATGAAATCAACAATAAAAGGGTCTTGACCTAAACCTCACTCCCGGGACCCCGAGTTGTACCCAAACGGTGAGTAGATTCGATCCCGAGCCTTAGGAATTAAAACCCCAAGCCAAAAACCCTCAAAAGTGCCTAAAACAAGAATTTGAAAAAGCAGGGTAGCGTTGTAGCACTGCCCCCCTAATGCCCCAGCGCCCTTGGCAGAGCAAAATCATATCCCATTACCCTTTAATTTCTGATAATGTTCTAATCCTCAAATTATCTCGAGACTCACCCCGAGCCCCGAAATGAACCCCGTTATGACCAGACCGATAACTTGCATTCAAAGATCATCTCATGCCGAATGGCTCGAACAAATTCACATATAATGTGGTATTATTCATAATTCACCAACATGCATGAAAATACACAATTACGCCATCAACGAGCCAAATTATCAAAATGCCCTTATAATTAAAAAAGGACTCATATGCATGCATTTATCATCATATTATAATATAATTCACATAAACATGCATATAATAATTTAATAACATAACAAATCAATTATGACCCTCCCGGCCTCCTAATCAAGGTCCTTAACCTTATTAGGGATTTTAAGACATTACAATACCCAAGTCTCAGCACTAGTATCCAAACCATAAATCCCTCTCAAGGGTAACCAACCAATGGCATTAATACTAACACAGGGGTAGGTGAATTCACACTAGCTCATTGATACTCCTAGGTTTACCCAGTATACTTATCTCCTAGCCAAATGTCTCAATAGCTAACTGGACCAATAATAAACAGTGTCACGGAATTGAACCAAACTAAATAGTATACCACAATGGAGCATAAGCACCCCTAAGATCGATAACACTCCTGAGTTTAACAATTATACTTATCTATTGACCAATTATCACGGTCGTGAACCGGACCACATATCTCTCACGCACCCCTAGTCATTGTCTCTAAATGAGCCATCTCTCACTAGTGTATAAGTCCTACTTCTAAATAATACACTGGCTATTTCATGTTATAGACACGTAAATCAAAGATTGACTTACTAGTTGTCCTTTGTTGCGTGCAGGTAAATCCTCCCATGGACAGTCCCTACTTTGGGCATTAAGGTCTTTGTTGAATACCTAACAAGGGTATTAACGTCCTCGCATGATTTTAAACCGTAAAAATGGTACTCAGGGATCCCATTCCCACACAGGTCTAGTTATTTAAAACTCGGCTTTTATGCAAATTTCCCGCTCCGCTTCCTCTGTCGAACCTAGCCAGAAAAATAATTTTGGAAGCACTTTAGCTTTGCTAAATTTACTCTTTCTTTGATAACTTACTAAGAACTTATAATTCTTAGTAAAATTATTAATTTGCAAAATTTTGATAGACTAAGTTAATTTTATTTGATTAAGAACGTAATTATAAATATGGAGATAAAAATTAAGTTTGTTTACAAGAAAAATCTAAGAGAAAGTTAATTTGATTTTAAAAGTTAATTAATCCTATTTTCTTTAAAAATTAGGGCTTTGGACCCCTTTTATTTTCTTTAAACAAAATTCATTAATTTGTAAAATTATTAATTCTAATATCTAAATTAATCCTAATAATTATTTATTGTACTAAACTTTAAGTCCATAACTATTAAGTTAAAATAGATTAAAAATCTAATCTTTCTAGAAAAATTCTCATTTTTTTACTAAGTGTAAAAGTTGTCAATTTTAGTTATGAATTGCTAACTTTAGAAAATTGTATTTTAAAAATCTTAATTCTAAAAAGTTCTAAATGTTAAGAATCAATATTGGCTATACCAAGAAGTTCCTTGTCCATTTTTATACAAAATAATTATTTTTATTTAGTGAAAACTATTTTAAAAAATGGCCTATTGAAACTCTCCAAGAATTCTTTAACATTTTTGTTAAATTTTGAGAGATCATAAAATATAAATATTGCATTATTTAGGTCTGAAATTTCTTATATCCATATTAGGATATGTGAGCAATGTTCATACAAAAAATTAGATCAAAAGAATAATTTTTAGTTAGTGAAAAGTGTTCGCAAAAGTGGCTATCCAGAGAGCCTATTTTGAAAATTCTGAATTCTTACTCAATTTTGAAAAATTATATCTCTAAGCCTTTTCAATATTTTTCTTTTAAACTTTACTAGTTTTATTACCAATATCACAAAAGTGTTCAGTCCAAAAATCAGTCAAAAATACATTAATTTACTTATGGAATTCGCTGTCCAAAGTTAGATGTTTGTACAGTTTCCAAAAATATTTTTCCAGATTGCACAATAATTTTGTAAAAATCATAACTTTGGTCAATACAAAACCTTTTTGAACATTTCTACACACTATGAATATCTACTCTTCCTAACTACACATTAGAAATAAGAAAATCCAAAAAAAAAAAAGTATGGATTTTGCTTGACCCTTTGGAAGTCAAGACTTAAACATTTTGCACATAAAATCACACAAACCTAATGGAATGTTGGATTCATCTTCTAACCATTCAACAAAACATAAATGCATGCATGATCAGCCAAAAAATATAATATATTACAGTCCCACTAATGAATTTAAACACATGAAAATAGACATGCAAGGCAGTTTACATAAAGTTTGAGCATAAAGACTACAAGTGTGACCATATACCTCTTGAAGACACTAGTGGATGGTTTAGGTTTGGGTCTAACTCCTCTAACATTTGCTCAAGCCTCCAACCTTCACATTTAAAATCCCAAAAACCCAATAATCAGATTTAAACAAACTAACAAGTGGAAAACTAAAGAACAAAACCAACCAAACTTAATAAAACAAGAGTTAGAACTTTACCTCTTGTGGTTTCCCTTTTGTAACTTCTTCTAGCTTCTAAAAATTAACAAAGGAATGGGTGGTTGTTTAGAGGTGAGGATGGAGATGAGAGTTTAGAAGAGATTTGTAAAAATAATCACAGAGAGAAGTGGGGAGTGTCTCGGTCAAAGGTAGAGAGAAGGGAGAGAAATTGCAGGCTTGAGAGAGAAGTTTTTGTAAAAAAAAAAAAGGCTTTTCTCTTGTATTTTGCTATTTATATTTACTCTAAAAATATGTAAAAAATACCATTATGCCCCTAGCTGCTGCCCCTTTTAACTCCAAATAAACCCTTAATTTTTTCTTAATTAATCACTGATTAACTAATAAAATTTCTCTTAATTATTTACCCAAAAATAATTACCAAGTGGTAATTTTTTCTTACCTTACCAAATTGAATTCGTAAGTTAGGGTAATTAAATTAAATGTGTCTTGACATTTAATTTAAGTGGTCACAATCTTATATTTATATCTCATAGAATTTAATTATCCAAAATTCTATTTTTGGCTAAATAATTATTTTTCACAAAAATGCATTTTTAAAGATTTTTCACACAAAAATCAAACTTTTTAGACTTTAAAATAAAAAAAATTCAATAATTTTATGCCCATTAGTATTTTTTTCATAATTATGCATTTCCAATAATATTTTTTCTGAGAATTTACCCAGTTAGGGTTTCCATTTTGGTTTGTCTCAAAACCGAACATTACACACATTAGCTAACATTAACAACATGAAATTTTCTTCTCAAGCATATATTTTTAATCAAAATAATATTCATACATATCTCACCACTCCGTTATAGATACTAGTAGGTGCCCGAAATGTGGGGCGTTACAACCAATTCACATACGTGCATGCAAACAAGGTCATGTTTTTCCCCGCGACAAAAATATTATCTTACTTTCCTAGCAACCAGATACTACCTGCCTTCCTTGCGATTAAAAAAGTTATTCATTAAGCACGAGCACCCACCACAGGTCTCTGTGGTTTGGTGGCCCACTCGTTACTAATCCCCTGCCTGTTACCAAAGTGGTTGGGGTGCACAGTCACCACTCGTTGGTTGCATGTCATTCGAGTGACTGCTCGATGCCAAGCCCTAGTGGCCTGGTGACCTATATATTATACTCCACTACTTGCTACAAACCAGTCGTAGCTTGGTGACTTGCCCATTACACTCCTCCTACTCATTACACATCTGGGGTGAGTGGCATCCTAATCACTTCTATGGCTCACCTCTAAGCCATGGTTTACCTCTGCTTGTGATCCAAACTCCATCAAATACACTAATCACAAACCTTAAACCTAACCATCTAAACCTTAGTCATCCTCCACTCTTCACCAAGGCCACCACAACCTTTGGCTAAACCTGTAACGACCCGGATTTTCAAGACTCGATAATGCGGAAATATAAATGTTTTCATTTAACAAAATGTCTCAAAAACCCATAGAAAAAAAAACTTTTTAAAAAGTCGTATGGCCATACTTAACATTTAGTTACAAACATGTTTTACAAAGATTAGAGTGAGCCTAGTTTAGGAAAATTACACAACATTTCCAAAAATAAAAAGGCTTCCCAAAAGGTCGGTCCACATGTACATTTGCAAGGAAGACTCCAGCGCTCACTGCTCTGCCTTGCCCTTGTTCTTACCTACAACATGAAACAACTAGGTAAGCGAAAACGCTTAGTAAGATCAACTTTCAAACAAAGCATGTAGAGGATTAGGGTTCCGGACCCATCCGGGACCCTACACAATCAATTTCAAGAATGCTAAAGCATCCTAGAAAACTTATGGTCATGCCTGATAACCATTGTTAAATTAATTCATAACTAGATAAAATCCTGCACTCAGAAAAATCCCAGAACAAGCAGATATATTATATCACAACTATATCTTATCAACAATTATATCCCTACACTCAGAAAAATCCCAAAGCAAGCAGATATATTATATCACAACTATATCTTATCAACAATTATATCCCTGCACTCAGAAAATCCCAGAGCAAGCAGATATATTATATCACAACATAATTCGAGACCAACGCTCGACAATTTCTAACAATTCATGCGTAACGCGCCCTCCAACATAATTGCTAATCTGTAAAAGAGAACCGAGTCTCCACACTAAGATCTAGCCAATAAATATTCTCATCAAGGGAACTATCGTGTTACCTAGGGCATCACTACTTATTCAAGAGTGTAATCCAATTTACACGGTTTTACGGAGACTTCTATGTTAATCAGTGGTGCTGGTGAGCAGTTGCCCCTAAGGTGTTCAGCCTCACTCAATCTTGGCAACCCCTAGTATCTCTAGGCACTCTCACTGAATGGCCAATATTCACGGCTGCTATCCGGGAATAACTTATCAGAGCACTTGCTCGGATTCTAACCGTCCAATGATTAAGTAAGCATGAGGGCCCCTAGGTCCCATTTATCTTGGCGCCCCTAGGTTTAACCAGCTTATCCTCATCTCATGGCCACTCGTCGCGGTAATGAACCGGACATAAATAAAATCAAGCAGTGTGACGGGGATCAACCGTCTAGGATATGATGGACTTCTACCGTTCATATTTTCTAAATCAGCACTCACTAGACTAACGTCTCTAAGCAACTTTCTATGACAGCCTATATATGTGCATGTATCCCTATACTAACATACAAGACAATAATCATTTCATGTTGCAGCCATACAATATAAGTTGACTTACTTGGAGTCCTTAGCGCTCAGCAAGTTTTCACCCTCCAACGTTCAGTCCAGTTACGCTTAGCCAATACTGTAGTTATCCATACAGTATACTCGGATTAATTATGGCACTCATAATTCATTATTATTATTTTGGGCAGTTTGGTCATTTTAATAAAAGTCATTTGTAAGGATTTATAATCCTTATTTGGTTTTAAACCTATTAAGGAAAGTCATACAAAATATTCGAGACTAAACCCTAAGTCTCGGGGAGACCTATCCTAAGGTCTCGATACCTAGGCTCGGGTATCACAATGGTATTTCCCCACAACCCGCTAAAAATCTTATTCTTTCAAGGTATCGCTATTAACCCGCACTTTCGACTAGTCGGTTAAAATATGTAAGATTTTAGCCGGTATTATATCCAGAAAATACAAATAAATTCCTTAATTATTTTTAAAGAAAATAAACTCTTTAAATTTTCCTTTTTGTTTTCTTAAGGATTTTAATATCTAAAAACCGATTTAAGAAAATGGCCTAATTTGTCTTAATTAGGAAAACCGTTATAAATTTCTCATCTTGACTAATTAATTTTCCAAAAGCAATTAATCAATTTTACTTACTAGGAAAATAATTTATTTAATTATTTTCTCAAAATATAGAGTTTTAAACCCTCTTTTAATTTATTAACTATTAATAAATTAAATCTCTTATTTTTAGAAAGAATAAAAACTCTTTAATAAAAATAATTCATTTAAACTCAAATGAATAATTTTAGTGAAAATATGATTTCAAGACTTACCAATTTATATCTTGAAATAAGCAAAATTTTACTTTTTACCTTATGTTCCAAAATCTCATTTTTACACTAAGTGTGAAAAACCTAATTTTCACATTTTTAACTACATACTTCGTTAGTTCATAACTTGAAATTTACTTACCCAATTGTTACCAAAATTTCCCAATTCTATTTTTGTTATGCCATTTAGGTCTTTGTAAAATCTTAGGTCAAAATGAGCATTTTTTATTGGTGAAATCATTTTCCAACAATGAGGTCAAAATGACCTTATTTTCAAGTCCTTATTTTTTCCAAACTTTGACAGTTAATAACTTTCAAACCGTTAAATATTTTCTTACCAAATTTTACAGTGGACTAATAGGTTATGCCAGAAATATGTCCAAAAATTTTTAGAAAAAACTGGGTTCATTTGCCCTATACAGTGGCTGTCCAAACTTGGTTCCGAAAATAAGAATACGAAAAAACAGTTTTTTACCTAAACTTTGAAATAGCATAACTTACTCATTTCTAAACATTTTTTAGTGTTTCAAAAGCTCAATTTTATGTACTCAATCTCAACAACATCACAGTACAATTTAATTTTACAAAACCAATATACAGTGGCTGCTTGACCCCTTGGAAGTCACAGTTCAAAACATGTTTTGTTTTAGGGTATCCTACAAAACCCTTGGGGGTTTTGGTTCCCATTTTCAAAAATCAATACACATGCATCATAAAAATTATTAAATAACTACCATAACCTTATTACATCACCAACAATAAACTTTAAGCATTAAATATACAAAATAATGCTTAAAACTAAAAACCCTACAACAAAATCATCAAAAGTAAACTTTTTACCTCTTTGGTGTTCTTGCTTAAGGTTTTGACCTTCCTATTAGCTTTGGCTCCTCCAAAACCTTTCAAAAACCCTAACCAACTTCCCCCAACAACATAGTTAATTAGCTATTTGAAACTCTAAGCTTAAAACTTTACAAAAGCCTAGATTAGTGAAGGTTTACCTTAGGGAAAATACTTCCTAGACCAAGACTTAGCCTCAAAGTTTCCTTGGTGTTCTTGGGCTTGAAAAATGGAGAGAACACTTTGAGAGGTCTCCAAAAATCAGATGAGTGAATGAGAGAGGGTGGTGTGGTCGGTTGGGGAGGGATGGAAGAGTTATATACTATCTAATTTATCTCAAAAACACTCAAGTGTTTTCCTCCCACTTGCCCACTTGACTTCTTAAAATGAGATTTATCTTTATTAAGTTGGGTTCACACCACCTAAAACACCACATGGCCGGCCACTCTTTGCTACATATATGATCATTTCATTTTTTTTTTTTTAATAAAGGTTAAAAAAGGTTTCATAAGAAGAAAAGTCCAAATTGGCTTTTGACACCTTTTTTCACTCTTATTAAGTTTTAATCACCAAACTTAACATTAATTAATTAAATTAAATGTCTCTCACATTTAATTTAATTAATCACATAGTAAAATTTAACCTAAGGTCCATTCATGGAATAAAATTCCTCATTTCGGTAAAATTAGGCATTTAACACAAAATGCCCTAAAATTTCCATTTTCTTTTAGGTTTATTATTTTTGACCAAAATTTAACTTTTAAGAATGTATTTTATGCCCAAAATATAATTGCCATGATTTTTCATTTTATTTTCCGAGATTTTTAACCGATCAGGGTTTTTGTGTCGGTCCAGGACCGAAAGTCTTATCTTGACTTTTAAAATCACAAAATTCATATTTTGGCTAGCAATAACTCATGGAATACTTGCAAACAAAATATAATATTATTTAAAATAATATTCTTAACCCGGGGGAAAAATCCCGACCCGAGTCGTTTAAAGGTACCCAAAAACGTAGGACGTTACAAAATCAACCACCACCCGACATCGTTTACACAAACCTTAACTCTAACCAAACATGCAATATAATCTCACTCAATTCCCATTTATATGTAACCCTAAATCCTTAGTCGAACCCTAATTTTCACAAAAGAGGAAACTTTCATCTTTCCAACCTTTTAGGGAAATAAGATAAAATAAATTAATAATTTTTTCAATTTATTTTCAAGGACTCTAAATATATATATATATATTCCAAATAATTAAACTAACCAAAAATAATAAATCAACATTGTATCACCAACCATTCTAAACTTATACTAAATTATTTAATTTCATTAAATAATTTCAAAATCCCAAACTAGTCGATATTTTAAGAACTTGTCCAAGCGATCCACTCACATACTAATTGTTAAAATTATATTTTACATAAGGGTTTATATTATTTTGGGCCATTTTTTTTGTCCTATTACCTCTTTGAACCTTATTTTAAAAAAAAATTAACTTTTGGCCCTTATGTTTTGTCAAAAAGTTTAAAATTAGCCCTTAAAGCCAACTTTGGTAAAAAATATTTTTAATATGACAAAAATATCGTCAGATTTTGTTATATATTGAATTTTTAAATACTAAAATAAAAATTAAAAAATATATTTCAATTAATAAAAAACTTAATGATGGAAAAATCTAATTAAAACATTAAATCTATAATTCTAAAATGTACTTTAATTAATAAAAAAATCTTAATGATTTTAATAAAAACTAAAACAAAACTTAAACTAATGAAATCCTAAATCTAATTAAAACCCTAGATTTAGTATAAAATCATCTTCTTCTTCATTGCAGGTGGGTGGGCTTGGGATTGTTGGGTGCTTGGGTTCGTCAAACTAGATGATGTTGGTTAAAAAGCGCATTAGATATGCAGCGGAAGTAAATCAAATTTTTGGTCCTATATTTAATAATTTTTATAAAAGACTATTTTTTTCCTACGGATCCATTATATATGTATACATTAAATATATAAACATAAAAAAAAGAATAGATCTATAACTTTTTAAGCTTAACAATTGTCCTTGCTAACTTCTAGTATAAATTAACGAACACCCAATCCATGTGATAGAGACTTTATCCAAATCACAATCTTCCAAGCTAAATCTCAAACACACTATGACGTGTTTGAGCATGTAGAATGAACACATGAGATTTAGAGACTATGAGAAGGGGTTTAAGAACATTTGAGGCAACTCTGAAATAGACTCAAAGACTGCTATTGTGTTCTATTTCGAGACTCATACAATAATATCCATATATATATATATATAGTCTAGGTCAAGACCTAGTTTTCTAATTTAATTATTATTTTAATTAATTTAAAACATTAGTTAAATAATAAGTAAATTACCATAGTTGCATCTATTTGCAACGGTGTTACTGCAGTGCACTCGCACCAATCATTGTGTTTGTACAGTGCATAGTGACTAGCAGGTGGCATGTGATGCCACATGTCATTTTTTAATTAATTTATTATTTTTATATAATTAGATAAATTTGTATGTATTTAAAATAATGTATTATTTCAAATATGTATAAATATCATTTAATTCAAAATTAAATATTCTAACAAAACCTAATTAGATAATAATCTAATATTATTTAATTTCATAAATTAAATAGTATCTCAACATTAGTTAATTCATAACTAATTAATAAATTAAATAATTAATAATTTTAATATATATTAAATAAATAATTTATTTTAATAAATTGATTAATTAAACATAATTATCTTATAATTATATATTTACTTGGAAAAATTAATTCATTTGCAAATTAATCATTTCTTTATCTTTATACATTTATACCCTAGACTATGTTGTACAAAGTTGGCTTGGGGACCATGGACCTATATAATTCCAAGCTCCAATAAATGAGATTATTAATTCCAATATCACTCCACTATAAATATGGACTTGCATTTTTAGTAATTATAGAATATATTTCCAGTACAATCTTGTGTAGTCCATTGATATAATTATTTTCTATAGTTTTGTCCTCTAATAATTGGTTCGTAAATTAGAGTTGGTCAAAGATACAATTTTACCCTTCTAGTTACCTCTTGATCCTTAAGTACCATTAATCCGCTAGCGAACGGTTAATTTATTAAAATATTATAAATTTGAGATCAATAACCATTGAGTTCCAGATTTAACACTTAAGGGGACCAATATACGTTCTGTTAGGAAAGTTTGGATTCCATATCTGTAAAATCGTGCTCCCAATCACCCATGCCATTGAATCTCCAAAACTAAAGTCACTAGCATGTTTTGCAAACAAACCTTAATGAGTGAATCAAAAGATCCAGTAGACATGAATAGGAGTTCATGACTACTCAGGATTTAAATTGATCTTATATAATTATATGATTGATATTAATTAAGTATTTACAGTAAACGATAAGTTAATAAAGAAATTAATTCATATCGAGTCCAGTCCTATATAATCATATAAAGTACATTCACTAAGATGTTCATCCACATCAGTGATTTGGATCTAGATGACATGCATTCAAAATGCTTAGTGAACTGCACTAGCAACCATTCATTAACGATTCCACAATTTTATATGTTTCGAACAATTTTATTCATTATCTATAATCTTAATCCTCTTTTACTAATGTAAGATTGCAGCCACATTAATGAATAGAGAATTTTCATATATTTATATTAATTATTCAATAATAATTCACATAAAATAATTATAAGAAAAATACACTTTTGTTATTTTTCAAATAAGATGTCTCTACACATGCTTTAAGGGCACTATGCCCAACAATCTCCACTTTCCCTATAGCAAATGTGGCATTTATTTCAACCCCATATTTCATACATGACCCTCAGATGACTTAGTAGGAAGTGTCTTGGTAAATGGGCCAGGTAGGTTCTGATTCGACGCTATTTTCATAACGGTCGTATCACCTCGGTGTATGATCTCTCTGATTAGATGGTATTTCCTCTTAATGTGTTTGTCCCTTTTGTAACCCCTTAGGTCCTTTGAACTAGCTTATGACTGTAACGACCCAAAATCGCTAATAAGGCTTAAGGGCCTTGATTAGTGTGCCAGGAGGGCATGTTGGGATTTATGTGTGATTTTATGAGTTAAATGCATGATTATGATTTAAAGCATGTTATATGACTAATTGAACATTCGAGATGCATGACTACGTGGTTAGTATGCATGTTAGGTGAAATAAATATGCATGTGGACCCTGTTTGCATGATAGGGGTAAATTGGTAATTTTAGCCCGCCGAGGGCATATATGTGATAATTGTATTCTGTGAATTGTACCACGTGAGTGTGGTGTTAATATTGTGATGCACGTGCCGAGACGGTCCTAGAGAGCAAATTAACTTAAAAGTCACAACGGGATTTTATACCCGGCTCGGGAGGAGCCTAGGGGTACCTTGGGAATTTTATGGTTAAGTTGAGGTTTAGCGGGTAATGGTTATTGGTGATTGAGTAACCTAGGTAACCATTAGTTACTGCTGTGAGTAACAAGTTTAGTTGGAAAATGGTAGAATTGAAATATTAGTGAAAGGACTAGAGTGCCCTTGAAGGCTTAGTTGGGAAAGGATTATTTGGAGGGGCAGCATGGTCATTTGGCAAGGGGTTTAGACAATGTTCAGCTGGGATTATAGGGTACACGGTTTGGGCATTTGGGTTATTTGTTGGCTTTGTTAAAAATAAAGAGAAGGAAAGTTAGGGCAATGAGAAGAAGAAGAGGAGTGAAGGAGCTGAAATTGGAGACTTAGGAGATGAATCAACGAAGCTTAGGGTTGGATTCTTCATTCAAGGTAAGGATTCTATGTAATCTAAGGCTTGTTTTTGTTATGGTTTGAGGAATTTAAGCATGGTTTAAGTTTGAGTTTTGGGTTTTTATTTTCTGAAGTTGAAATCAAAGATGTGGATTTTTGGGGATTTGATTGTGTGTTTGGGTTTCTTTGATGATGTTTCTGAGTTGTTAGATGGTCTATGTGGGGTTTTGATTTGGTTTTGGGGCTTGGGTACCTGCTTGGGATGATTTGGAGTGGTGTTAGCTCGGGGAAAATGCAGGGAAAAACCCAGAAATCTGGGTTTCGCGTAGGAGCGCCGCGGCCCTGTTCTTGGGCGCCGCGGCGCGAGGCTATTTCTGGGCAGAGGGAGGCTTCTGACTTGCTGGGCGCCGCGGCCCTATTGGGCAGGGCGCCGCGGCCCTCTTGGGTAGTGCCGCGGCGCTAGGCCATTTTCAGGACTTGAAATTTTGCTTTTTTGAGCTTTTGCTCCGGGGGTTCGAGGGATGTTTCCAATGTCTTGTTTTGGGAATTTGGGAGTCCCGAAAGTACGGGATTGGTCCCGGGAATTGGTTTTGGGTGGTTAGTATTAAAAGTGTTATATGTGTGTTGTGACTAGGATTTCGAGGAGGCTCGTGCTAGAGGACCGAGCTTGTGGCCTTGGTGCATCGGAAAGCTCGGAATACAGGTAAGAAAACTATAACACCCGTAGGATAGGGCATGGGCCCATAGTGTGATTGCAGGGCACGGCCCTATATTGCATTATATGTTAGGGTGTAGACTTGATTGAATTGATATATGTTCAAATGTTATTTGAGTTAGACTATCTGTGATTATAGTTGAATGATACGGCGCGGAGCCGAGAACGGCGAAAGGCCGAGAACGGCAATGGAGCCGAGAACGGCGAAAGGCCGAGAACGGCAGTGGGGCCGGAAGTAACACTTAGCACCTGGGATGCTTATAGTCAGGGTAGGACCCAGTGGATAAATGTGATATCCTTACGGTGAGGACCGAGACCCCAGGCTTTGGTAAGGTTTCTGGGGCGGCTCGGCCGTGTTTGCTTAGTCTAATGGTTGACTTGTTTATCTGTGGACTATCTGGTATGATTAACTGTATAATTTGCATATGTTATGTACTGCATGAGTTTTCTTGCTGGGCTTCGGCTCACGGGTGCTCTGTGTTGCAGGTAAGGGTAAAGATTGAGTCAACCAGCCATGAGTACAGAGAGCGTGAAGCGACGCGTACATGTTTGGCCTGCCCGACTGCTTTGGTTGGGGGTTTATTCGAAAATGGCTGTAATAATCTATGATTTTTATAACTGATCAACTGTAAACTTATTTCAAGATGTAAATAGTTTTCAAACCTTATTTTGGGATCCCAAATGTTTAATACTAGAAGTTTTTATTGAAACAACGTATTTTCTAAGATTACAGCCTTAACTTTTAATTAGTCACACTTTCGTTTCAAAACCTCGGTTAGCGAGTTCATTGCACACTGTTTTGTCTTAAAACTCACTTAGTAACGGCTCTAAGGAAGTAGGGCGTTACAACTTGGTATCAGAGCGAGCCAAGGTTTATTGGTTCTGGAGATTGACCGAACATGTACGCTCGCTGTCAGTGACAAGCTCGACTCAGGGCTGGTTGGTATGAATGATTAATATGCTTGAATATATGTTTGATTGCCCTGTTTGCCTGCTTATTTATATGGAGCATGAGAAATGAGTTTACATATGCATGGGATACTATTGGGGCTGGGCCCTTGACTATTGTATGTTGAGATTAAAGTGTGCTGTATAATATTATTATGCATATGGATGAACATTGGGATAATGGTTCGCATATTGAGTTTATGTGGTTAATTGTTTAAATTGAATTCGTATGTAATATCCGTTTATTTGCTTGTATGAAGCATGTTGAGACCTGGGTATACTTGATGATGTTAAAATCTGGTAGCTAAATGTATATCATTGTGGATTTGGCCTATATATGCTTTGTGTGTGCATGGTAACTGTGGTTATTTGGATCTAGTTGTGGTTTGGTTCAGGGTATGAACTACAGAGCTCAGGAGTTTGGTCAGTTTTGACAGATGAACTCGTGTTGTTTGTTCCTAGAAGGGTTTTGTGGACCTGATATTGTGTTGAAAGGGGGATTCTAGATATAAGTTGGAGTTGAGATCTCCAGATATCCCTGATAGCAGCAGCAGAGGGTCACTAGTGTGTGAGTAAGCTGCAGAGTTTATTAGTTGAGATGGAACAGAAGAACAGCAGATTTCTCTGGAAAATAGCTGGTTTGTATGCTTTAATAGTAAGGGTTACTAGTGTTGGTATACTGTGAGGGTATGGACAGATAAGGGTATTATATGAAAGGCTTAAAGGGTGTTATCCTCTAGTTTTGAGGAAAGTTCGGGATGACAAAGAACTTATTAGTGGATGGGCAAGGTAAATTCCACCCTTGGTTAAGAGGATGAGAGATCCTGATTAGAGGGTTGTGTTAAATGTTGAGGCAGGGAGATGCCTGGACATGGTACTCGGGCTGAGGTACAGGCATAATGGGTTGGAAAGAACCTAGATGATGAATTGTTAGAAGGGATTATAATGACATAAGTTGAACTGTGGAGACTGGTGGGCTTATAAGTTCGGTTTGGACTGACAGGGTAACAACAGTGTAAATCAAGGGGTTTGGTGAATTGGGTAATCCATTTCGGAAATTCATACTGATGGATGTATCTGGAATTGATGGCGACCCATTTAAGGATTTGAGATCTGGAATAGTTTAAGGTATTTGGGCCGCTCTGATGTAAGGACTTATCGTCTGTATGTGGATGGCGGAGAGAGCCATGTGGTTCGAGGAACTGATGGTAGATGTATAGAGCATGAGTGCTAGAGCAGTATGGCAGTGCTTCCTTTGATGGAATTAGTAAAGATAGATTCGTGATAATCAAGTTAAAAGAACCCCGGATAGTTCTGTGGCTTCTGGTTTGCCAGAAAGGGGGAAAAGTCTGATTGATAAGATGGTACTTTTATTGATAGAACGCAGCAAGGTCGGATTCTCAATTTTTGAGGTAGAAGGACCCTAGACAGTGCTTGGGCACCTAATTTGAGATTGGAAAGAAGCATGATTGAAAAGGTAGTTATCAAGATGGTGACAGGAACCAGGGAGGTTAATTGGTATGCACATGAGGGAGAGGATGCCACCTGAGAGGAGGTCAGGTGCGGGCATGACTCCTACATAGAATGACTCAATATGTTAGGATGGATTTCCCATGGTGAGGGAACGGAGAACTAGAATGCATCGATACATTCAAAGTTTGAGGCTGATTCCTCGAGGAGGAGTATTTAACTGACTGGTTTATGCTTTGGTCATGTAACGAACTGGAAGAACTCGGTGTTGAGAATGTTCCGAGAGGGAGATGGACATAGAGAGGTTGCCTCAAAGGTGCTATTCGAGAGGCTGATGATAGTAACACTTATTGAGAAGAAATTTGAAACTCTGGCAGATGGATTGGGATACAAGTGATCAAGAAGTGCATAGTATACGACAGAGTTTGTCTTAAGGGAGCCTCAGCATGGGTCACAGTGAGAGAGCTAATCAGTTAAGGAATAACCATGAATTTTAGAGAATATCATCTGGAGTATGTAAAGGAGACTGAGTGGAAACTGAGCTGACCAGTGGAAAAAAATTATGTGGGTATGTAAAGAAAGATTTGGGGATACTTCAAGGTCAGACTACAGAAAGGATTGGTATAAGGAATGTTGTAAAAGACGGTTTTTGGTTGACAGAAAAATCTATTGAAGCAATCGAAGGAATTTGACCTTGGATTAGCCAGAGTGTTATACTGCGGGGATTGTTAGCATCGTCGGGTTAGAACGAAAAGTACAATGTTGGATACAAGATGGGACGATGTCTCCAAGAGTTGATCTATGACCTGGTTATTACCAGTTGGAAACCAAGGACAGAGACATTTCGTGAATTGTCTAGTCTACACCGGGTTGGGTGTGAGGAGTTGGTAACAAAGATTCTAGAATGGTTCAAGCTACAGCAGCACTGGTAAGTTCTTTAGGCTGAGAATGCGTGAACGGTATGGGTAAGTCCCTTCAAGCTCACGAGCAGTGCATGTGGATTACTCCCAGACGGAAATGGTGAGCAAATGATTATGCTGAAGACGTTGTACCCAGAAGGCGGAGTCACAGGTAAGGTTCTACGGAGTGTTAGTTTGGGTGTCGTCAGGAGTACTCAGAATAGAGCTACAAGAAGAAAGGACAAGTATGAGAAGATTTGATCTGAAGCCACAAAGAAGCTAATGAAGATTGTCTGAAGAATTGAAAGCATAACAGAACGGGTAAGCGCGTCATCTATTACATAAGTATCTCCGCAGGCAGCTATATCAAAGATCATAAGATAAGGTAAGAGTTGATTGGTACCTGGTGATGCAGGTATATGGGCGTGTTATAGTTAAGTATAGAGGCATAGCCTAAAGAACCTAATCCATGATGAGGATATGGAACTGTGGGGGTGCATCGTAGGTTGGGCACGCCCAGGCTCAGATTGACGCGAGGAGGGATCGAACCTTGCGGGAGATGAAAGAATGGATCATGGTTGATATCCTTGGAACGTTAAGTCGACTGTTGCGCATAGCATAAGGTACTTGAGTATTGGGTATTAGTAAGAAAGATAACGTTGAGACCCAGATGTGGTGAAAAGTAATAGACTGGTGATCAGTGTTTGAAATCCTCGATTGAGCGAGGGGAAATTTATTTGGAGGCGGAACTCCTAACTGTGAGGCGTACGGCAGTCAAGGAATAACGCCATAGATTGTAATGGAGTGGACAAGGCAACGACTGAGATTGGCATAATGTTAGTAGGTGATGATTAGCTGGTGAGTGTCGCTGAACTATGGAATCCGAAGTGTTGGCTTGGGTTGAAGCAGGAAAGAACCCTGCCAAGGTGGTACAAGTTAGGATACCAGGATCGAGTGAAGGATCCAATTAGAATTTGGTTTATGAATGAGAATTCTGAATGGATATCATTCCACCTCCTAGGGTACGTAATACCGGGAGGGTTGAGCGGGTGACAGAATCTAGTGTTTTCCTTTGGACCCTGAGGGGTTAGGTGATGTGGTGGCGTATCGCGGGAATAGACCACAATAGACCTTAAGTAAGGTATCCGGACATGAAAAGTTTTAACTCGGTTGATCGAGTTAGTGTAGTTGGGTCAAGTGAACTGGTTTCAGGGTGGAGCGTCGATGATATTGAATGGAGACCCTATAGTATTTTAAACTTTGGAATGGATGTAGAGAACGAAAAGAACAGAGTGGGAACCTGGAATTATCAGTTGATTGCAAGTGGAATGGCAGTCTGAAAGTTTATCAGATATCTTAAAGAATTAAGCGCTGAGTATGCAAAGACTCGAGGTATTAAGGGAAGTGTAATCCCTGATAAGTTAGTCGTGGTGGCAAGTGCTGGCGTCTTGTTAAAGTAACATGACGTAGGACATGGTAAGAGGCGAAGAATAGTGAATACTACGATTTGGCATTGGTTCAGAGAGAAAGCCAGACAGGTTGTTGGAATTCTTAAGGCAGGAGAGTCTGCCTATTTGAAAGAATAAAAGAACTTGTAAATTGTTAAATTTTGGGAAAATAAAGTTCCGGAAGGAAAGATTTGTAACTCTACGTAATATCAGACAAGGATTTGTATGGTGTTCAGAGAAAGAAGGGAGAGTTCTGACTCTTGATTCAACATAAAATTCTGAAGTTTTACCAAGGGTTAGGCCAGCGGGGCCTACTAATTGATCCCACCTAGTAGAGGTGATGACTTTTGAGTATCTCTGGAATCAGGAATAAGACAATGAATTGGTCATTGTAATCTAGGCAGACCCTGAGGCTTCAGCAGGGTTGCGGTGTAAACGAGGGGATAACGAGAGTATGGCTATTAGACAAGATCTTGTGGGGCAAGATTGTTATGCCTGATAGAGCGTTGTTGGGAGCTAAAGTAAGGCGGTGGACCTTGGAAATTATGGTCAGTATTGCGGGTTGCTGACTGATGTGTTTGGGAGAATTTTGAGGACGAAATTTTTATGAGGAGGGGATAGTTGTAATGACCCAAAATCGCTAATAAGGCTTAAGGGCCTTGATTAGTGTGCCAGGAGGGCATGTTGGGATTTATGTGTGATTTTATGAGTTAAATGCATGATTATGATTTAAAGCATGTTATATGACTAATTGAACATTCGAGATGCATGACTACGTGGTTAGTATGCATGTTAGGTGAAATAAATATGCATGTGGACCCTGTTTGCATGATAGGGGTAAATTGGTAATTTTAGCCCGATGAAGGCATATATGTGATAATTGTATTCTGTGAATTGTACCACGTGAGTGTAGTGTTAATATTGTGATGCACGTGCCAAGACGGTCCTAGAGAGCAAATTAACTTAAAAGTCACAACGGGATTTTATACCCGGCTCGGGAGGAGCCTAGGGGTACCTTGGGAATTTTATGGTTAAGTTGAGGTTTAGCGGGTAATGATTATTGGTGATTGAGTAACCTGGGTAACCATTAGTTACTGCTGTGAGTAACAAGTTTAGTTGGAAAATGGTAGAATTGAAATATTAGTGAAAGGACTAGAGTGCCCTTGAAGGCTTAGTTGGGAAAGGATTATTTGGAGGGGTAGCATGGTCATTTGGCAAGGGGTTTAGAAAATGTTCAGCTGGGATTATAGGGTACACGGTTTGGGCATTTGGGTTATTTGTTGGCTTTGTTAAAAATAAAGAGAAGGAAAGTTAGGGCAATGAGAAGAAGAAGAAGAAGAGGAGTGAAGGAGCTGAAATTGGAGACTTAGGAGATGAATCAACGAAGCTTAGGGTTGGATTCTTCATTCAAGGTAAGGATTCTATGTAATTTAAGGCTTGTTTCTCTTATGGTTTGAGGAATTTAAGCATGGTTTAAGTTTGAGTTTTGGGTTTTTATTTTCTGAAGTTGAAATCAAAGATGTGGATTTTTGGGGATTTGATTGTGTGTTTGGGTTTCTTTGATGATGTTTCTGAGTTGTTAGATGGTCTATGTGGGGTTTTGATTTGGTTTTGGGGCTTGGGTACCTGCTTGAGATGATTTGGAGTGGTGTTAGCTCGGGGAAAATGCAGGGAAAAACCCAGAAATCTGGGTTTCGCGTAGGAGCGCCGCGACCCTGTTCTTGGGCGCCGCGGCGCGAGGCTATTTCTGGGCAGAGGGAGGCTTCTGACTTGCTGGGCGCCGCGGCCCTCTTGGGTAGCGCCGCGGCGCTAGGCCATTTTCAGGACTTGAAATTTTGCTTTTTTGAGCTTTTGCTCCGAGGGTTCGAGGGATGTTTCCAATGTCTTGTTTTGGGAATTTGGGAGTCCCGAAAGTACGGGATTGGTCCCAGGAATTGGTTTTGGGTGGTTAGTATTAAAAGTGTTATATGTGTGTTGTGACTAGGATTTCGAGGAGGCTCGTGCTAGAGGACCGTGCTTGTGGCCTTGGTGCATCGGAAAGCTCGGAATATAGGTAAGAAAACTATAACACCCGTAGGATAGGGCATGGGCCCATAGTGTGATTGCAGGGCACGGCCCTATATTGCATTATATGTTAGGGTGTAGACTTGATTGAATTGATATATGTTCAAATGTTATTTGAGTTAGACTATCTGTGATTATAGTTGAATGATACGGCGCGGAGCCGAGAACGGCGAAAGGCCGAGAACGGCAATGGAGCCGAGAACGACAGTGGGGCCGGAAGTAACACTTAGCACCTGGGATGCTTATAGTCAGGGTAGGACCCAGTGGATAAATGTGATATCCTTACGGTGAGGACCGAGACCCCAGGCTTTGGTAAGGTTTCTGGGGCGGCTCGGCCGTGTTTGCTTAGTCTAATGGTTGACTTGTTTATCTGTGGACTATCTGGTATGATTAACTGTATAATTTGCATATGTTATGTACTGCATGAGTTTTCTTGCTGGGCTTCGGCTCACGAGTGCTCTGTGTTGTAGGTAAGGGTAAAGATTGAGTCAACCAGCCATGAGTACGGAGAGCATGAAGCGACGCGTACATGTTTGGCCTGCCCGACTGCTTTGGTTGGGGGTTTATTCGAAAATGGCTGTAATAATCTATGATTTTTATAACTGATCAACTGTAAACTTATTTCAAGATGTAAATAGTTTTCAAACCTTATTTTGGGATCCCAAATGTTTAATACTAGAAGTTTTTATTGAAACAACGTATTTTCTAAGATTACAGCCTTAACTTTTAATTAGTCACACTTTTGTTTCAAAACCTCGGTTAGCGAGTTCATTGCACACTGTTTTGTCTTAAAACTCACTTAGTAACGGCTCTAAGGAAGTAGGGTGTTACAATGACCCACTGCTATCACAATACAAGATTAGCGGCTTATCCATGTCTAGAATAATTTCCAGACCAGTATAGAACTTTTAGAGCTAGACCGCTTCTTTCGCAGCTTCACAAGTAGCTATGTATTTGGCTTGCATGGTAGAATTTGCAATGTTGGATTATTTAGTACTTCTCCATACTACATGTAACGCCCCAACTCCAGGGACCGCTACAGTGCACATTGCAAACAGTGCTAAACTCGCTAATCGAGTCGTTTGTCCATAAACGTGTAACTAAGTGTGATTAGCGGTTTAGGGATTAAAAATTTCGGTTAAGAAGTAACGTTTCAATAGAACGTTTAATATATACATTGGGATCCCAAAAATATAATTTTAGAGTCTATTACAAAAGAATATTTACAACAGGCCGTTCTAAGCGGCAAAACAGGGTTTAACCCTAGTTCCTCTTTCAAACCTCGCCCAAGTATTGGTTGAGCAGCTGCATATGTACACGTCATCACCTAAGCTCTCCAACTCAAGGATGATCCAGCTTCCTTTTGCCTTTACCTGCACCACAAAGCACCCGTGAGCCGCAGCCCAGCAAGAAAACTCATATGCTCATAAACAGTCATATCATGATATCAAATCATATCTGGCATGCCTAGCAATCATAGCTCTATTCAGCATGCAAATGAGTTCAAATGATACTAGGGTATCCAGGATAAGAAATCCTGGCCTTCTGATTGGAGGACTATCAAGTCAATCCTAATCAGATGAGTGTCGTAACACTAGAGGTTTCGATAAACCATGCTGAGTGACCAACAAGCAAGTCACTAGGGGCCTCAGTGCCCAAGCCATGCATATGATGATCAAAATGATCATACAGAGCTCATAGCTCTGATCAGATGAGTGAATATCACTTGAGGTTCTGGTAAACCATATTGAGTGACTGACAACCAAGTCACTAGGGGCCCAGTGCCCATAGCCGTGTAACGACACCGTTACCTAGGCTTTCCTACAATGGCTCTTATCAAATGAGTGACTGACAAGCATGTCACTAAGGGGCCGGTACCCATAGCCATGTGACCTAACAGTCACGGGGCTCGCTGGCCCTGGCTCTAAATGACTAGCCTTTGGCTAGATAAACGCTTGTTTATATTCATCGAACTTGAGGTCGGTCCTGCATTAATGCTCTTTGAGTCATTCAATGCAGAAGGTCGATTAGGTCTAATCGACATAGCTTGCACTAAACACACTAAGGTCGTCCTAACTAGTGAGTTAGCACAATGTGACCAGTGCCCAGTACCACTGCCGAACCTGACTAGTGAGTCACAGCTTCACAGTTGATACTAACACCTTTGCCAATTCTCACTAATGAGTCAGCCCTGTGTGCCCAGTGCCCAGTACCACTGCCGAACCTGACTAATGAGTCACAGCTTCACAGTTGATACTAGCACCTTTGCCAAATCTGACTAAGTAGTCAGTACCATGCACAAGTAAGCAATGCTATCAATGTGTATCATATGCCAATTATCCAAAAGTAGGGCATTCAGCATGCTTACTTAACAGTTGCTAGCATAATTATGATCATGCACAAACACAGAGACTCAAGCTCTGACCAGTCTCATACTCATCATTCATGGCATGCCCTAATCACATGTTTCTCGTGCATCACATGCATCACACTTAATCATCCAGCATGCCTCAACAATAATCATATGCAAATGGGCAAGATTGCCAAGCATTCATTATGCTATCAATGTTTACATTTAAACATTCAACATGCATTAATCATAACCATGCATGTCACACATGGGGTGCAGTTTTCTTACCTTGGGTCCAAGCACAGGTTACCAACAAATGAGCCACAAGCATGATCCTGATTCCAAGCCTCTAGTGTTAACCTAGTCACAACCACAAATGGTGATCCAATGAGTTCAAGTTCTAAAACCAACCCTTGAACTAAAACTTAGCCTCCAAGACATCAATCCTCACTAATCCGGGTAGTAGGAATGATCCCGAGGCCCAAGGTTTGAGTTCCCATGACTAAAAACCCATTTTGGTCACTTTTCCTCTTTTGAGCCGCGGCCCCAACCATTAGAGCCGCAGCCCCACTCAAGTCAGGCCCAAAAATCCTCTCTGACAGCAATTAGAGCCTCAGCTCTACCCAATAGAGCCGCAGCTCAAATAGCCCATCAGCACCAAACCAACAGCTTCTTCAAGCTTGAGCTGCAGCGCCCAAGAACAGAGCCGCGGCTCAACCTCGAACCCAGCCAAAAATCCTCCATTTCTTCATCTAAAATCCTTTCATAAACATATCCAAACATCTCCAAACTCAAAAATCAAAGTGCCCAAACATCCCCATGATCCAAAACCCATAAAACCCAAGTCTCAAATCACCCAAAAACACATCAAAACACAAAATCCAATTCAAGCTTAAAAACTTTAAAAACTTAGAACTTAAAACTTGAATTACCTCCAATTGAGTTGTTTCCAACTAAATCCTCCGGCTAATAAGCTTCTAATCTTTCCTAGGATCGCTATGCCTCGATCCTCGCTTGAATCCGAGTCCTAGAACTCAAGTTTCCTTCGAAAATGCGATCGGGAGACGAAAGTGGAACTTAGAGGGAGAGAGAACGTTCTTTTTATTCTTTTAAAAGGTTACTTCAAGTTTAAGTAGCCTCAACCAAATCCTAATGCTCGGGGTCCTGAAAATACCCCCGGGGACAAAATAGTCAAAACCTCATGAATTTCCCCCTGATCTTACTAACTCCCAATTTATCACCAAATATTAATTCCCATTATCCAATAACCCGGTAATGCTCTAAATACCCCTTGACTTACTCCAAGTCAAGCTTAAATCCCGTTGTGACTTTCCCACTAGCTTACCTCCTAGGATCGTCTTGTGCTGAGTAACCCTGGCATAACCAAATAATAACAAAGCACCACGCCCATTTCACATATATGCCAAAAATGCCCGAAATGACCAAAATATGAAAATGGTCCAATTAATCACAAATGGGTTCACATGCATATTTAATACACCTAAACATGCATATTATCATTAAATAGCATAATAAAGCAATTATGGTCCTCCCGGCCTCCTAATCAAGATCCTAAACCTTATTTGGAAATTTGGGGCATTACACTACAACTCCTCCACCAAGAGTGAATATATTGATCCAGATGTCGATTTTTTAGTGTATATGTCTTATTGAAATTTAGAATCAGTATATCTAGTGAGGTTCAAGTCTCCTCCTGAATAAACAAGCATATAAGCTCTCATTCTCTGAAGATACTTGAGAATGTGTTATACCACAATCTAGTGTTCAAAACCAAGATTTGATTGATAATAATTGACAATTCCAACTGCATAACAGATGTCTAGTCTCGTACACAACAAGACATACATGATATTACCTACATTTGAAGTATATGGAACCCTTCTCATATCCTCTTCTTCCTAAGGTGTCTTAGGAAACCGCTCTTCGAAAAATATAATTTCATGTCTGGTCGGTAATTGACCTTTTTTAGAATTTTCCATATCATTGACCTTATCAATATAAGATACATGAGAAAGTGTCAAGAGCTTGTTCTTCTTATCCCTTAGGATTTGGATTCCTAGAACATAGCTCGCCTCTCCCAAATCTTATCTTTGGAATTTCTTAGCTAACCATTTCTTTACTTTTAATTATATTTCTACATTATTTCCAATTAGTAGAATATCATCTACATAAAACACTAAGAAAACCACCTTTTTGTCTTGGATGTATTTATATACACATGCTTCGTCAATATTTTGTTCGAAGCCATATGTTTTTGAAAGATTGATTATCTACTTCTACCAGTTACCCACTTGAACTAATTACTAAAATTTAGATTCAACACAAAATATATTGCAAAAAAATAAAAATGACACAATCCTTTTTGCATGGTTCGACCAAGATTTTTCTCGACGTACATCCATGGGACCTAGTCCAGTGGTGAATTAATCCACTAAGAATCAAAGAATCAATATAAGTTGTTTAACTACTGAAACACAAATTAAAACTCCCTCTTAATTTTGTTCCCAACAACTTGACAACTACTTAGCAATCTTTTGGATTTTTCTTCAAGTAACCAGCCTCCCACCGGTGTTTGTATTTGCTGGACACCCTCCAGCTTCAACTCGAGCTCCCCTCGAGATTCTGCTTGAACTCCCTTCAAACTTTAGACAAGAAAAATTGAACTTGTATGATGAACTTTAACCAAAGAGCCATGGTCAATGAACAATGAAGCAATGAATGCTTCAGACCTTTTTCAAAGAACACTTCTTGGATGAATCACTTTTTAGCTGCTCAAAAAGGTAGGTTAAACATGAACATAACGATTATATATACTATGGAACAAAAGGGAAAAGACAACTCATCAAAAGATGTGCTAAATTAAGATCACGTGTTTCTGGGCTTTCAGTATTATAACATGGAAAATGCATATCTTAACATGAAGTTTAATGCATGACAAAAAATACATTTATATTTAATAGTTTCATCAAAGGTAAAATTCCAAGATCTGGATGCTTGCTTCAATCCATAAATAGATCTGAGCGATTTGCATAATTTTTTATCTTGATCCTTTTCCATAAACCCTTCTAGTTGCATCATGTAGATACTTTCCTCAAGAGAGCCATTTTGAAAAGCAGTCTTGACATCCATTTGCCATATATCATAGTCTAAACTAGCAGTTGTGGATAAAAGAGTGAGAATGGATTTAAGCATGGAAATGAAAGAGAATGTCTCTTCATGATCGACCCCTTCCCTTTGAGTATAGCCTTTGACTACCAGTTGTACCTTGAAAGTCTCTAATTTCCCATCTGCACCTATTTTCTTGAAGATCTATTTACACCTAATGGGCCTGACTTGTTCAGGTGAGTCTACAAATTCCTAGACATAATTGGAATACACTGACTCAATTTCTTGGTGCATGGTATCTTGCCATTTTTCTTTTTTAGGATCCTCCATTGCCTCTTTAAAAGTTAATGGACTGTCCTTATCAATGTTCGACACCAAGACATGTGGTTCGTGTTCAAGGAGAATGAGTTGTCTTACAATCCTCCCACTACGACGTTGCATCGAGGTTTCCTAAATAGGAACAATGGTTTCTTTGGTTTGTCATTTACCAGCTAATGATGAAGATGGTCTGATTTGATCAGATGTGAGTTTCTCAAGAACTACTTTATTTCAAGGTTTATAGTTTACCATATAGTTGTGTTCAAGGAAAGTAACATTTTTCGATACAAATACTTTTTGATCCTTGTGACTATAAAAGTAACCACCTCTAGTCTATGTTTCTCCTTTCTGAAATACCATTTTGTTGTGGTGTTCTAGGTGTTGTGAGTTGGGATAGAATGTCATGCTCCAACAAATGATCCTTGAATTCTAAATCCATGAATTCACCACCTTGATATGATAAAAGTGTTTCTAGAGATTTACCTAATTGCTTTTCAGCTTAAGCTTTGAAGTCTTTAAACTTCCAAAAGTTTCAAACTTTTTTAGGTATGTATACATGTATCTTGAGTAGTCGTCAATGAAAGTGACGAAATACTCATAATCACCTCTTACTTGTATATTGATTGGCATGTAGGCGTCACTATGTACTAGCTCAAGTGGGACTTTGGCTTTTTGGCCATTTGTAGAGAAAGGTCTCTTAGTCATTTTATTTTCTAGATATGATTCACAAACTGGAAGAGTTCCAACTTTTAGTTCTCTCAAAGAACCTTCCTTTGTTAATCAATTTATTCTGTCAAGATTAATATGGCTTATCCTAAGATGCCAAAGATATATGTCATCTCCCTGGCAAACTTTTCTTTGGTTGTTACTTTTGGGATTAGCTCCTTTAAATAATTATGAGCTATTTAACATTTGTTCAGTTAGCTTAAATATATACAATTTGAAACCATTTGTTCAGTTAGCATGACAAAGATTGAAACCATTCTTTGAAAATCATATTATTATTAAAGAAAATATCAAAGTTTTGTTCATGCAACAAAGATAAAAAAAATTAAATCTCTAGTAAATCCCAGAATAAATTATCAAAGTATTTTGACGACAAACTTATGTCAAACTCGTCCATTTAAAATATATTCATTTAATTTATATAATAAAACAAAAACAAAATATATCAATCAAAGTTAGTCAACAATATCACTTTACTTTTCGAAAAGTAACTTTTTAGGGAGAGTAAAAGTGAAGAATGGCAAGCAAAAGATTAACATTTTCTTTAGTTTGAAATGTTTGCTATCTGTTATCCGTGTTTTCCACCCGTGACACATGGCATGACCCAATGAATCTGTAGGCCCTCTTAAGAGGTCCGGACCCATCCTAAACCTGGTGAACGGGAAAGGATGAAACCCAAGATAGCCTAAGCACCATCGAGCCCAACAACGTTCAATGGGCGTGAGCATAACAAAGGAATCGGGACTAAAATGCAAGCCCGACTCATCTTCCCGCTCCCGACCAACCTACATCCTCCGGGATGCCAATTGAGGTGGCAGACTAACTAGTCAATGGAGATAGACCTCATCAAGAATCCAGGGGAGATACTCAGTGTCACGATGTCCATCTTGGCAAATGAACCCGAGTCCTGGTGAACGAACCCAGACCAGACTTCCAGATAGGGCAAGCCTAGCTAGCCCCAATACTGACCTGTCCCCATGAAATCTAGCAGTTGGTCTCCTCAACTAACCTACAGAAGAGGGTACGCACGGAACAGACAATGTTCCTAGGAAACAGTACTACCACTACTCTGACAGATCCTGTACCCAAGATCCCTTTAGAAGCCCACGCAGACCAGTCTGTGCTAACGTACAATGGGCAGCTATAAGGCTTGGCCACGCCTGAGCCGGCCCGATGGGCCCAGATTAACTAAATTTTATAATGTAACTTTCTTTGTATTATGGATCTATTAGCGAGCAAACTGTGATTACATCTCTATTGGGCCCGGATTAATCCAGCCCAAGCCCACTGCGCTTGACTGCCTATAAATAGGGCCAGTTATGCACTATAGCAGGGATCCCAGATTTTCTCTTGTAAGCACATACTCTGCTAAAACTTGTAGAAAACTCCATTGTCAAAAACTCTCTAGAGCCTAATACTATTGACTCTTGGATTAAGGCTCATTAACGCCCCAATCACGTAAAAACTGTGACTGTTCATCTCTAATTCTTTTCAGCTCTTACTTCTTAATATATTTATAGTTTCCAAAAAACTCGGCAAACACTATCTTTTATAAGTTCTTTCTAGTTTTACTTTTAGTCAATTTTCTTAGCAACCAGTGAATTAGACCAGGGCATATATATATAAATTATGTTTAAAAAGTATTGGTATTCTTGCACAAAAAATGATTGAGAAAAAAAATAGTATATCTACTAGTGTGTCGACTTATAACATTGACACTAATTCTACCCATTGTTTCTACTGTAGTAGAAAAAGTATTTTATTCTATGAATATTTTGAAGAATTGATTATGAAATCAAATAGGAGATCAATGGATGCATAATTTTTTAGGTGCGTACATTGAAAAAGGCATATTCAATAGTCTTAACAGTGAAGTGCTCATGTAACAATTTCAAAATATGAACATTTGTTGAGGGGAATTGTAGGATTTTTTTATGACAATATTTTGTTTTATTTTATTGAACATAAAGGTTTGTAAGGATAAATTTAGTATTTAATTTTTTTTTTGTGTTGATGTGTTTGTTCAAGTCCTCATTAAGTAAAGTTCATGACTTTGTTACTGTCTCCAACCTCATCCCAGGTCACCTTGCACAATTGTCTAGGACCTCGTCCCAAGCTGCCTCACATTGTCATTTCCAAGTTTTTCCCAGGTTCCTTGCACAATCATTTCTAACCTCATACCCAGGTTGCCTTGTGCAATTGTTTTCAAGCTCGCCTAACCATCCTTAGGCCACTGGCTTCCTCATGTATCCCCACTACCGTGTGGCAATTCTCTAATTTCTTGAAGGGAGATTTGGGATTTTAGGCTTTTTTTGGAACAGTGAACATCGACGGTGATTCTAGGTCGAGTACGAGCTGCTGTGTGCGAAGGCGACAAGCTCCAAGGCTGATGGTGGGAGTTCTTCTCCATGCTAATGGCTGGCTTATGAAGGGTTTTTTTTTTTTTTTTTGTAGTTCAATCTTGTAAAAAAAAATTAGTATATATTTGGGTTTTTTTTCTTATATTATTTTTTGTTGTTTAATAATTCTGGTTTTATGTTTGAGGAAGAAGAAGAAAAACAAAAAAGAGTTTGAGTTTTGATTTTGATTTTGAGATGTAATGTTGCAATTTGGGTTTGATTATGAAATGTAATGATAAATCTAGATTTTGATATCGAAAACTGTGATTTTGATTATGAAATTTGAGTTTTAAATGTGATGACGAATTTTGGATTTGAAATGTGATAATAAATTCAGATTTCAGGTTTGATTTTGAGATTTTAAATTTGAATAAGACAAAGAATAGAGAAAGAAGAATAAAAAAAGAAAAGTTTAATTTTTTGTTTTTTAGGATATATTAGTTTTAATTTTAATTTTGATTTTGGATTTATTTTTTTTATGTAATTTGTATTAACATTGTTTTTTTTTTAAAATTAACTAATTAATTAATATATATTTTATCATTAATATTTTAAATTATAGAGTTTTAGCATTATTGCCCCTAAGTTATTAACATTGACAGTAGTCTCTAGGTTTTGTTTTTAAGCAATTAAATTATTAGAGTATTTATAATGGAGTGCCAAATTAGTGATGCATTGCTAAAATATAACTCACTTAATTTTTTTTTTATCTAAAAGTAAACTTTTCAATTAATTATTTTATTTGAATTGAATCTTAAATTAAAACACAAATTGTAATGTGAACATTCCCTTAAAAACAAAATCTGTTAATAATGGGACCTAATTGACATTATATGACAAACACAAGGATTTAATTCCTTAAAAATACTCCGGACTAAATTGATAATCTGTGTATAACAGAGGGGGCAAATGATGCTAACAACCCTAATTTTACTCAAGAGTGTTATAATCATATTGAAAAATATTTTTGACTAAAATGCAAGGTGTTATTTTCATCCGTTTGGCAAAATATTAAATCAGTAATATAATTTTATAAAAGATAGAGTGCAAACACATATTTAACTCAAATAAGATTTTATCTTTATTTTTTAACCCTACTTTACCCAGATTTATATTGAAAATATTTATAATTATTCGAATTTAAATATCCAATAATATAATTTTAATGTTAGAATTAGTTTAATTATAGAAGTGTGAATAGTTAAATTTATATCTCAACTTTTTATTATGTTTACAGTGTCATACGTTCGGGCATTGTAGTGATTTGGTGCTTGATGTCTAGACCCAGCACAACCTTAGATTTCATAACCTACGCCACGCGCATCGAGTTGTAAGCGAAGACCAGGTGTCCAAGTCCTTGCACTTGTACTGAGACCGATAGGGAATTATAGGGCGAGGTACGGTGGCCATGGCCTCTGCGGAGCAGCCTCTAAAGAAGCGGAAGCTGTACGAAACACAATCCGAACAAAGTTCTGACCCTCCAACAACCCTAGCACAGACTCTGAAAGACGTTGTTCCACCGCTGTCCCAGGAGGAAATTCTGAAGAAGCGGAGGAACAAGGAGGAGATTCGAAATGTGTACGAGTGCTACAAACGGATTAGGTTTTGCCTTTCGCAGAAGGAATCTCATGTTCTCGGTCATGACATTGAACAAGCTTATCTCTCTCTCATTTCTGCTTCTAGAGGTCAGTTTTGCTCTCACCCTTTGCTATTTGCCCTAATTTCTCCGAGTCTTGAATTTATCCCTTGACCCATAAATCTATAGTTTCGTTCTCTCTCTCTCTCCCTATTTATTTATTCTGAAACTATCAGTTTACATTTCTCATTTATCTTCTAAAGTTACATTGTTATATGATAAACCCCGATGGGGGTTAACGCTTTGAGTTTTTTTTTTTTTTTTTCCAGTCTTGTACTTATTTAGAATCATAGCAACAATTCTAAATTCTAATCCAAGAGAACTTTAGACTCTGAAACCTTCGAATAGGGAGGAAGAAGAAGAAGAAGAAGAGGAATGGGGTCTTTGGTATACTGCTGTTTTCGAGAATGTAGAGTAACGAAATTCAAAAGAGTGCTTTTGAATACAGGGCAACCAGTAATTGAACATAAGTGTGTTTTCCACTGGACTGGATTAGGTTGTTAAATAGAGTGTTTCATAAAGCTTATAATTACCATCTTTCACTTGTAATTGGTGTATTTTTTACTAGTTTGTTTGAGGTCAAACTTTTTTGGCTAATAAGAAAGAAGATAACTGTGATAATGATTTGCGAGGAATGATAGCTTTAGAATCTGATATGGAATCTCATACCTGCTAGACGTATGTGTTGGTTGTGAAATATTTTTTCTTCAATGTGGTGACCTGCCTGCTAACTTTTCAGGTTGTACAAGTGCGCAACGTATTGTAGCTGATCTTATACCTCGATATGCATCATACTGTCCAACTGCCCTTGAAGCTGCTGCTAAAGTTATTGTCAATATGTATAGTTGGAGCTTGGCAAGGATAAGTAGAGGAGAGGACAATGATGGTGTTGCATCTCAGATAACTAGATCGTGTATTCTTGGTCTCTCTGATATTTGTTGCATAGCTTGTTCAGAAGCACCGACGTCGTCTGTCATCCAGGGCATTTGCTCTGCTGTTTTGCAAAATGTGCTCATCTTCTTCATATCCTCCTTTGAGGGAAAGGATATATTTCAGCTTTTTGGAAAAGAAATAATAGAAGTAAAAGATTCTACTGAGAATTTTAATGAGCTTAAGCACAAAAATTCAAATGAGAATGAATCTTCACTGGTAGCACTATTTAAGTTACGCGTTCTTAGTCTATTTAGGATCTTCTTTCGTTATCCAAAAAATTTGCTTGCTGCTTGTTTTGATTTGTTTAGTTCTACTGGATCAGAAGGAGTTCAAAACGGACTCTATTTCTTGAATCAGCTGACGAGCAAGCTTGATCTTAGTGGGGCCTATCAACTGGAGAAAAATAGTAATGAACATAAGCCAAGTAAATATTCAATTGAAACAAGCTCCAGAGGCGATGATGTTATTTCCAAGGATCTTGTGTCAGATGGCAAAAATGTTTCTCCAAATGCATCACTACTTTCAGACAGCTGCTTCTTGGCACTGGTATTACTTTAGGGTTGTACTCTGTCTTTAGTAAATCACCCTCAGAATTTTTTCTTATGTTTGACTAAATTGTAAGAGCTGTTTTTCTGTTCCTCTCTCATTCTCTTTTATTGGTTTCGGGGGCAGGGGCAGAGAGGGGTGGGGTAGAGATTTGGTCCAACTGTTCTTGATTTTATTTTTCTGACCTTTCAGCAGCTAACATTTGTATCTATATAATCAAAGTTGAAACTAGTCAAACTAGTCACACATACACATACACATACACATATTTTTGCTCTGCCTAATCATGATGTTATGTTCTTTACTATGTTAGTGTACAGTTCTAAAGTATTCTACTGCTCTAAAACAGTATCGATTTTCTGTCATATTAATTATTGATACCTTTCCTCTCATATAGTCTCTCTATGAATTCTATTAAATCTCAGGTACTTGTTGAAGATTCATCCCTCCGAAGATGCCTGCTCTCAAAGTATAAGAAGCTATGTAAAATGTCATCTTCCGAAACCTTATCAGATATTAAATATCTCATGGAAGGTATCATTGAATCATTTGTTAAAAGAGCAGTTACAGATGACAATCAAGCAGATAGTGATGTTGATGATTCTGATTCATCTAAATCCATCAACCGATCATACATGGTGCCTAGTATCTCTAATCAACATGAAAATTTTGGTGAACTATCAGGACTAAAAAGGAATACAAGAATTTGTGGTGGATCCCGTGATGAACATGTTACTGAAAAAGTATCAGGCCAATTTTTGAATCCTCGAGGTGAACCAGCTGTCCATTTGAAATCTAGTAATCAAGATAGTGGTGGCATAAGACCCATGGACTTTGGGAACGGAGAGCATGGAGACATCATGCACACTCGGTCTTCTATACCCAGGGACTTAATGAACCACCAGATGCTTTCACCTATCACAAGAACCCCACATGACTTTAGGACTAATTCATTTGATTCTAGAAACCAAGTTGTCAACAATGATAGGAGTCAAACAACAAAACTGGATTTTTGGTCACCTACCTTGGGGACTTCTAGTGGAGGTGTAAGTAATTCGTTTTCATCTCCTAATCATCACATGTCAGGACTTTACTTTTCCTCTGCTACTCCAATTGTTTGGTTTTCTGATGGAGATCTTGCAGCCATGGATGTTTTCTCTGCTTCGAAACAGCTATGGGTGGGTCTTTTAGGATCTGACTCTTCTGGAGCTCATGTAAGATTTGAGTTGGAGAGGTTTGGCCCCATCGAACAATATTTTTCATTCCCAGTGAGAGGTTTTTGTGTGGTTGAGTATAGGAACATTTTTGACTCCATAAAGGCTCGGGATTATATGCGTAGACATTTCCACTGGCATATAAAGTTTATGGATACTGGGTTGGGTACTAGGGGTGTCATAAATGGTGTTGCTGTTGGCTCTAGTTGTCATGTTTACGTTGGAAATGTTTCTAGCCAGTGGTCGAAGGATGAGATCCTGCATGAGTCAAGAAAAGTACTTTACAAAGGTCCTATGGTCACTGATCTTAAGAATGAAGGTGCATTGCTGATGGAACTTGAAACACCTGAGGAAGCTACTACTGTAATGACGCATCTCCGGCAGCATCGAAAGGAAAGAAGTAACCAGCAGCAACCTTTAAACAGAGGACAACCTAATGTCACATCGTCTCATTTGGATGGTGCAATATCTGTGTCTACGTCTACACATGTTGATGTCAAGAACAGCAATTCTGGAAACATGTATAACTATAATACAAATTCATCACATGCAAAAGTTGTGCTGGAGAGCCCTGCTGATAGCTGTAGGGGAAGGACATCTAATTTAACTTCCTTGATGTTGTCATTACGGTCGAAATATAATGTCAATCAAAATTCAAGCCACTTTGACAACCATGCCTCTGGAAGTTCTCATGCTACTATGCAAGAAGAAGACAGGGTACAATCAAGCACCCTTTGGATCAATGTTCCAAATATAACTTCTCCATTCCTTACGGATGATGAGATAATGGAGCTTTGTAATAGTGCAATTACCAATACAGGATCTATAATAAGGCTAATGCAGACAAATTTGCCTAGTGGATGTGGTTGGTATGTAGAATGCAGCAGTGTAGATGCTGCAGTCACTGTTCTGAAGAATCTGCGTGGTTGTCCTGGAATATTTTTTCAGATAGAATTCAGGTTTATTTTTAGTCATTTTTTTCCTTATGTATTAAATTTTTTCTCATTGGTTTTGTGATGCAAGTTAATATATTCATGTCCAGATGCTTCACTAAAATTTAAATTGCTAGATAAGTTTCTGCGTCCCAGTTTTTTTTTTGGCTCTAAGTTCATGAGAAATTATATAAGTCTATAAAATAGGAAATGGTCCTTTAGAATTTAGAATTTAGAAGCTAGAAGTTATTTTTGTATTTTGGCTTAAACTGTGAAATCATGACAGTGCTAGTTTATTTTGAATCATGAAATGGTCCTTATGATAACTAAAGTTTTTTGCCTTACAATGTATATGCCGTGTTGTTTGAGCAGCGAACAGAGAATGCACCTTCCAACTTCACTTTCAGTAAGACCCGAGGGCCACTCTATGGAGCTTACATCCCCCAGAGTAAAATCTGAGAATCATGGGACAGTATCACAAGGTGGACATGCATTTATATCTAACAGAGGTATTTCCGGCTGTAATGAGATGCCTGAAGTTGATGGCAGTGACATAAACATGGTATTGGATTCATTACAAGGAGGTGAGACTTAAAAAACTGCTGCGCTCATCATAGTAATATCCCACCGGCCCCAAACCATTTTTTTTCCTTCGTTAGTGCAGCTTTTCTTTTTTCCCCATATGTTCTAATAAAGCTATTGGATGGTAACTGTTTATTTTTTCCCCCTCTAGGTAGTCATGTTGTTTCTGGTGCCTTGGAGCAAAGGTGGATGTACCCAAAGCCTGACATCGAGCTGCTTCCTGCAGCAGGGAGTGGTCCATGTGTTCATGTAGCAACACAAGGACCACCTGTCCCACCTCCACAAATTCATTCATCTCCATATATGCGGCCTGCTTACCATCCTCCAAATAGTGCTTGGGATTCACGGGGTTTGCATCATAATTTTCCCATGAACCCGATTTCACCAGTTGTGGTACCGAGTTGTAGTCATGGTAATGCTGTTACGGCTCCTTTTCTACCGGCTTCTGTGACTCCACTGGCTCAAATACAGGGAAATCTAGTGCAGCACTTTGATCAAATGTACTCGTTGCCCCTGGTGCCACCACCACCCATAGCATCCTTGCCACCACCTCCACCAGAGGTGCCACCTCCTTTGCCTCCATCTCCACCACCTCCACCACCCACTTCTCCACCTCCACCTCCACCTGTTGTGGAATCATCACAGGCAGAAAGTCCTGGACAAGGTCCACAGTACCAATGGCAGGGAACATTATGTAAGAGTGGGGTTCATTATTGCACGATTTATGCACTGAGAGTCAATTCGGAAGTTTGTAGATATTCCAATGCCTTGTCCGAACCTGCAGAGTAAGAACATTTATGTTTTTTATTTTTAATAAGAAACAGTTAGATGTCACAGTTGGGGTGTGAAATCTGTACCCTTTACTCACACACTCACCCAACTATTTGAGCTATTGTGAGTGGAAGGACATTTATGTTTATCATTTTCTAGTTTTTCCTTTATCTGGTCTAATTTTTATTGTTTTAATTGCAAAATATGGTGTCCTGGGTAATTTGGTGCAGATGGCCAGTGAAATTAGATATGACAAAACGCACAGACTTTCGGCATGTGAAGTCTACATTTACTAGTAGCCCTCCACATAAAGTGAGTATCTGTTTGTTCAACCTTCTTCCCTTCTCTGTTTTAATATGATTTTGATGTTTAATTTTTCACATAATGCAGAGGGAAGTTTGTATGCTTGTTCCATCTTCTTCCAGCGACCGTAAAGGCGTAAGTTATTCTACTCATTTGGTTCTTTAGTGTTTGGTAGTAATTAAACTTTACTCCACTTTTATTGGATTTTAGCTAATATTGTTGCTTCTGGTGACTAAATCTAACTGCAGTTGATGTTATTGTAGTCGTTAAATAATTACTAACATGATGCGGTTTTGAAAAGATTTGTTAATTATTTTGTCTAGACCTAGTTTCTACATATTACGGGCTTTGTCAGATAAAGTAGCATGGGCAATGCATTTTCCCAACTCCCAATAAAATGAAAATTCCTGATCCTCAATCATTTTTTAGCCTCTTTATTTACTTTCATCAGATAACTACTATGTAAACAAATCATTTTATCAAGGTCGTTTATAAGCTTCACTGTGTGCTGTCCCTTGTTTGTAGAAAACTTAAATAACATGTAGGTGGACCTGATGTTGATGTTGCATCTCTTAGAATTTAGACTTGGTACATAGGACTTACAACATTGTTTTTGCAGTTTCAGGATTTCGTAACATACTTGAAGCAGAGAGAATGCGCTGGGGTGATTAAAATTCCGGGTTCAAAAACAATTTGGGCAAGACTTCTCTTCATTCTTCCATACTCACAAGACGTGTGCTCCATGCTCTCTGTTGCACCTAGTACACCTGATTGTCTTGTAGCTTTGCTGCTGCCTAAAGAAACAAATTTTGAGTGGGTTTGATACTTTGATAAGCCTTATTTTACAGTCGCTGGAGTGTTTAGGTCTTAAAATTGCTTGGTATACTCCAGCGAATGTCAATTTTGACTTTATTTATAGAAAGGTTTCACTAAGGTATAATGTGTCGCTAGCAGAGTTTTGCAGTATACAAAAAATGGATGAATCTCAATGGCAGGATACTGATATGTTTCACTAAAGTACGAACTTGTTTTGTGTGTCACTGCTCACTGGTTCTATATTTCCCAGTCTTCTCCCCCCTCCCATTTTTAATCCCCAAATATTTAGAGGTGACATTTAAGAAGTTTTTATCGGCATTTAAAAAAACAATGAAAAGAGAGATCCAGTAGGCCTATATACTGGCAATTTTACTCGTAAACGACAAATTTTGATTTGATATTGTTCAAATTTCAAGAGATGGCAGTACTTTGTCCCACAAACAAAATGTAAAAATGGGCGTGGCTTTTCGATTAAAATCGATACTTTAATAAAAATGATGCAAAAAACAAATGATGGTTTTGTGAAGATTTTAAAATGATGGTTTGATGTTAGTTTGAAGTGATTTGTTTTTTGAATGTTAGTATTTTTTCAAAATCTACACTTTAGAACAACAAATTTAAGCATCATTTCTATTTGATGCCATAACAAAATTAAAACAAAAAAAAACTACCTCAAAAAGCTGTCTCACTAATTTTTTTTATCAAATTTTATCGCAAAATCATGGCTTTGCATTATTTTTACCTCAAAAATTAAGAATTGACAGGACCATCACTAGCATCAATTGACCATAGAATTTGTCTAAAAAATCAAATTTTCATAGCAACATTTTCACCTGTTAGAGAGAGAACGGGGGCTTAAAAAGAAAGGAAATTTTTGATTTAAAATTTTAAAATGGCATGCATTCCCAACTTTTATTAAATTTGACATATTTTATGATTAAGGGCTATTAGGAATTTTAAAACAATGACACATTAGGCTGCATATTTTGAGTGTTTGAAAATATGCCACTACGAATTAAACACCAAGTACCTGTAGAAAAAGGAGAAGATAACAGGACTAATATTCTATTTCTACATATTATTTAATCTCTATTCTAAAATAGATGGTTGCATGCAGATTTATTTTACTCGCAATTTAAATAGAAATAAAAATTAATAGAATTTTATTCTTTCAGTTGCAACATTAAAAATCCATCATCTAAACCCAACAGCAACCGAGTCATTGCCCATGTTATCACCCCGTAATTGATTAAATTAAACTCGTATCGTATGTGTTTAAACATCAGACCCAAATGTGGGTCTAAACACCTAATCAATGTTCCAACCAAAAAAGAAAAAGAAAAAGAAATTGAACACTATGCTTCCTCGTCACCCCTGCTGCTAACTGCGAAGTGCCCAATGTTTTTTCCCTAGAAAAAAAAACAGGTATTAGCAACCCTACATAAAACTTGAACGCAATTTTCTCGAGAACATTAAACAGAAGAATGAATGGGTGTGGAGAGAGGACCAAAATGTGGAAGTACAAGAACGAATATCAAACATAATATAAGCTGAGCGAGCATAGGCCATGTTTATGTTTATACTAATTCATAATAGACTTTCTAATCTGGAACGTACATATTTGGACGAAAGTTTTAGGAAATTCTTCACATACTCGATTATAATTGGGAAGAAATAACTCAATTTTTTATTCGCATTCTATTAGTGAATTACCTCAGATAACATTCTCTGTTTGTTAAGATGTTGAGTCCTCGCTTTGTTGAGGACTGAATTTGGTGACTTGTACATCCTCTGTAGGTAAACAAGAAAAAATGTAACCATCGGAGGCATACAAACCAAAAACATACAAGCAAAGGGAGGAAAAGGAAGTGGTGTTTGTTTGAGTTAATGAACAACAAAAGCTCCCGCAATAAAGAAAATGTAAGCTAGGAAATGTCATCTTGCGGTGTAACAGCAAGAACCGACGACCTTTTCACTGCTTGATAAACGAAGTTCATGGTCCACGACATATTTCTTAGGAGTAAACCCAAAAACTTCATGGAGGAGTTCATTTTCCTGTTTCAGCAATCAAGTTTAGCAGTGAGAAACATTTATGCTTCATTATTAGAAGACAGCACAAAGTGAAGAAAGGTATGAAAGAATGGAAGAACCAACCTGCATGTGTTTCACAAATCCTCCCCCAAGGAAGTGCTTCACAAAGTTCAGCTATTTAAATAAAATAAAAAACATTAATACAACAGATTATTCTCTGAAAGAAAGGTTCCGAGTAATGAATGAAAGAGGCTACAAAGAGCAAAACCTGTATTAGTTGAGACCATGTAGATGTCTGCAGGGAATCACTACCAATCTTCACAGAAACTTCAGGGCAATAGCCATCCTAACAAAATAGTCAGACCATTGTGAGAATGCGAATGCACAAGCAGGCATGCAGAGAGCATAAAAAGGGAGAGAGAGAGAGAGATGTACCTCAAAATATTCCAGTATTTCACGAAACAGATTCCTCTGATTGTTGAGATCTTTCTTAGCAGAACCTTTGCCCCCTGCCTCTGCTGAAAGGCTTCTTACTTGATTTATGATTTTTGCCTTCAATCCTTGTATGTGCATATATTGCCGAGGATTACTTTCTTCTTGACTTGACCCATCACTTGAACTTTTAGCCTCAGCAGAGAATTTCTCAAAACTTCCAATCTCAAAAATTAAAGCCAGTGCTTCACCAGCAGAAATTCGAACAGCCCTATCTTCCTTATCAAGGAGACTAGATAAATAAGTTAGTGACCTGCAGTGTTAGACAAAGAAATTATTAGTCACTTTAATATGTAAAATCTTAGTCAATTGCTGGATTCTGTGGCCCAATTTGCTGTTCTTTTGGATACAAATGGAAAAAGCCAGGAACTCGAAGTACTGAATATGAAGAATATATTACTCTTGCCAATCTTTAGGATTAAGTTTCCATCCATCCATGGTTGTAAGAAGAAACGACCATGCAGATACCATTGCACTTACTGTAGCTCCTGAGGTTTTGGCAGCAACTACCTGCAAAAGGGAACATTAATAGGAATACACGAAAAGACCAATATTTCAGTTCCAGAATCCAAAGCTCTAGAGAGCATTAAAAGATAAGTAAGAAGCCTGGATCAAGTATGATCAAACACTTCCCAAATACAAGGAGATAGGACATACATTGGCCTTCAGTTTTGGATGAACCACTTGCCACATAATTTGCATGGATCGCTCTGTCTGCTCTGGGTCACTTCCACCAACAAAGGTGATGACAGCCAAACACTCCAGCAACTACAATCAATGACCATGTTGTGTAGAAAAGTCAGATTAAACACCATAGTATATCAAGAAGATACAGAAAAAAGAGTCATGATTAACTACCGCAGTCTTTGCAGTTTCAGAGGCAGACTTGAGAGCCTGTGTCAATGGAAGCACTGATTCTTCCAGTATTTCACGGGCATTATCTCCAAAACCAACAGTAAAAGCCAACAGCCCTAATAAAAAAAGTAAGAAAAGCTGAGAGATTGAGTACATATTATAGAATATGGAACAGAACAAGCTAAGTAGACTAAAATAAGGATTGCAAAACAAACCAATGACATGGGATGCCAAACATATCTCCTTGGGAGATCCTCGTTTAAAAGAATTCAGACACTGATGCAGTAAAGTAGCAAATCTGAAAAAACGCCACATTAATACAAGAATTTAAAATACACATATAGAAATGACCAACTATCATGTACTCTTAACAGGCGGAAAACATAAAGAAAGAAAATCAACATGCCCATATCTGCAACACTTAAAACAAAATCAAAGTAAAACTTCTTACTTCTTTTCCACAAACCGATGCTGCAAACTGTTATTGAAAGCTACAATAATGGAGGACAACGCATTTTCCCTCGTGGAACCCCTTGTGAACATAAAAGTAAGAGTCAGAAAAGGCAATCCTAAAGCAAATATCTACTAACTTCAATCTACTCCTTTAATATTAATTAACCAGATTTTAAGCATAGTGAGCAATTACTAACATAAATTTCCTGTACTCCGTTATAATTAAATTCTTAGCAATAAATGAAAGGAAAAAAAAATCAATTGAGCTAAAAACTCTTACCTCTTCTCGTACAAAGCATCAAGAGCTTGGTCGAGTAAAGAATCTTTATCAAGTTGCATTTCTTCGGCCTCCATCACCGAAAAACGATCAGAACGAATAGTCGACGAAGAACTTACACTACTATTATCGTCGTCTGTATCCAGCATCGCTGCATTTTTGCGCTGGGAATTGCCTGTTCTTTTTTTTCAATTAAGCCATAGTAGCATAAACACCAAAATTAAACTAATAAAAAAAATCAAATTGTTCCGGAGTTTAAATCATAAACAAATTGAAGCAATATCAACAAGCCCTAACAATTAAATCAATCCACCAACCCAATTAGGTCAATTAAAATCCAAAACACGAAGAAAGAAAAAAGCTTACGCTTTCCCATTGTTGAGGGCTCGTTGAATATTTCTGGTGTCAGAAAAATCTACAAGACTGACTGGTGGCGGCGGTGATTGTGGTGGTGCTGGTATTCTGGAGATGAAAGCGCGTTGATATTACGAGATCGCTAAAAACGAGTTCAATGAAAATATCAGAAGTTTCGTGAGACGATTTAGCCATTAAACTTATATTAATATTTGTTTATTAGAGGGTAAGATTTGAAAATGAAGAATTTCTCTGCTACAAATTGGGGGTTATATAGAGTCGGGAAAAATGGAGAAGGGCATAGAAGAAAATGAAAAATAAAGGGCTTAATAAGGGTTTTATTTATTATTATTATTATTAATATTTTCTTCACTAAGACAAGGAAACTATTGTATTAATATTATTATTTTCTCAACTAAGACAAGGAAACCTTCCTCCTTTTTTTATTGTTAATTTATTTTATTTTATTTTTCTGTTTTTGCCCTTTGGTGGTGTCTATGTAATTATAAAAAAATAATTTTTTGAAATTGGGTGGTATCGAGCGCATGGAATATTCGGTGGATGTAGTCATAAGTCCAGTTAGTAATTACGTGGCAGCTTTTCAATGGTAGTAGTTCTCACACTTCAAGATGAATATGTCGGCGCCACGTGCCATTTTAAAGGTTGATTTTCTGACACGTAGCGTTCCAGAGTTTCGGAATGCCAAGGCTGTTGTTTGCCTATTTGCAGAGGGGTTTTACAAAGGAGTAATGATATGTACACTAAAAATATGCATCTAAATATTGTGATATGTTATTATTTTTTTAAAATAGTAGGTCTTAATTTTAATAAATATGATTGGCTAGACTAAGCTGTCACATCATTGTATGTAATGTTTGACTGTATATTTTGGGTGCACATATCATTATTAGTGATACACATAGGGTGGGGAATTGGCCAGGAGTGCTCCCCCGTCCCTGTCCCTATTTATATTTCTAATCCCCGTCCCCGCCCTATCCCTGTTTATTCCCCGACGGAGACGAGGTAGGGAATCCCCTATTGGGATGGGGAATCCTCATAGGGAATTCATTTATTTAAAAAATAAATTTTTAATTAAAATGTTAAAATAAAAATCGTAAATTATATGTAAATTAAAAAATTACACAATATTTATTATTTAAAGTATTAAACATTATCTTAAATAAAATTTAAAATATTAAAAAATTTACTACTATACTACAAAAACACATAAAGAAATATATAAAATACATATAAAATATTACAAAAATATATAAAAATTTGAACGGGCCCCGTTGCAACGGGGAGTGCTATCCTTGTCCCTGTCTCATTTAACATTCGGGGATTGAAAGTTATCCCCGTCCCCGTCCTGTTCCCCATTTAGACGAGGATTGCCTGCCCCATTAGGGGCGGGTCCCCACCAGGCCCCGTCCCTATGGGGAAAATGTACTCTTTACAAAATAAGGAGAAGAGTATTTATTCTTTCTTTTAATATATATCATCAAAACACCATTTTATTTATTTTACTTCTAATGTGAGCTTTTAAATATTTTCTTCATATTATTAAAATATTATATATTTTTTATTTATTTCAAATATTTTTCTAACTATTTATCTAATATACTAGTAGAAAGCAACGTGCAATGCACGTTTGCTTAGTTGTATTAATAAAATGTGTGAACTTAGTTTTATATTTTAACTTTCATATTAAATTTTATTATATAATCAAGGGTATGTAACTATTTGGTACAATGTATTTTTGTAAAGTATCGTTTTAATACCCTATATTTACATTAATAGCCATTTGGTCCTCTGTATTTTGAAATTGTACATATTTAGTCTCCTGTATTTTGAAATCGTACATATTTGGTACACTAAACTAAAATTTAATTGATAGAATTTTACCAATTTAATCAAACTTCTCCCAATTATATGAGTTCCAAATTTAAATTTAATTACTTAATTACATATAACTGATCACAATTTTGTCATATTGATAAAATTTTATTTATCAAATTTGAGTCTAGGGTACCAAATATGTATGATTTTAAAATACATGGTACCGTATGATTGATTGATGAAAAAAGAGTGTACCAAAACGATACTTTGCAAAAACACGGGTACCAAATAAGTAAATTTCCTATGATTATTGTCATATATTTTAAAAGACAATATTTAATATAATGTATGACATAAAAATATTACTAAAAATATTGTTGGAATTTAAACAATAACATTGTTGATAAGTATTTGGTAGTTTTGTTTCCGAACGAGTGATTTTGCTAGTGAACGGTTTTAAAGGCTAGACATTCGTAAATAAAAAAATTAAAATAAAATTATCTATAGTTTAATAAAGAATGAGATTTTGTCTGAATAAATAAATAAATAAATAAAATGAAGAATGAGGTTAATTTGTGTTTGTAATTTAGGATGATGATTTATTGTTGTTGTCTTCTTGTGTGGCTTCAATTGACAGAATAATGAAATGCTTGTATTTGATATTCTTCATTTTTTCTTCATCTGCAGACAATTTGATTGTCCATTTTTTTGTTGCTAATTTTTTCGCAACACTTTCGATGTATTGAAGATTTTCCTACAAGAACAATTTAGAGTTACTTTATATAAATTATGGTTTTTTTTTCATATGTATTATCTTGAAATGTAGTAATATTTATTCTTATCTCTGTACACTACTACAAAAATGGGTTTTTCCGACATTTTTTAACTGTCGCTATTGAGCAATGACGACAATCGACTAACTGTCGTATTTGCCTATGCCGGCATAGGGGTAGCTACGCCGACAACTAATAGGTGTCGTTGTTGCTGGCAACACCGACAGTTAATACGTGTCGCAGTTGCTGGCAATGCCGACAGTTAATACGTGTCGCCATTGCTGGTAACGCCGACGGTTAATACGTGTCGCCGTTGCTGGCAACGCCGATAGTTAATAAGTATCGTCGTAATCGATATATATTTTTTAAAACTTTTAATTATATTTTTAACCATTGAAGTTTGATATAAATTTAAATAAAAAAATTACTCACATAATTAATTATTATTACCATAATTTGTGAAAAAAAATTATATTTATCATAATAAAAATGTATATACATACAACATTTATTCATAAAATTAAAATATAAATAATACATAAAATCTCCATGAGACTAAATAATTCTCAATAAAAATTCATAAACTTCAAAATATATAATACAACAAATCTCAACAAAACAACATAATTCTCTTATCCAAATCATTGCAAACTCAATCATATTTTTTTTCTCTCAATATTCTTCCTAATAAATCTAGGCATCCACCTTAAAAGTCAGTCCTATGATATTCCTTGCACCAAAGAATTAAAGACTTCAAATTATAAGTAAATAGTATATCTTATCATAATATATTAACGAATGAATGAGAGAACAACCAATATAAATATGTAAAATTAGTTGATTAATCTTTCTTAGAGATTATTAAACAAAAACTGACATTGTAAGAGTTCCAACAAGGTTTGAGACGGTTGGGAGACCAATGATGTTGTGAATTACAGTATAACAAAATTCCCAATTTAATAATAGAATATCTCCAATTTAATCATCATAAGGATTTCAGGAAAAAAAAAAGAAAAGAGTGGCTTATTATGGGCATTTATGACACTTTGTATGCCTTTAAAAATATAAGAACACAATAAGTCTTATAATCACCAACATAATAAGCATACTCATTATTTTAAAATCATTGGCAAAAAAAATGAATACCATAAATATAATTAACCATAATAATACCACAAAGAAATATCCAACAAAAACATATTTATACATAGATATATATATACTAAAAGCAATGAATGTAAAAAATGAATTACAAAAAAGAACTTAATTACAATAGTACACATATATACTCTAAATCTGAATAAACATAACAAAATCAAAGGCAAAGTATCCAACAAAAAATATATATACATAATATATACTAAAATCAACAAATCAAAAAAAAAATTAAGCACTGACATCAAAACACAAATATACCCTAAAGCTGATTAACATAACAAGATAATAAACAATGTCTTCAACACTAATAGAGTAAACACAACACAAATATGCCATAGAATACCAAATATAAAATTATATACAGGGTACCAAAAGCCACGAACAGAAAAATCTATATATATACCCTGAATCTGAATAAACATAACAAAATCAGAAGCAAAGTATCCAACAAAAAATATAAATACATAATATACACTAAAATCAATAAATCTAAAAAAATTAAGCACTGACACTAAAACAAAACTAATACTCCGTTATCACCGCAGCACACAGTAACAATCCTAGAACCTACTTCACTATGGATGAATATTTAAGATATTCAAACTCCTCAAGCATTTGCATAGTATTAAAATAAAAGTCAGAGGCATACCTCTTGCAAATTGTTGCAAAAAAAGTTTCTTTGAAGTCTGTCTCAGTACCACTACTACAAAAATTGCATGAAAAGTTGGTTTCTTTGAATGGAGAGTGTCACGTTGTGATTGTGTCATCACATGACTCCTCATAATATGTTTTAGTGCAGGACAGCCAGACAGGGCCATAGTAAGCTCAAACTCATTCTTCAGCATTTCAATCACACTTTTCACCCCGCGTTGCCCCATTGCTGCCAGGCCATAAATAACTGGCCTCCCAATCTGTAATTTTCAATTTTCAATACGTACTAGAGCATGCGAATGCTAGTGCTCTAGTACGTATGCTCATTTGTGGTGTTGAACATAACCAACAATCTCTCCTAAAATTTTGAGACAACAAGTGTTGAAAGGAAACATAAAAGCTCAATTTATTTTAAGGTAAAAGCTTACAAGTACAGCTTGTGCTCCAAGGGCTAAAGCCTTAAAGACATGTTCCTCACCGAATTCCTCCATCGACAATAACAGGAACTTTCCCTCCAATAGCTTGAACAACCTAATGTAAGGATTTCAAAAATTCATTAAACATTAGAACTTTGATCATTTGTATTATAAACAGAAAAAAAAAAATAATCCTAAAAGCTAAACAAGAGGTTAGAAACATGATGATAAGCATAGTCACCTCTTCTAAGACAGAGATAGTGGCAGGAGATGATCTAGCTAGCGAGTTCCATGATTAGAGACCACAATCCCATGAACTCTAGCTTCAACTACCTTTCTTGTTGAAATTGGTACAACATCAAATAGTAAGAAGATCTTATCAAATCAATAGATGTATAAAAGTAGTTCAACTTTTAGTTTTTAGGAACGAATCACAAGCTAATACAACCATGCAAAAGAAGCATTTAATGAATTTACTGAATCTGAAGGCTATTTAAATGTTAGGTTAACAAAGAATGGAAACTTTTGAATTAATGAAGAAGCTTATATACTCTAGAATGTCATACTTTGTGGTATATTTGGATTTCAATTACTTTAGAATGGTGTCTTTGAAAGGAGAAATGAAAAAAAAAAAAAGAGTGTTTGTGTTTCTTGCATGACTCTGTGACATGAAAGGAAAACAAAAATGGTCTAGTTTCCGGTCATGCTAAGAATAACACTACGAAAGTGTGCAAATAGCAAAAGGAAATAAAAAAAAAGACCTTTCTGTTACCATGACTCCTCACATGATTATTTTGATGTGCTTGGTCGTTGAGTACATATATGACACACTTCATTCTACTTAGAGCTTGGTCTCAGATCTACTTGTTCCTATTTGAAAAAAAAAATCATAAGCAGCCATATCCATGTTCTACCATACATAATAAAAAAAAAACTAAGCAAGATATATTGTTTGCAACATTCTATCCATGTCCAAACAGGGTAGTTATCCTTCAAATAAATCTTCTCACAAGTGTTTAGAAGAAAAAGCTAGGAACTAAGCGAGATAAAAACCACAAAATTCATTAGCCATTCATTTTAAGAGTTTCTAGGTCAGAGATTGAAAATTTTCACTTGTGTGTGAATTTTAGTTAAGTGGATTGATCTCAATCACTCACTTTCAACAAGAGAAACGTTGTTGTTGATCGACAGAAATTAAAAACAAAGATAGAGATGTAGAGATTGAGAAAATAATTATCTACAATTAAATCATGTCAAGAATAATGATGAAGCATATATACGAGAGAGAGAGAGAGAGAGAGAAAGAGAGAGAGAGAGAGAGAGAGAGAGAGAGAGAGAGAGAGAGAGAGAGAGATTTACTTACCATAACTAGTTGGAAGACAAGAGTCATCCATAATATGTCCAAAACTTGAACTGAAAAACGAACCCGATTTGAAAACAAACATGAAACAAATAAAAACATATCTAATATTTGTGACTCAGTCTTGAAATTCTGTTTTTTATGATTACCAACTTAATTATTCAAATTAAATAATTAATTGCTGAACTGTTACAGAAATGTTTAAACGGACACAGAGTCTGTTTGAACAGAAACCAGATATGTTTAAACAGTTTTATCACCTGAAGATGAAAACGAACATAAAGTAAAGAACACACGAAATTATACGTGGTATCAGCAATCTTTGCAGATTGCTACTAGTCCACGGGGCCACGCCCAGAGAATGAAATTTATTAGAAGAATATATAAACGATTACAAAACCAAATTGACTTATACAAATAAAGACTCCATCTTGAATTTGTCGCAACTGTTGTAATCTAAACTCCTACTCAAATTTCTGAAGTACTAAGATCTTAAACTCCCTTCAAATCATAACACTTGCACTTTTCCTCCCGAAACGTGACTCACGAGCAAGACTCCTCCTGAAGCTTGATGAACAATGTCCAAGTGTGTTCTACCTGCACAATTAGCACAAAGAAAATAATACAGAAGTACATAGCAATAAACCACTAAGAACTTGTTGGACTCAAGTTCTTGACATAATAAAAAAGTCTCTCTAAAATTTGAAAATATTTGGAAAATAATACACCAAGAGAGATAATAAAAAACCAACAACCTAAGGATGATTATAGACACTTTAGAATCCCTTTAGGTCATGGAAAACAAATCAGAAACCAATTAGCCGATAAATGGAAAATCTTCCCAAATAGGAAAGTCAGAATCTGTTCAAACAAACTGTCAATTCGTTCAAACAGATTCATTGAACCTGGACAGTTTTTAAACTCAGTTTCCTTAAATAAATAAGGAAACAATATATACATTATCTCTACAAGTTGTACACGGTTTCTGGACAACCAAATCAGATCAAGAAATTAAAATAAATACCAATAATTTCCATATATACAAAAGTTAAGACAAGATAATCTTTTATAGGAAATTATATATTTATTTTATTAACATATATAGAATAATCTGATTTTAGAAAACATTCCACACCAAACCATTTCGAAAATACCACACAATATATTTCGAAAATACATCTTTAATTAATTTTGTCAATTTGATCAAATATGCCAATAAATGATTTTAAAATGTCCCCTTTTAGCAATTTGATAGACAAAATTAATTCAAAAACCTGCAACACAAATGTTAGTTACAAGTAAAGAGAAAAAACCCCCCTGCAAACATCTATTAACTTATAACAAACAAATAAAGAAACTAAGACTTAACTCCCCCTCAAAATAAGAAGGTCCAGAGTTAAAAAAAACAACAAACAAAGCAGGTTTTTGGAGGTATCTACTCTCCCCCTTTGTGTCTTTCAAAGAAGCCAAAGAAACATAAAACAAAAGACAAAAGAAAGTATCAATGTTCTTAGGACAAAAGACATAAATATAAGTAAAACTAAACGGCTGGATCTTTGGACAGAGTTTGAACAACATCCAACACAGAACGTTGCAGTCCTTCAATCGTCATCACTCGAGCAGCCAAAGAATCAACAGAGGCTCGAACAACAGCTAGTTTTGTAGCAACAAGTCCTGAATCTATGGGAACAGAGGAGGATTCAAGAGGAATGTCATCTTAGGAAAACTTCAGAGATTGAGGCTTGACTTTCTTGGTTGATGGAGCATCAGTGGCTTCTGTAGTTGGAGCAGAGGCCTTGTAGGAAGCAGCAGTAGTGGGAGCCACCAAGTCTTCTTGATCACGCTGGAGATCTTTTTTCTGCATACTCAAAACTTTATAAATAACTTGAGGAAAAAGAAGATTCAAGTTTCTCCTAGTACCTTTGCGAAAGCCAATGATTTGATCATAGATAAACATAGCCAAGTTTATACCAATTCCGGTCCCCACTTTGTACAAAAAGGAGGCCATGTCAAATGAGATGGTTGCGATGTGAGAAGTTGGTTTCCAATTCGTTGTGGCAAACTTATGGAGAACAACATAAGTGTAGGTGAGATTAGTGACTGAGATGACTGTATTAGATGGCCATACCATTTTTTGCCCTACTAATTCAGTGATAACCACATCCTTGTCAAGAGAGGAAAGATCATCATCATCCTCAACATCAAGAGGAAGATGTAAAGCCTATATAATATCTTGTGGAGAAAAAGAGAACCAATGGCCCCTAACAAACACTTTACAATATAGAGGAGATTTAGGTTCAATAATTTCATTAGTAAGATCGGCATAGAATTCATCGACTATTCTATCCACAAAACCAGTAAATTTAACCAAAGAACCTGTCCATTTTCGATCTTGAAGCATTGTTAGCACACCATAAGGCCGATGATCACTCAAGACATAATTTCTCTCAATGAGAAATTTCCTTTGAGCATAGAGAACCATATCATGAGCATTGTCATTATAACAAAAAGTAAAAGAATAAGGTTTGAAATTTACACTTGAGAGTTTTGGAGATGGTGTAGAATCAGAAATAGGTCTATTGCCTTTAGCCTTGGATGACAATGGAGTTGCAACTGGCTCTGTGTCAGATTCGACTTCTTGTTCAGAGGGGACAATGTCTTCTTGTTTTGGCTCATCAGACTCAGCCTTTGATTCAACATTGTTAGGAACAGACTCATCAGATAAGGTGGTATCATGGGTGTCTTCAGATTCAGATTTTGCTTCCTCAGGTTTAGATTCAGAGGAAGACGGAGAAGGGGGATGAGCCTTCAATCTTTTCTTGGCAGCAGTCAAAGGGGAAGAAGGCAAGTCCAACCCCAATTTTCTTTTTGGAGCCACATAATTTTTCTTGGACTAGCTCGGCTTCATGGGCAGCTTGAGTAACCTAGCAGCAACAGCTTAGGAAGAGGATGAAACAGATTTTGATTTTGCCCTAGCCGTCAGAGACGATTCAATCGGAAAAGGAGATAGGTTCTTGGCTCAAGAGGGCACCACCACTTCAGATGGTGGTGCAACGTCGACAATATCAGCTGTGATATCTGGAAACACCATGGGGTGTTCAGTAGAGAGGGAGAACACCTTCTTGCGCACCTTGGATTTGAGAGTTTTCCCAACAGATGCTGCTGGTGCTGGAGCAGATGGAGGCGCCATTGATACAGATGGAGGAGGCGACGAAGAAGGCACCTTTCTGGATTGAGAAGCAGGGGTCTTCTTAGAGGAAGCTCCACGAGTTTTCACCATTGTTCCTTCTCTGAGAAGCAACAAACACTTACAAAAACAATGAGAAAAAAATAAGAAGAAGATGAAGAGGCTTAGAGGGATCGTGGGTGAGGAGAAAGTGGGTAGGTGACAAGCTTTTTAAGGACATAACTTTCCCATTTAGGACACCCACGGCAAAAAGAGTTTTCTTTTTTTTTTAATTATTAAAAAATAAAAGGAAACAAACCTTATGACACACGATCAAGATAAAACACTTACCCTTTTTTTTTTATTTTATTTTATAAAAGGAAATAAAATAAATAGAGAATGTCAACACTAAAAAGGTAACCAAAAACCCCACACCATCTTCTTATTGAACTTTTTCCTTTCTTTTATATTTTTTCTTTTAAAAAAAATTCCAAACAAAGTACAAAACAATAAAGAGACAAATCATGGTATTCCAAATAGAGAAAGTTGACAAAATAAATTCCTTGGAGACAAATAATATATTAAATCACACAAAATAAATGCCAATTTCACAAAATACCACAAAGATTCGGTCCATCATGAATTTTCTTGTCATTCAAATATATATATATTTATATAAAAATGCACAAAAATAAAACCCAACCAAAAAAAAATCTGCTTTGATCAAAGTGAGTCATCCTAAAAAGAATAAAATCAAGCAACTGAAAATAAGTGTTAGTGTATACCATGGATAAGAACACTTGTGAAAATGAAAAAATTAGAAAGAATATTCGAGAGAAATAATGCACAATTCAGTCACAAACACATATTCTTAAGTGAATCAATCAACATGTATGAGTCTTACACACATTTTTTTTATATCAAACTGTGTACAATTTTTCTTGCATAGTTTCAAGCATAAGTGTGTGACAGTGTATGCAAGGGAACATTGCCCAATGACAAATAAGTTTTTTTCGAAATTGTAAATAATTGTAACCCATGAAGACGCTGCCACACTACACCAGTGGTAGCCATTTTCTATGGTAGCGTATCCTCTTTATAACTCTGAATTACAAAGTTCCAACTTACTCAAAAGATGGCTTTCACACACTGATGTAGGTAACTCTATTCTTACACAGGAGCTTAAAACTATGCTACACAAAAAGAAGCTCAAACAATAAACATTGATTGATTTACTCGAATATGCCTAGGAGGAATTGATTATTTTTCTCTCAAAAATATACAACTAAAAGCTCATAAACACAAGTCAAATTATCTAGCTTGACACACAACAAAAATTTCAAATTAATTGACAATTTTCTTAAATTTAAACAACACACATTTGATCAAGAGTAACAACACAATAACAAGGAAATTTATAGTGAACAAACCCCCAAAGATTTTTGGAGGAAATCAAAGCGAATCGAATCAAGAGCTTTAGTGAAAATATCAGCAATCTGTTTATGTGTTTCAATATATTACAAGACAAGAACTTTATTTTCAACTAATTCTCTTATGAAATGATGACGAATATCAATATGTTTATTACGAGAATGTTGCACATGATTTTTTGAAATATTAATTGCACTTGTATTATCACAAAAAATAGTTAAAATGTCAAGATCAAACCCATAATCCATCATCATTTGCTTCATCCACAAAAGTTGTGCACAACAACTTCCTGCTGCAATGTATTCGGCCTCAGTTGTTGAAAGAGAAAGAATTCTGTTTCTTGTTGTGCCAAGAAACTAGATTATTTCCCAAGTAGAAGCATCCTCCACTAGTGCTTTTTCTGTCATCAGTGTTACCTGCCCAATCAGCATCACTAAAACACACTAGATTAGAGTTAGTTTCTTTTGAATACCAAATACCGTAATCAACAGTCCCATGAATATATCGAATGATTCTTTTGACAGTTGCAACATGAGACTCCATGGGATTTCCTTGGTACCTAGCACACACACCAACACTATAACTCAAATCAGGTCTACTAGCAGTGAGATAAAGGAGACTACCAATCATACTCCTATACAGTGTAGGATCAACTTTGACACCATTTTCATCTTTGGATAACTTCACAGTCGTTCCCATTGGTGTTTTGGCAAACTTTGAGCTTTCAAGACCAAACTTTTTGACCAAGTTCTTGGCATATTTGCTTTGAGAAACAAATGTCCCTTCATCTAACTGTTTGACTTACAAACCTAAGAAATAGGTCAATTCTCCCACCATGCTCATTTCAAACTCCTCTTTCATTTGTTTCACAAATACCTGCACCTCATTGTCAGAAGTAGAACCAAACACAATATTATCAACATAAATCTGAGCAATAATTATGTTAGATTTAACATTTTTGATAAATAAAGTTTTATCTACTCCACCCCTTTTGTATCCATGAGAAACAAGAAATTGAGTGAGTCTCTCATACCAAGCTCGAGGGGCTTGCTTTAAACCATAAAAAGCTTTCTCTAATTTGTAAACATGATCAGGTGCATGGGGATCTTCAAACCCTTTGGGTTGTTCAACATATACCTCTTCATTCAAGATCCCATTGAGAAATGCGGATTTGACATCCATTTGGAACAACCTGAAACCAATCAAACAAGCAATAGACAATAATAATCTAATTGATTCAAGTCTTGCAATATGTGCAAATGTTTCATCAAAGTCTATTGCTTCCACTTGTGTGTACCCTTGTGTCACTAATCTTGCTTTATTTTGCACAGTTGTACCAAATTCATCAGATTTATTCTTGAAAAATTCATTTTGTGCCAATAATATTGGTATGCAACGGTCTTGGCACAAGAATCCACACTTTGTTTCTAAAAAAATGTTCCAGTTCCTCCTGCATAGCTTCAATCCAATTTTCATTAGTTAAAGCTTCTTTCATATTTTTAGGCTCAATTAAAGATAAGAAACAAACAAATTGAACAACATTACTAAACTTTTTTCTTGTTACCATACTGTCTTTGGATTTCCAAGTATTAAATCTGTTGGATGATTTAATTTAACTTTGGTTGATGGCTCCTTTTGGACTTCATCCGAAATAATATCTGGAAATTTCTTTTCTGTCCATCCAGAATTTGTTTCATCGAATTCGTGATCTGTTGGAACAGATAGACCAGACGTTGCAACAGTAGTATTACTGACAAAAGCTTTTTCGTGTTTTTCAGTAGGTTCATCAATAAACCTATCAATTTCTTCCTCAGTAGAAAACTCAGAAAAATCCTTGGCATCATCGATAACAACGTTAGCCGACTTAATTACAGTTTGGGTTCTCATGTTATACACACGATAAGCCCTACTGTTAGTGGAGTATCCAATAAAAACACCTTCATCACTCTTAGCATCAAATTTACCAAGATTTTCTCTATCTCTCAAAATGTAACAAACACATTCAAAAACATGAAAGTAAGCCACACTTGGTTTCTTACCTTTCCAAATTTCATAAGATGTTTTAGATGTACCTGGACGGAGAAAAACACGATTTATGATATAGCAAGCAGTGTTAATTGCTTCTGCCCATAACTGTTTGGTCAATTATTTTTGCTATTTAGCATTACTCCAGCCATTTCTTGAAGAGTGCGGTTTTTCCTTTCTACAACTCTATTCTGTTGAGGTGTTTTAGGAGCTGAAAACTCATGTGAAATACCTGCAGACTTACAAAAATCACCATAGACAGAATTCTCAAACTCTTTACCATGATCACTTCTTATACGAATAATTTTTCCAATGTTGCAATATTTTTCAACATTTACTTTTAAGCAAAGAGTTTTAAATGCATCAAAAGTATCAGATTTTTCTTTCAAGAAATTCACCCAAGTATATCTAGAAAAATCATCCACACAAACAAAAGTATACATTTTCCCATTTAAACTCTCAATTTGAATTGGACCCATAAGATCCATGTGAAGCAATTCTAATACTTTCGAAGTGTTTATGTCCGAAACACTTTTATGTGTAATTTTTAATTGCTTACCAAGTTGACAACTCTTGCACTTACCATCAGATTCTTTACCTAGCTTAGGTAAACCACGAACAATCTCTGCCTGTGACAATTTTTTCAAAGTTTTGAAATTTATGTGACCAAGTTTAGCATGCCACACATCAGTGTTATTACTCACAACAGATTGACACATAATAGAAGGCAGAAGAGTGTAGCAATTGTCATTAGATCTAAAACCTTCAAGAACATTCTCACCTTTCTTGTTTAAAACAAAACAATTCTCTTTATCAAAGTTAACAGTATAACCTTGATCACAAATTTGACTTATGCTAAGCAAGTTAGCTTTAAGTCCTTCCACAAGTAACACTCTTTTGATTCTAGGCAACCCTTCAAAGTTAAGAGTACCCATTCCAAGAACATTACCTTCAATTCCATTCCCAAAAGTAACAGATCCACAATGCATAGGTCTTATGTCTGTAAGAATAGACCCGTCACCTGTCATATGTCTTGAACAACTACTGTCAAAATACCAAAAATATGAAGAAGCAGATCTATCATATTCACTAGTAAAACCAGCAAAATAATTATTCTTTTTGATCCATATTTTCTTTGATTGAACATTTTCCTTTTTTACTCTTTTGAAATTATCAAAATAATTGAATTTATCAAAATATTCATTTTTGGCAAAATTCATAAGAGTAAAACACTTAGGACGAATATGACCCTTCCTACCACAAAAATGACAGATTGGAATGAATTTTTCGAACTTTCCATTGGATTTTCCCGCTGACTGTGTCCATTCTGTTGGAACAATCCGAGTATTGGATGCAACAGATTTCAATGAAGATGACACAGGAACATCAGATGATAGCATCCCAGCAGAGATAAAAACAGTTTTCTTTGATTTTTAAGAACTTGAAGCACCAATTCCCACATGACTTCTTAGACCTACATTCTGTATTTTCTCAAAAACAGTAGAACCGGGGTTAAGCTTTTAAACATTTTTCTCAAGAGTATCCAAATCTTTATACAACTTATTAATTTCAACATTTTTTGAAATTATTTATTTTTCAAAATTTTCATTTAAGTCAGTAAGTTGTTTAATTTCGAAGGATAAATCTTTATTTTTGCTTACCAATGACCGATTTTCAGAACACACTTTCACCCATGAACCATACATCTTTTTGTAAGATTCACTTAAAGACTCATCATTCAATTCAGATTCATCACTATCAGAATTTTCTTCATCTTTTGAAACATTATTCAAGCAAACAATTTTCTCATTTTCAGATTTAGAAACATGTAAAATAGAAGTGAAAGCGACATTACCTTCCTCATCTTCACTACTTTCAGAGTCATTATCACTCCAAGTGGCAATCATACATTTTTTGTTCTTTTTCAAGGTGTTTGCACATTCAGAATGGATGTGTCCAAATCTCTCACATTCCCTGCATTGAATACCTTTTTTATTAGTTTGAAAAGGTTTAAGAAAAGAAGGATCACCTTTTGACGGCTTGCCATTGAACTTCTTATTTCCTATCTTATTCATATATTTTTGAAAATTCTTTGCAAGCATTGCCATTTCATTATCACCATCTTCATCACCTGACACTTCATTTTCAGTACTTTTGAAAGCTATGGTTTTCTCTTTCTCTTTGGAAGTACTTGGCTTGTCTTTTTGACGAATCTTTTGATTTAACTCAAAGGTACGAAGTGACCCCATTAATCCTTCTACTTTCATAGTACTGAAGTTTTTTGCCTCTTCCATAGCAGTGAGCTTAACATTGAACCTGTCAGGAAGAACTCGAACGATTTTTCTAACAAGAACATAATCATCAAGTTTCTCACCAAGTGCAAAATACTCATTAGAAATATGAGATAATTTCTCATAAAATTCAGATAGTGTTTCAGAATCAGACATCCTAAGGTCATCAAACCTAGTTTGTAACATAAAAAATCTAGACCTTTTGACATCTACAGTTCCTTCAAATTGAGTTTGAAGAATTGTCTAAGCATCTTTAGCCGAGACACATATGGAAACAAGTTTTATAAAACTTTCTCCAACACCATTGAAAATGACGTGAAGAGCTTTATTGTTATAACTGGATAATTTTTCTTCTTCTGTATCCCAAATAAGTTCAGATTTTACAATTGTGCTTCCATCTTCACCTTTTTCAGTAGGAGGTGACCATCCAGACAAAATTGCTCTCCATGCTTTCTCATCTTGAGTTTTTATGAAAGCTCTCATCCTAACTTTCCCATATGGATAGTTTGAGTCATTAAGCAATGGAGGTCGAGACACCGAACTACCTTCTGTAAAGAAAGACATTTCACACAAAACAAATCAAACGGAAAATAACCACAAGATCTCACTAAGAGTTTAGTGAACCGCTCTGATACCAATTGAAATTCTGTTTTTTATGATTACCAACCTAATTATTCAAATTAAATAATTAATTGCTGAACTGTTACAGAAATGTTTAAACGGACACAGAGTCTGTTTGAACAGAAACCAGACATGTTTAAACAGTTTTATCACCAGAAGATGAAAACAAACATAAAGTTAAGAACACACGAAATTATACATGGTATCAGCAATCTTTACAAATTGCTACTAGTCCACGGGGCCATGCTCAGAGAATGAAATTTATTAGAAGAATATCTAAACGATTACAAAACCAAATTGACTTATACAAATAAAGACTCAATCTTGAATTTTTCGCAATTGTTGTTCAAAGCCCTGATCGAGATGCAGTCGCCTGCCAAGATTAAAGATGTTCAAAGCCTAACTGGGAGGATTATCGCTTTGAGTAGATTCATTTCTAAATCAATGGACAAGTGCGTTCCAATTTTTAATCTACTTAGGGGAAACAAGAAGTTCGAATGGACGGAAGAGTGCAAGAGCATGCTTTTCAGGCGCTAAAGTCTCATATGTCACAACCACCGATCTTGTCCAAGCCGGCCAAAAAAGAAACTTTGTTCATCTACTTGGCAGTCACAGAGTATGTTGCTAGCGCAATTTTGATAAGAGAGGAGGACCATGTCCAAAAAGCTGTGTACTATGTAAGCAAGAGGTTAATGGGAGTAGAATTGTGATATCCGCCCATTGAGAAGTTAGCCTATTGCTTGATTTTGGCCTCCAGAAAGCTGCGACCATACTTTCAAGCTCACCCCATTGTGGTACTCACCGACCAGCCATTACGGCAAGTCTTGCAGAAACTGAAAGCCACTGGACGATTATTAAAATGGGTAGTCGTACTTGGGTAGTTTGATATTTCTTATTCTCCACGAGTAGCTGTGAAAAGACAAGCTCTAGCAGACTTTGTCACAAAATTCACTGGAATCCAAAATATCGAATCGATGAAGGATACTGGACTCCAAAGTCACACTTCTTCCTGGAAGTTGTACGTAGACGGCTCTTCCAACGAGCGTAATGCTGGAGCAGGACTAATCTTGATTACCCCAGAAGGGCATTAGTTCCATTGTGCAATCAGATTTGACTTTACAGCGTCCAATAACGAAGCCGAATACGAAGCTCTTTTGGATGCTTCTCTGAAATTGATCTCCGAAGCTTCCTTGAACTAGTTTTTGCTGGCAGTAACCTTGGCCACTGCTTCTTGGATTTTTATCAGATCTTCGCTCAGACGGGCGACCTGTTCCTTGCATGCCTTGGCCTTTTCTTCAGATGTTTTGGCCCTCTCCTCGTATGCTTTGAGCTCCTCAACATGCTTAGCATCAATCTCCTCAGAACGATGCCAACCAGTACTCATGGTCAGAACACCCTGCAATCAGAGAGAAAGTAGCGTTGTTAGTATAAATAAAAGGGCGAGCTAGACAGCTAAAACGCAGCAAGGGTTATAACTTCACTGAGTATTTCGTTCAGCGCGCGGCTGAGAATCTGGTTGGTCTTCATAGTGGGGATGTTGCTGAAAGCTTCTTGGCTACGACGGTGTCTTGACAGTTTCTTTAGCTTGTCGTTAGCCGAGCTGTAGGCAGCGTTCAAGATAACCTTGGCTTGAGTTTTTTCTGCCTGCTCGGGAGGAGTTGGGTCGCGAGGAGCTGGAGGAGTTGGGTTGAGGGGAGCTGGAGGAGGGGTCGTTTCCTTGGTGGGTGGTGGTGCTGGAGGATCCTCGGTTTGAACCCTTTTCTTGGAGGGGTCGCTACTGCTCTCCACATGGTGTCGTCTGCTTCCTCTCTTCCTGCTTAGAGGAGCTTCGACATCGATGTTGGTGTAGATGTCGAAGGCTTCTTCGTAAGGCATGACTACAAAACAAAAACAAATGATCAGACAAGGAGGTTAAAGAAGCAATAAAATAATAGAAATAGAAATTCTAAGTAGTATACCCGAGCAATTACTATCGGTCGCTATATTATCTATGGAACTACAGCTACACTCACTCTTTGTCTTGAAGAAGTCTAAATTAAAATTTCTGGTTGAAAAAGTAAAATTGCCATCCCTATCGAATAAATGATAAGGGATGGGCAAGCTATCTAAAAGCAAGAGATCTATACTATTCTCGTCAGAGGATTCAGATATAGCACCGGTGTATTCCAGTAGTTTTTGTTTCCCTCTCCCTTGTGGGGCAGGGGCAACAGCAACTCGAGTGTTTCCCGATGGTTCTTGGATGGTCACTCTCGTTGGTTGTTACCATTGGGAATATGACACATCTTGCTGCTGCTCGGGGATTTCTGGTCTGGTACCCTCTCCTGTGGCACTCCCCGCTGTGGACTCCCTCACTTCCTGGTGGGGTGCCAAAAGGCCTACCAGCCTTAGGTTGCTTTCGGTAACCAGTTCCTTGATGCTTTTTTCAATGTTCGTCATGCTGGCTAGCGCTACAGCCCTGATCTCCATCTCTAGAGTGGGGTCTGGTTGGTACCATGGGCCTAGATACAACATTAATGCTCTAAGGATAATGAAGGAAAAACCGAAAGGAAAATACATGACCAGAAATTGAGAGATTTACCTCTTCACGTGAAGGCCAGGTTGTGAGCGGCCAAGTCTGTCGTGAGGAAGTACTCCTGGAAGTATTTCCCCACATTGGATTTGTGGGTAACATCACTCAAGAACACTCGGCCAGTTTCCTGGTGGCAGAAATGGAAGAACCCCGTATTATTCTGGTTGGGGTTAGATTTGAGATCAAAGAGATAATTGATCTCGTGGGGTGTTGGCATATGCCATTTTTTGTGGCTGTAGAGGATATAGAGTGCTAAGAGCACTCTATATCCATTAGGGGTTATTTGGAAAAGGGCAACCTCGAAATAGTTGGTCACCCCTTGGAAGTATTCGTGCAAGGGCAGGATTTCCCCTGCCTTGATATGAAACCTCGATCAGGCGCTGAAGGGCCCCCCAGGTAAGTTTGCCCGCTGGTCAGGTGTAGGCTTAACTAATGTGACCCCAGGAAGGTCGTACTTCCTGAGATGCTTTGTTACCATCCTAGCCGATATGACACTAGGAGGTGCAAGATACCACTCGACTTTGTCTTCTGCTCGAGTGCTGTCGTGAGGCTTGACTTTGGGTTGAATGTCGGGCATTGCGAAGTTTACAGGCTGAGGGTTAGTTGAAGGGTCCTCGGCATGAGTGGCAGGCTGGTTAGAAAGAGAGCTGGTTGTTTTCTTCTTTCTACGGGTAGTGTATTTCACGCGACCCATGTTAGGTTGACTGGTCGGAGGGCTGGTCAGTGGGTTTTGCTGTGAAGATGGGAATTCCAAAAACAAAAGTGACAACTATTCTTGGTCCTCGAATAGCAGTGCGAGGAGGTCATCTTCTATTGGCCTCTCACCTCCCCAAGGATCGTGCATGATGATCTGAGAAGAATAAAGGGGAGTGAGAATCTACGACCAATAGGTAGAAGAAGAAATATTGGGATAATGTTGCTGGTGTATAAAAGTTAAGCTTTTATACGACCAGCAACATCCTAATATAAACAACCTAAACATGCGAGCAGTTTAGGAAAACAAATTATAAAGTGGAAGTGAAAAGTTTTTTCAAAACAACTTTTCGACTCCGAAAACAGGCGGGAAAAACCCAGATTTTTTCGAAAGCATAAAAATCAAATTTTTACTTCAGTTTTTGGGGCCCTAAAATAGTATCCCTACTTCCCACACCGATTTCTAAGCCTCACTTAATATTTTTACACATAAAACTCCTATCCTATCATGTTTCTGCCTATGAATGTGATTACCCCAAATTTTTTTCTCAAAAACATTCAAAAACTCACACCAGAAAACTCGCAGAATTAATGTTAGATTGTATAACAGAGATAAAGGGATCAAGAACTTACTTAAATTGCAGATTGCAGAGAAGTTGCGGATGTTGTTGTTCAGGGCTGGTCAGGCACGTCTCGAATCGCCGAAGGTTTCTGGGCTTCTCTTGAGGATTTTTCTTCTGAGTTCTTGAGGAGAGATAAAGTCTTGGTAAAAAATGAGAAGTGGGAAGAGTGACTTTTTATACTGTTCGTGGCGCAGTTAAAGAGGTAATGATGGGGGTAAGTTTTCGATGCATGGGAAAGTGTGTTAGCCGTCGAAATATTTTTGGGAAACTGCAATAGTCATAATTATTTACTTTTTCGAAGATGAGCTGAAAGACGTGGCAAGTAAGGCGGAAAGTTGGTCGATTAAGTTTATTATATGCTGATCGTAGTAAAATAAACTTTGGGGGCAAATGTTTACCCAAAAGAGATTCACCTGATGACGTGGCAGAATTAACAAGCACGTGGAATACGCGTGACCGTTTAAGCAAGTACGATCTGTTTGACCATCGACCAGAAGAAAATTCACTCAGCAGGCGACATATTTTATGGGCGACCAGTTTGGTCGCAATATTTCAGATATTTCCTACAGATATGTAATTTCGCATTTATGTAGTAATTGTGATTTCCATTTCTATTTAGATACGCTTGTATTAAATGTAATTAAGGCCCATCGGCCCATGAAGAACTCCTTAAGCCTATAAATAAGACTCAATGGTTTCAAGAGGAGGGACTTTTCAGAATTTTGAGAGAGAATTATAGTGTTTTTATCTGCCAAAACTGTATTCATCTCGAGGCTTGTGAAACTCGTGAACCCTAGTTCATTGATCACAATTTTTGGGATTCTACATTAATAAGAACACTAAGTGGATGCAGGTTATTACCATTTTTTGGGGCCGAACCACTATAAATCTTTGGTGTCGTTTATCTTTTTTTCTTGATTTCGTATGGTTTTTATCGTTTTACTTGACTCATTGTCGTTGACCAAATCAATGGTCAACAAATGAATTTCGAGAAGCATAAAGACTCATGTGCCTTGCATTGTCATTAAAGCAGAAAAAATGAGAATGTGGAGAAAAATCTTCGAGTTTACCAGACTTCCGGGCCTTTTTAGAGATAGGAGTAGAGGGAGGAATTTCTAGAGGTCGTTTGCTTGTAGATTTCTGCTTGTCCAGACAAGGAGCCCTGGAGACACACCTTCAGATTCTGAAGCTACAAAACGGTCTTTTGAAGGCTCACTTTCATCAGGAGTCTCTTCTTCCTCAGGTTGGGTTCCTGTATTGAAGCTCTCACTAGGATCAGATTCAGCTTCTGAGTCACTCTTATCGCCACCCTCAGATTCAGTTGTTGACACAGAAGGTGGATTTGCTTTGAGATGAGCAACCAGGGGAGTTGAGACAACCACACCACGTTTAGAGCGTTTGTCAGATCGATGAGCAGAGAGCTTTTTAGACGCAGAAGGAGGTGTTGGGATACTTGTGGGGAGACTTCAGTGCTGGGTTTTGCTCCTCCAGAACTGTCAAACCAAGATGCAGAAACCTCCTTTGAAGATGAAGACTTAGGACTCGAGTGCGCAGATGAGGAGGTCTTTTGAGGGTCATCACCACCCAGACTCAGAGTAGCAGAAGCAATTAGAGAGGTGGTCTGAGATGGTTTCTCATTTAGGTTAAGGACTTTTTTCTAAGCTTGACCCCTTGTTTTCCCCAAAGGATTTGCAGTAGCAGGAGGGTCGATTGGGGCTTTGACCGAGGGTTTTGCACGAGCAGGGCGCCTGGAACTGCCAGCTGATTTGGTTTTAGCCATTCCTAAAAAACAAAAAAACAAAGAACCAGAGAAACCACAAGCACACGAGAAGAGAAGGTGAAACTGAGAAGAAGAAACAAGAAAGAAGAGCGATAGATGTGATCGTGGGTTATGGGTTTAAAAAGAGAACGACTGGGTAGTTACCTAAAATGAAAAATCAAGAAAATGAAACTAAATATGTGCAATAAATGGACAAAAATCAGGTAACTGTCAATTAAGAATTTTACCCTTTTTTTTATTTCCAAAATCCCACACAATTTGATTACCCCAATTAGAAACACCTAAAAAGGAAAACAAAAGATTGTTAACAAAATAACCATAAAAAAACTTACCAGCCAAAACCTTCTTTTTTTTTTATATATATTTTGAAAATTTTATTATTATCATTTTTTTAAAATTTTCGACCTCTCTTTTTATTATTTTTCCTTTTTTTTGTATTTTTTTTAAAATGACAACCAAAAAGGACAAGACATTTGTCACACTGAGAGCAAAAATGCTAGTTTATGAAATAAAATTAAACCAAGACAAACAAATACAATATTTTTAATGAAGCTCCTAAAATCAGTCAAAACATTTTTTTTTGGTATTATATATAAGGGTTATTTGCGACAATAATGCCTATATAGTTAAGTTTGTTGCACTTAAATGCTTATGTAAAATTTTTGGCGGCAATAATGCCTACCGTTAATGTTTTGGTGCAGCCGTTGGTCCCTGAGCCGTTAGGGGTATATATGATACATGTGGCACGACCCGATTGGGTTAAATTATTAAAATTTAAAACAAAAACAATTAATGTTTCTGGTTTCTAATTTAAAACAAAAAAACTAACCGTGATTAATATAACCAAAAAAACCAATTGTCTAAAACCAAAAAATCTCAAAATTCCATACCCAGAAAAACGATGAAGCTTTCCCCCAGACCACACCCAGACGATCCACCCCCGACAGTATAGCACGTGAACCCACTAGAAGAAAACTTGTAATTCCTTCGAATTGGGGGTTAGGGCATCTTTTGCATCGGGTTAATGGAGATTGAAAAAAATTGCCATTGTCGACCACCAAGGCCAGTGGTAGAAAGAACGACTTGGACAAACAAAAATCCTGGGCGAAGATTCAGAACATGCAACAAGTATCGGGTAAGATTGGTCTCCATTTGTTTTTGTAATCTGATTCATTGAATAAATGGTTATGGGTGTTCACTAGAAATTTTGTATGTTTTGGTCAACTCAGATTCATGGTGGATGTAATTTCTTTGAATGGATAGACCCTCCAATGTGCCATCGAGCAAAGGTGGTCATCCTTAGACTACGAAGAAAAATTGGTGACCTTGAAACTAAAATCACACCCCTAAGTATGATAACTGACATTGGAAGTCATCGGCAATGCAGTGGTTCTTCAAATGGATTTGAGACACAATCTCACAACCTTCAAAATGTTTGAAGAGAAAGCTATGAAAGTTGTGCTGAAAGCAGAGGTAGAGTAAATGATGGAGGTCGAATGCAGTGTTACTACTTTTTGAATACTATGTATTTGTTGTAATTCTATTGGTTGTGGTTATTTGGGCTACAAAATCAAAGTAGAAGTTGTTGGTATTGTTAGTTTATTTTTGGGTAATCTTCATGTGCAGTATTGACAATGATAAAGCTATTGTACCCTAGGCATTGATTTGTAATGAATTTTGTTGTAAAATGAAACCCCGAATCAATGTAATCTATCTTGGTCTATTTTGAATTTAGTATTCTAGTTTATGTATTTTGTGAAATAAATATGATCAACAACTAGTTACATTCATTACCATAAGAGATAGGTACAAAAATATAGGCCTAAAAAGCCAAATGTATCTAATCTGTACATGACCAATATCATGGCCAGCATGACCCTGTCATGACTCAAAAAACAGATATGATCAAAAGGTGATTTGTACATGACTCTAAAATGGTCAACATAACACTTCATGACTCAAAAAATAGCCATCAACCACAATATCCAAATACCAACTTTGCATAACACATAACAGACACCAAAATACAAGATTCGACCACTAGTTCAAAATAAAATCAAAAGATCAAATTCCTTCTAGTCAGACAGTATCGGGTTGAGCATTCTTTGCACCACTAGTTCCTCCTTTAGCATGTTGTTTCAGTCTTCTTTCCTTCCTTAAAAATGTGGTTTTAGTTGGTTTTTGTAGTGGTGGACGACCTCGCTTTTTGACCACACGATTCTAAAATAGGTTGAACAAACAAATATTTAGCTCCAAATTCACAAAACAATGATAAAGCAACTAATCAATGAAAAAAATTATCTAGGAAGAGAAGAAAGCATAAATTTTATACCTCAACCACCTTAGCAGATTTGCATGTTTCTCTCCTGTGGCCTGTTTTCAGACAATTGCTGCATGTTTTAACTTGTCCAGTTCTTCGAGCTTTCTTTAAAGCAGGTGGAGGTTCATCTGTCTCCCTTCTCCTCGCTTTCTTAGGTCTTCCAGGCAGCTTCGTCTCAGGTGGTGGATCAATTGGGTTGAGTCCTGTCTGAGGCCACATATCTGGAATAGGCATAGGAGGCACACTCTGTTCATATGCTTTTTGCAATGATTCTTTTTTATAGAATCCGTGGACATAATCAAAGACATTACCTCCCATGAACCAGATAGTAGCTGTAATGCCCTGGAATTCCTAATATGGTTTAATGGCTGGATTAGTAGGCCCGGAGGGCCATAACTATTTAATTATGCCATTAAATGAATTTATGCATGTTTATGAGAATTATATTATAATATGATATTAAATGCATGCATGTGAGTCCACATTTGTTTACAGGAGTGTTTTGGTAATTTGGCCCGTCGAAGGCATAATTGTATAATTGTTTGCATGTCAATGATATATTGTGAGGTCACATTATAATGTGGATTGGTTTGAGTTATTCGGCATGAGACGATCTTTGAATATAAATTATCGATTTGGTCATAACAGGCATAAGCTCGGGGCTTGGGGTGAGTCTTGGGGTGTTTTAATGATTAGAGCGTTAGCAGGAATTATAGGGTAACGAGATATGAATTATTGGTGTTTGAGATTAGCGGGAATTGGAGAGCATTTATTATAATTAACGATATAGGTTGGAAAGGACAATTTTGCCCTTGGGAAGGCTTTAGAAACTTTTAATGACCTAGGGGCATTTAGGTCATTTGGTTTGGATGTATATGAAACTTTAGTTGGCTGTAGAAAAACAGAACAAAACAGAGCCTTTACTTCTCCTTCCCGTACATCATTCCCTCTCATTTCACCTTTGGAGTTTTTGAGCTCAAAGTGAGGAATCAAGCTAGGAAATCAAGGGGTTGAGTTCAAAGAGTTGGTTCAGCCATTGAAGGGGATTTAATCTCAAGTTTGAGGTGAGTTTCAGCCATAAGTTTTCTGGTTTTACTCTGTTTTCTTTTAGTTTTCAGCCTATGATTTTGTTGAGGATAGCTTAGATTAATGGAAGTTTTGATTGATGTTTAACTTGGGTTTTGATGAGGGTTTGATATAGATGATGTTTAGGGGTTGGATTGAGTGTTTGGAACTGGTTTGAAGGTTTGGTTTTAAGGAAAAACGCAGGGGAAGAAAGCTGGTGTTTGCTGGTTTGTGTAAAGGGCCGCGGCATGGTTGTGGTGAGCCGCGGCCTATATTGGTTTCTGGGGTGGAAATGCCTCTGTTAGAGGGGTGAGCCGCGGCCCATAAGGGCATTTTTGGCCAGAAATGAGTTTTTTAGCTTGGGGATTCAAGCCTTAGGCCTTGGGATCGATCCTACTACCCGGTTTAGTAGGATTCGATATCTCGGAGGCTAGGTTTTGGTTTGGGACCTTCTGTTATTCATTTTCATTGATGAATCCTATATTTTGGTTATGACCAGGTGACCGTCAAGGAATTAAAAGATTGATCGTTCTCAAGGGTCGTTCTTATATTAATTTTCACTCGAACCAGAGGTAAGAAAACAGTGTATGAATACAGTTGCACCCTGTATATGTGTATGACATGCGTGACTTGTTATTGAGGCATGTTGGTTGATAAATGTGGACATGGATTGCATATTAAATGCTAGAGAATGTTGCTTACTTATTTATGGCACAGACTAGTCAGGGACACTGACCTAAGGGTCAGAAATGGCATAGCGTCATGAACGTCGAGCCAAATGAAGATTAGATCTAATTGATATCAGCATTGAATGGATCTATGGCATAAATGCTGAACCGACCCTAAGGTCGATGAATTTATAAGCGCTTGGCTAGTCTAAGACTAGTTACTGAGAGCCAGGGCATAAGGCCTAGGTGACTACTTGTCACATGGCTAGGGAGCGATGTTCCATAGTTATGCTCTAGAGTCATGAGGAAGGTTATGTTGGTGACTAATCACCATGCACCTATCCTGTTAAAGCTAGTGAGATGTTCACTTATCTATTTAGCCCTGGTGATCCTATCGTCACATGGATAAAGGGAGCTGTCCCCATATTTGTGACTTTTGCGACTGTCACCTATTCATTTGAACTGAAAGTCTTGAGTAATTGTTACGATCATTGTTGATATTATATCATGTTATATTGTGTTTTCTTGCTGGGCCTTGGCTCATGGGTGCTATGTGGTGCAGGTAAAGGGAAAGAGAAGCTCACCCAACCTTGAGTGGAGAGCTTAGGTGGTGTTGTGTACATATGCGGCCGCTTGACCACCATGGCCAAGGAGTTCTCAGAGGGACTAGGGGGTTTACGCTATTTTTGCCGCTTAGGTCGGCGGGGATTGTAAATTTGAAATAGTAGCAACCATTTTGTACTATAAACAACTTGTAAACGTTTTGAATGGCTCATGAGTAGTTTATATACTTAATGAAATATATCATTTCCTTTTTATTGATTTTTCACCTTAGCCTGTTAATAACACTTAGATCACATTTTTAACCAAAGGACTCGGGCAGCGGGTTAAATTTTCGGTTCACTGTTCACCGTAACTATTCTGGGGTAACTAGGGCATTACAGTAGCTAGTGCATGGCCACAAGGAAGCCCAGATAGTTGAAACCTCCTACATGTACAAGTTCTGAATTCCAAATCGACAACCAAGGCACTACCATTGCTGCATTGAACCTGAAACTGAAACTTGTCAGACCTAGTAACCAGACAATGCGTTGCAACCACTTTTTGCTTCTCAATTATCTTCAAAATTCTCTTCCCCACAGGTTGAGTCATCTTCTCCAACTCAACTTTTTTGTTATAAAACCGAGACATCAACCAAAATCTATTTTTCTCTTGTAAAGTTATAATTGGCTTGTCACGAGCATCAAGTATGGCTGCATTGAAACTCTCACACAAATTATTCACCAAAATGTCACATTTTGGGTACTCTGAAATATGTGACTTACTCCATTCTGTGGGGTTCTTCCCTACCAGCCAATTGTAAGCACCATTCGAGACATCCTTGACTTCTTGCATTGCTCGAGCAAACTCAGCTTGTGTTGTAGTATTAGCTGCTGCCCACAAAAGTTGCTTAAGTAAAAGTCCAGGATATTCCTTTTTAAAGTTAGCATGAAGATGTCTAACACAATACCTCACCTCACACCCACTAAAGATGGCTCCCATTGCATTTTCTAATCCTTTTTGACGATCACTCATCATTGTCACCTTGGTAGGACTCAAATTCCCAATATCATCCTTTAACAGTTCCAAGAACCAAGTCCAAACCTTAGTGTTTTCCTTTTCAGCAACACAGTAGGCAATGGGAAACATGGAGTTATTACCGTCAATTCCTACTGCAGCCAATAAAGTGCTCCTACAATATCCTTTTAAAAAGTAGCCATCAAGACCAATTAGAGGTCTACAACCCCCCAACCAGCCATCTCTACATGCCTTAAGACAAATATAAATATGCTGAAATTTCCTTCTCTCATTAACCAAATCAGTTTTCAACTTCACAGTAGAGCCAGGATTGGTAGCCAACAACCTTTTACAGTAGGCATCAAGAATGGCGTATTGTTCCTTGACAGACCCATCCAACATCTTCCTTGCTTTTGTCTTGGCCCTGTAAAATGTCCAGCTAGATACACGTGAGTACTTGGTCTTTGCAGTTATCTCCCTAAATGCATTGTATTCCATACTCGGATTTAGCCTAAATTGCTCCAAAAAGTGCTTTGCAAGCCAAGTTGAGGTTAGCTTTTTATTGTCCAAAACAATGCCACAACTATGCTTGTCAACAAGTGTTTTGACCCTCATTGTTTTGCCATCTGTCTTGTTAACTATTGACGCAAACAAAATCCATTCACAGTTTGCACCCTTGCACTTAACTCTAACTCTATTTGAATCATTGGCAATAAATACATATTCTCGATCACCTTCAATAAAGTACTCCCTTATTGCATTCCTTAAAATTGTAACAGTGGCAAATTCCATGCCAAGAACAAATTGGAAGTTTTGCATTTTGATTTTCGGGTTGAATTCTTTGAAATTTTTACCAGCATCAAACTCGTCATCTGGCTTCAATTCGTGTAACTCCTCCTCAGAACATATACCATCTGAGTCTCCATCATCAAGATTTTGAGTACAAAAATCTGAAACTGATCGCCACCACCTCCTAGGGTCAGACTGTGTACCCATCTCTATCTCAGCTTCAACATCTTGCTCAAACTCTTCCTCCTCCAATATGAAATCTTCATTAGTTTGATTTCCTTTCCCTTTTCTGTCACGCTGAACTTTGTCTTGGTTCTCCTCAGCTGTATTTTCCCTCACATCAGCTTGCTTTCCTTTCCTATTTCTGTTACTCTGAACCGGGTCTTGGTTCTCCTCAACTGTATCTTCCCTCACATCACCAATATCATCCTCTGAATCTGAAAGCACAACCACCTCTGGTATTTGGTTCTCCATGTCACTTTCATAATCCATGTAGTCAAACTCTTCTTCATATTCCTCTTTATCAGGTTCATCAAAGTCAGCATCCTGAAATTCCTTAGAATATTGATCAGCATCAAACTCTTCTTGTTCCCCATCAATGGTTGCATCAACAGGGATACCAACAACATCTGTAGGGACATCACAATCATCTGGTAGTTCTTCTATAATACATCTTTTCAGAGGAGGTAAAGTGGTAGCAGGGACATGTTTAACAGCTTCTGAATCTTCCTTCTAATCTAAAGGAAGAACTGTTTCAGGAAAAACAAGATATATGTCAATCTTTGTAGCCCGATTCCTCTCAATATCCTCTAAAATTCTTAGGATCTCCTTATCCCCTACCACCATGAAGCCCATATTAAGCACCTTTCCTATTGGTTTGTACATAAAACCCACTGGAAGTTTATGTCCTAAGTCCAAGGCCATTCCATCCAATTCCATCCTAGTGAAGTAATCAGTATCCACCCAATCAACATAATAAACTTTACCTCCTTTATATCTTCTATTGTCGAATGGAGTAAACCAGCTTCCCCCAATGGTGTATTGCAATAGTGAAGATGTTAGTATGACCACCTGTTAAATAGAGACAACTCTAGTTTAGAATACTGCCCTCGTCAATAGAAATAAAAAATGCAATGTCAACACTTCACCACACACAAACCAAAACACAATATAGTTCACACACTTGAAGAGCAACATAGTCTACCACAACATTGAACCATGGACCACAACAACAAAGATTCCTTTCAATAAACAAAGTATATATTTCAATGGACCCCACTCTGTCAATTGTATGCACATGCTTCCCAACAACATTTTTATCCAAATTTAATAATACCACCTACTATAAATCAACAAAATTCTCACCCCAAAAAATTTGAAAACCGACACCCTTCCCCGCCCAAACTGCTCTTTATAGAGTATCATTATCATTCTCCCCAAAAAATTGCTGCATGAACACTTTGAGAAATGAAACCCAATCAACAGAAAAGAACTTTGGGTAAAAGAACTCTGTACAAAAGAAAAGAACTCACCGTAGTTGGGTGGTTGTTCCTCTGGTTGTCGAATGGTCGGCATTGTGGAGGAAAAGTCGTCGTCGTCTCTTCCGTGCTGGGGTCAGTCCTCTCTTCGATCGTAGGGGGGAAAGCTTAGATCATTTTTCTGGGTATGGAATTTTGAGATTTTTTGGTTTTAGATTAGTTTTAGAACTTGGTTTTAGACAATCAGTTTTTTTGGTTATATTAATCACGGTTAGTTTTTTTTTTGTTTTAAATTAGAAACCAGAAACATTAATTGTTTTTGTTTTAAATTTTAATAATTTAACCCAATCGGGTCGTGCCATGTGTATCATATATACCCCTAACGGCTTAGGGACCAACAACTGCACCAAAGCATTAACGGTAGGCATTATTGCCGCCAAAATTTTTACATAAGCATTTAAGTGAAACAAACTTAACTACATAGGCATTATTGCCGCAAATAACCCTATATATAAACCACAAACTTTGTTAATTTTTCCAACCAAATGAATCAACTATTCCGCTTGCTTTTGTTCCTGATGAAATAATCAAACTCGCAAGAAAATATAAATATTACATTAACAAGCTAATTATCTAATCATAAAAGTTATCCAGGAAAATAATTTACTCAGTCACAGATAAATATTTTAAGTAGTTCAATCAGTATGTAACAACGTTTGAGACCATGTTTTTATTTATTTGAAAATGTGTCAAGCATTTGTGTGTGAAAGTGAAAGCAAGGAACATTGCCCAAAATTGTCAAAGAGACTTTTTTTTAGAATTGTAACCAATGGAGACGCTATCACACTACCTCAATGGTAGCCCTTTTCAATGGTAGCATGTCCTCTACATAGCTGCTAATTACATAGTATCAACTTACTCATTGTTGACCCAGGATTTGGCCAACTGACACGGAGTCAGAATATGCTTGATATGAATGAATGTGTAGAGAGAAACGTAATGACCAAAAGTAATAACAACACGGTATTTTTATAGTGGTTCGGCCCCAGGAGCTGGTAATAACCTACGTCCACTTAGATTGTTATTGATATGAGAATCAAAGGAGTGATCAAAGAACAAGGGTTCAATGAGTTTCACTAACCTCTCAAGAACAATACAATATCACTGGGAGAATTACTATAGTCTCAAATGATTCAAAAGCCAAAAGTCCCTTCCTTGAGCTATATTTTGCTATTTATAGGCTCAAGGGGGATTACATAAGATTGTTACATATATTCTTTCCTGAATTATCAGATACTCAGAAGATTGTGTGAGTTAAATTCGGGATTTACAAAGATCTTCTCATTAATGTTGCTTTGCATGCGGAACTATCGACCAGACTGGTCGCAGGTAGGACCAGGCTGCTTACTGCTCCTAATGCGTCTTCTGGTCGATACTTTAGCAGAACTTTTCCAGGTGTCAGCCACGTGTCCAGGGATCACTTGCCACGTCATCAATGCTAATTTTTTGGATAACACTCATAGATGACTTTCACAAATTGAGACAGGTAGCTCTATTCTTCCAATGGAGCTCGAAACACATTTTTATTTATATATTTTTTTTATTAAACAAACAATGGTAGCTTGAACATAACACTGATTGAAAAACTCAAATATTTCTAGGAGGAGTAAATTAATTTTCTTGAACTAAACTTGTATGAAAAAATACATTAGAGAAATTAGCAAGTAACATAATAATATGTATTTCTTTTGAGTTTGAAAACTTCTTCTAGAACAAGAACAAGACAAGAGTTTTTGATCAATAAAATCAAGGCAAAAATATCAAGATACACAGGCTACACAAATTTAAATGGAACAAACCCCTAAGGATTTCCTTAGAGAATTAAAACGGACTAAATCAAGAGCTTTAGTAAAGATATCTGCAATTTGTTTGCTTGTTTCAACATATTCCAAGACTAGAATTTTGCTTTCCACAAGCTCTCTAATAAAGTGATGACGGATATCTATGTGCTTAGTGCGTGAGTGTTGAACATGATTTTTAAAAATATTTATAGCACTAGTGTTGTCACAAAAAATGGTTAAAGTTTTCAAATCAAATCCATAGTCTACCATCATTTATTTCATCCATAACAGTTGGGTACAAAAACTACTCGCATCAATGTACTCAGCTTCTGCAGTTGATAGAGAAATTGAGTTTTGTTTTTTGCTGTGCCATGAAACAAGATTGTTTCCCAGATAGAAACATCCTCCACTAGTGCTTTTTCAATCATCAGCATTACCTGCCTAGTCAGCATCACTAAAACAAACCAAATTAGAATTGGTATCATTGGAAAACCAAATCCCAAAATCAAGAGTGTTATTTACAGAGCGAATGATTCTTTTCACAGCAGTAATATGAGACTCCATGGGATTTCCTTGATAACAAGCACACACACCAACACTAAAACAAATATCAGGACGACTAGCAGTAAGATAAAGCAAACTACCAATCATACTTCTGTATTGTGTTGGATCTACCTTTACTCCATGTTCATCTATGGATAATTTTACTGTTGTACTCATTGGAGTATTGGTATGTTTGGCATTTTCAAGACCAAATTTTTTCACCAAGTTTTTTTCATATTTACTTTGTGAAACAAAAGTACCATCCTCAGTTGCTTAACCCGAAGACCCAAAAAATAGGTGAGTTCACCTACCATACTCATTTCAAATTCATCTTGCATTTGCTGAACAAAAACCTGCACTTTAGAGTTAGATGTAGAACCAAAGACTATATCATCAACATAAATTTTAGCAACAATAACATCATAATTCATGTTTTTGATAAACAGTGTCTTGTCTACACTACCTCTTTGATAACCATATGAAATTATAAATTGAGTTAAACGCTCATACCAAGCTCGTGGAGCTTGTTTTAGACCATATAATGCTTTGTCTAATTTGTAAACATGGTTAGGAAAATGAGGGTCCTCAAACCCTTTAGGTTGCTCAACAAAAGCTTCTTCATTCAAAATGCCATTTAAAAATCGGACTTTACATCCATTTGGTGCAATTTAAATCCAATAACACAAGAAATAGATTGAAGTAACCTTATGGATTCAAGTCTTGCCATTGGTGCAAATGTTTCATCAAAATCAATACCTTCAACTTGTGTGTATCCTTGAGCCACCAATCTTACTTTGTTCCTCACAATGGTGCCAAATTCATCACTCTTGTTTTTGAATATCCATTTTGTTCCAATGAAATTGGCATGGCTCGGTCTAGGAACAAGAGTCCAAACTTCATTGCGAGAAAACTAATCCAACTCCTCTTGCATTGCCTGAATCCATGATTCATCTGTCAAAGCTTCCTTCGCATTTTTAGGCTCAAAAGATGAAGTAAAACATGAAAATTGAACCAAATTTGCATACCTTCTTCGAGTAACCATGATTTCTTCCATATTTCCAAGAATGAGGTCAGTAGGGTGATTCTTTTTTACTCTGGAAGATGGTTCTTTTTGAACTGGATCTGTGATGATGTTTGGTGCTTGATTTGTTTCATTCTCTGATGTAGAATATGGAAAATCATTAGTTGTAGCTACAGAATCCGAAGTTGTTGCATTAGATGCAGATTCTTATAGCTCAATCAAATCCTCTGTCAATGCAGGAGATTTTTTCCAGCAAGTCTTTTATGTTGACTTCTGTAGAAAACTCAGAAAATTCATTGAAATCATCAAGAACAACATTAGCAGACTCCATTACAGTTTGGGTTCTCATGTTATACACACGATATGCCCTGATGTTAACAGAATATCCAATAAAAACACCAACGTCACTCTTAGCATCAAACTTTCCAGTGTTTTCACGATCTCTTAGAATATAGCAAGCACAACCAAACACATGAAAATGACTTACATTGGGTTTCTTACCTTTCCAGATTTTATAAGGTGCCTTAAGAGTACCTGGACGAAGAAACACTCTGTTTATGATATAACAAGCTGTGTTGATTGCTTCAGCCCATAATCGCTTGGAAAACTTTTTGCTATTTAACATCACCCTAGCCATCTTCTGCAAGGTGCGATTCTTTCTTTCCACAAATCCATTTTGCTGAGGAGTTTTAGGAGCAGAAAATTCATGAGAAATACCTGTAGACTTACAAAATCTCATCATAAACAACATTTTCAAATTCTTTCCCATGGTCACTGCTAATTCAAACTATTTTGCCAATATTGCAGTCTTTTTCAACTTTTAGTTTCAAAGAAAGAGATTTAAAAGCATCAAAAGGATAAGATTTTTCTCTTCAAAAATCAACCCATGTGAAATGAGAGAAATCATCAACAGAGACAAAAATATATCTCTTACCATTCAAACTTTCAACCTGAATTGGACCCATCAGATTCATGTGGAGTAATTTAAGAACCTTGGTGATATTAACATCAGAAATGCATTTGTGGGTAACTTTCAATTGCTTACCAAGCTGGCAAGGTTCACATTTACTCACAGATTCTTTACCTAATTTAGGCAACCCTAAAAAAATCCCTGCATTTGATAACTTTTTCAAATTTTTGTAGTTTACGTGCCTAAGTTTTTCATGCCATAGTTTGGTGGTGTTATCTATGGCTGAGTGACATGTAAGAACAAGAGTGAGAGTGCAGCAATTATCAATAGATCTAAGACCTTGTAAAATACATTGTTTATCACTGTTGAGAACATAACAATGATCACTATCAAAATTGATAGTATACCCTTGATCACAAATTTGACTAACGCTAAGTAAATTAGCTTTTAGTCCTTCAACTAACATCACATTTTTTAGCTTTGGTAAGCCTTCAAAATTCAAGATTCCCATCCCAATAACATTTCTAGCTAAACCATTTCCAAATGTCACTCCACCACATTGCATAGGTCGAATATTGACAAGAAAGTCTCTGTTACCTGTCATGTGTCTAGAACAACCACTGTCAAAATACCACATTTGAGAAGCATCAATTTTAAAGCAAGAAAAACCAGAAATACATTTTTCTTTCTTAAAAATGTTTATTTTGCTTTTTATTGGTTTTTCCAAAATAATTGGACCTGAACATATTGTGCAAAATAAAGCATTTAGGTCGAATGTGACCTCTTACACCACAAAAATGACAAATGGGAATAAATTTTCTAGATTGTTCACGAAATCTGTCATCCTTACCTGATTGCTTCTCCTTTGTAGGTGAAGAAGACCTACTTGCAGTATCAGACACGTGTAATGTTTGATCAGAACATCCAGGACGTATTTTCTCAGATTTAACAAATTTTGTGTCTATTTTATTTTGATATTCAACAAATCTCAACCCAGCATGACTTCTTTGCCTTGTGTTATGAATTTCTTCAAAAATAGACGAACCTAGATTTAACATATTAACACTTCTTTTCAGATTTTCAAGTTTCAGTCCTTTCAGATTCACAACGTTTGTTTTTCATTTCAAGTTCTTTGATGCAATGAGACACATTTTTATTAATTTTTGTCAATGAATGATTTTCAGCATAAACTTGTACCCACTTACCATACATTACCTTGTAAGATTCAGCCAATGAATCCTCATTGATTTCTCACTCATCTACACCATCAATATTTCTTTCAGTGATACTATTGTTCAAACACACAAGTTTTCCTGAAAACACTAGACAAAATAGAGGTTAAAGCAACATTTCCCTCATCTTCTGCTTTCGGTCTCATCATCACTCCAAGTGACATTTAGCCCTTTTTTGTTCTTTTTCAACGTATTGGCACATTCTGATTGAATATGACCAAAACCTTCACACTCTCTGCATTGGATACTATTTTTGTTAGTAGAACCAAAAAAATTAGAAGATGTGTTACTTTTAGGGAATTTTGACAGATTCTTTTTGTTGCTAACTTTTTTCATGAATTTTTGGAAATTCCTTGTCAACAAGGCCATTTCTTCATCCTCTTCATTATCAGATTTTTTTTTAGAAATTTTAAAAGAATACCTTTATTTTTCTCACCTGAGGATTTCGGCTTATCTTTTTGCTTGATTTGTTGGTTTAGTTCAAACGTTCTCAAAGAGCCCATTATCTCTTCAACCTTCATTTTACCAAAATCCTTTGCTTCTTCCATTGCCAGAAGCTTTGTGTCAAATCTATCTGGAAGCACACGAACTATTTTTTGAACTAAAACAGATTCATCAAGTTTCTCACTGTTGACGCAGTTTTTCGCCAACAATGTATTAAGAAATAATAAGGGCAGATTAGTGCTTAATGGTAAACCATAATGAAAATAATAAGAATTCACTTAAGAACACAGAACTTTTACGTGGTTCATTGGTTAAAATCCACCTAATCCACGAGTCCGTATTATTACTGTTTCTCTCTCTATTTGGGTAGAGTTTCGGTATTACAACATCATCCCCCCTTTCCTGCCCAACATTCCCAGTATTTATAGGGGAATTCCATGGACAGGTTTGGGTAACCGCGTGAGTCAACCATGCATTTACATAATGTTTATATTCAATACAAATAATTCCCATTTATATTGGGATATGATTTGATAATAGAATAAATATGTTCCTGCCATCTCGGATGATAAATATGACAGCCTGGTCATAAATACACGTATAAACCAATCCCGAGTCTCTGGGGATCCCTGAATATGCATTATATTTGAATCTTCACTAGCTTGATATCTCCTCCCAGCTTGTGCTTTGACAGTTATCTGATTCCGAGCTCGTGCTTAACAACCATCGTATTCTTAGTTTGTGATAAACTCAGGATGCCTAACATCATGTATGACCATTATGAATCTCGAGCTATCCACATGGATAATAAATGAATATTCTACTTGGTTATTTTCCCACGTATTTATCTGCCAACTATACCCGAGCTGAGTAAATGAACTTGTGCTAAAAATAGGGTACAACACTCAACCAAAACAAAAAACTCGTTAGCAATGTAAGACAATTTTTCATAAAACTCAGATAAAGTTTCAGATTCTAACATTCTCAATTCATCAAATTTAGTTTGTAACATGGTAAAACGCGATCTTTTGACATTAGCAGTCCCTTCAAATTGAGTTTGAATGATTTGCCATGCCTCTTTTGTAGACTCACAAGAAGAAATCAATTTTATAAATCCTTCACCAACTCCATTAAAGATTGCATGCAAAGCCTTATTATTGTAACCTGTAATGACCCAACTATTTCTAAGACCTTAGACCATTAAAACTAATAGACATAGCTACTACTTTGAAGAAAACATACATAAGAAATAATCATAACTTTATTAAAACTCCAAAATGTTGTGCAAATTACAATATAAATTATAAAATGTGGTATGGGTACCCATTGTTTAATAAAACATAAAACATAACTTTAAATTATTTGTTCAAAACTAAATGAGGAATTACAAAAGAAAACATAATTCAAAAACTAAAATAAACGTTGTTATACCCAAAAATTGGAGAATGCATCCTAGGAGGCTAAGGAGAATGCATCTAGGAGAGTGCCTCCTAGGAGAGCTAAGGGGAGTGGTCCTAGGAGACTCCAAGGAGGATGTGGTCCTAGGAGACCCCAAGGAGGGTGTGGTCCTAGGAGACCCCAAGGGTGTGTAGGAGGCAAGCCTCCCAAGGTTTTCTAAGTGTTGGCTCGAACGTGTCCAAGGTAAATAGCTAAGGAGGAGGAGTCTCATGCAAGAGAATGGAGGCTTAGACTTTCATAAGGAAAGTCTATACAATGTTCGATCGGACATGTTTGGGAGATGCTAAAGAAGGTTGCCTCAATGTTGTCCAAGGTGAGGTTCCCTCAATGTTGTTCAAGGTGAGGTGCCAAGGAAGTTGCCTCGGACCACCTTGGTCCGAGGAGAAGCTAAGGAGATTGGTTCAAGGAGGGACATGGCATGCTGGAGGAGAGTACGTGTTCGAGGAGAACCATGCACGTTCAGCCCACCCAAAGCATGTCCTACCACCATGCATATCATACCACCATGCATGTTTAACCAGCACTTGCATGGGTAGTGAGTAGGAGGTGGACCAACTAGCTAGAGGAGACTAAGTCAGATACAACTTCAACAACATGCGCGGGAATCTCTCATTCTTCCCACAAATAGGGAGTTTGTTACATTTTGAATGTTGAATGTTTATTTGTAATATAAATATAATAAATATAGTAAAATATCCCTATTATAAGGGGATATCAGTTGAGGATCCCATCTCTATAAATAGAGAGCTGATGGGATGAGAAGAGGGCCCCTTCTGCTTATTCTTTCTAGAGAGATAAAATTGGGTCTGTCTATTCTAGAGAGAGAAAGTGCTGAAATTAGAGAGAATTCTTGTATTTTCACAATTTATACTGAAGAAACTCAGTTGGCATAGTCCATCTGATCTTGAGTATAGATTTATAAATCACAACTCTAAGTGGATTAGGCTATTACCGACAATCGGGGCTGAACCACTATAAAAATTCTGTGTTATTTACTTTTCTTGTTTATACCGTCTGTTGTCGTTTACATTCTCTTGAAGGTTCGTCGTATTTGACGTTCTCACGTCGTTGGCTAAAAACGCAGTCAACAAACGTCATCCTCGATCGACTTGCAGCCCATTCATTCCATTCATCCTCAATACACAAGTCAAGCCACCAAGAATCCTTCCGCCTCCGTATCTAGTTTCCTGCATCACACTAAAAAAAAAATAAAGGAGTGAGCCTAATGCCTAACAAGGAAAATCTACTAACAACATATAACACAAACCATATACATGAGACTATATCATAAACATATACTATAAAACATATATCATATAAGACTACAATGGCCATCATACTTCTTGGGGCTTGTTAACTAAGAAAGTCATATGCCCATAGATTTGTGGGGCTCGCTAGCCAAGCAAGTCATATGCCCATAAATTATTGGGGCTTGCTAGCTAGACAAGTCATGTGCCTAAGGACCATAAACACACTATACATAATGTAAACGTAACATACCATAACATAAGCATAACATATCATATAAACATATAAAATCTATCCTTGATTGTAGGGATTTTGCATATGCGCTTTCGAGCCTGCTACATGTATCGAGCTCAGCATGACTCTAATGTAAATTTTCGGGTTTCCGAGACTACCCTTCGGAAGAAGACTTTGCCCTCAATCTCTCCTTACAGGCTTGGGTATGAATGATGTGGTGCCTTAACGCGACTGACAATGAGCGTAAGTAGTCATGTTGACTACCCTGTACATATTTAATCTTCACACTTACGAGCCTACATTTCGAGGCTGCTTTTTATATCTCAAAATTTGGGGTGTAACATTTTGCCCCTTCAAAAGTATCTTTTCAAGCCCTGTGAGAAGGAAAATTTTGAACTTCTCTTCTAGGAAATGTGGCTATCTACCACACTCGAGTGTGGACACGTGTCGAAAATGAGCTCCCAAGGATTTCCTTGCACAAATATTACCAGTCAATACTCCAGTTTCCTCATCAACTTCCAACGTGTAAGTTTATGATTTTCTCTTTGTTATGCATGTTTTTTTTTGGCATTCTTGATTCTGTTCTTGGGGACTTATGGGAAAATGGGCATCTTGGTCTGTTTTTTAGGATATTTAAAGATGAAAATATGTTCGTATAGGATAAATATGGTTAAAAATGACATCTTTTCTAGGTTTTGAATATAGTAGTCATGGGTTTCGTGTTGAACAAAGACTTATGGCTTTATAATAGGGTTTTACACGCACAAACCAATGGTATCCCCATTTTAGGTAACTGCCCATTTCTTCCTAGAAAATCAGGATAGCCCATTTTGGAAGTAATCTTCCCACTCCATGTGGATTTCTATTAAATCCCTAAGCTTATAACAACTCGGTCATGGCTACAAATAGCCTCGCTATTTCAGTCTCGAATCATTCTATCTCGTTATATTGAGCTTGTGAGCCCGAGTTATCAAGATATTTTCTTCCCATTCTTTCTAAGTGATGGGCCCTCACCCTTTTTTTCTTGTTAGATGGTGCAGTCTTCAAAGAATTGGTGGAAGCCCGAGCTTGCAATCCCTTACCACTCATCGTATCCTTGAGTTGAATCTCCATTTACTTGAAATCAATGGTTGATTTGGGAACATGAGGAACGCCTTGAACGTGAAGACATTTGAGCTCACTTCCGACGTCAAATTACCGAAGTTGAAGGAGGAAAGAGAAGGAGACTATGGTTTGTCGTGTATCCTAATCCAGACTTTGAGATTCATTCAATCCCACTAAATCCTCACTATAAAGTGACAATATCATTTCCCCCAGGCAAGCTCTCCTTCGAAACAATGGAGAGTTCTTCGAGCCAACCAACCACACTATTAGCCCCCCAAGTTTCTTCTATCTCTGCCTCAGAGAGTTCTTTCTTCGAGGCTGAACACTACCAGAGCTCCATCACATCCACGAGACAGATATCGAAAACCCTGTCTCGTCACAGATTAAAGTTGTCTGCCAAGTTGGTGTGTCGACCCCCGAACTCTAAAGAAAGGAGTTGTTTTGCTCTGGGTGAGGACAACTGTAGCGTTCCAAATTTGCTAATAAGGCTTAGGGCCTCGATTAGTGTGATGGAAGGGCAATAATAGATTTAATTATGCTAATATGTGAATTAAATGACTTTGTGATTAGAAATGCATGCTTAGGTGAATTAAATATGCATGTGGGCCCAATTTGGTAAATAGGGGCATATTTGTAATTTTGGCCCGTTGAGGGAATAAATGCAATATATTTGTGTATTGTGATTGATACCACGAGAGTGTTGTGATATACTTGTGATGTGCAATCTGAGACCTAGGGAGCAGAATAGCTAAATAGTCACAATGGGGTCGAATACTCAGCTCGGGAGGAGCCTGGGGGTATTATGGGAATATAGAATGTTTTTGAGAATTACCGGGTAATGAGTGGTGATTTAACGTTTCTTTAAGTATGTTGGGGATTAAATGGGGATTTATAGGAACACCCGAGCATTTAGCGGGATGTGGTAATTGACGGGATTGCCCTTGGTGGCACTAAAGGATTAAGATAGACTTACGAGTATTATGGGTATTTTGGGGACTTAAGTGACTGAGGATAGGCTCAAGCTGATCAAAGGAATACATTCTAGAAAAGAAGGAAAGACAAAAGAAATAGAAACTCTCAGTCTCTCTCTCTCTATCTCAAGGTTTTCTTTCCATCTCTTGGTACTTGGAGTGGTTTGAGAATTTTGAAGGAAGTTGCCCAGAAAACTGAGGATTCAAGGCAGGGATTTGTTGGTGAAAATAGGCTTGAAGACTTAGGGAATTAGCTCAGGCTAAAACTATCACAGAGGTAATAATTCTGTATTGAATTATTTAAGTATTTTGCTGTAACTTTTGGTATGATGGCCTAGGTTAAAGTTTGGTTGAATTTAAGTGTTGAGCTTAGGTTGTGATGAGGTTTTTGGATGCTTGTATCACTTCTGTTGTTTGAATATGAATCCTAGGCTGAATTCTAGGATTAAGGCTCGAAATTGGCGAGTTTCAAGGAGGTTAGCTCGTAAAATGCATGGGGAATTCTGGGTTTTGGGGCTCGAGCCGCAGCCCTGTTCATCAAGCGCTGCGGCCAGTTTGAAAATTTAGGCTTGGGGGCCTCAGAAACTTGCCCAGGCGCTTCATGCTTTTCCATATAATTTTTAAACCAACAAAAATAGCATCAAGTCTTATCTCATACAAATAGAACAAAACCCTTCAATAGTTCAATCATAACAAGGTTTCTCTCCATGACCAACAATAGAATATTGCCATAAATCAAAACACAACGAATACCCAAGCCACACGCCTAGGTCAAATCCTTCATGCATCAAAATAAAAAAAATAATCCATCAATCCATATAACCCAAGAAAACATAATAACATTAGGGCTAAAGATTCACTACCTCTCTTGATTGTAGAATCAAGAACACAAAAGTGACAAACACCCAAAACTATAACCACCCCTTGTTCAAGCCTAGGGTTTCAAAACCCACATGAAGAAAAGAGAAGAAGAAAAAAAACATATACTCTTAGAAACAATGGAAGAAGAAGACTAATGAAATCAACACTATAAACCAATACTTACCCTTAGGGATTTCGAAATCCCTAACTACCTCTTCCCCATGGTTTCTTTCTTTCTCTCCTTCTTTCTTCCTTCCATCTTCCAAAAGCTCTCTCTCCCCTCTCTCTTTCTCTCTCTAGGTGGATGACTGTGGTATAGAGAAGAGATGAACAAAAATGCTCTCTAGGATTCTAAGGTTCCATTTATAGTGTCTAGGTTTTTTTTTTCTAAATAATAAAAGTTAATTTCTTATAAATTTATTTAATTCCAAAAACTAATTAATTAAATAAATACATTTTTATTTACCCAAAAAGGCAGCTGCAATTGTCCACTCCCCCTTTCCTTCCTTGGATTTCTACACTAATAAGGAAAATGTGATTTTCGTAGCTCTAAGGTCTTGCGACTTGGGGCTGGGTTTTGACCTGTTTTAGTTACGTTTTAGGAAAAATTCTATTTCATAAATTTTTTTAGATACTTTCATTAGCTTTCTATCGGTACCAATTGTGTCTAAATTAGATATCCACAGCCCATGTTATGCCCATTTTACTGAGGCTGGATCTAGGATTACGGAAAATGAGAAAAAGGCAACTCCTTTTCTACAATTGTTTCTCAATTCTTATTTGTGTGAACACAAAAACTTACCCTATTTACTTTTCCCATTAATCCTATTTTTAATTTAATAAAAAAATAATAAAATAAAACTAATTAATTAATAAGGAAATAATCTAGAATAATGCATGGAAAAATCCTTGTATACTCACCGTGAAATCATGCACATGCACACACACAAGTGCTAATGTGCATTTCTACTAACCATGAACCTTGGGGCACACAAGCAAAGCTCATTTACTTAAAAATTAAAATAAACAATTAACAAAGATAAACTCACATAATTTCTACCAAACAATTAAAAATAATTTCCCAACACTTAACAATTAATAAAAAAATTTAAAACACAAAATTAATTAAAAAAAATTGGTGTGCTACATTATGTGAAGGAAATTGTGCGACTACATGGGGCTTCGAGGTCGATAGTATCCGACAGGGACCCCACCTTCACCTCCAAGTTTTGGGAGAGCATGTAGAGGGCTATGGGCACACAGTTGTGGTTCATTACCACTTATCATCCTCAGACAAATGGATAGTCTGAGAGGACGGTTCAAATACTGGAGGATATGTTGCGAGCCTGCGTACTAGATTTTGGGGGATCTTAGAGTAACTATCTCCTTTTGATTGAGTTTTCATACAATAACAATTATCAGGTGACTATCGGAGTGGCTCCGTACGAGATGTTATATGGGAGGAAGTGCAGATCACCCATCCATTGAGATGAGACGGGTGAGAGGATGTATTTAGGTCCTGAGGTTGTTTAGAGGACCAATGAGGCGATTGAGAAAATCAGAGCGCGAATGCTCATCTCCCAGAGTCGACAAAAGAGTTACTCGGCTCGAGACGCAAGAGCGTAGAGTTTCAGGTTGGGGACCATGTGTTTCTTAGAGTTTCACCCTGGAGAAGGGTGAAATGATTTGGTGTGAGGGGCAAGTTGAGCCCTAGGTTTGTTGGCCCTTTTGAGATTCTGGAACGGGTTGGAGAGGTAGCCTATAGATTGGCGATTCCTCCAACTCTATCAAGGGTTCACAACTTATTTCATGTATCTATGCTTCAGAAATATGTATCAGATTCTACACACGTGCTGAGTTACGAGAACTTGGATTTATCGTATGAAGAGAAGCCGAATTAGATTCTAGAACAAAAGGATAAATTCTTACGGAACAAGACCATCGCCTTGATGAAAGTGATGTGGAGGAACAACAAAGTGGAAGAGGCGACTTGGGGCATGAGACATATATGCGAGATCAGTATCCCAAGTTATTCTAGTAAATTTTGAGGATGAAATTTCTGTAAGGAGGGGATAGTTGTAGCATCCCAAATTTTCTCATAAGGCTTAGGGCCTCGATTAGCGTGCCATAAGGGCAATGATTGATTTGATTATGCTAATATGTGAATTAAATAACTTTGTGATTAGAAATGCATGCTTAGGTGAATTAAATACGCATGTGGGCCAAATTTGGTGTTTAGGGGCATATTTGTAATTTTTGCCAATTGAGGGCATAAATAAAATATATTTGTGTATTGTGATTGATATCACGAGAGTGTGGTGATATAGTTGTGATGTGAGATCCGAGACCTAGGGAGCGGAATAGCCAAGTAGTCATAACGGGGTCGAATACCTTGCTCGGGAGGAGCTTAGGGGTATTATGGGAATATAGTATGTGGTCGGGAATTACTGGGTAACGGGTAGTGATTTAACATTTGTTTAAGTTTGTTGGGGATTAAATAGGGATTTATAGGAACACTCAAGGATTTAGCGGGATGTGGCAATTGACGGGATTGCCCTTGGTGGCACTAAAGGATTAAGATAGACTTACAGGTATTATGGGTATTTTGGGGACTTAAGTGACTGAGGATAGGCTCAAGGTGATCAAAGGAATACATTCTAGAAAGGAAGGAAAGACAAAAGAAATAGAAACTCCAAGTCTCTCTCTCTATCTCACGGTTTTCTCTCCCTCTCTTGGTACTTGGAGTGGTTTGAGAATTTTGAAGGAAGTTGCCAAGAAAACTGAGGATTCAAGGCTGGGATTTGTTGGTGAAATAGGCTTGAAGACTTAAGGAATTAGCTTAGGCTGAAACTATCACAGAGGTAAGAATTCTGTACTGAATTATCTAAGTATTTTGCTGTAACTTTTAATATGATGGCCTAGGTTCAAGTTTTGTTGAATTTAAGTGTTGGGCTTAGGTTGTGATAAGGTTTTTGTTGAGTATTTGGATGCTTGTATTAGTTTTATTATTTGGATATGAATTCTAGGATTAAGGCTCGAAATTGGTGAGTTTCAGGGAGGTTAGCTCGTAAAATGCATGGGGAATTATGGGTTTTGGGCCTTGAGCCGCGGCCCTGTTCATTAGGTGCCGCGACCAGTTTGAACATTTAGGCTTGGGGGCATCGAAAACTTGCCCAGGCACCGCGACACAAGGTATTGCGCGCCACGGCCCGTGTCCTTCAGTAGAGAAGGCTTTTTCCTTTGACTTGAGCGCGCCGCGGCCCTTAAGGGCTGGGCCGTGGCTCAAATGTGAAATAATGGTTGTTTGAGGGTTTTTAGGCTTGGGAACCCAAATGTTAAGGCTCGGGAAGGGTTCTACTACCCGATTTAGTAGAATTCAAGGCCTCGGAGGCTAGAAAAATATTTCAAAGCTATTAATTGGTTTAAGGCTTGATGGATGGTTATTGTGAATGCATTGTGACTAGGTTTTCAACAAAGCTCAGGTTAAGGGATCGTGTTCGGGATCACAATAGTCAATCGGCTCAGGACATAGGTAAGAAAAATGTTGTATTCGTAGAGTAGAGCATGGCCCTATTGCTTGTATTTCAGGGTGCGACCCTATTGTTTATGTTTAATATATGTGTAAATATATGTGAATGTTATGTATGTTTATGAATGAACGATGAGGGCCGGGAATGACGAAGGACGAGAACAGTAAGAGGCCAGGATCGACATTGGTAACACTGAGTGCAGGCCGCTAGGGCGAGACCCCCTAAGGGCTGTATCCACCTGTTCGGTAAAGACCGTAAACCCAGGGCCTCGTAAAGCACATGGGTCGGTGTAGGCTGCTATGTGTTTAGTCTTCCCTCTAGAAAGAAACATGTGCTTTACGACCCAAACTTCCCTCTAGAAAGAAACATTCGAGCTCAAACTCTTGAGCCTCTATTCCCTGATTAATCGAACCTTCAGGCTCGGGGACTGAAGCTCAGGACGAGGCATCTCCAAGCTCGCCCGGTGGAGGTAAAGTTGTGCTTGATATGTCAATGTGGTCTCCTACCCTTTTAAAACAAGAACCCAATGTCGTAGTTCTTTTTGATGATCCTCAGAAAATTTTATGACCTGTTTAGGGGTAGACTTTAAAGTACATAGGGATGATAGTTGGTTAGGTAAATTCCAATCTTGTATAGCGTAAACGAGGTTTGGGAAGGGATACCTGTCCAGCATGAGACTAATTATTATAGGGATCTATTGAGGATTTCCCCTACTTACCGAGAGGGAACTCCCATAGAATCATATGAAGACGTAGGAATATCCTGGACTCCAAGTTCGAGCCCAAGAGAATCTTCCAGTTAGGTTTCTTTATTTAGAAGTACATTCATATTTTTCACAAACATGGTTAAGTACTAATGCTTATCTTCCTTTTTTAGGTGAGATGGACTCCGATCTCGCCTCTCAACCAACCCACCATCTTGAAGGGTTCGAAATGGGGCAGAGTATCTTTGAAGACTACTAGGGCTTCGAAGATACTTAAGAAGTCCAAGACTACCCTGCAACCTCGGATCTTCCCACTGTCTCCTCAGATATTGTTGTTGTTCCTTTAGTGGACCCTCCTCTGCCATAATTCGTGGCTCCAATTGTTCCAAGCTCGACTCCTCCTCCCCTTCCTGCTCCTGAAAAAGCTCCCAGCAAAGGAAAGAAAGTCCCCTCCTCTCACACGCCAACACCTGCCCAAAAACACACCATATCTCCCCATGAGCCTGAATTCGTGGTTGACAATGAGGCTGGCACCTCTAGTGTCGAGCTTGGTTTAGAGGCTCTTACCCACATGGGACGTGCCTGTAGCAATCTCAAAGATCCCCATTGGGAGTTCTTGAGGGGTTGTGACAACGCCGCCACTCTTTTTGATAAGGTCGGAGATCTGCTCACCTCAGTAAGTATTATTACCTGTCGAGTTCGAAACTATTTTTATTTGTCTTTGCTTGCCTTAAATGTTTTTTGCTTTATGTAGAGCCTTTTAACCTTCATTTGCCAGTTCCAAATTTTGAGCCATGGAGCATCCACCAGTCTCGGGCATGTTTATGATGCTAAGGCTGCTCAAATCCAAGTTGTAGATGCCCTCAAAGAGGCGAGGAAAGAAATTGAGGAGATCAGGAATGAGCTGGACACAAGAACATCAGAGCTAGATACAAAGTCGTCGGAGCTGGATACAAAAACACTAGAATTGTCTTCCAAAATAACTAAGCTCGAACGGGTTCAAAAGCTTAACGCTAGACTCGAGGATGAAAAGGCCACCACCTTTGAGGTCATGGAAGGCAAAAAGGCTCGTCTTCAGGAAGAATTCAAGGCTAAAAAAGTTAGCACCATTGACCTTGCCATGTACTGAATTGGGGCCATGAATCCCAATCTTGACACCAGCTTTCTAGCCGGAAAAGAGGAGGAATATCTGGAGAGATGGTAGGCTCGACTAGAGGAGGAGGAGGAAGAGGAGGCCAAGCTTGCAGCTCAGGAGGCTGCAAAGGCCAAGGAACAAGCTAGATCGGGGGATGCCAAAGGCACCAATCCTTGAGGATTCAAACATAGCCTGCAACCCATATTATTTTTTGGATAGCTATAATCATCTATTTTGATGCCATTGGGGCTATTAAAATTTATAACTCGAGTTTGAGCTACGTATATTATCTTGTGAATGTTTATATAACTCAATAGTAGTATTTATTTTTTCAATTTTCTATCTCGAAAACCTTTTTGCACATTATCTACTTGTAGCTTTTTGCCTTAATATTATGCATCATATTTTCCTATCAAAGTATTTCGAGCTTATTACTAAGGGCTTGCTTTTATACTTGTTTACTCACACAAGTACTTGTTTGAGCTTAAGTTCGAAATTCCATATATTCATACATAGTTCATTCTATCGCTCATTTTTGACCTCGTTATATTCAAGGTTCAACACTACTTATACCATGTATTTTTTCTTTTAAAAACACTTTTGTCGTGTAGTCTCGTTAGTCTAGTTATTTCCTGCTAAGTGATAATAACTGTAACGACCCAAATTCACTAATAAGGCTTAAGGGCCTTGATTAGTATGCCTGGAGGGCATAACGGAGATTATGTGTGGTTTTAATAATTTAGATGCATGATTATGATTTAAAGCATGTTATATGATTACTTGAGTATTTGAGATGCATGACTATGCGTGTTAGTATGCATATAGGCCTAGATTAGGTTAGAAGGGCATAATCGTAATTTTGGCCATTATGGGCATAACTGCTTTGATATATGTGATAATTGTTGAGACCACATTATTATGTGGATATATCCGCGATCAGTGACTCGAGACGATCCTAGTGAGCAAAGTAGCAGAAAAGTTATAGCGGGGATTTATACCCGGCTCGGGGTGAGCTCAGGGGTATAAATGGGAATCTAGTGGATAAGCTGGAGATTATTGTGACATTGAGGAATGCTATTGGTGATTAATTAGGTATCGGGAATTAAGCGGGAAATAATAGAGACACTCGAGGAAGTAGCGGGAATTGGGTAAAATGACTAAAATGCCCTTAAGTGGACTAAAGGATTAGGGTTAATAGGGAGGGCATAAAGGTCATTTGACTCTTAAGGATGGGTATTACTGAGGTTTTAAGTTAGTGGAATTTGTAGAATATCAAAGAAGTCTGAAAAAGAAGGGAAAAGAAAGAGGGAAAGCAGAGAGAGTTTCTCTAAGTCGGTTTACACTTTCCTTCACCTGTTTCTTGAGAATTTCTGGAGTAAAGCTTAGAGGAGAGCTGGGATAACTAAACATCAAGGATCTTGACCTAAGACTAAGGAATTGGCAGAGGTTTAGCAGGGTTTCACTAACACTTGAGGTAAGATTCCAGAGTTCATCCATTTCTGTTTCTGGTTTTTAAGTTGTGGTACTTGAGCTGAATTGAATGGAACTTTGGGGAATTCAGGCTTAAGGCTGAGGAGTAGCAAGCCAAGGGAGCCTAGGGATAGCTTGTGGGCGAAATTCTATCAAAGGTATGAATTCTAAGCTCTAATTCTGATGTTCAGCTGGTTTATGTTGGGTTTTAGAGTTTGGAGGTGGCTATGGTGAGTTCTAAGTTTGTGATTGCATGTGCTTGGGTTTTAGATGTTTAGGGTGCTTGGGGTGAGTGGAGTGTGGTTATGAGGTTGTTTTTAAGTTTGGGTAAGAGTTGGAAGAGGTTTGGTTGAGGTTGGCTCGAGAAAATCGCACAAGGGAAATTTTGGTGTTGGGCTGTCTGTGACTAGCGCTACAGCGCTAGCCTTTGGGCGCTGTAGCGCTAGGCCATTTTTGCTGGAAGGGTTTTGGCTTCTATCTGTAGCGCTATAGCGCCCTCCCAAGAGCGCTGTAGCGCTACCCTGCCTTCTGAAGGGGATTTTAGGGTAATTTGCCAGGGGTTTTTGACCTAAGGTTTGGGGTTTGGTTCCACCACCTTGTTTGGTGGAACTAAGACATCCCGGGGGGCTCGGGATTGGCCCCGGGGCTAGGTTTTGAACTTGAGGGTTGATGATGACTTTGGCCATGATTGTGTTTAGGTGAGCGCTAGGGCTCGAGTGGGATCGTGCTCAAGGTGTCGAGGGATCAAAGCTATTGAATTGAAAGGTAAGAAAACTGCACCTGATTATATGATTGTGATGGGACTAAGTGCTCCCGAGAATTGTATCATGTCAATGTTGGTATCACGCCACGGGACATGTAAAAGCGGCCTAAGAGTGCCGTACATACTAATAGCGCACAGAGCGCGACTCGGCCACTGGGAGCCATGAACACTGGGATAACAGAGGGAGCAGCCTGTGAGCGCTAGCCCTGGTTATCGTTTATAGACTGTGCATGTTATGTGTTGATATACCTAGTATGTGGAATACTTGACTATATTGAATGGTTATTTGACTGAGGCTATGTGACGCAATGTGAGATATTGACTTGTCTGATAAATGCTTATGCTTTGTTGACATTGTGTTTTCTTGCTGGGCCTTGGCTCACGGGTGCTACGTGGTGCAGGTAAAGGCAAGGGCAAGTTGGACTAAGCTTGAGGTGGAGAGCTCCGAGGTGAAATGTACATAGCCAGCTGTTCGATCACCACGATCGAGGAGTGGACCAGGACAGAGATTACCTAACCGCTTGTTTTGCCTTAGTATGGCTGGATATTGTACCTGAGTCTTGTAACTTTTGTAAATGATCTTTAAACTTGTATTTTTGGGATCCCGTGTAAACAAATAGTGTTCCTTAATGAAAAATGTGACTTTTGAGACCAAAATGCTTTTAACCCTAGTTCCTTTGAAACTTCTGCAACACAATTTTATTTAAATGACTTGATTAGCAAGTCTGGCACTTTATAAACACACAGTGTAACGGTCTTGGCTATCCAGGGCGTTATAATAACTCTCCCCCATCCTCGAGTATGGTTTCAAGGTTGCGAGGTTGAAACTATTTTGGAAAATAAAATTCTAGCTCTATATCAATTTATGACTATTGTTGGTTACTCTAGAATTCCAACTTTATCCTTGTATCGATTTATCTGTCCTGGTTAATTTAGACTCATTATTGAGTTAGGCGCGTGCTTGGTCATTGGTCCATGCACTTGAATTTATTTTTATTTTTGCTATATTTTTTCGAGCTTATGGTATGATTGTATGCCACTTATGCTGTAACGCCCTACTACCTTAGAGCCGTTACTAAGTGTGTTTAAAATGTGCAACTAACTCGCTAAACGAGGTTTTTAGAACAAAAGTGAGTTTAAACAAAAAGTCAAGGTTGTAATCTTTAAAAGTACTCTATTTCATTAAAAGTTCCAAGAGTTTAACATTTGGGATCCCAAAGTACAGTTTATAAAACATTTACAACTCAAAATGGGCTTGCAGATGACTAATTATAAAAAATGTAGTTTATTACAGCCATTTCTCAAAATGCCCCCAACCAAAGCAGTCGGACAGGCCAAACATGTACGCGTTGCTCCACGCTCTCCATACTCATGGCTGGTTGACTTTCTCCTTGCCCTTACCTGCAACACAGAGCACCCGTGAGCCGAAGCCCAGCAAGAAAACTCACACAACACATAACATACGCATATTATATAGCCAACATATCAGACAATCCACAGATAAAACAGATAGTCCATCAGACCAAACAAATACGGCCAGGCCGTCCCAGAAGCGTTACCAAAGCCTAGGATCTCGGTTCTCACAGTAAGGATATCCCATGTATCCATTGGGGTCTAACCCTAACCATAAGCACTCCATGTGCCAAGTGTTATTCCCGGCCCCACTGCCGTTCTCGGCCCTTCGCCGTTCCCGGCTCCTTTGCCGTTCATTATGCTATAACCACATATAGCATTCTCAAACAGCATCAAACATATAATAATTCAATTAAAGCTACACCCTAACAGTAATACAATCTAGGGTCGTGCCCTGCAACAACACTATGGGCCCATGCCCTGCTCTACGGGTGCTACAGTTTTCTTACTTGTATCCCGAGCTTTACAATGCACCAAAGTCACGAGCACGGTCCTCTATCTCGAGCCTCTCCGAAAACCTAGTTACAACACATAAGAAACATCCTTTACTACTAACCAATCCAAAACCACTTCCCGGGACCAATCCCGTACTCTCAGGACCTCCAATTTCCCAAAACAACGTAACGGAAACATTCCCCAAGCCTTCGGAACAAATGCCCAAAAATTCAAAATTACCCTATCCTGAAAATAGCCTAGCGCCGGGGCGCTACCCGTGAGGGCCGCGGCGACCAGCAAGTCAGAGAGCTCCCCAGCTCTAATGGAGCCTCGTGCCGCGACGCCAAAGAACAGGGCCGCGGCGCCCCTTCGCGAACCCAGAAATCTGGGTTTTCCCCTGCATTTTCCCCGAGCCAAAACACCTCCAACTCAACCCAAACACATACCTAAACACCAAAATCAATTTAAAACCCCAAGTAAACCAATTAACAACATATAAACATCAACAACAAGCTCAATTACACAATTACACCCAAAATCCACACTTAAGTTTCAGATTTCAAAAGACTTAACCATAACTTTCTTAAAACTTAAACCAGAGCTTGAAGAATGTAAACCAGACTTCTAGATTCTTAAACCACATCAGATACAAAGATTCAAACATGCTTAAAATTCTTACCTCAATCAATAACTCAGCTTGAACTCCCTCCAATCCCAGTTTTAAACCAATTCCTCTTGCTTATCAAGCTGAATTCTCATGCAAAACCAGCCACAACTCTCTTTCAATTTCATGCTTATTCTCTAAAAACCAGACTTGAAACTTAAACCAAACAAAGAAAAATCCTTACCTCTGAATAATCTTGGCTTATGTTTAACTTAATTGCTTTAAACCACCTTGATTCTCCTCTTAGGTCTCCCAACTTCAGCCCCCTTCTCCCTTTCCTCTTTTCTTCTGGTTTTCTTCCAATTTTCAGCATAAACAAGATATGCCTAAGTGCTGAAACATGAGTCATCCTTTCCCTCAGCTGAAGGTTCCTACATCCTGCCAAAAGACTACTCTACCCCTCCAAATAATTCATTTCCTAACTAAACGTCAAGGCCATCTTTGACATTTCATCTTTCTTACAATTCTGCCATTTCCTCATCTAAACTTGTTACCCTTAATGGTTACTAATGGTCACCCAAGTTACTCAATCTCCATTAACCATTAGCTCACAAACTCACATTATAAGATCCCCAAAATACCCCTAGGCTCCTCCCGAGCTGGGTATCTAATCCCGTTGTGACTTTTAAACTAATTGGCTCCCTAGGACCGTCTCGGCACGTGCATCGCAATAATATCACCACTCACACGTGGTACTAATCATATAACACAATTATCACATTTATGCCCTCAGCGGGCTAAAATTACCAATTTACCCCTAACAAACAAACGGGGCCCACATGCATATTTATTCCACCTAAACATGCATTCTAATCACACATATTCATTTAAATTCATATATTATATTGTTAATTCACTTATTGCCCCCAGGCACGCTAATCAAGGTCCTAAACCTTATTAGCAACTTGGGGTGTTACATATGCCCCCTTAAATTCCTATGATTGAGAAATATTACGTTATTAAATATTGCAAAAAATAAAAAATAAAAATAATGAAAATGAATAACATTTTATTGATAAGAAGGCCTTGTTAAAACCTTCTAGAGCAAACCCTATGGGAAAATCTCAAGAAGGAAAAAGAGTGCCTTTGGGAAAATACAAGCTTGGTTACAACTAAATAAACCTAATTCCATAATTAATTGATAATATGGTCGTAGATGTTCAATGTTCCAAGCTCGTGGGACCAATTCTCCATTTAGTCGAGCTAGTTTATAGACTCCAGGTCGAATGATGGATTCAATTTGGTAAGGTCCTTCCCAATCAGGTCCAAGCACGTCTGCTGATGTATCTCTTGTGGGCAAAAATACTCTTCTGAGTACCAAGTCTCCTAATCCAAAGCTTCTGTCTCGAACCCTCTTGTTAAAGTATTTTGTGGCGCATTACTGATACGCGACATTTTTAAGCTGAGCTTCATCTCACTTTTCCTCTATAAGATCTAACGATTCTTTGAGTTGGGATTGGTTTTACTCTTGTATATACACTACACGTCTTAGTGTTGGAACCTTAACCTCGATCGACAACATGGCCTCGCAGTCGTAAGATAATGAAAAGGGTGTGTGTTCAATCGAAGTTCGAGCTATCGTTCGAAAAGCCCATAACACTTGTGGTAATTATTCTGGCCATCTTCCCTTTGCCTCATGGAGTCGTTTCTTTATCAAACTCATTAGGGTCTTGTTTATAGCTTCGACCTGAACATTTTCCTGCAGATGAGCTACTGATGAGAAACTTTTTATTATCCCTTTCCTATCACAGAACTAAGTGAATAGTTCAGTGTCAAATTGGGTCCCGTTATTCAAAACTATCTTCCTTGGTACCCTATATTGGCCTATTATATTTCTTACCACGAAATCAGGGACTTTTTCTGAAGTGATAGTGGTTAGAGGTTCAACCTCGGTCCATTTGGTGAAATAGTCCACTGCCACAATTGCGTACTTAACTCCACCTTTTCCCGTTGGTAATGATCCTATGAGATCTATCATTCATATTGAAAATGGCCATGGGGATCTCATCACAGTGAGCTCGGTTAGTAGAGCTCGTGGTATTGACGCGAACTGTTGACACTTGTCGCAATGCTTTACATACTTAAACGTGTTCGCCTTTAGTGTAGACTAGAAGTAACCTTGCCTTATTACTTTTTTGGAGAGGTTGTGCTCCCCAACATGATCCCCGCAGAATCCTTCATGAATTTCTTCAAGGATTCTTTTGATTTAGGCGGAGTTACACATCACAAGAAAGGCATGGATCCTATCAGATGCATCTTTCCTTCCAAGATAATATATCTTGGTATTTGATACATCAACTTTCAAGCTTTATTCTGGTCATGTGTGAGATTTTCAGTGTAGAGGTAATCAATTATAGGTATCATCCATGTTGGTTGTGCATCAATCATGTCAACCTCGTTGGCTTCTAGCTCGGTGATACTTGGTTGTGGTAAAAACTCTAGTGGGACCACATTGAGTGTGTCAGCCTCCCTGGTTGTTGCAAGTCGAGCCAAGGCATCTGCATTTGAATTCCATTCTATCGGGACTTGTTCGATTGTATAAAATTAAAATTAAGCGAATGTTGTTTTTACCTTGTCCAGGTATGCCACCATTTTTCATTCCTCGAGCATGGTACTCTCCTAGAACTTGGTTTACCACAAGTTGCGAATCACTATAGCAATGTATTTGTAACGTCCCAAATTGCAAATAACGCTTAGTGCCTTGATTAGTGTGCGGTAAGGGAATAGTTGGATATATATATATTGGTGATAGTAGATAGATATACCAAGTTAGCTCACTTTCTGCTAGTGAAAAAAATTATACTGTGGACCAGTATGCAGAGTTGTATGTGAGGGAGATCGCACGTCTCCAAGAGGTTCCAAAGTCTATAGTATCAGATTGGGATCCCATATTTACTTCCAAGTTTTGAGGTGGTTTACAAAAGGCTATGGGGACTCATGTAACGCCCTGGATAACCAAGACCATTACACTGTGTGTTTGAAGTAGTGCAAGACTTGCTAATCAAGTCATTTGGATCAAAATGTGTAACTAATGGCATAACAAGTTAGGTTAAAAAGAAATTTTAATTTATAAACGGTTAAAATTTCTTAAAACTGGTGTTTGTTACATGGGATCCCAAATCAGGGTTTAAATAACGTAAATACAAAACTTTTAATTACAGATAAATGACCAAGCCGCTCTAATGGCAAAATATACGTTTTAGGTTCCCGTTCCTGTACAAATTCTCGACCGTGGTGGCCGTACAGCTGACAATGTACATCTCGCCCCCAGAGCTCTCCAACCCATGGCCAACCTGCCTTACCTGCACCACGTAGCACCCGTGAGTCGAAGCCCAGCAAGAAAACATAATATCATAACATAACTATATTAACAGCTAAACAGTTCACAGAGCTTAATCCAATAACCACAAAGTATTACTCGGTTCCTTCAAGCCATAAAATCCACTCAAGACAACACACTGGTCAATAACCAATAATCCAGCTCCAGATACTCATTAAGTCATAGGCAATAATCTACAACAGATATTCAACACGTACATTTAGATTCAAGATACAATCAATCACATAATACACTCTTATCACATAATATTCAGGGCCGACGACTTAGGCCGCACCCTCTGTTTAACTCACTGAATCCGGCCCGCTTAAACTGAGCTCAATGCATAATAAGCTGTCCTCGGATACCAGTGTCCAAGCCGCGCCATGTGCGCAAGTGTGGATTTCGGCACCCTTAGGCCGTTACCACATGTCCCCGTGGCATAATACCACCTTATGACATTCATACCATTATAGGGAACTCTTAGTCCCAACATATTCACATGGTGTATCACAATCACATAACAATACATTCAAATATGGGGAACACTTAGTCCCATTCTATCCACATACACAGGTGCAGTTTTCTTACCTTAATGCCAAATGCTTTAATTAGAAAGGACGACCCCCGAGCACGATCCATTCCCGAGCCCTAGCTTATCACCTAGTCACAACCAAGGTAATGGATTCCATTAATATTCACATATAGGTTTTCATGTACAAAGCTAGCTTTCAGGATTCCAAATTCCACCAAGCACGGTGGTGAAACCAAACCCGAGCACACTAGACCACTTTCCCGTGCCTAAAACCCTCAAAAATTCATGTGTGCAACCAAGGGCTGCGGCCCCTGAAGCCTAGCCGTGGCCCTTCCCCAAAACAGAACCAACACCCTCGCTGAACCACACACGCGCCGCGACCCTTGCCTTGGGCGCCGCGGCGCCCTCCCATGGCCGAGCCTTCTTGGCTCTTTTTCATCCTAGGGCCGCAGCGCTCTAGAACAGAGCCGTGGCCCTTCCCTTCGAACCCAGAAATTCCTCCATTTCTAAGCTTAAAACCTTACCCAAAACCATCCCAAAGCTTCCTAATTCAAAGACAATCACTCCCAACACTTCCAGAACAACTTTAGCAACATAATTCAACAGAAAACTCAGCCTAAAACTCATAGAAATCCCATCTTAAATTTCTGAGACCCAAGAACACAAACACCCAAAACCAACCAGTCAAAACCTAAATTTAAACTTTTAAATCATGAGTTAGAGTTTACCTCTTTCGTTGAACACCTTCTCTAAGCCAAACCCCAGCTAGTTCCCAAGCTTTCAACTCAAATTCAACCTTAAACATTAAAGTTACAATTATCTCAACACCCAGCTAGAACTCAGAATTTTCTAACCAAAAGAAAGGAATTTACTGCTTACCTTAGTGCTGATTCAATTACTTGGATAACCCTTGAGTTAAACCTCAAAATCCCCTCTTCAATTCCCAGAAATCCTTAGCTCAATCCTCTCAAAATCCCACTTGATTTTCTCTGTTTATTTCCCTTGTGTTTCCCTTGAGAGAGAAGAGAGCTGAGAAAGAAAGGTCGGTTCATTTGTGGTTCTACTGTTTTCTATTTTTTAGCAAGTCTAACCTTATCATTTAGGTCAAGCTCGAGGCTCGGGGTGCCGGAACCGTCCCCGAGGGCAAAACGGTAAATTTCCTCAATATTCCCGCCTAAACTTCATAACCTCAAATATATCTCCATATATTTATTTCCATAACCCGATAGTCTAAATAACCACCCGATACCTATAATATCCCTGACTTATCCAAAGTCAACTATTAAGCCCCATTGTGACTTTTCCCGCTATCAAGCTCTAGGATCGCCTCGTGCCGAAAGCTACAAACACACACATATGCATATATATATATATATATCCACCTATCCACATAATAATGTGGTCTCAACAATTTATCACACACATTCACATATATGCCCTAACGGGCCAAAATTACAATTACGCCCTTACCATCCAAACAGGGCCCGCATTACTTATCCAATACCCATATTCATGCTTTCTTACCATTAATTCTCTTAACCTCCAATTATGCCCTCCCGACACACTAATCAAGGCCCTTAAGCCTTATTAGTAATTTTGGGTCGTTACAACTATCCCCTCCTTGTAATAATTTCGTCCTCGAAATTTACTTGAACATGTCAGACAGTAAACCTCATACCTCTGACCAAAATTCCCAAGAACCAGCGTCTCTATTCTTAAGCTTCGGTAATACTCAAACATGAGTAACCATATCACTCCATATGATCTCAACTGATAACTATACTTCCTTTAACCTTTACTCGCATACTAGACCGCTGTACTTCCAGAGTCTGTTAATTCTCAACGATCTCTTCATTAATCTATTCTCAATGCCAGTAATACTTATGAATCATCACCCTTACCAGAGTGAGATCAGCTTATAAGCCCTCAGTCAAACCCTTGTTCAATCCTGGAATCTCATGCTCAAAAGTTAACAATTTACAGGTTCCTATATGTTTTCAAATAGGCAGACATTCCTGCCTTAAGAATTCCAACATCCTCTTTGGGTTTTCTCTGAAGCAATACTGAATCGCGGTATCCACTAACTCTCAATTCTTTACTTCGCATGGTATTCCTTGCTTTTATCTTACCAAATCCTATGCCATGTCACCTTAGTTGTATTCCAGGATCCAATGCCATGACTGTCTCATCAAAGAATACACTTTTCTTGATATCCCAAGTGTAGCACATTCAATGCCTATCCCCTTAACATAACTGTTAAGCCTTCAGATTGATATCTTATCTGCAGTCAACCAGTACTTCCAAGTTCCCGCTCTATTTCCTTCGCTCTCTGGTTTCTTTCCAAAACTCAGAACATTACAGGGTCTCAATTTAACATTATCAATGCTCTACTTCATAATCAGTTCATACGAATCACATTCACTAAATTATTCAGCTGAGTTACAACTTCTTTCCTGTTCAATCACTTTATTTACAGTCTAATGTGGTCCATTCCTATAACCCACCGTCATATCATCTTACCCTTCAATATCCAGGTATCCCAGATTCTTCCATCAGCTAAAACCTCCCGGTACAACAAATCCTTGAAGATGAAACGATACTCACTTATAATTCCCATCTCCACACCAAAATTTCCTTGGACCATTCATTTGGTCCTTGTACCTTAACTTATATAATACTCGTAGGGTTCTTCCCTGCTTCCACAAATCCATCACTTCTAGAACCCATTATCCAAAGAAAACATACGTGTTCATCACCACACACTGATACCATGTCAATCTCAATCATTACCTTATTCATTCCATTGTAATCTGTGGCGTTCCTTTTTAACCGACACATACCTTTCAGGTAAAAGATCCGCCTCTAATTAAATCTCCTCTTCGTACAGTCGAGGACTTCTAACATCAACTATCCATCTATTGCATTCCATTAGATTTAATCTCAAGATTATCTTTCTTACTAATAACCAACACTTAAGTACCTTATGCTATGCATAAACTGTTAACTTAACGTTCCATGCATCTTAACCATGTTTCCACTCTTTTACCTCCCGCGAGGCCCAACCCATCCCCGCGTCAGTCTGAGCCTGGGCGTGCCCAACCTGTGATACACCCTCACAGTTTCATATTCTTATCATAGGTTAGGTCCTTTACGCTATCCTTCTATACCTAGCCATATTACACATATTCCTGCGTCACTGAGTACCAATCAATTCTTACCTTGTCTTCTGAACTCTGATTTGATACTACCCATTCAGTCTAACTTTAAGTTTTTTACTGCTCTTCCCATCTCTGGTGTAGTTATCCGTGGAAATACTTATGTGACAGATGACGCGCTTGCCAGTCTTGTTATGTTTCCCGTTCCTCAGACATTCTTCATTAGCTTCTTCGTGGCTTTAAATCAAATCTTCTCATACCTGTCCCTTCTTCTTGTAGCTCTATTCTGAGTACCTCTGGCGAAAGCCAAACTGACACTTCGTAGAACCTTATCTGCAACCCTGCTTCCTTGGTGCTAACATCTTCAGCAAAATAGTCGTTCGCTTGTCATTTCTGTCTAGGAGTAGTCCGACATATACCGCTCGTGAACTTGGAAGGAACTGGTCCACATCGCTCTTATATTCTCTGCTTGAAGAACATACCCGTGCTGCTGAAGCTTAAACCAATTTGGAATCTTTGTCACCAGCTCCTCACACTCTGCTCGGTACAAGTAAAAATCCCTGAAATGTCTCGTTCCTTGATCCCCAGCTGGTAATAACCAGATCATAGATCAATTCCTGGAGACATTGTCCCGTCTTGTACCCAGCCTTAAAATTTTTCATTCTTAACCGAAGATACCAACAATTCCCGCTATACAATGCTCTATTGGATTCAAGGTCAAACTTCTTCGGCTGCCTCAGTAATTCTTTCTATCGAGCTATAACCGTCTTCCATAATGCTTCTAATATCAAACCTATTTGTAGTCCAGTCCTAAAGCGTACCCATTCCTTCTCCGTACCCATCTGAATTCCTACTCGTCAGCTTAGTTTCCATTCAGTCAGATTATTAGTTTCCAGGTGATATCCCCTACAATCCATGGTTACCTTTTAGCAGATTAACTCCCTTACTCTGACTCATGTTGAAGCTTCCATACAACTAGATCTTTTGTTCTCACTACAAGTCTATTAATTACTTGTATCCCAAATCATCTGCTAGAAGTTTCTAATTCCTTCCCGATAAATACTACTTTCCTTAGTCTTTCGCACTGTACCCTTAAGGCATGCTTCCTATGTCTGAACCTTCCTTGAAAGGTACTCAACACTGAACTCTTCCAGCTCGTTATGTAACCAAAAACATAAACTATTCAACCCACTAGTCAATTTCAAGAAACTAGCCTCGAACTTCAAATGTAACAAGGCATCCCAGTCTTCCTTCCCCTCACCATGAGGAAAACCATCCTAACATATCGAATTATCTCATGTAGAAATCGGGCCTTCCCCTGACATGCTTTCAGGTAACATCCTCTGCCTTAGGTGCAAACTAGATAACCTCACTGGTTCTCGTCACCATTTTGACAACTACCTTTGCAATTAGAACCCCTTTCCTAACACAAACTGGGTGCCATAGCACTGTCTGGGGTCCCTCTACCTCAATACTCGAGAATCTGCCCTTACTGAATTCTACCAATAAAAGTACTATCTTTTGCATCCTTTTCCCTACAACATTCACGCTCGATACCTCATTCCATAGATCTCAAGTCACATGACCCTCTCTACCGCTCATATACAATCGAAGATCCAATACATCGGAGCGGCCCTATCACCCCGGACCATTCCAAAATTTAACCTTTACATGGGTCATCATTCCCAACTACCACCACTTGTATAATTTTTTTTCCCAAAATGAAGTATCCAACTCCTAATAGTCATTAACACCTGTTATCATTGTCTTAACATCCCAAGTCAAGCTCATAGATTTATTAATCTTTGCAGCTCAAATTGTGTCCTTATAACTTCTTTCGTCAAATTCCCATTTAAATTCTTTCCCATCCATCATACCAATACCTCGATCTAAATATCATCATTTGTTTCCAGCATCCTTCTACCACCAGTGCTTAGCACAATTCCTTAGTTATGACCTCTCACCTTTATATCATCAAAGGTGGAATCAGCTTTGCCCATCCACTAAACAATTCTTAAGCAAGCCCAAACCTTCCTCTCCAAACCAGAGGTTAATGCCTTGTAGGCCTTCCATTTAGTATCTTTTATCTATCCGTATCCTTATACCAAACCAACACCATTTACCCATATGCTAACAAACAACTCTGCGACTTTTAGGATAGATGGAGGTTACCAACCCCAGTTATCATCTGCGATCCTCCTAAATTACAATGCCAGGTCTACTTAACCATCCTGGATGCAAACAATCTGAGTTCATCCGCCACTGCTGACTAAACTCCTCAACCCTGATGATTACACTCCGAACCAAACCATATCCAGGTCCAAATAACCACAATATTCATATGCACATAGAACATAATAAGCATTTATTCGCAATTCTATGCATTTAGTTATCCAATTTATTGCTACCATGTTCATTCACACTTTCTCATGCTTCCTACAAATCAATAGACAAGCATAACATATATAAATTCAACTTGGGCAAACACCTACAAGCAATCAAGATGCAATCCATCATTCCAATGCTACGATATGTTTCACATCTTAATGCTATGGAAGTATGTGTCAAATACGATCCATGTGTTGGGATATGAGGATTTGGAGCTACAGATGGACTTGTTGTATGAGGAACGAGTAGTGCAGATCCTAGATAGAAAGGACAAGGTTCTAAGGAATAAGACGATTCCTCTAGTCGAAGTCTCATGGAGGAATAGCAAGGTCGAGGAAGCGACCTGGGAGCTAGAGTCAGTTATGCAGGATCAGCATCTCGAGTTATTCAGATAAATTTCGAGGACAAAATTTTCAGTAGGAGGGGATAGTTGTAACATCTCAAATTTATAATAAGGCTTAGTGCCTTGATTAGTGTGCTGGGAGGGCATATTTGGATATATATATATGTGTGTGGAATTAATTGATTAAATGTGTGACTATGTGGCATACATGATTTATATGGTAATATGAATATATGTGCATGTTTATGTGTATTAAATATACATGTGGGTCTGTTTTGTTAATAAGGGCATATTTGTAACTTTGACCCGTTGAGGGTATACATGTGATTATATGTGTTAAATGATTGAGACCACATTATTATGTGGATATATTTGCGATATTCGGCTTGAGGCAATCCTAGGGAGCGGATTAGCCGAATAGTTACAACGAGGTCTAATACCCGACTTGGGGTGAGCTTAGGGGTATTTCAGGAATCTTAGTGTATATTTGGGCTTTACCGGGTAACGGATAATTATTTGGTGATTAATTGGGTAGGTCGGGATTAATTGGGAATTCATAGGACCACTTGAGGATTAGCGGGAAATGCGCTAAATGACTGGTTTTCCCTTAAAGGAATTAAAAGGCTAAGGATAAGCATGAGGGCATTTTAGTCATTCTTTAGAGCCTTTGTTAGACTTAGCTGTTAGAGAAAACCACTAGAAACCCCTTAGACTTTTCTTAGAAAATATCTCAACCATCTCTCTCTCGTTTCTCTCCTCTCTTCGTGGTGCTTAGGAAGATTTTGGGATTTTGAGGTGAAACTTTGAAATTTCTGGCAGAGAACTAAGGAATTAAGCTAGGAGCAAGATTGGAGTTAGCTCAAGGGTCGAAATCCTTTCTAAGGTAAGGTTTAAAACTTGATTTCTCTGTAATTTTTTGTGATCAAGTTAAGGTTTTTGGAGTTGTTAGCTTAAGTGTGAATTTTGAGATTTGAGGTGGTTTTGAGCTAGTTTATAGGTCCTAAATGTTGTATATGGTGCAGTGAACTTGTTTGGGGGTTTGATTTTGGGAAAAATGAGGATTTTTGTAGGAAATTCTGAAGATTTTTTGATTGAAAATGTTGAAGATTTTTGGGTTTTGGGCTCGAGCCATGACCTTGTTCCTCAGGCACCACGGCTTGTGTGTGCGAGAAGGCCCTGGGGGTCCCTGAAGTTGCCCAGGAGCCGCGACGTAGGTTAGGGTGCCCCGCGGACCGCATCCTCCAGAGGGAGCCTTGGGGCTCTCTGACTTGTAGCGCGCCGCGACCCTTAGAGCCTGGGCTGTGGCTCTTATTGAGAGAAATAGCCAAACTAGGTTTTTAGGCTCGAGAACTCAAACCTAAGTGCTCGGGAAGGATTCTACTACCCGGTTTAGTAGAATTTGGGGTCCCGGAGGCTAGTATGTTATTCTGAAACTTTTAATTGGTTTAGGTTTTCATGGTTATCCATTATCGCTTTGTGACTAGGTTTACCGTTAAGGCTCAGGATTGAGGATCGTGCTCGGGACCGCCTTACACCTTCAGCTGGGGACTCGAGGTAAGAAAACTGCACCTGGGTTGTGATTGGGGCTTGGACCCCTATTAACGAATATGCTTATGATTGTTAATATATCTGTATTTGAGAATATCTAGATATGCATACTTTTTTATGTTGCAATCGATTGCGTGTTCCGCAATCTATTCGTTTGTTATATTTGATCTGAAAGTCCGACCTAAGGGAGTTGGGGTTGATGTTAAACATGCAGAACGCAGCCCAGCCTAAGCGTGCAGGGGTCAGCTAAATAACCAGAGGGCTCGGCCTAAAGGCGTCAGGCCTGGACGTCTCTGAATAAACAGAAGTGCCTTTTTGCACTTAACTAACTGCATTGAATGCTGAGATTGAATTACATGTTGGATTGGGCTGTTTATCATTACCTAGCTTATTGCTTATGTTCTGTTGTTATTGAATTGATCAATTTAAGTGTACTGTATATATATATATATATATTGTTGTTCATTTGTGATTGTGAATTAAGTTTTTTTGCTGAGCCTTGGCTCACAGGTGCTATGTGGTGTAGGTAAGGGAAATGGAAGTTGGACCAGCCGTGAGTTGGAGAGATTTAGGGGTGGCGTGTACATTTGTAGCTGCTCGACCGCCACGGCTGAGGGATCAACAGGGACTAGAGCCAAATTTGTTTTGCCGCTTAGGCTGGCTTTAATTGTAATCATTTTGAGGGATGTAAATGCCTTGTAAACACCTATTTTTGGGATCCCATGTACAGACTAAACTTTTTAATGAAAACAACTATTTTTATAATCAAAATCTTTTAACCCTAATCCGTTAATTGATCTTAGTAACACATTCATGTCCAAACGATTTGATTAGCAAGTCTTGCACTATTTAAAATACAAAGTGTAATGGTCTTGGCTATCTAGGGCATTACAATATATCTTTAGCTTTTAACTCAGTGGCCACCCAGAGTCCAACTAGTAGTGCTTCATATTCAACCTTATTGTTGGATGCATGAATCCAAATCTCAACGCTGAATGAAATCTATGTCCCGATGGGGTGCTGAGTATAATACCTGCCTTGATCCATTATCATTGGAGGATCCATCGACGTAAAGTCTCCACATCTCCCGAGCTAGGGTTATGACTTCCTTGTTGGATAAAGCCCGCGCATTCTACAATGAAATCGACCAACGCCTGTCCTTTTATAGTTTTCCTCGGGTGATATGTAATTTTGAATTGCTCGAGCTCGACTGCCCACTTGAATAGTCTACCATATGCCTCGGGTTTTGACAATATTTGCCTCAATGGCTGATCAATCAGCACATGTATTGGGTGCGCCTGGAAGTAGGGCGGTAGTTTCCAAGATGAGTGTACGAGGCGTAGCATGAGCTTCTCCATAAGAGGGTACCAGGAATCTGCTCCCAAGAGTCATTTACTGATATAGTAGACCGACCTTTGTACCTTTCTATCCTCCCAAACTAGGGCTGCACTGATGGCATGCTTGGTTGTAGTGAGGCATAAGTATAGTATTTTTCCCAGCACGGGTTTAGACAAGATATGTGGTTGAGTGAGGTGCTTTTTTAAAGCTTGAAAGGCCAGCTCACACTCATCCATCCACTCAAATTTCTTGCCCTCTCTCAAAAGGTTAAAAAAGCGTAAACACTTATTAGTGGACTTTGAGATGAATTTGTTTAGAGAGGCCATCTGCCCGGTCAAACTCTGAACATATTTATGCTTTCGAGGTGAGGGCATTTCAATTAAAGCCTTAATCTTGTCTGGATTCTCTTTAATGCCTCGAGCATTCACTATGAACCCTAAAAAATTTCCCGACAATACCCCGAAGAAGCATTTTTGTGGGTTAAGTTTCATGTTATACTTTTGAAGTATGTTAAAACACTCGGTGAGGTCATCGACATGGTTATTACTATGTTTGGATTTTACTATCATATCATCCATGTACACTTCCATGTTATTCCCAATTTTCTCAGCAAACACCTGATTTACCAACCAATGATATGTAGCTTCTGCATTTTTGAGCCCGAATGGCATTGCATTGTAGCAATAGAGCACTTTATCCATCATAAAGCTCACATGTTCTTGATTGGGGGCATGAATTGCTATTTGGTTATATCTAGAATAACTATCCAAGAATGACATAACGTCGTGTCCCACGGTTGCGTCTACGAGCTGGTCGATCCGAGGTAGTGGAAAACAATCTTTCAGGCACGCCTTATTTAGATTCGAATAATCTATACATGTTCACCATTTTCCATTCAGTTTAGGAACTAGAACAGGATTTGCAATCTAATCGGGGTAGAAGACGTCTATTATAAAACGATCCTCTTTTAATCTATTTACCTCCTCCTTTAGGGATTTTTCCATCTCATCATCTAGGAGCCTTCTTTTTTGTTGTTTCTAGGGGAAGTTTTTATCTATGTCTAATGCATGGCTTATTATGTTGGGATCAATTCTGACCATATCGAAATGAGACCATGCAAAAACATCTTAATTCTCCCTCAGGAAGAGTATTAATTGCTATTTCGCTTCCTTTGTGGGATTTTCCCCTATCTTTACCACTTTGGTGGCATCCTTGTTATTGAGTTGGATGTCTTCGAGCTCCTCTATTGGGCCGAGATCTGCCCGATCTTCCCCCGCTCTAGGATCGATCTCATCTTCTACTTCGAAAATCCTTTCTCCAATTTCCTTTATTATTACTAGTGTTTGGGCAATAGATTGACTTTTTCCCCTCATATAAATACTATAGCATTCTTGGGTGGCCAACTGATCTCCCTTTAGTGTCCCAATTCAGCTAGGTGTTGGGAATTTTAATGCCAAGCGCCTTACCGATGTCGCTGCCCCTAGCCCAATCAAGGTTGGTCTCCCTAGCAAGACATTGTAGGCAGATGGGGTGTCTACTTCTGTGAATTTGAACATCCTTGTAACTGAGATTGGGTATTCTCCAAAGGTTATCGGAAGTTCGATTGCTCTCGTGTTGGCTATCCCTTCTCTCAAAAATTTGTAAAGGGTTGTCACATAGGCATTTAGGTCTCGTAATAAAAGGCCCATTTTTTCTAGTGTCGCTTTGTAAAGGATATTCACCAAGCTCCCATTATCGATCAGTACTCGGTGGACTCTTTTGTTAGCGAGATGCATGGTTATGACTAGTGGGTTTCTGTGGGGAAATTGTATGTGTGAAGCATCTTCTTATGTAAATGTTATAGGTTGGGACTCGACTCTCCGTTGTTTTGAAGCTCGAGATTCCAGAACATAGGGAGATCCGTCATTAGTCTTCAGCTCTCGAACATATCATTTTTGGGCCTTTCTAGTCATCCCAACAATGTGAGATCCCCCAGATATGGTTATCACGTCTTCTCCATCTATTGGAGGGGGCCGATTATCTTCCTTGGCAGGGGGAGTCACAACTTGAGCTTGCTGTGCCAGCTTGGCCAGGGCTGCCCTTTGATCTCACTGACCCCTCAAGATCAATTCTTCGATATCGTCCTTTAACTACCTGCATTCCTCAGTTAAGTCTCCAATGTCCTTCTGGAATCAACAATATTTATTTTGGTCTCGTTTAGTGCGTTGGTTGCGCATCACTTCAGGTCGTCAAAATGGGACCTTTGTTTCATTGGCTACATATATGTTTTCCTGTGTATAATTTAACTCAGTGTATACAGTGTAGATTGAGACATATTTATCCCCCTTTTTCTTCTTACTCCCTTCGGTCTTGGGAGCACTACCTTCATTCTTTTTCCTCTTGGAAGAGTTATTGTTTGAAGGATAATTTGTGGCTGGTGCTACCGAGGTCATCACAGAGTTGATGTTTGTCATTGTAGTTATTGGACCAGGAGGCGCTAACTGTAGTGCCGACTTGGCCTCCTCTACATTGATAAAACTCTGAGCTTGGAGAGTGAAATCAGTGATAGTCCACCCTAGTTTTCTTTGTAAGTTGTCCCAAAGGGGGCTTGCTGATAATATTCTGTCTCCAACAACCATTAAGTAGCTGCTATCATTGATATTTCAAGCCCTTGCTGCTTCGATGTTGAATCTAGCCAGATACTTTTTCAATGATTTACCCGGCTGTTGCTTTATGTTCGCCAGAGAGGATGCTTCGTGTTTAATGCTTTTTGCAACCCAGAACTGCTTCTTGAAATCATTCAATAATTGTTCCCATGAAGAGATTGAGTGTCTTAAGAACTTATCGAACCAACTCTTTGCCACCCCTGACAATGTTGTCGAGAAAAACATGCACCTGAGCTCGAGGCCAATATTACTGGCTCTCATGGCGGTGTTGAATGTGCTCAAATGACTACTCGAGTCAATATTTCCGTCATATGCCGCTACGTGTGGTATCTTAAACCCTTGAGGAAAAGGTGTGCTTGAAATGTGAGGGGCGAAGGGCTCGAGTTCCTTATCCGAGTCATATGCCTTTTATTTATCTTTTTCGTCTCGGAGGAGCCTGAAATGTTCCTCAAGTTGCCTGATCGTATCTTGGAATGGATATACCACAAGCGAAACCTGCACTACTGAGGGCTGGTTATTGTTCATAGGAACTTCAGCTCCTTACTGTAGGATTGGGTTATAGTTATTCCCGTAAGGCTGTAAGGGCTCCCTTTGGGCGTTTAAGTGTGCCCTTAGATCCTGGTTCTGGGGGTTGTATTGCCCCTGGTTTTGGTTCAGGTGATCTCAGAGATCTGGATTATGATTAGTATAATCCTCATAATACCTAGGCTCGGTGTTGTAGACACTCATCGACTTACTATAATCTTGACTGTCACTCTGAAAGCTAATAGTCCTTTGTGTCGTGGGGCCTGGTTTCAAGGTGGATTGCCCACATGTACCTTGATCCCTATAGCACGTGACCTGGAAACATAACTTCCAGATGGCTGGAGTTGTCTCTGGCTTGCCCCCGTGGTGAACCATCTTAATGGTTCCTGTCTCGGCTACCACTCCTAACACTCTAGGCTGACCTTTGTGGAGCTCCCCCGTCAGTTTGCGGTCCACCAGGCGCCTGCGGCGGTACAACCTGAATGGGTGATGGATGTTTGATAGGGGATGGAGGATGCCTGATTGGAGATGGAGGTGGTCTCTCGTTATTCGCGGTTGGCCTCGCTGGTTATGGGTTATTATTCTGGGCTGCTTGTGGGGTAGCTCGGTTATTCCCAATGGTTACTGGAACCTCTCTAGGTTGCTTGGTTCGTGAGGGGTTTCAAGATGATACCCCAGACTGGTTGATTCCAGTACTCGCTCCAGCTTTTGTTACTTGACTTTGTTGGGTTCTTTGTTCGGCTACCCTTGCCGCAGTACTACCTCGAGGACGTCCCCTAGTCTGCCGTGGGGGCGCCTGAAATTTCACAGCCTTCCTCATCATCTCTTTGTTCAGTCGCATGGCTTCAGCCAGACTCTCTCGCAGCCTCTAGTTCTCCAACTCCGCCATTGGCACGTATCTCTCGGGATTATAATAATAACCCTCGTTAGGCGGCCTAGACCCCTGACCAGGTTCATGCGGGGTCGATGGTGCACTCCCTTCAGCATGATTTTCTTCATTCATTGGCTGTTTGTCAGGTTGTTGGGGATGTTCTTTCGTTTTAGGAGTATTTTCCTTGGGGATTCTAGGCAATGGTTGACCATTTCCAGATCCAGGGATGTTGCTAGCGGGTGTAGCCATTGTTTGTTCAACGGAAGGTTTGAAAGAACAAGAATGTTAATGCTCTCAACGAAAGCACCAAACCGTTGACAACATTTTTTGTCAACTAAAAACAAGAGCAATTAAGCAAATGTATAATTGAGAAAGAAAAGAAGAACAAATATTTTTACGTGGTTCAATTGTTAAAATTTATCTAGTCAACGAGTCACTTTTATATATCTTTTTGTGTCAAAGCTTTCAGAGCAATTTTACAGAGTTTTTGCCTCAAAGAATTGAGAGTCCCCCCTAAGGACCATCGTCCAGACTATTTATAGGCCTGGTACATCCAAATATCCTTCCATAATCTTAGGGATATTATAATATATCAGATTTAATTTGAAATAAAAATTTGTACATTAAAATACAATCAATTGCATTAATTATAAATAAATATCCCTAAACAATAGGGTTGGTTACATGGTTTAAATTAAATCCCCATGATTGTAGGGATTTTGCAGTTGCATACGTGCTTTCGAGCTTGCTTCATGTATCGAGCTCGACGTGACTCTAATGTAAGCTGTTGGGTTTCTGAGACTACCCTTCGGAAGAAAACTTTGCCCTTGACTCTCCTTACAGGCTTGGATATGAATGACGTGATGCCTTAATGCGACTGTCAATTAGCGTAAGTAGTCATGCCGACATTTCGAGGTTGCTTTTTATATCTCAAAATTTGGGGTGTATCAAATATGTAATATAATACTAGATATTTAATACTTATTTTAAATATAAATTTAAATATTATAAAATATCTTTATAATAATAATATATAATACATAATCTTAATTTTTATTAATTTTTTTTATCATTTATGTTTAAAAAAGGTATCATATTATATATATATATATTTAAAAAATTATAAACAATATTTTGGTTAAATTTTTTATTTAATATGTTTATGTCATTTTTTTATATATAATATTATTTATTTATTTAAAATTTATGTGACAATGATATAATTTAATAAATTTTATAAATAAAACTAAGCAAACGCGCATTGCACGTAGCTTGTATATAGTATATATATATGCGTGTGTGTGCTTTACATATGTGAACAATGTAAGAGAGAGAATATGAGAAATTAATATTATATGTTTACATAATGAATAATGTGTTATAAATGTAGCTAAGTATTGTAGATGAAGGTAAATTTTTTTGAATGATAGAACATCTGTTGGAAAATCATTTTAGTATCTTTAGGTATAATTTTACCTATTTAGTTATTTTACATCACTTGCTGAGATTGCTCTAAGAGTTTGTAATCGACGTCTAGTTCTTCCAATGAAAAGTAGACATATTGTGCGGTTTTAGGCGGGGGTTGCAGTTTTTGTAAAATGTAACCTATAACTATCAATTAATGCTATAGGTCATTAATGTTGCCCAACATCACATTAGATGACATATCGTTATAGGTACACTTTATTATCGAGTCCTATATATTTTAATTTAAAATAAATAAAATATGTGGCACCTGTTACTAAATTTCATTAATCATTTTAAGGTGGTGTTGAGTGTCATGGGTACCCTATATCATGCTCATAATTATCTAATAAGCTAGCAATTCGGACAATTTTTTATGGACAGTTTTATGGAGAAATTGAGTTTTGATTCAATTATAATAATTAAGGATTGTAAGGAAAAGAAAAATTATAGACTATAAAATTTAAGCTTCTATGCATAATAATATTCACCATTTAAAAATATGCCTAAGTTAAAAGTTGTTAGAAAAATATTCACCAGAATGCAAATAGGACAAGAAAACCTTTAAGATACTTTTATCTATTCCATTTCTCATTCTCTCTCTAAACAACTCTTCTCTCTCTCCTTCTAATTCGAGCCAGCAATATCTCAGATATCTAACGTGAAATAGATTCAATCACGCTCTTGATTAAAATCTCAAAGTTGCCATTAAATTTACGAAAATCTCATCATTGTCGTTTTTGGAGTAGAAAATCATAGATAATTATAGTCTCACCCTATTTACTGATGTATATGGGTTAGAAGTACAAATATATATTTTTCAATTACTTTTGGGCATGATTTTGTTTTATTTATTTTTTTGTTTTTGCATTTTTTCTGTCGTTGTTCGAATTTGAAAGATTGAGTAAATTTCAATGCTAAAATGATGCAAAATCAATGCAAGTCTCATCCTTGTGTTTTTGAGACACTGAAATTGATGCCAAATCAACTGAACTGATGCCATTTCGATGCAAGTCCTAAAATATAGAATCTATTGAAATTCCATTGATGTGACATCAAAATAAGTTTTTTGGAACCAATATTAATAAATCATCGATTGTGCATTCTAATTTTTTTCTTCTTAAATCTTTATTGAATCAACCATCGATTACCATCTATATTGCATCAATTCCCATTGATTTACACAATTTTATGATTTTTATAGGATTTTCTTGTTTGTCTTCATAGGTTCAAGAGTAAATGTAATAGCTTCGTACAAGGGTGTTTGGGAACAAAAAAGAGACAACAAGACTTTCTAAGAGGGTTCAACTATCGTAACACCTGTAGCAAAACTCGTCAATTATTAACAACTATTGGACAAGTTGTTTTCAATGCTTGAGGTGGATAGGTCATTGTTTAACTTGAAGTTGGATGTCCTTTATACATGCATTGGATTTTCCTTAGCTCCCGTCTTTGTTAAAAAATATAAAGGTGTAACTACTTTTATTGATATGATATCCACATCCTTGCAAACTTCAGATTCATGTTTTTATCACTCCTAATACAAAGAACAATGGTATTCTTGATCCATCTCTTTGAGAGAGTATTAACAAGGCAGTTCCAAGTCAGATCCAAATAGTTGTTCTAGAAATAGCTCTTGGGCCAAATAAACCCCAAATTAATATCCCCTCATCCACGACGTTCGACATTAAGGAGGAGCTAACCAACAGATAACACTAACATATTCAATGAGGGTCCAAGAAGGCCACCTCCATTTTGTACTCACTTCCAAATCCTTAGTCACACTATGGAAAACTACTTCAAGATTCATGGTTTCCCATCAAAAAACAAGGAAGAAAGAACATTAAATAAAGTTTCCAATCAAGAAATCTCAAATGAGACTCAAAACACTGCTGCGAACTACTCTCTTCTCAATAACAATCCAACCTGCTACACTGAATATCTCCACTACAAGAAAAAACGTTTTTAGAGGTGGAAATATTCGGTAATGTATAGATTATTAGCGGCGGAGTACTGGGTCCACCGCTAATAATGGGGAAATTAAATTAAAAAATTAATTTTTTTTATTAGCGGCGGACTTACTACCCGCCGCTAATAAAATACCCGGGAAACAAAGAAGAGGGTGTTTCAAAATTGCAAGAGGCGGGTATTTTCCGTTATTACCGGCGGGCCTTTATCCGCCGGTAATAACACTTATACCGGTGGATTACACTGGCCCCGCCGCTAATAATGTATTACCGGCGGGAGGATTTTAATAGTGGCGGATCCCTGCTGGTAATAATGCTATATATTGGATTGAATCGTCCGTCCCTACCATTTCTCCTCTTCTCTCTAAATTTTTTTTTTCCTCTCAGTCCGAGCACCACCACCGTCCGAGCACCACCACCACGCCACGCTGGAGTTTTGGACCCCACGCCACGCGTTCACCACGGTGGTCTGGTTCGTGCTCAGTTTTCTCTCATTGTCTAAGTTTTATTTTTACATTTTCTGTTCTCAAATTATCAAACTAACTACTGATATTGGTTTCCTATTGAACTTTTCAGGTATATCTCAATATTTTGGAGTGTCTCGTTCCTTTGTTCGAAGTGGCTATTGGACTTTACTGATATTGTTTTGGTTAGTTTTTTTTACTACAATTTTTACTTAATAAGTTAAAGTACATTATTATGCTATGCTTTAAAATTGGTGTGTTCGATGTTGGATTTTTGTGTGCTCTGGGATTTTTGTTTATATTATATTGTGTGCTATGGGATTTTTGTGGTTGCTAATATTATGTTATGTTGTATGTTTAACTTGTTTGCATGCTCAATATTGAATTAAAACAAAACAATTATTTTAGACTAAAATTAATTTTATAATTTAAGTGAAAGAAAAAGTAAGTTGAATCTTCTAGATATTTTCTTGTTTTAATCTTGCTTACTTGTAGATTATGATTTTTAATTAGTATAAAATTATTTGAATATAGAAATTGAAAATTTTATTTAATAAAAGTTTTTACCATTAATAATGATTAGTTAAAAATTACTACATATCTTGTAATAATTTATTTTTTAATTTTTTAATAAATTAAATAATAAAAGTTTGATTCAACATTATTTAATTAAAAAATTTAATTTAATTTTTTATTAAATAACATTATCTAATTGAATAATTTAATTTAATTTAATAAAAGTGTTAAAAATTAATAATGATTAATTAAATAAATAATAATTTATTTAAAGAAATTATTTTGATTTGTTTATTAAATATTATTATCTAATATTAACTAGTATTAATTATTTGAATATAGAAATTGAAAATTTAATTTAATAAAAGTGTTAAAAATTAATAATGATTAATGAAATAAATAATAAATTATTTTAAAAAATTATTTTAATTTGTTTATTAAATATTATTATCTAATATTAATTAGTATTAAATTATTTGAATATAGAAATTGAAAATTTTATTTAATAAAAGTTTTTACAATTAATAATGATTAATTAAAAATTACTACATATCTTATAATAATTTATTTTTTAATTTTTTAATTAATTAAATAATAAAAGTTTGATTCAACATTATTTAATTTAATTTTTTATTAAATAACATTATCTAATTGAATAATTTAATTTAATTTAATAAAAGTGTTAAAAATTAATAATGATTAATTAAATAAATAATAAATTATTTTAAGAAACTATTTTAATTTGTTTATTAAATATTATTATCTAATATTAACTAGTATTAAATTATTTGAATATAGAAATTGAAAATTTTATTTAATAAAAGTTTTTACAATTAATAATGATTAATTAAAAATGACTACGTATCTTATAATAATTTTTTTTAATTTTTTAATTAATTAAATAATAAAAGTTTGATTCAACATTATTTAATTATATAATATAATTTAATTTTTTAATTAAATAAATAATAAATTATTTTCAGAAATTATTTTAATTTTGTTGACCATTGTTTTGGTCAACTGACACGAAGTCAAATGCTTGATGTGATAGAAAGTGTTGAAATAGATCTAATGGAAAGACCAGTAAACGACACAACAAATTATAGTGGTTTGGCCCCACGAATTGGTAATGACCTACGTCCACTTAAGCTATTATTGATATTAATTCTCAAAGGAGTGATCAAAGAACCAGGGTTCTCCGAGTTTCACAAGACTTAGAGGGATGATCAATACACTCGAAAGATAATAGCTATAATTCTTTTGTAAACTAAAAACTCAAATCAGCTAAAATTCCCTTCCTTGAGCTATTTATCTCTATTTATAGGCTCAAGGAGGATTACATGAATTAGTTACAAATATTATTTCTTAAATAATAGGATTATCAGGAATCATGGGAGATAATCTCGGATATGATTACAATTGTATAAGATCATCTCAAAATATACGGAGTATACGACCAAGCTGGTCGTATATAAAATCCAAATGTTATGTCAGGGGAATTTCACTGGTCGATGGCCGAACAGAACCTCTGCCAGGTGTCAGCCACGTGTTAAAAATGTCAGCCACGTCATCCACGCCTACTTTTTGGATAACATTTGCCCCCCAAGTTTATTTATTACGACCAGCAATAAATAAACTTTTTAGTAAAACGAACCTTCGATTACCTCACCAAATCAGTCAGAGTAGTTCGTGCCTCCTTGGAAAAGTGACCTACTCACGTCGAATCATGCCTTTTCGGTTCCCAAGCAATCCTATGACGGCTATCACTCTTCCCCACGCCTTGAAAAAAGGAAACTTATGATTATCTCTTTTTCCATATCTCAGACGATATATATAACTTCCAGAACTTCCTTTTCCCTTTTTACAAGCTAATTTTCTATCAAGAACTCTTCCAAGAACCCCCAAGTCAGAACTCAGAACCTCTTTGAAGATCATCCTTCATCGTTCCAGGAATCGGCTGTTCGCACACCTACATTCGGAATCTCTCCAGAACTTCACAATCTTCGTCTAGGTAAGCTTCAGAACTTTTGCATCCTTTACTTTGCTGTGCATGCCGATTTAAGCTAGTTTTTTAGGCTCTGATATTGCACTGTGTTCTTGGGTAGAGATGCATGAAAATGGGGTGTTTGTCGAATGATGCTAGATATGGTGGCGTATATTTTCCATTTAGGAGTTATGAATCAGTTTGATAGTCGAGATCATAAATTTAGGACGTAAAATCGAAGTAAAAATTTGATTTTTATGCTAGTTGAAAAACTGGGTTTTTCCCGCCCTTACTGAAGTTGAAAAAGCCTTTCCAGAAAAAACTTTTTGCTTTCACTTTTTGATCTGTTTTTCAAACTGTTCGTATGAAAAATCTAGTTTTTTGTTAGAATGCTGCTGTATAAAAGTTAGACTTTTATACACGAGCAGCGTTATTCTAACCAACTTTTTAGGCTCTTCATCCTCACCTCCCCATTTTTCTGTCCGCAGATTTTAATGCCAGATTTGTGGGGAGGTGAGAGGCCGATTGACGACGATCTTCTTGCGCAGCTGCTCGAGGGCGAAGAACAGCCAGCTCAGTGCGTCCACGAGATTCCTTTCTCTAGAATTTCTCCTTCCAGACCTCAACCAACTCCAGTCAGAATGGGTCGTGTCAAGTCCACTACCCAAAAGAAGAAAAAACCTGAAAATCCCTCAAATCCTCCAGCCCAGCCTAACTTGCAGGCTGGGGTTCCCTCGACCAGTGGTCGAGAAAATATTGTTCCAGACCCTCACATCCAAGTTAGGGCCCGCCCTCGACATTCAGTTCTTCCCGATGTCGAGTGGTACCTTTCCCCACTTAGCCAAGTAACCTCCAGGATGCTAGCCAACTACTTTAGAAAGTATGGCCTTACTGGGGTAACTCTTAAAATTCCTACTGCGGATCAGAGGGAAAATTTTCCTGGAGGCGTTTACAGCGCCTGGTCGAGGTATCACATAGAGGCTGGGGCTACCCTTCCTCTCCATCCATTCTTCCAGGGGGTGGCGAACTACTTTCGTGTCGCCCCTTTCCAAATTACACCCAACAGATATAGAATGCTTGTTGCACTCTATATCCTTTATAACCATAAAAAATGGCTGGAGCCTACCTCCCACGAGGTCAATTACCTTTTTGAACTTAAGTCCAACCCCCAACAATCTGGTATGTGGTTCTTTCATTTTTGTCACCAGGAGACCACTCGAACCTTCTTGAGTGACACCACCCACATTTCCAACGTGGGGAAATACAGTCAGGAGTATTTCCTCACGCCTGACATGGTCGCGAATAACTTGGCCTTCACTCGAGGAGGTAAATGTCCTTTTCCACTGGTCGCCGTTTTTACTTAGCAAATTCCCTTGCATTTTTCTGAAATATCTTGTGTTTTTCAGGCCCATGGTTGTGACCAGACCTAACACTAGACATGGTGTTGAGGTCTGCCATGTTGGCCAGCATGACAGACGTTGAGAAGAGCGTCAAGTCCCTAGTCACCGAGGCCAACTTGAGGCTAGTTGGCCTCCTGGCCCCTCACCAGGATTTGAGGGAACTCGCGGCAGGAAGTGCCACTGCCGAGGGAAATCCCGAGCAGCAACCACCAGCGTCTCCTCCTCGACGGAGACCGACTAGGGTTACAATCAGGGAACCTGTTGGCACTCCCCCAGCAGAAAGGTCTTCTGCCCCCCAAGGAAAGGGAAAACAAAAGGCAGCCAAGCCTGTCATAGACTTAGACGAGTCCTCTGACGAAAATGGTATTGTTATTTCACTCTTAGATAACTTGCCAATTACCTGTCATTTATTCGACGGGGACGACAATTTGACATATGCTCCAAACCTAGGGCCAGACTTCTTCATGCCAGAGAGTGAGTGTATGACTAGTAGAGTCAATAGTATATCGACCAGTAGTAATAGCTCGGGTATTTGACTCTGTAATTTTCTTTATTTCTTTTCTGATGCAACATAACTTGTCATCTATTTTTGGCTTACTGTCTGCACGTTTTACCTCCTTTGAAGAAATGGCTTCTGCAAATGTTTTCGATCTATACAGCACTCAGGAGGAGGAAGAGGTTCCCTTGGTCCGAAAGAGGAAATCGGCCAGGAAACATGACAGTGACTCCAGTCAAGTGCCTTCGGCCAAGAAGAACCGAGCCACCGATCCTTCAAAGGATGGGGCCTTTGGCCACACATCTGCCCAGCCTCCTGCTCCTGTCGAGAAGGAAAATCTGCCTCCTCCTGCTCCTGCTTCCACGACTCCTTCACCTCCGGCCCCTACCGAACAGACCCAACAAGCTGAGGGGGTTCCCCCAGGGGCCAAACTATCGGGCTGCTCCCTAAGGTCAGCCAAGGACCGCCTTACTCACATCCTCAAGCACGACTACTGCAAGGAGGCCATGGCTGACGCAGAAACAATGGGGGTCGACCAGATCCTCAATAGAGCCCTCAATGAAGTGGCCAGTGTAAGTAATCTTCCTTCTCTCTTATTCTCATGGTCCTGATTTTCTCTTTTGAAGTCAGTCTAACTCTTGTTCTTTGATTGCAGGCAATGCTGACCATGACGGCTGCGCGCACCCGTGCGGGTGCAAGCGTCGAGCAAATCTGTGCTAGGGAGGCGAAGCTAATGGAGGAGCTTCAAGCCGCGGAGGCTAGGCACGCGGGGGAGCTGGAGGTGGTGACCCAGCAGAAGGATTCTTTGGCTGTGGACCTGGCGGAGAAGCAAGCCTCTCTGGAAAATGCCAGAAAACAGAGAGATGAATACCAGGAGGCCAGCTGAACCCACTGGCGCGAAGTCAAGAGGCTCCAGGAGGAAAATCTCGCGAAGGATAGGAGCATCGCCGTCCTTAAGAGTCAAGTGGAGCAACTCAGGCTCACAAACGCCAAGGACCTGGAGAGGTACAAGAACGCGACTTTTTGGTGTTTCTACGACTTTTGGAAACACAATCAAAGTGCCAACTTTGGCTACCTTCCAGAGGATGCCAGGACAGCTGAGTTGGCTCGTTGTGCTGCTCGGCTGGCTGCTGAAGAAAGGGTCAGAGTTCCTACCTCCCCAGAGATTTCGCTGGCCACGGGGATGGATGGAGGGGAAGCTGCAGAAGATGCAGTCGACCAAAATGCTCCCTAGGATCCTCCTGCTGCTTCTTAGCCTGTTTTTATGTTATTTTCTTTTCTTTTCCGTGCATGACCCATAGGTCATGATGTTAAGACAATGTTTACTTTTTTATTGCTGCATGGGAAGCTTTACCTTTTAATTTAACATTTACATCCGAGCAATACTGCTCGCGGTGTAAAAGGATTCTTTTGACATTATAATATTTCTGTTTTATTATAATATTTGTTCCCATGACCGAACCTAGCATAGTACTTTGGCTTGATTTAGCAAAATATAAAATTTGAAAAATACTCTAAGTACCGTAGCATGCTTTCACTTATTTTGTTCATGTGTTTACATACCTCTTGGTATGCTTTGCTTTCTATGTGCCTTATATGCCCCCCAAGTGATTGAGGAGCTTTAGGTCCTTGGTCACTTGCCTTGACCACAACCTGTACGAACATTACTGCTCGGTATAAAATGCAAAACTTATAATACAGCAAAACAACACACGTAATGAACAAATACTTGTAAAAAATTACAAAGTTTGTCAAGAATGACTGGCTGCGCACAGTCCCTTATAATTCTCGTATTTAAATGGACTAAACATGTCTTTACGGGTGATCTTTGAAAGATCTTACACTTATAAGCGATTAGCCATATAATATGACTAACCCTTTTTCAAAACTTGTAGAAAGTAAAAATTAATACAAGCCAGTCCTTTAAGAAGGACTGTTTACTGATAATACTTGCGCAAGTGTTCTCCATTCCAATAACGCGGAATGAGATCTCCATTTAAGTGTGCAAGTTTGTATGTGCCTGGATGAAGGACTTCTTCAATCTGGTAAGGTCCTTCCTAGTTTGGTCCGAGTACTCCAGCAGCTGGGTCGCAGGTGTTTAAAAAACTCTTCGAAGTACTAAGTCCCCGACGTTGAACTTTCTCTCTTTTACTTTGGAGTTAAAATATCGAGCGACTTTTTGCTAGTACGCAGCGACTCGGAGTTGGGTTTTCTCCTGTTTCTCCTCGATCAGGTCTAGGGACTCCATCAACAGTTGGCTATTTTGGTTTTGGTCGTATGTGATTCTTCGATGTGAGGGCGGAAAATGGGGTATGACCTGTTGCTGTTCGGTGAGAAATCCTATACGATCAGATTACTTCAGGCAGCTGTTTTGGCCATGCTCCTTTAGCTTCCTCGAGCCTTTTTTTTTTTTTTTCAGAGTATCCTTCAATGTCTTATTTACTGCTTCAACTTGCCCGTTTGCTTGCGGATGAGCAACTGAAGAAAAGCTCTTGATGATGCCATGCCTTTCGCAGAAGTCTGTGAACATGTCACTATCAAACTGGGTGCCATTGTCTGAGACAATCTTTCTTGGCAATCCATATCGACAAACAATGTTCTTGATGACAAAATCAAGTACTTTCTTGGTCGTTATGGTTGCGAGTGGTTCAGCCTCGGCCCATTTGGTGAAGTAGTTGATCGCCACCACTGCATATTTTACCCCACCTTTTCCTGTCGGCAAGGACCCGATTAGATCTATACCCCATACTGCGAAGGGCCATGGACTCTGCATTTGCTTTAACTCATTAGGAGGTGCCCTTGGGATCTTAGAAAATCTCTAACACTTATCACATTTTCGCACAAACTCCATCGAGTCTTCGTTCATGGTCGGCCAGAAATAACCCTGCCTTAGAATCTTCTTTGATAAGCTCTGCCCCTCAACATGATCTCCATAGAAGCCTTCATGTACCTCCTTCATCAGCTCTTTAGCCTTTTCTGGTGTAACACACCTGAGCAGTGGCATTGAGTATCCTCTTTGGTATAGAACACCATCGACCAGGATATACCTAACAGCTTGTCTTTGAAGGGTCCTGGCTTTGTTTCTATCCGCTGGTAGTGTACCACTCATGAGATACTCCAAGTATGGTGCCATCCAGGTATCTGCTAACCGGACCTCCATATTGGTTTCATCTGTTCGTATGCTTGGCGTGTGTAGCCGCTCAACTGACACTATATTTAAAGTGTCAGCATCCTTTGCACTCGCGAGTTTGGCTAAGGCATCTATGTTTGAATTTTGATCTCGAGGTATTTGCTGGAGGGTATATTTCTCAAATTGTGCCAATAGATCTTTGGTTTTATTCAGATAGGCCACCATTTTCAGACCTTGTGCTTGATACTCCCCTAAGACCTGATTCACTACCAGCTGTGAATCACTATAAATATCCAGCACTTTTATGCTCATGTCTTTGGCCAACCTTAACCCAGCGAGTAAGGCATCATACTCGGCTTCGTTGTTTGAAGCGGTGAAATCAAACCTAACTGCCAGTGAAATCGATGCCCTTCTGGCGTTATCAATATCACTCCTGCTCCTGCGTGAGATTCGTTGGACGATCCGTCTATGAATAGCTTCCACGAAGGAGCTTCAACCCGAGGCTCAGGCGCACTAGGATTTTCACCCTGCTCGCTGTCTGGGAGTTCAGTAAATTTGGCAATGAAATCAGCCAAGACTTGTCCTTTTACTGTTGTTCGTGGTGAGTATGTTATATCGAACTGCCTGAGTTTGACTGCCCATTTCAACAAACGACCAGTAGCCTCTGGCTTTTGTAAAACTTGCCGAAGGGGCTGATCAGTCAAGACTGTGATTGGATGGGCTTGGAAGTAAGGACATAACTTCCGTGAGGCCAAAATTAGGCAATAGGCTAATCTTTCAATGGGAGGATATCTCAATTCGGCCCCGATTAGCCTCTTGCTCACATAATACACCGCCTTTTGTACGCCTTCTTCTTCTCTTACCAACACCGCACTAGCAACATATTCGGTGATCGCCAGGTAAATGAACAAAGTTTCCCCATCTATAGGCTTTGATAAGATGGGAGGATGCGCCATGTGGGCTTTTAAGGCTTGGAAAGCCTGTTCGCAGTCTTTAGTCCATTCGAACTTCTTGTTGCCCCTAAGTAGATTAAAGAAAGGGACACATTTATCCGTCGATTTTGAAATAAATCTACTAAGCGCGGCAATTCTTCCGGTCAAACTTTGCACATCTTTGATCTTTACTGGCAATTTCATATCGATCAGGGCCTTGATCTTTTCGAGATTAGCTTCGATTCCCCTCGAATTGACAATGAACCCCAAGAACTTCCCTGATCCTACTTCGAAGGAACACTTGAGAGGATTTAACTTCATTTGATACTTATTCAAAAAATTGAAACACTCTTGTAAATCCTTCACATGTCCTTCTACCTTCTTTGACTTTACTAGCATGTCATCAACGTATACTATGACAGTCATAATCCCGTGATCCGTAAGGGGAAAGACCGAGTAAGCTGTGCAATCCCACACCGCCTGGGGAAGGTCAAGTGTGATGATTCTAAGACTGTGTAGGTATGAGACTACACAGTTGAAGAGGGCTTAAATGAATTGATGGGTACTACCTATATCAACAAGATGCATCTTCTTTTCGGTAGCCCATCACTTGAGAACTCCAAAGTTAAGCATGCTTGGCTTGGAGTAATCTAGGGATGGGTGACCTCCTGGGAAGTTTTCCTAGGAAGTGTGCGAGTGAGGACAAAGCACGCTGAAAAGACTTGTGTTGGTTTGTAGTGCCAGTCGTCATTCCAGAAAGCAGCCATAGTGATGTGGGGCGTCACATATACCTCCATGTTTACTCCGATCAACTCCTTAAACATGTGGTTAACTAGTCGCTGGTAAGTTGCACTAGCATTTTTCAATCCGAAGGGCATTACTTTGTAACAGTATAGCCCTATATCGGTCCGAAAGATAGTGTGATCCTCGTCAGGGGGATGCATACTAATCTGATTGTATCCTGAGTATGCATCCATGAAAGAGAGGATCTCATGGCCTGCAGTTGCATCGACCAGCTGGTCGATCCTTGGGAGTGGGAAGCAATCCTTAGGGCAGACTTTATTAAGGTCTGTGAAATCCACACAGGTTCTCCATTTGCCATTAGGCTTGGGAACCAGTACTGGATTAGAGACCCATGATGGATAAAACGGCACCCTGATGAACCCATTCTCCTTTAGTTTTTCAACTTCTTCTTTCAAGGCTTTTGATCTGTCTTTATCGAGCAGCCTTCTTTTCTGTTGCACGGGTGGAAAGCTTTTGTCGACGTTCAGGACATGGCTGATTACTGCAGGGTCTATCCCAGCCATGTCTTTATGTGACCAGGCGAAAACTTCCTGGTTGTTCCTAAAAAATTCCACCAGTGCGTGTTTGGTTGTTGCTTCTAAATTTTTGCCGAACTTTACAACTCTGGTCAAAAACTCTTTGTCAAGTTGGACCTCCTCAAGGTCCTCAACAGGTCCTACATCTTCTTCAAAATCCCCAAAGCAAGGATCTAAGTCTCTATCCTCACTTTGGGCAACACCCTATTTGGTGACTTCATCACCTGATTGGGCTTGTACATTAATGGCCATCTGCAACTTTTCTGGGGGAGCACTCCTCGACAAACCTTTCTTGGCCTTGGTGATTGAGGCATTGTAGCACTCCCCGGCTTCCCTCTGGTTTCCCAATATGCGTCCTACCCCTGCGTCTGTTGGGAATTTCATGGCCAGGTGCCATATAGAGGTGACGGCCCGAAGGTCAACCAGTATGGGCCTTCCAATTACAACATTGTAGGCCGAAGGACAATCGACTACTATGAAATTAGTGAGTAATGTCCTGGTAGCGGGCGCTGTACCTGCTATTACTGGAAGCCTGATTGACCTTGTTGGAGCGAGTCCCTCGCCAGAGAAACCATAAATTGTTTGGTTGCAGGGCTCCAAGTCCTTGACAGACAACTTCATTCGTTCCAGCGAAGAATTATACAGGATGTTAACTGAACTTCCTGTATCGACCAACACTCTCTTCACCATCATGTTGGAAATTTGAACATCCACGACCTGCAGATCGGAATGTGGGAAACAGACATGTTGGGCGTCGCAATCAGAGAAGGTTATTTCACCGTCCTCTGTCCGAGCCTTCTTTGATGCTCGGTCCTCCACAGTCATCATCTTGATGTCCTGGTCATGGCGTAGGGTCCGAGCATATCGTTCCCTTGTGTTTCTACTGTTTCCCGCAAGGTGCGGGCCTCCGCAAATGGTGAGTAAAGTGCCAGCCACGAGTCAGGATGTAAAGGTGGCGAGCGTTGGCGTGCAGGTGCCTGCTCGTTGCCACCTGGAGCCTCTCGTTGGGAAGCCCCCGCGACCCGCACGTATCTTCTCAAGTGTCCTTGTCTAATAAGGAACTCGATTTCATCCTTCAGCTGGTTACACTCGTTCGTATTGTGTCCGTAGTCGTTGTGAAAATGACAAAACTTGGTGGTATCCCTTTTCGAGATATCCTTTCGAATGGCAGTGGGTCTTTTGTAAGGCACACTGGAACTTGTGGCCTGATACACCTCTGCTCGAGACTCGACAAGGGCAGTGTAGATGGTGAACCTTGGCTCATAACGGTTGCCCTTGGCGCGCTTGCTCTCGAAAGTAGAGGGTTCGCTATGGGGCCTCTTCCCCCCATTCTTACCGTTGCCATTCCCATTGCCTTTGTCATTGTCGTTGGGCTTTGACCCATTGGAAGCTTTGGCGGGGTCTTCAATCCCCTTATCTTTATTTGGGGTCTTTCCCTCACTGGCAATGGCATCCTCGAGCTTGATGTATCGATTAGCTCGATCCAAAAATTCTTGGGTAGTTTTAACCCCATTCTTCCTGAGGCTACTCCAAAGGGGCGTATGACGCCTAACTCCTGTAGTTAAGGCCATCATTTTTCCTTCGTCTCCCACTGTTTTGGCTCCAGCCGCAGCTCGCATAAAACGCTAGACGTAGTCTTTCAGTGGTTCTCCTTCTTGCTGGCGTATCTCGACTAGCTGGTTTGCCTCAGTTGGGTGTACACGAACTGCATAGAATTGTCCGTAAAACTCCTTTACGAACATCTCCCAAGATACAATACTTGCAGGAGGGAATTTAAAGAACCACTCCTGTGCAGCATCAGAAAGTGTTGCGGGAAAGATCCTTCACCGAGTGTCTTCGGACACCTTCTGAATGTCCATTTGTATCTCAAACTTATTAACATGAGATATCGGGTCACCATATCTATCAAAGTTTGGAAGTGTGGGCATTTTAAACTTGCTGGGAGTTTCTGCCATAGCAATCCTTTGGACGAAAGGAGTGCCCCTTCTCCTGTCGTACTCGATGTGAGACGTTCTTCCCCCGACCAGCTGTTGCACTGCTTGGTTTAGGGCATCTATTTGGGCCTGAACAGCTTCAGGAATTGCCGGGGCCTCTGGTGCCAGGGGAATGTACTAGCCGTGTCGTTCTCTGCGGTCGTTGAGTACATCCCTTAAGTCGTCGTCTCTCCGCCGTTGCTTGTTGGCTCCGAGCTGGCTAAAGACGTTGTTTTTTCTGGGCTGCCCCCCAGCATTACGTCTCGCTTGTTGGTCTTCTCTAGGTGGTGGGCTTCTGCCTCCACCTCTCTCCTCATTCCTTCGACCGGCATTCCCTCTGCCTGAGTCGGCCTCATTGTAGCCATGGCCATCTCTGAACCTCGATTGGCTATGGTGAGACCGACTGTCTCCTCGGTTACCTCCTCGGGCTGGAACTTCCCGAGCATTAGGGGGAGGCTTGTGCTGGTCGGTAGGTCCCCGTGCATTATCATGCCGTGGGGGGCCCCTGACTGCAGAGCTTGTCTCTGAGTTCCTTCTGTTGCCAGAAGGACGATGTCCCCTGCTCGGTGGGTGCGACTCTTCACCCCCCTGGCGTCTAGGGTTGCGGGGCTGCTGCCCATCCCTATTCTGCCTTGGCAGTGGGGAATCGCCTCGACCAGCCTGGGATGGAGGCTGCATCTCAGGGTCCCTAGGTGGGACATCATCTTGAGGCATTGGTGGCTGCTTCGGCCTTTGAGGGCTCGTTGGCTGGATTGGAGGGCTAGGATTGGGACCCCTTTGAGGTGGCCCATTTGAGGGTTGATCAGGCTGCGAGGCAGGTGCAGCCTGGTTCCTATCCAATTGCAGGGCTGCTTCGAGGGCTGCCATGGCCTCCCTCTGACGACGGTCCATCTCCGCCTGTCTTTCACTCAGTTCTTGGCGTTGACGCTCTATTTCTTGCTGTTGTCGCACCATGGTCTCCGCAACACTTTCTTGACTGGCCCTCAGATTGGCCAATTCATCTTGCAATACTCCCAGGGTATTTCTCAGCGTTTCGGAGTCCAGTTCCTCCTCATCAAATTCCAAGTGTGGCTCATTTTCAGCCATGTTCGGAGGAGGAGGTTGAGATGGTGCAGCGCCAGCCGCCTGCTCAGTCTTCTTTATTGTCTTTGCCATTAGTGCTTCAACAACCTCGTCTCAAGCTCTCAATGAAAGCACCAGAATGTTGACCTTCGTTTTGGTCAACTGACACGGAGTCAAATGCTTGATGTGATAGAAAGTGTTGAAATAGATCTAATGGAAATAACAGTGAGCGACACAACAAATTATAGTGGTTCGACCCCACGAATTGGTAATGACCTACATCCACTTAAGCTATTATTGATATTAATTCTCAAAGGAGTGATAAAAGAACTAGGGTTCTCTGAGTTTCACAAGCCTTAGAGGGATGAACAATACACTCGAAAGATAATAGCTATAATTCTTTTGTAAAGTAAAAACTCAAATCAGCTAAAAGTCCCTTCCTTGAGCTATTTCTCTTTATTTATAGGCTCAATGAGGATTACATGAATTAGTTATAGATATTCTTTCCTAAATAATCGGATCATCAGGAATCATGGGAGATAATCTCGGATATGATTACAATTGTACAAGATCATCTCAAAATATACAGAGTATACGACCAAGCTGGTCGTATATAAAATCCAAATGTTATGTCAGGGGAATTTCACTGGTCGATGGTTGAACAGAACCTCTGCCAGGTGTCAGCCACGTGTTAAACATGTCTGCCACGTCATCCACGCCTACTTTTTGGATAAAAAATTTGTTTATTAAATATTATTTTCTAATATTAACTAGTATTAAATTATTTGAATATAGAAATTGAAAATTTTATTTAACAAAAGTTTTTACAATTAATAATGATTAATTAAAATTACTACATATCTTATAATAATTCATTCTCGAGTGATCGGTAAGACATCTTATGTTGGTCACAGAAGATTCTTGCCCAGTACGCATCGAATGAGAAGGGACACTGAGTTCGACGGCCAAATTGAGAGAAGACGTCCTTCAAGACGATTTACTTGTGAGGAAATATTAGAACAAGTAAACAACCTTCCACCCCAAGTTTCTGGAAAACACCTGCAGTTTGGAGGTGTGAAACGTAGAAGAGTTGCGGAAGACAGAAATTGGAGGAAAAAAAGCATCTTCTATGAGCTTGATTATTAATGTACAAACATTTTAAAACATAACATTGATGTCATGCATGTCGAAAATAATGTGTGTGATAGTCTCCTCGGCACAATCTTGGACAATGACAAGTCTAAGGACACCACTAATGCAAGATATGATTTGAAGAAGATGGGAGTAAAGGAATCATTGTGGATTTATGAAGATGAGAATGGAAAGTTGATGAAGTCGCATGCTTCTTACGTGTTAACTCCTGCTCAGAGACAACAATTTTGTCAATTTATTAAAGAAGTGAAATTTCCAGATGGCTTTTGTTCAAATTTGAAGAAAAAAGTAATCGAGAATGAAACAAATATCATTGGGTTGAAATCCCACGACTGTCATGTTATAATGCAACGATTACTGTCAGTGGGTGTTTGCAAGTTTCTCCCAAAAGATATATCGATCACTATTTTTGAACTGTGTAATTTTTTCAGGCAAGTATGTTCGAGGACTATAAATGTTACAGATATGGAGGAAGCACAAAAAGACCTTGTTCTGATATTGTGCAAGATGGAGTTGATTTTTCCTTCGGCTTTTTTTTGATATAATGATTCACTTGGTCTTACATTTGCCTGAAGAAGCGATTTTGGGTGGATCAGTATTTATGAGGTGAATGTATCCTTTTGAAAGGTACATGAAAAAATTGAAGAACTACGTGGGAAATAAAGCTCGTCCTTAAGGGTCAATAGCTGAAGGCTATGTTGCTGATGAGGCTTTGACATTTTGTTCGATGTATTTCAAAGGGGTTGAAACAAAATTTAACCATCTTGATTGCAATGAAGATGAGGTGTATGTCCCACGACACCTTACTGTGTTTCAATCTCAATGTCGTCCCCTGACAAAGGGAACTCTCAAGCCTCTCGACCTTACGACTCATGAAATGGCTGAATGGTTCATACTTGACAATTCTACCGAAATTCAGGATTACTTAGAGTAAGTTTATTCCCTTTAAAGTGAAATTTATGTTCATTCCAAAGCATTAAAATTTACAGCGAACACCTAGTAGAGATCAAACTGAAATACCTAGATGGTGATCATAATTTTTTAGACAAGAAAAATTCGCCAGTGGTTTCGTAAGAAGGTAAAATTGAGATTATTTTTAAACCTTTATTGTTGTAATGATATTTTTATCATTCTAATATAGGTTTATTAATTTATTTAGATATATGACTTGCACAAACTTGGATCCTTAGAGAATGGTGATGAGTTGCTAGCTTTAGCATCTGGGTCAGATCACTTGGCAACCTACTACGAAGGTTTTATAGTTAACAGTGTTCGATTTATCGCTTACGACCGAGATCAAAAGCACACCACACAGAATAGTGGATTGTCTGTTGCGGGAACTGAAGGTTTTAACTATTATGGCACGCTTCAAGAAATACTGGTGTTATCTTTCACTAGTGCATATTCAGTTGCATTATTTAGGTGCAAATGGTTTAACACTGATCCAAGCAAGAAGAAAACAATCACTGAAAATAATATCACCAGTATAAACGTCAGTAGCGAATGGTACAAAGATGAGCCTTATATACTTGCTAGCCAAGCTAAGCAAGTATTCTATCTCGATGATCTACTTAGAGGCCGACATTGGAAAAATGTTGAGGACGTCAATCGTCGTCAAATTTGGGACATCGAGGATGATGAAGCTGATGCAGATGTTGATGTTGTACATGACAGAAGCTCATCAAATTTTGTGTTGACCGTGGATCTCGGTCAGTTGGTTATGGAATCTCATGAACCTGCAACATATATTGGCACTATAAAAAATTCACCTGCTAATCAATTGGATGATAATTTCATAAATGACGACTTAGGCGAAGAAGAAGTCGATGAAGAAGATGAATTGCTAGTTGATATTTGTGAAGATGATGTTAATCATGTGTCTCCGATTGATGTTAATTTAATTAATGATGAAAGTGATAGTGATTATTCTACATAGTTTTTATATTTTTGTAATAAAGACAATCGTTTAAAATATAATATGTGGGACTTGTAATCATTTTGTTCATTTCCATTGGTGATATTTGATACTAACTAATAATTTAATACTAACTAGTAATTTTTGTTCCTAAGTACAATGTCAGCGGATATAGCCACCTCTCACGGCGGAGATGGTGGAGGTCTAGACCTGCCAGATCCTAGTAGAGTACCCGCTTCCTGCGAGTCAGGTTAATAATAATTTTCAAATTTTGTTTATAGCTTGAAAGTCAAGCTCAACGAATGTTTAATATATATTAATATTTCAAATTTTGGTTATTGTTGAAAATGTGGAAAGCTGAAGTGCCGAGAAGAAAGGGTCGTGGCTTGGCTAATAGCTGAAGTATACATCGACGCAAGGCACAAAATCGATGGCAGCTAAGCGTCACCAAATTGTAAGTAAAAATATTAATTTAATTTGACAAAATTTTACATTCTAACTTTCTATCTCTACATTTGTATAGGCGAACCCTGATGAACATGTATTGATACTTGGAAAGATAGCCATTTGAGAAAATCGACAAAAGTTTTTGTCAACGACGCAACTCGAGAAACTTTTGTGTTATTATTTTCATTAAACTATGTTACTGTTGTGTTTCTAACACTTTTTATGAACAGGAAAAAATGACGGAAGAGCTTGAGAGGGCACGACTCCAAAGCCAGTCTCAAGGACCGACGGAGGGATCTGAAACTGGATCTGCTGCTGATTCCTCGTCGATCGATCAGTACAAGATTATGAGTAAAGTACTTGGGGAGAGGTCTGACTTTCAAAGAGGAGTAGGTTATAGCAAAGGCAAAGGGAAAAAATCAGCTTCTAGCTCCACAAGTCAAAGTCAGTCGCAGGCCCAACCTTCTTATACACCTCACGAAGACATGGCTACTATGGCGGAAATGATGAAGTCAATGCGTGAAGAGATCCGAATGTTAAAATCTCAACAAGGTCCATCTGGTAATCCTCAGCATACCAGTACAGAAACTGAGTCGCGGTTTGAAAGCCGTCTACAACGATATTTACCATCACAACCTGAAGGTGGTATATCTTCTCAAAGTCCACCTCCTTGGTCGATGCCACAACAACAACAACATTTTTATCTACCTCAACAGAATTATCCAAACATGTATGGACACTCCTCCCAGTCCCCTCCTTTTTATTACCACGACGTCCCTGCAGGATCTCAGACGTCACATCCTAGGCGTCGTGACTTTGGGGATTCATCGCAGCAGCAACATTCACAGCAGATGTATGGTCAATTTGTGAGTTCGTCGCAGCAGCAGAGGTATGGTCAGTTTGAGAGTTTATTGCATCAGTCTCCCTCGGCGTGACCACATACTCGACAATTTCGATCATCTTCGCAGCAGCACTCTCCACAAGCACCATAATTTGCTTCACCACCATTGTCGCGCCCTAATACTGGTGATCAAAATATTGACCTTAATGAATATTTTACACCTGGTTGGCCCGATAAAAACAATAATAATTAGATTACGTTTTTTAATTATATTAAGACAATTGAAATTTTATTATGTTTATTTTATAATTAGTTCATATGTAATTAAAATGAGACAATTTATATTTTTATTATGTTAATTTTATGATTAATTATAATGCTGTTTTTGTTTGATGAATATTAATTGTGTTATTAATTATAATTTATGTTAAATATTATTATTTTTAAATAAGTATTATATGTATATTTATTATGAAATAAAATAAAATCAATTATTATATTTTAATATTAGTATTTTATTACCGGCGGATTAATAGAGGCGGAACTCGCTGGTATTAAATGAGTCAAATGAGGTTTACAGTGTTATTTTATACCGGCAGAGTCCCGCCTCTATTAATCCGCCGGTATTAATACAATACCGGTGGGTGTGTTAGTCGGTTGGTAATTCCGCTAATTACCAACCGATTATTACCGGCGGAGCATTACCGGTGGACTGCCGCCGGTAATATATATTACCGGCGGATACACCAATTATTACCGGCGGAATCCTCCGCCGGTAATACTAAATTTTTTTGTAGTGCTCTGGCATATGTTTTTCACATTCCCATAATCAGAATTTACAATATTCTACTTGTTGGATGTTATGTTGAAATTTTATCCACATAAAGCTCAATATGTGAAAAGATTAAGTGGCCCAATGAATTGTACAAATTAGGGTTTAATAAAATAAATAAAATAATTACTATTGGTTAATTAATAAAATGTAATTTCCTATTAACACCTTGATGGAAGGTGTATATAAGAAAAGAAAAACTCTAATAGGATTGGCTCTCTTTCTACCCGCTGATCTAGTTTTCTCTCCATCTAAGAATGTCAATCTAAAGAGGTTAAGAGGGAGAAACACAATTCTTAGCAATTCTTCACTAGAAAATAATTGCTCTTGCTATGGATCAAGGTGTGTTCTCTTAATAAATGATGTGCTTGTGAAAATCATTTTGTTCAAAGATCTTGCCTATTATGATTTATGTAAAATTAAGGGCCTGTTTGACATTGTTTTCTGTTTTTTGTTTTCAAAGTTGTGTTCTCAGAAATGAGAACAGAAAACTGTTTTTGTAGTTTTCAAAAAACAAGAGGTGTTTGGTTAATATTTTCTAAAAACTATTTTTTAGTTTTATTTTTTTTAAATCTTAAATAAAATATTAACAAATATTTTTACAAAGAGAAAAATATTTTAAAAGTTTGTAATAAACAATGAGATAAAATAATTTGAAAAAAAATGATGAAAAATAAGAAGTGAGAAAGTAAGGAGAGAAAATTTGAAGAAATAGAAATTGAGAAGAGATAAATTGATCCAAGAAAAAATGAGAGAGAATGTGATGAGAAAGAAAGTGAAGAGAGAGAAGTGAGTAGAGAGAAAGTGATGAGAGAGAAAATGATGATATATTAAGTGATGAGAGAGAAATTGATGTGAGAGAAACTGAAGAGAGAGAAACTAATAAGAGAGAAAATTATGTGACAATAAATGATGTTAGATAATAATAAATAAATAAATGATGTGAGAAAAAAAAAAAGATAGACAATTTTTTTTTTAGAACAACAGAAAACAGCTTATTGTTGTTTTCAAAATTTTCTGTTTTTTGTAACTTTGTTTTTAAAAATTGTTTTATGAAAACAACGCCAAACACCCCAACTTATTTTCAAAAAACAGTTTTTAGCTTTTAAAAACAAAAAACAGTTTTTTAGTTAATGTTATCAAGAACGTGTTTGAAAAATCTAATCTGTATTATTGAATAATCCTGAACAGATACAAGTATATATATACAATAGCTCAGTAGAGCTTCTCACTAAACTAACAGTACTAACAGAAATTAGTTAGAACCCAAAACCGAAAAACTAACAACTATAACCAACAGCTAGTCTTCAACAACCCCCCTCAAACTCAGAGTTGAAGCACTTTCAATTCTGAGTTTGTCTCTCAAAATAGAGAGCCGAGAACGAGAAATGGCCTTCGTTAAACAATCTGTAACTTGATCATATGCAGGAACATGACGAACCTCCATGTCCTTGTTTAACACCTTCTCACGAACAAAGTACAAATCCAATTCAATGTGCTTTGTCCGAGCATGAAGAACTGGGTTGGCAGCTAACATGACTGAGCTCAAATTATCACACCACACGATCGGCACACTAGGAAGTGTAATCCTTAACTCAGCAAGCAAAGAACGTATCCAAGTAAGTTCAGCTGTCACACTTGCAAGGCTTCGAAATTTTGCTTCAGTAGAAGATCTAGATACTGTTTGTTACTTCTTTGATTGCCACACTATAAGGTTTGATCCAAGGAAAATACAAAAGCCACTGGTAGATCTCCTATCATCAGGATCAGCCGCCCAATCCGCATCACAGAAACTCACCAAGTCAAGTGAGGTAGACCTTTTAATCTGTAGACCATAGTCCACTGTCCCTGATAGATATCTCAGAATCCTCTTTACTGCACACCAATGGGACTGAAGAGGAGAGTGCATGAACTGGCACACTTTATTTACACTGAAGGCAATTTCAGGTCTAGTAATAGTGAGGTACTGCAAAGCTCCAACAATTGAACGATAAAATTGAGGACTCTCCACTGGATCACTGCCATAAGCTGAAAGTCTCAAACTAGAATTCATAGGGGAAGCGTGAGGCTTGGCAAATTGCATTTTTGCTCGAGCTAAAAGATTCTTGAGATACTTAGACTGAGATAGATGAATGCCACAATCTGAATGAGTAGCCTCAATACCAAGAAAGTAGTTAATTTCCCCCAGGTCTTTAAGAGAAAAAATGCTATTCAGATCAGAAATGAGAGTAGAAACAAGTTGTGGATTGGACCCAGTGATTAGAATGTCGTCGACATAGAACAAAACAAGGATGGTGTACTCTTTGGTGTACTTATGAAACAAAGAATGATCTGCCCGAGAGGAAGTGAAGCCAAAAGAGACCAAGACTGAGGCCAACTTGTCAAACCAAGCACGAGGGGCTTGTTTTAGTCCATAGAGGGCTTTGTGTAAACGACATACTGTAGAGGGACGATTTACATCTTCAAAACCGGGTGGCTGCTGCATAAAAACTTCTTCAGTTAAGTCGCCATTAAGAAAGGCATTATTAACGTCTAATTGACGAACAAGCCAGCCATTAGATAATGCCAATGTAAGGACAATGTGGATAGTAACAGGTTTGACTACTGGGCTAAATGTCTCAGTGAAATCGAAACCAGCTTGTTGGTGAAAGCCTTTTGCAACAAGTCTGGCTTTGTATTTGTTAACAGTGCCATCAGTATTTTCTTTTACTTTAAACACCCACTTACACCCTATTGCCGATCTCCCTTCTGGTAAAGAGACCAAAGACCAAGTATTGTTCTTGGACAGAGCTGTGATTTCTTCAAGCATGGACGATTTCCACTTGTCATCACTTAAAGCATTTGAAACTTTAGTTGGGACTAAGGCAGAGATAAAAACTTTGGGCTTGAAGACACCACTCTTAGACTGTGTTTGCATTGAGTGAGCATTGGTAGAGGCTGGAACAGTAGGAGCAGTAGGAAGATCAACTGAAATGGTAGCAGTGGCATTAATAGGTTCAGTGGAGGATGAGGCAGCAGCTTGCGGTGCGTGAAAAACAGCAGTAGCATCTGCATTAGGAACACAAAACTCACCAGAAAGTTGGTTAGGATTAGATAATGCAAGTAATGAACCAAATTCAGATGTTTCTCCACATTGGTCAAATTGATTGAAGGATGAATTGGAAGAGAGAGTTGGGCTATGAAATGAAGAAGGTGAAGCTGGGATAAGTGGGGAAGGTGGAGATATAAGAGGAGGAGTAGCAGATGGCAAATGAAGGAAAGAAGGAGAGGATGAATTTGAGTGAGAGTGAGAAGTGGAAAAAGGGAAAGAATGCTCATAAAAAATAACATCACGTGAGAGATAAATCCTACCATCTGGACTAAGACATTTATATCCCTTATGAGTGAGACTATAGCCCAAGAATGTGCATTTGACAGACCTATAGTGAAATTTGTGCTTGTTATAAGGTCTAAGATTCGGATAGCATGAGCAACCAAATACTTTGAGAGCTGAATAAGTTGGGGTTCGATGAAAAAGTCTTTGGAAGGGAGACATAAACTGAAGCTTAGGTGAGGGTAACCTATTGATGAGGTAGACAGCAGTTCTAAAGGCCTCATCCCAAAATTTTAGTGGCATATGTGCATGGGCTAAGAGTGAAAGACCACACTCTACGATATGTCTATGTTTTCTCTCTACAACTCCATTTTGCTCATGAGTGTGGGGACAAGAGTGTTGGTGAATGATACCACACTCTTGAAAATATTTGTCAAAGGGTTTAAATTCTAGCAGAGTTGGCATATAGGTTTGGATTGCCAAGTTTGATGTGGCCACCGACCACGTCTAGTGAAGCCTCGTGTACCACCCCGATTTGAGAAGGCAGAACCATCATCTCTGTAGTTAGAGCCACCATATGAGTGAGGATAAGAAGGACGAGCATACTGAGCAGCAGAAGGTGGTAAGAAATGCGAGGGAAAGCCGCCAGCATAGCCTCCTCTTGGATTTGCAAAGCCACCACGATTGTTCCCGAAGTTCCGATTTGGTCCATTATGTGCAAGATTGGCCTCACCGACAACAATGTCCAACTCTTTGTCAGTCTTTTCATTCCTTGCTTCTTGAGCCATGAGTAAAGCCTCAAGTTCGGTAACAGTTAATGGTTCGCTCCTCGTATTATAGGAAGTGATGAAGACGTCGTAATCTTGGCCCAAACCATTAAAGATTGCTTCAATATGATCAGTTGGAGTAACCTTATGACCAATTGAATTGAGTAGATCAACAAGATTTTTAACCTTTAACAAATATTCATTAATCGATAACGAATTTTTCTTAGTGTTACGTAACTGAGTTTTGAATTGACTTATCTTTGTTCTGCTTTAAGCAGTGAAGAACTCGTGTAGAGCTGCCCAGGTCTCAGCAGAGGTCTCATAGCCAACCATGCGAGTATTCATGTGATCATTCATGGAGGACAGGATCCAGGAAAGAAGAAGTTGGTCCTGAGCCTCCCAATCGAGATACGCAGACGAGAAGGTATTGGAGGTTCTATCCGCCTCCGTGACGAATTTCGGCGGAGCAGAATCCAATTTAAAGTATTTCTGAAGACGATGGCCTTTCACAGCAGTGAGGACTTGATGTTTCCATGATAGGAAGTTGTTTTCATCCAGCTTCGCAGACAACGAGTGCTTGAAGGCGATCAGAGCTTTGGAGCTTGAAGTAGACGAAGCATCAGCCATGGCAGACGAGTAAAACGAAAAATGAAGTAGAAGAAGAAAGACGAAGCGGAAAACCCGAACGGATCAAGAAAGCTCTGATACCATATCAAGAACGTGTTTGAAAAATCTAATCTGTATTATTGAATAATCCTGAACAAATACAAGTATATATATACAATAGCTCAGTAGAGCTTCTCACTAAACTAACAGTACTAACAGAAATTAGTTAGAACCCAAAACTGAAAAACTAACAACTATAACCACCAACTAGTCTTCAACAAATGTGCCAAACACCTTCTAAGTTTTTGATTTGTATAAATATTAATGATCTCAAATTAAAGCTTACATGTGATATCAAGGGCGTAGGTTGAGAACTTGTGATTTTCCATAAATGATTTATTTTGTTTCTTCTCTGTTATTCCGCTGTTTGATTTGGTATAAAGAAGTGAACAAATAGTGTTAGAGATAAATATAGTATGAAATGGGCATAGTACGTTTCCTTTTTAAAGAGATTGTGGTTGTTGAATAATATATATATATATGTATATGTATATATGTATATGTATATATATATACTTACTAGTTTAGGATACGTGCCATAGACACGTATCCGTGGAAAAAAAAGTAGAGTCAGGTAATGATTAAAATTTTATGTAAAGTTAAATTTGTTTTATTTTATTAGGATGAGATATAGGGCTCGTTCGGCAATCATGTTTTAAATTGTTTTCCGCTTATTAAAATAAAAAAAAATTAGATTGTTTTTGTTTCTTATTTTTTAAACACTTAATTAAAATTTCATAAAATTTGAAAACAACTTTTGGATGTTTTTAATTTTTTTTTTCATTTCTTCTTCGGAGGAGTTCATTTTTTTCTCCTCTCTCCCGAGAAAACCAGGGTGCCAACGCCATTTTTTCTCCTCCCATCTTTACACATTTTTTTTTTATTTTTAAAAAAGAAATTGTTAGTAAACATGTTTTTATTTTCAAAAATAAAAAAATAAAAAATAAAAAACTTATTTCTATTTTCTTGATTAAAGAAAAAAAATCACAAAACATTTTCCGAACATCCCCATATTAATAAATAAAATAATTTTAAATACTTAACAATACAAGTATTTTGTACATTTTAGTACTAAAAATTACACAAATAAAATTTTAAGATAAAAGAATTAAATAATATTAAATATTATTTTAAACAATAGATTTTATAAATGATAACATTTCTTTATAGACAATATTTTTTGCACGTTGATTATTAATTTGAGTTTGTATTGATGGCTTGATAAATTTTTTGATACAGTCAACATTTGTAGCTCTCGATAATGCAACATATAATTGACCATGTGAAAATTTAGGCTGTGGAAGATAGATGCCAATAAAATTTAATGTTTGTTCTTGAGCTTTATTGATTGTCATGACAAAACTTAATTTTATTCAAAATTGAGTTTTTTAAATGAGAAAGTTTTTTTTTTTATTATTTTCAATTGGTATGAATGAGATTTTAGGTAAAATGACTCTCTTTCCAGTAGAATAACCATTTGTAATTTCTGCATTAATAATATTTGGTTGAAATTCTGGACAAATTAAATGAATTCCATACCATAGTCCTTCTGACGTATTAAGATTACGAAGTAAAATAATAGGGCAATTTATTTTTTAAAGATTAATTCATGTGGTGGTATACCATTTGGTGTTAAAGTGTTTAAAAAGTCTTCTTGAAAATATTGCTCATTTACATCTAATGTTTCATCAAAGCTATAATAATGAACAAGGTTACCAAGAAATTGTTGAATTAATAAATAATTTATTTGATCAACGTATTCATTTTTGGGTGTTAATAATGCTCTATTAATCATTGAATCTAAATTATTAGAATAATTATGTAAATTTGGAAAAACATAATTATTAAATTTTGCAATGATAAAATATCATTCTCGTATGGTATCATCATATTAAGTGGTAATAAAACGTCATTATTTTCTAAATTTCCTTCGATTCCATCACTGATACGTAATAAGAAATCAGAGAATAAATAATCATTATTAGCTCTCATATTATGAGTTAATTGTATTTTTATAAAAGAAGACCATAAATAAGAAGTTGCTAAGCTTGCATTTATTATTTCTTCATATTTTCCGTGTGGAATGACCGGAAGAACTTGACGAAAATCTCCACCAAGCACGATTACTTTACCACCAAATGGTAAATCACACTTAGAAATGTCACGTAACACATTATCTAAAGCTTCTATTGCATATTTATTTATTATTGGAGCTTCATCCTATATTATAATTTTTGTTATTTGTAATAGTTTAGTTAAGCTGGATTCTTTTGTAACATTGTAAGTACAATTATTTTCTATTTGTAAAGGGAATTTAAATCTTGAGTGAGTAGTTCGACCCCCGGTAATATAGATGCAAACACTCCCGATAATGTTGTTGCTAAGGCTAATAAATTTTTAGATCTAACAGTAGCAAGTATGGCGCACGATATAAGAATGTTTTACATGTTCCTCCAGGGCCATCAATAAAAAATGTTCCTAATTCATCTGCAAAGATTTTAGTTAAAATTTGAACATATGCATTTTTTTTGTTTATTTAATTTAGAAGCAGCTAATATATATTCTTCACTCACCACAATCATTAATTCTTCATTTATTTCTATCATAAATTTCTCCTCTTTTGACAAATTATTGATATAATCTACTAAATGATAATCATTTATATTTTTTCTCATTGATTCAAACATATAGCCTAACTGTTGTAGTGCTTGAGTTTTAGTATCAACTGCATTCAAATTTAAATGTGAATAATCTTCAGACATTGAATTTTCAAAATTTTCCCATAAAAATCTAGGGTTGTCTGGTTCACAGCGTACAATTAGTATAGCAAATAGACAATGTAAAACATATGGTAATTGATATAAATATACTTCTTCTAAACTTAGACTCAAATAATTATCTCCTTTTAATAATCCGTGTAAAAGAGCAGCTTCACGGAAGTAAAACATTGTTAACACTTATTAAATCTTCGAAAGATGTTGCACCTTTAATATGATTTAATAATAGACGTAGATAATATCTTTCTCCTTTTGTTGGATTAACAAGGACTATTCTTCCTATAGCATTACATTTTTTTCTTGGAAACCATAATTTATCTTGGATACTCCAAAAAAAATATTGGGGAGATTGTTTGTATAAGAGAGTTCTTGCTTTCTCATTTATTTTATTCATTCTGTTAGCATAGATCTCAAAAGAAAATCATTATTTACGATTTTTGTAAGATTATCTGATTTTTTAAATGTTATAAGTTGTTTATGCTGAAAATGCAACTATAATGTAATTATATGAGGATAAATTTTATTTTAGAGGAATCTGTAAATTCTCCAAGTTGCCTCAACTGGAGATACCCATCTTGCTAATTGAAACTTTTTAATTTCATCTATATTACTTGTGTTATCTTCTTAACTTATATGAACTGAAATTTGATAATGTCCTTTATATATGTATTTATATAAATATTTAACAACTTTAACAGTAGAACATATCTCAACATTCATTTGACAATCAAATTTTGCAAGTAAGGATTATAAGGTACAATCCATTGATTATTTCAAAAATGACCTCTTACTTTCACTACTTGATTGTTTTCTCTTCTTCTATAAAAATGATATTCATTATTCCCAAGATATGTTCTTCAAGAATATGATTTAGGGTAATGATTTTTTCACATACCATTTTTCATACATATATTCTTTTGAATTTAAATCACTGCAAGGGCCATGCATCATATGTTTGACAACAATAGAATGTAAATAGCTAATTTTATCTAAGTAAACCAATTTAGCTGTAACAAATGTATCGAAACTATCTGGATTAATAATTTTTGAGTTAGATATCAAGATAATCAAGAAACGAGCATGTGGAAGACCTCTATATTGATATTCAATAACATATACATATCCTGCAACTTCACCGAATATATGTTTTTTAAATAATTCATGTTTTAACTCTTCCAATTTAGCTCTAAATACACGAGCAGCTAAATCAGACATGTTTTGAATATTTTCATGTGGTAGTAATTCTTGCTTAATTTCATACCAATTTAGATTACATGTGATAGTTAAGAAGATATCAGATTTTTCAAATTGTTGTACTAAAATCATTGCATCCATATATCTTTTACGCATATCTCTAGGACTACCAATAAAAGTAGCTGGTAAAATAATTCTTTTCCCTATCTTGGATCCATTATTTTCTCCAGCTACAACACTATCATTAATTCTTTGATATAAATCTACACGAATCTCATCTTGTTTATATATAATATAATCTAATCTTTGAGTTTCAAGTTTGATATACATATCTACTACGTATTGTTGAAGAAGTCGAACAAAATGTAACAATAAATATTTTTTTGTAGGTTTTATTTGTAACGTCCTGGTTAACCAAGACCGTTACACTGCGTACTTTTAAATAGTGCTAGACTCTCTAATCGACTCATTTGGCCATAAATGTGTAACTAAAGGATATTAACAGGTGAGGGTTAAAAATTTCAGCCGAAGGAATATGTACTTTCATTAAAAGTTTAAGTTAATACACGAGATCCCAAAATAAACATTTAAAGAGCTCATTTACAACTCAAAAGGGTAGTTACAATACAAGGCGGCCTAAGCGGCAAAATTAGGGATTAAACCTAGTTCCTCTGCGAATCCCCGACCGTGGTGGTTGAGCAAGCTACATATGTGCACACTGCCACCGAAGCTCTCCAACTTATGACTGGTCTAGCTTCCCTTTTCCCTTACCTGCACCACATAGCACTTGTGAGCCAAGGCTCAACAAGAAAACTTAAACATATTCATAAGAAATTAATAACATATCACAACATAATAATCAACATGTGTAGCAGTAATAATCGTACTCATGCATGCATTCAATCCAGATAAGTGACTATGGGGACGCACCGGGCCCATTGCCCTATATAAGTGACTGTACAGTCACCCCGGTGCCCATTTCCCTAGGATAAGTGACTGTAGAGTCACCTTGGGGCCCATTTCCCCATCCTCCATATAACCAGCCTCAGGGCTAGCCAAGCGTACCTGACGCTTTATTTTCCAAGCGACCATAGGGCGATCAAGCGTATACCACACTCCTGGCTAGGCCTAACTATATCGGCCAACGCTCAGCGCGCTATTGGCCCTTGACTTATAAGTCAAGCCTTTTCAATAAGATAATATAGATAGGCATAAATTATTTAACAATTATCCAGATACAGAGCATTCAAGCATGCTTAATCAAATAATCACAGGCATAATCATAATCATGCTCATTCATAGGGGCCCGAGCCCTAGGATAAGTGACTGTAGAGTCACCTTGGGGTCCATTGCCCTATCCTCTATATAACCAGCCTTAGGGATGGCCAAGCATCCTGGCACATTATTTCCCAAGCAACCATAGGGTCGGTCAAGCGTATACCACGCTCCTGGCTAGGCCTAACCATATCCACCAATGTTCAACGTGCTATTGTCGCCCTTGATTTATAAGTCAAGCCTTTTCAATAAGATAATACAAACATGCTTAAATCATTTAACAATTATCCATATACAGAGCATTCAAGCATGCTTACACAATAAATCACAGATATAATCATAATCATGCTCATTCACAGGGGCCCGAGCCCTAATCATAACCTAGGGTGCAATTTTCTTACTTCTAGTCCAAGCACTGAATAAATCAAAATGACCCTCAACCATGATCCCCTTCGATCCCTAGCGGTACCCTACTCACAACCATAATAGAGGATATCCATCAATATCTAATAGATAAAGGCATCGAGACCGAATCCTAGCCTCCATGATCTCGAATTCTACTAAACCAGGTAGTAGAATCCTTCTCGAGCCATTAGGTTTGAGTCCCCGCAACTCGAAACCTCACTTGGCCATTCTTTCCCATTAGCACTGGGGCGCACCCCTGAAGGACTGCGACACGCGCCAAAGCAGAAAGCCCTGGCCCTGTTTTCACTAGACACGCGCCACAACACTATGGAGGTTAAGAAGAATCCCAACGCCCCTGAGTTCATGTGGGCACGACGCTCAGCGCCGCAACACGATCCTATGAACCCATAATTCCAACATTTTCTTCCAACTAAAACCCTCCAAATTCATCCCAAATAACAACCAAACCCATAATTGAGTTTTAAACTCATAACAACACAACACATGCAGTATATAAACCCCAAAAATCCAAGCCAAAACCTCACCAAGCTCAACATCCCAACCTTGAGTTTAAAACTCAAGAACACAAAGACAAAGCAGAAATTCCTTAAGAACGCAGAGTATAAACCTTACCTTAGCTGAGCAATCTGACCCTATGCTGCCCCTAACCCAATTCTTTGCTCCAAATTCCTTCAATTACCAAGCCAGGATAACCTCCAAATTTCAAAACTACACCAAAGTGAGAGGGAGGTAGAGGGAAAACGAGAGAGAGAGAAACTGAGCTGAGTGTTTTAGTGTCATCTAGGTTCCTTCTGATAGCTTCTAAGTGATTAAGCTATTCCAAGGATAGGGAAAAGACCAAATTACCCTTGGCCTTTACCTTAGTTCTCTAATGCCCCCAAGGGAAAAATAGTCTTTTGCCACCTTTTTCCCACTAATCTTAATTAAAACCATATTTCTCAATTAATTCCAATATCCCCAAGTAATCACCAAATAACTTCCCATTATCAATAAATTTAAGTAATGTTCTAAATTACCAAAATACCCCTGTGCTCACTCCGAGCCGGGTATTTGATCCTGTTGTGACTAAACTAATTACTTGCTCACTAAGATTGCCTCGTGCTGAATAACTCAAATATATCCACATAATAATGTTATCTCAATCATAGAACACATATATTTACAACTATACCCTCGAAGGGTCAAAATTATGCAAAATACCCTTCTAATAAGAAAAGGGCCTACATGCATGCTTAATACACCTAACACATGCTGTAATAGTCATATCATAATATAATTCACATAATTCACATAATTAATCCAATTATTTCCCTTGGCCCCCTAATCAAGACACTCAGTCTTTTTAGGGAATTTGGGACGTTACAACTATCCCCTCCTTACAGGAATTTCGTCATCGAAATATTACCTAAACAACTCGAGAAACTGATCTTGCATATTTGACTCCAATTCCCAGGTCGCCTCCTGGACCTTGTTGTTACTCTATAATACCTTAACCAAAGGTATGGTTTTACCCCTCAGGACCTTGTCCTTCATGTCTAATATCTAGATTGGTTATTCCTCATAGGATAGATCTGCCTGCAGTTCCAGATCTTCGTAACTCAATACATGATCCTCATCTGATACATACTTCTGAAGAATCAAAATATGAAGCACAATGTGCACTGCTGACAATGTCGGAGGTAAGGCCAATCTGTAGGCCACCTGACCAATTCTCTCTAGGATCTCAAAAGATCCTACAAATCTAGGGCTCAACTTGCCCTTCTTCCAAAACATCTTCACCCCTTTCAATGGTGAAACTCTAAGGAAGACATAGTCTCCCACTTGTGTAATGCCCTAGATAGCCAAGACCGTTACATTGTGTATTTTAAATAGTACTAGACTCTCTAAACGAGGCATTTGGCCATAAACATGTAACTAAAAGTGCTTAACAGATTATGGTTAAAATTTTTGGTCAAATGAATGATCATTTCATTAAAATGTTTAAGTTCGTACAGGGGGACCCAAAATAAAAATTTCCAAAGTCATTTACAATTAAAATGGGAAATTACAACATAAGTCAGCCTAAGTGGAAAAATTATGGTTCGACCCAAGTTCCTCTGTGAATCCCCGGCCATGGTGGTCGAGCAAGTGGCATATGTACATGCCGCCACCAAAGCTCTCCAACTCATGGGTGGTCCAGCTTCCCTTTCCCTTTTCTTTGACCACATAGTACTCGTGAACCAAGACTCAACAAGAAAACTTAAACATGCTCATAAGCAGTTAACAACAAACTGCAAAATCATAATTAGCATGCCTAGCAGTAATAACTCTACACGTGCATGAATTCTATTCAAATAAGGGACTCCAAGGTCACATCGGGGGCCCATTTCCCTAAATAGGTGACCATAGAGTCATACCGGGGCTCGTTGCCCTAGGATAAGTGACTATAGAGTCACCCTGGGGCCCATTGCCCTATCCTCTATATAACCAGCCTTATGGCTGGCCAAGTGTACCTGGAAACATAATTTCCAAGCAACCATAGGGTCGGTCAAGCGTATACCACACTCGTGATTAGGCCTAACCATATCGGCATGCGCTCAACGCGTTATTGTCGCCCTAGACTTATAAGTCAATCCTTTTTTCAGATAATGCAGACAAGCATACATCATTTAACAATTATCCAGATACAGAGCATTCAAGCATGTTTAATCAAACAATCACAGGCATAATCATAAGCATTCACAAGGGCTTAAGCCCTAATAAAAACCATGTTCAATAACCAAGCCAAGCCCTAATCACATATACCACGTATTGGGTGCAGTTTTCTTACCTCTGGTCCAAGCACAAGCTAAATAAAAACCACCCTCGAGAACGATCCCCTTCCGAGCCCTAGCGGTACCCTAGTCAACACCATAATAAATTATATCCATCAATATCGAGTAAATAAAGGCTTCTAGACCGAGTCCTAACCTCTGAGACCTCGAGCCCTTAGGTTTGAGTCCTCGCAACTCAAAATCTAAGCTGGCCATTTTCCTCAATTTGAGCCGCGACGCCCCTCACTAAGGGCCGCGACACTCTACAAGTCAGAGATCTCATGCTCCCAAATCACTAGGCATGCGCTGCAGCGTAACCTGCCTAGCGCAACGACGCAAAGGCAGTTCGAGGCACTTCCCCCGCTTTCTTAGTTCATGAGGGCCGTGACGCGGCCCTGCGATCCCAGATTCCCAATGATTTTAAGAATCTCCCAACCTCCCACAATCATACCAACACCTGTTTTTACTCACAATTGATCGTGGAAATGGTCTCAACATCCTAGAAACATCAAAACAATTTTTAGAACTCAATCAAAATCTCTTAAACTTAGTATTCCAATAAAACTTTAAAAACCAAAACTAAACTCAACAAAACTTGAATTTTACCTTTGTTGAAATCGTTCTTAACTATTTCCTTAAGGTTATAAGCTTTCACTTCTAACCACAACTCCAATTTCCAAGTTTTCCTTCTCCAAAAATAAAAAACTCACGAAGGCATCAAGAGGAAAAGAGTGGAACGAGAGAGAGAGAGAGTGGGAGTGTATGCTGCTAATTTGATGTTGGTAAACTCTAGAGGTCGACTGACTAAGTTATCTCCCTTGGCATAAAAGACTAAAATTCCCTTTTGTCAAGCCTTACTTCTTTAATTCCCCCAAGAGCAATATTGTAATTTGCCACATTTCCCGCTAATCTCAATTAACACCTCCTAATTTCCCAATTAATGCCAATATCCTCAAGTAATCCCAAATAACTTCCCATTACCTGATAAATCCTAGTAATGTACTAAATTACCCAAAATACCCCTGGGCTCACCCTGGGTTGGGTATTTGACCTCGTTGTGACTAAACCACTAACTTTCTCACTAGTATCGCGTCGTGTCAAGTAGCTCAAATATATCCACATAATAATGTCGTCTCAATACCCTCAAAGGGTCAAAATTAAGAAAATGCCTTCTAATAAGAAACAAGCCCACATCCATTCTCAATACATCTTGTTATCCCTAAAAAATATGAGGATGACATGGTGAATGAGAATGTGACACGTGGCATCACAAATCAGGGAAAAATGACAAAGTATTGAGAAAAGACTGACGGGCAAAAAAGATAGGTCCAGGACCTAGGGAAGTCGACCAAGCCTAAAACCCCTAGGGGTGGTTGGCCTGACCCCTACCCCTAGGGGTGGTCTGTCTAAGCAGGCCCAAGGGCCTAGGAGTAGTCGGCCTGACCCTCTACCCCGAGGGTGGTCGACCCCAGCATGCACAAGGACCCTAGGGGTGGTCGGATTGACCCCAAACCCTAGGGTGGTCGGCCCCAGTATTCCCAAGGACCCCTAGGGGTGGTCGGCCTGACCTCAACCCCTAGGGTGGTCGGCCTGAGCAGGCCCAAGAGCCACCTGGGTGGTCGACCTAAACCCCCAAGTACACTTCACTGAGAAATAATCACTCTCGTTCAAACTGAGATTAATAGGCATAGCACCCCGAAGATCAACATGCCTAGCACCTAGAGGATCAACAGGTCCAACACCCAAAAGGTCACAGGTCCAGCACCCAAGATTTGGTCGTCGGGCCTAGCGCCTAAGTCTCATATACCAACAGAGACTTAACAATTCCCCAGAAGTTTCAATCGTGCATTATCTACAACGATCTAAAGAAACAACAAGAAGACCCACGATCTCATGATCATGGGAAGGTGGACACGTCTCTCCATTACAATCGTGTACCAAACCACAATCCCAGTACTACTGGTCATGTAACAGCCCCTGGGTACTATAAATAAAGGACCCAGGGCTTCATTTAGGGGGACTCTTGGCTGGATCATTTTTCTAGAATTTTGGAGATCTAAAGAACATTTGGGGAGAAGTTTTGGGCAAGGGAGAATGGGTGAATAATTTGGTTCAGCAGTGTAATTGTCGAGTGATTCAATACTAAAAGCCAAGTGGATTAGGTTATTACTGTTCATCAGAACAGGGCTGAACCACTATAAAATTCATGTGTGTTTATTTAAGATGATCGTACTCTGTCATTTATTTTATTTATTTCGTTCAAAAATGTGTCGTATACTGCACATACAAATGTTGGCCAATTTCACAGGTGAACATTTAGGTACTTTCATTGAGAGAACGAAATCAAGAAACACACTTTCATCAGTTTACAATGCCTCCAAAACCCAGTCAGACAAAGAAGACTGCTCCCATGGATCCCCCCACCCAGGATTCCATAGATCCCATTAACGAACCTCAGGTGGAGGTAGGAGATCAACCTGATGCAGAAGATCCACAGGACGTTCACTAGGAGGAAATGGTGCAATTTCTGGCGAGGCAGGAGGCCTTTGTTGCAGAAATTGGCATTCAGAGGGCGACTATGGAATGACAACGATGGGAGATCGATGACCAAGTTCAGAGGATGATCCAGAGGGAGCAGGAGGCTGACCGAAAGCACCAAAAGGCCGCTGTGGCCTTGGAGGTGGCTACTCAGTTAGCCCGAGCTAACGTTGAAGGTGCTACTCAGGTGGGGAGGGAGGCTCAAGCCAAAGCAGCAGGAATGCAAGACAATAGTAACAGAGAGTCCCAGGGGAAAAGTAAGACCCCATGGACACTCTCAGAACCACTTTCCCAAAGATAGGATGAAGAGGCACAGTCCAAGACTGCCTCCTCCATGACTAAGAAGAATAACACTCCATCTTGGAGTAGGAGTATTACCAACCCGAAGGCCCCCTCGTAGGGGGACCGATGAAACAACGCAGGAGATGAGGGTCAAACATCTGAAAGGCATGACAGGAATGGAAATGGCTGCTCAAAGTCTCAAAGTCATGTAGGAGGAGAGGCTCGGGGGCAGGGTCGCATCGACAGGGCAAGGCGGACCTACCACCCCTGCACCCTCAGTCTTGCAAGGGAAAAGAACCGATGATGTAACAACCCAAAATTCACTAATAAGGCTTAAGGGCCTTGATTAGTGTGCCGGGAGGGCATAATTGGTTTATATGTGATTTAAATGATTTTAATGCATGATTCTGTGATAAGCATGCTTATGTGACTATATGTTATAATTGTGGAGACTGCATTATTATGTGGATATATTTGCAGCATGCGGCTTGAGGCGATCCTAGGGAGCCAGCTAGCAAGAAAGTCACAACGGGACCCAATACTTGACTCGGGGCGAGTCAAGGGATATTTTAGGTATTAGATATTTATTTAGGTTATCGGGTTATAAAAATAAATAATTGGAGATATATTTGAAGTTAGAGAGTTTAGGAGGGAATATTGGGAAAATTTACCATTTTTCACTCGGGGACATTTTTGGTACCCCGAGCCTCGGGATTAACTAAATTAACTAAGGATAGATAAAACAAAACCAAGGAAACAGTAGAAACACCTAAACAGACCCTTCCTTCTTCTTTCAGCTCATTCAACTCCCCCTCTCTCTCTCAAGGAAACCGTGGAAACCAAAGGAAGATTCAACTAGAAACTCAAGGATTTGAGCTGGAATTTTGGGGAATATCTCAGTAGCAAATTGAAGGTTGAGACAAGAATTTAGGTAAGCATTGAATTATGATTTTAGTTGTCTAAATTCTGTAGTTTTCGCTGGGTATTAAGTGTTCTTGGATTTTTGATATTGAAGATTGAATTGAGCTAAGGACTTGGGAATTAGCTTAGCAACAACTTGGTGGACTTGTTCTTTAGTAGAGGTAAGTCTCTCTTTATGGTTTAGCACTTGAATTCTGGGAATTGTTGGCTGTTCTAGGTAGTTTTTGAGCTTTGGGGTTTCAAGGATTTAAATGTGATTTTGATGAGTTTTTAAGCTAGTTTTCCTAAGGGTTTTGTTGCTAGGAGTATATTAGAACTATTTTGATAATTAAAGTATGATATTGGGATGGTTTTGGGTTAAGTTGAATGAGGTTTAGCTGTTAGAAATGGTGATTTTTCTGGGTTCGAAGGGGTCGGGCCGCGACTTTGTTCTTGGTGTGCCGCGACCCTCAAGAATAAGTGGGAGCTGAAGAAGAAGGGCAGACCGTGGCATGGGGAGTGCTGGGCCGTGGCCCATGTCTATTGTTTAGGGAGGCTGTGACTCTGGATGGAGGCGGGCCGCGGCATAGTGGGCTTAGGGCCGTGACTCTTAATGGAATTTTTGTCTTTGAGAAGGTTTTAGGTGCGGGGACCTAACCTAGGGTGCTCGGGATTGATTCCACTACCGTGTTTGGTGGAATTCGATGTTCCGAAGGCCAGAACTTGGACCGAAAACCTTTATTCAATTATTATTGATGGAATTCCTTATCTTGGTTGTGATTAGGTGTACGCTAGGGCTTGGGAAAGGGATCGTGCTCAAGGGTCATTTCTCGTAATCAAAGGGAGTTAAATGTAAGAAAACTGCACATGGTTGTGAGTTATGATGGGACTAAGGGTTCCCTATACCTATATGCATTATTGTATGATGGTATTACACCATGTGAATATAAAACAAATGACCTAAGAGTGTCGGAGTTAATGTCGGCGCACAGGGCGCGGCTCAGCCACTGGTAGCTGAGGATAGCTTACTATTCACTGAGCTCGGTTTAAGTGGACCGGAGTCAGTGGGGTTAACAGAGGGTACAACCTAAGGGCATCGACCCTGATTATTATATGACTTAGTTGTTAACGTTGCTTTGAAGAGCTTGGGTATGCCGAATGTCTGACTATGTGAATGCTATGTATGATTGAGTACATAGTCATGTTTTATAAGTTATTTGGTTATTGTCACTCATCATGCTGTGATAATATGGTTTTCTTGCTGGGCGTTGGCTCATGGGTGCTACGTGGTGCAGGTCAAGGCAAGGGTAAGCTTAATCAGCCCTAATTTGGAGAGCTCTAGAGGCAGAATGTACATAGTCAGCTGCTCGGCCGCCACGGTCTAGGGATGGACAGGAACAAGAGAATTTTAAATGTTTGTTTTTCCCTTAGAGCGGGCAGTAGTTGTATATATCCAAAAATTTTGTAAACTGTCCTTTAAACTCAATTACTTTTGGGATCCCATGTATAAAACGTTTATTTGAATGAAATGTAACTTTTGTGACCAAAACCTTTTAACCCTAGTTCATTAATAGTTAGTGACACATTTTTAACTAAACGAATTGATTAGCAAGTCTTGTACCTTTATAAACACACAGTGTAACGGTCTTCACTACCCAGGGCGTTACAGATGAATAACACATGTACTGTGTTCGATAGGCTATGGAAAGATGCACAACCTCAGGATTTGAGGGAGGTCATCAACAGAAGGACCAGCACTCAGGAGGGTACCTGTAACGACCCAAATTTGCTAATAAGGCTTAGGGCCTTGATTAGCGTGCCTGGAAGGCAATAGGTGAATTATGGATATAATATGTGAATTTATGTGAATATGTGATTGAGATGCATGTTTAGTTCAATTAAATATGCATGTGGGCCCCGTTTGGATGTTAGGGGTATGTCTGTGATTTTAGCCCGTTGAGGGTATAAATGTGATAAATGTGATATGTTTGTGATATATATCTGTGTAGCACGATCTGAGACAGTCCTAGGGAGCAGTTAGCTAGAAAGTCACAACGGGGTTGAGAATTCGACTCAGGGCGAGTCGAGGGGTATTTTGGGTATTAGATGTATTATGGGGTTATCGGGTTATGGAAATAAATATTTGGAGATATATTTGAGGTTAGAATGTCTAGGAGGGAATACTGGGGAAATTTACCATTTTGCCCTCGGGGACGTTTTTGGTACCCCAAGCTTTGAGGTAACCTTATAGACTTAAGTTGAATAAAACAAAATAGAGAATTATTTAGAACTCCCTAAACCGACCCACTCTCTCTCTTCTCTCTCTCTGTTTTCTCTTTTACACTTGAAGACTTAGCAGTACCTTGGAGGAAAAACCAGGCGAGAACAAAGAGATTGGAGCTGAATTTGGGAGTTTCCAACCAGAAATCTAAGGCTTGGAGCTTAGGAATTGAATTGAGGATTCAACTCTGTTTAAGGTAAGATTTCTAATAAGTTGGGTTATGTTGATTGCAGCTGAATTGTGTGGTTATTGGGTGTTAGGATTTAGACATGCATGGTTTGGATTTTAGGACAGGTTTTGATTGTTTGATGGGTGTGAGAATTGGTTCTTGAGTTTGTTGGTATGTTTAGGTTGCATAAGTGTGAATTCTGGGTTTAATTATGAGATTGGAGGTGATTTTGGAGGTGTTGGCTCGAAGGATATGCAAGGAAAATGGTGTTTTTCTGGGTTTGGAGGTGAGGGCTGCGGCCCTAGGAGGGGCATGCCACGACCCGTGTGCATGCGAGGCCTTGGGAGGCCATGGTGCTTGAGGTGCGCCGTGGCGCTTGGCCAAGCGCGTCGCGGCCCGTGCGTGTTTCAGGGAGGTGTTAGCCTCTGTTTTGAGGCTAGCCGCGGCGCTTGTGGGGTTGGGCCACAGCCCTAGTTCAAAGTGTAGGGTGACTTGAGGGTTTTGACTTGGGAACCTAATTACTAAGGCTCGGGATGGATTTTATCACCCGGATTGATAGGATTCAAGGTCCCGGAGATAAGAATTGTAACTCAAAGCTATTTAATGGATTAGAACTTGATGGATGAATATTGTTAATGTGTTGTGACTAGGGTTTCGGTGAGGCTCAGTTTAGGGGACTGTGCTCGAGATATCGGTCCTTGGAAAGCTCGGGACTTAGGTAAGAAAACCACTTGTAACGACCCAAATTCGCTAATAAGGTTTAAGGGCCTTGATTAGTGCGCCTGGAGGGCATAATGGGATTTATGTGTGTGACTTTAATGAGTTAAATGCATGATTATGATTTAAAGCATGTTATATGACTATTTGACTATTTGAGATGCATGACTATGTGTATTAGTATGCATGTAGGCCCTGATTGTGTGAAAAGGGCATAATTGTAATTTTGGCCATTTTGGGCACAACTGTATTGATATCTGTGATCTGTGACTCGAGACGATCCTAGAATGAGCAGATTAGCGGAAAAGTCAAAGCGGGAATTTATACCCGGCTTGGGTTAAGCCTGGGGAGTTTAAATGGGAATTTAGAGAATATATATTGAGGTTAATTTTGATGATGAGGAATATATATATATATATTTGGTGATTAATCAGGTATTGGGTAGCAAGCGGGAAATTATTAGAGACACTCGAGGAATTAGTGGGAATTGGGTAAAATGACTAAAATGGCCCTACATGGATAAAATGATGTAGAATTAATAGGGAGGGCAATTTGGTCAATAGGCTTATTAGAGATAAGTTTATCTAAGCTTTATACTTAGTGAGATTGGTAGAAAAGAGTTATAAGGCTGTAGAAAAGAAAGAAAAAGGGAGAAAAAGAAAAGAGAGAAAAACAGAGGGGTTTTGTCTCAAAAGGAACGGTTTGTGGTTCTCCCACCATTTCCCTTCATTTTTCTTGGAGTTAAGCTCAGTGGAGAGCTAGGGTAGGATGAGCATCAAGGATCCTAAGCTATACTTGAAGATTGGCAAGGGATTAGCAAGAACACATCAAAAGTTGAGGTAAGTTTTTAGAAATTTCAGTTTTAGGGTTTGACTGGTTTGAGCTGTGTATTTAAGCTAAATTGATGGGGATTTTAGGGGAATTCAGGCCAAGGTTAAGGAGGAGCAAGCTAAGGAGGTCTAGGGTTGAACTCAAGGTCGAATTTCCATCCACGGTATGAATTCTAAGTCTTTAACTTTGATGTTTGACTGAATTTATGGGTTTAGGGTTAACTATGGTAGACTTTGAGATTTAGGTTGCTTGAGCTTGGGTTATGAGTTCTTGGGATGCTTGGGATGCTTGGGATGTGTGGGAGGTGTTGATAAGTTTGTTTTTGGGTTTGGGAAAGATTTGGACAAGTTTGGGGTTGAATTGGTTGAAAGAAATCGCAGAAAACGAAATTGGGTGTTGCCTGCCTGCAACTAGCGCCACAGCGCTAGTCCTTGGGCGCTGTAGTACTAGGCCCTATTTCTAGGGAAGTTCGGTTCTGCTTGTAGCGCTATAGCGCCCTCTTTTGAGCGCTGTAGTGCTACACTGTTCCCAGAAAGGGGATTTTGGGTTATTTTTGAGGGATTTTGACCTAGGGTTCAGGGTTTGATTCCACCACCTTGTTTTGTGGATCTAGGACTTCCCGGGGGGCTCGGGATTGGTCCCGAGGCTAGGTTTTGGACTTGAGGTTTGGTGATGACTTTGACCTATGAATTGTGTTTAGGTGAGCGCTAGGGATCGAGTGGGATCGTGCTCGAGGAGTCAAGTGATCAAAGCTATCGAATTGAAAGGTAAGAAAACTGTAGCACTCGAGAACAGGGCGTGGGCCCATAGTGTTATTGCAGGGCATGGCCCTAGACTGTATTATATGCTAGGATATAACTTTATTTGAATTATCATATGTTTTAAGGATTATTTCGAATTGTACGATATGTGTAATTATAGTGAAATGAACGGCTGAGGCCGAGAGCGGTAAGGCCGAGAGCGGCGAAGGCCGGGAACGACAGTGGGGCCGGAAGTAACACTTAGCGCATGGAGTTGTTGACGGTCAGAACTCGTCAACGAAGTTAAGTTGCAAAAATTATCAAATCAAAATCGCTAATGGGAAAGCTATCAAAACTTGAACAATAACTCAAGAACTAGGATATCACAACAATGGAGAAATTAATCTTTCATTCACACTTAAGGCTCTGCTACAGTAAAATTTCCAACCCCCTTTCAGGTGGTCTTAGAATTCCTTTTATAGTAGGCTCTAATGGCCTTAGGTACATAGTGGTCCAGGGGACCAAGTGGTACATTCGTACTGTGTCAGGGGAGTGGCTTCAGAGGTCGTGGACGTACATCTCGTACATGAGCAGGTGTCAGGGAGACGTTTCCACCACTTTTCTGTGCCCATGTCTGATACGTGGCGGCAGGCATAGTGGCGCAGGAGGTCGTGGTGTCGGCTCTGTCCTATGGCCGTAGACGTACGGACCATGATCCTTACCCCAGCAATCTCACTGGTCCTGGTATCTGTACTTAGTACTTGGTCGTACAAATATGTCTCATTCGACTCGTACTGGATCTCCTAAGCATAGGGACTTCGAGGTGTGAAAAAGGGGATCCTTGGTGCCCGTACTGGCCGTGGCGTTGAGTAGGGGTCTTGGGCCTCTACGCGTCAAGTCACGGGGTGTCGGCCTCCTGAGAAGATGGTGGGCTGATGGACTTCCCGGGGCGTGCGCGTGTGGGACCTTGCGCGGCCTCGTGCATGGGGCGCCATTGATGGCCTCGCAGCCTCCCTCGGCCTCGCGCATGGGGCGCCATGGACGGCCTCGCAGCCTCTCTTGGCCTCGCCCACGGGGCGCCATAGATGGCCTCGCAGCCCCTCTTGGCCTCGCACAGGGGGCGCCATAGACGGCCTCGCAGCCCCTCTTGGCCTCGCGCATGGGGCGCCATAGACGGCCTCGCAGCCTTCCTCGGCTCCGCGCATGGGCATGGTGAGAGTGGCCCAAGGGCCTCGCGGATCGGTGGCCTCGCGAGACGGGAGGGCCTCGCGAAATGGGACGGCCTAGCCCATTTGATGGCCTCGCCTGTTTGATGGCCTCGTGACATCCCTCGGCCTCGCGCGGTTGGAATGGCCTAAAGGCCCCGCGATACGGTGGGGTCTCGCCCACGCGACGACCTTGTGGGACGACGGCCTCGCGAGATAGGGGGGGCTTCACCCATGCGAGGGCCTCGCGGGACGGCCTCGCGAGATGTGGCCTCGCGGAATGGCTTCGCGAGACGATGGGGCTCCGCCCATGCGAGGGCCTTGCGGGATGGCCTCGCGAGATGTGGCCTCGCGGGATGGCCTCGCGAGATGTGGTCTCGCGGAATGGCTTCGCGATACGATGGGGCTCCGCCCATGCTAGGGCCTCGCGGGATGGCCTCGCGAGATGGTGGAGCTTCGCCCACACGAGGGCCTCGCGAGATGGCTTCGCGATACGATGGGGCTCCGCCCATGCGAGGGCCTCGCGGGATGGCCTCGCGAGATGGTGGAGCTTCGCCCACACGAGGGCCTCGCGAGATGGCCTCGCGAGATGGTGGCTTCGCGGAACGGCTTCGCGAGACGGTGGGGCTTCGCCCATGTGACGACCTTGCATTTTCCCTTTATGAGATTATGAGCATCAACAGGAGTGCTTATAGTCAGGGTAGGACCCAATGGATACATGGGGTATCCTTACGGTGAAGGCCGAGACCCCAGGCTCTGGTAAGGCTTTTGGGGCGGCATGGCCGTGTTTGCTTAGTCTGATGGTTGACCTGTTAATCTGTGGATTACATGTTAACTATATAATATGCATATGCTATTTACCGTTTGAGTTTTCTTGCTGGGCTTCGGCTCACGGGTGCTCCGTGTTGCAGGTAAAGGCAAAGAAAAAGTCAACCAGCCATGAGTATGGAGAGCGTGGGGGCGGCGCGTACATATTCGGCCTGCCCGACTGCTTTGGTTGGGGGCATTTTTGAATATGGCTGTATTAACTTGTTTTTTTGATAATTAACCAAGTGTAAATCTATTTTTGAGTTGTAAATATTTTGTAAACCTTATTTTGGGATCCCAGATGTTTGATACTTAATGTTTTCAATGAAACTAAACATTTTCAAAGATTACAGCCTTAACTTCTGGTTTAGTCACACCTTTGGTTTTAGAAATCTCGTAGAGTCAGTTAATTACACAATTTCCGTTTTAAACTCACTTAGTAACGACTCTAAGGTAGTAGGACGTTACACCACTGTTCCCGTAGAGCTTGTATGCAGGGCAGAGCCCTATATGATTGTATTGCAGGGTGTAGCCCTTTGATTGAATTTGTTCATGTTCAGTATATGCTTTATTATGCTATGAATGAAAATGTGTGAATGTTCGGCAAGAGCTGAGAATGGCGCAAGCCGAGGTCGGCAAGGCCGGGAACGGCGTTAGGCACGTGGAGTGCAAGGCTGAGTGCGGCAAGGGGCCTGGAGCAGCGTTGAGCACGTGGAGTGCGAGTTGCCAGGGTGAGACCCTAAAGGATACCTGGGTTATCCTCACGGTGTGGACCGCGAACCCAGGGCCTGGTAAAGTGCCTGGGACGACATGGCCGTATGTGTTTAGCCTATTGATGGCCTGTTTATATACTGAGTGTTTGTTATGCATATGTTTTCTGCTTGTAAGGGTTTTCTTGCTGGGTTTCGGCTCACGGGTGCTCTGTGGTGCAGGTAAGGGCAAGGGGAAAGTCGACCAACTATGAGTACGGAGAGCGTGAAGCGGCGCGTACATGTTTGGCTTGCCTGGCTGCCACAGCCAGTGGTTTCGAGAGATGATTGTATTAAAACCTAGATTTTGTCGTCTAGTCGACTTGGTTTGTACTTATATGTTGTAAATATTTCTAAATAGTATTTTGGGATCCCAAGTGTCAAACACATTATGTTTTTCAGTAATTGAAGTTATTTTTCGAAGTTTATTACTTTGTTTATGATTTAATTACACTATTGACCTAAAACCTTGATTAGCGAGTTAAATGCACGTTTTAAACTCACTTAGTAACGAATCTAAGGAAGTAGGGCATTACAGTACCAGGGACCTCTACCCCACCTGGAGCGGCGATCCCACCAGCAGTATAGGCTCAAATAGATGCACTCGTTATGGCGTTTCAGGGGCTAACAAAGAAACCTTCAGATATCGAGCTGGCTCATAGAAGTGGGAGTCCTTTCAGTGCCAAGATCCAAGGTGCCCAACCACCACTGAAATACAAGACCCCGAAACTTCCTACATACACTGGGAAGGAGGACCCGGTACGGTACATTGGGAAGTTCGAGGATTTGATGGAGTTACTCGGTGTGGAGCATGATTATAGGTGCAGGGTATTCCCTACCACTCTCTCTGACTCAGCTCAGGAATGGTATTGGAAATTCAAACTTGGATCCATCACTTCCTGGGAGCAGTTCAGGAAGGAATTCTGCAAGGTCTTTAGTGCCGGGCGGATTCAACCGGTTTATGCCAATCATCTAGCTGACATCAAGCAAGGGAAAGATGAATCCCTGAAAGAATACATTTAAAGATTCACGAGAGAGGCAAACCGAGTGGCCACGGTAGGAGATGAAGGGAAGTTCGTTGCCATCTCAGCAGGAATAACTTATCGAAGTCCTGTGGGATAGTATACACAAGAACCCTATCAACACCTTGCATGAGTTCCTGGATCGAGCCGAAAAATACATGAAGCTAGATGATGCTATCATGAAGGAAGAAAAAGACATAAATCATCCAACCACTGTCAAGGCATATAAGAATGGTTCAAACCCTCAGGGCGGCAGTGGGGGCAACGGTAAGAAGAGGAATACCTCAGGGGCCGAGCAAGGTGAAGAAAAGAAAGCTAAGTCAGCATCTGGCGAAAAACAAGCTAAGCATCAACCCTACCAGACCAGGTTCACCAATTATACCATCCTGACCACATCAAGGGCTAAGATTTACTTGGAAACATACTAGGAGGTACCATACCGAAAGCCACCACCCTTGCGTTCAGAAGGAAAAAAGGACAAGAATAAGTTTTGTCGTTGCCATAATGATTATGGGCACGACACAAACAAGTGCAAACAATTGAAGGATGAGATAGAGTTTCTTCTCTGATCAGGAAATCTCTCGAGGTATCGAGGCAAGACCGAGACCCCAAGTAGGAATCCAGAATTCCGAAGGTAGAGGAGTCCACCACTGGAGCTGGCAGTTGTAGACTTCACACTGGATACCATATGTGGAGGGCCCCACATAGTAGGCAACAGTAACAATGCTCGCAAGTGATTTGCAAGGACCCTTAGGCATGAGGTAGGGGAGTCTTCCCAGTGTATGGCGGTCGAGAAACAGTCTCCAAAAAATCCAAGGTATGAAAGTGAAACACTCACTTTTATAGAGGATGATGCTAGACACGTGAGGTACCCCCACCATGACCCTCTAATCCATACCATTCAAATTGCCACTGCCCGAGTGAAGAGATGCTTGGTGGATACGGGAAGCTCGATAGATATCACCTACAAATCATCCCTTGAGAAGATTAAGCTCACGGTCAAGGACCTGACACCGTGTTCCCAAGTGATATATGGGTTCACGGGAGAATGCCTAGCACTAGCAGGAACTATCAAACTACTGGTCACAGTGGGGGATGTCCCTAGGCACGAGATTGTGATGACAGAGTTCCTGGTGGTAGATTGCTCATCGACTTACAATGTAGTACTCGGGAGACCCCTCCTGATGGCATTACATGCAGAAGTATCTATCTGGCATTTATCTTTGAAGTTCCCCACCAGCGCAGGGCAAGGATGTGTACAAGGTAACCAGAGGCACGAGAATTCTATAATGCGTTAGTGGTCAAGGAAAAGAAAGGACCATGCGTAAACAACATGATAGTAACCTGTTGCAAAGAGAGTGAAGGAACTGATGAGGTTGTCAACATGGAAGTTGACATTGAAAGAAACATTCTACTAGAGCCGAGGGCTCCTTTTAACGAAGATTTATTATTATACCAAGTTTCCCAAAGCAAGGGAAACAACATCGATCCTCGCTTTGGGGATGACGTCATGTGGGTGGGACCAGTCGAAGATCTTGACGAAGTCCTACTAGATGTGGAGGACTCGACTAGAGTAATCAAAGTCAGGAATGAGTTGAAGGTGAAAATTAAAGCATGGTTGGTGGAATTTTTGAAGAAAAACCAGGACGTCTTTGCCTGGTCACATAAGGACATGGTTGGAATTTCTCCATCCCTAATAAGTCATGTCCTAAATATAGACAAGAACTACCCATCAGTGCAACAAAAAAGGAGACTGCTTGACAAAGACCGATCTCAAGCCTTAAAGGAGGAGGTCGAGCAGCTCAAGGAAAATGGTTTTATAAGGGAGGCTTACTACCTAGATTGGGTATCAAACCCCGTGCTGGTCCCAAAGCCAAAAGGGAAGTGGAGAACATGTGTGGACTTCATAGATCTGAATAAGGCCTGCCCTAAAGACTGCTTCCCACTACCCAGAATAGACCAACTGGTCGATGCAACAGCAAGACATGAAATACTCGCATTTATGGATGCATATTTTTGGTATAATCAAATAAGTATGCACCCTCTCGACGAGGAACATACCAGCTTCCGGACAGACAAGGGATTGTATTGTTATAAGATGATGCCATTTGGCTTGAAGAACACAGGAGCCACCTACCAGTGTTTAGTGAATGGCATGTTTTGAGACTTGATATACAAAAATATGGAGGTATACGTCGATGACTTGTTGGGAAAGTCTAAAGAAGCTGGAGGGCATGTTCAAGACTTGGAAGAATGCTTTGCAATAATTAGAAAGTATAGCATGAAGCTAAACCCTCTCAAGTGCTCGTTTAGAGTTGGTTCTGGTAAATTTCTCGGATACATAGTCAATTCACGTGGAATCAAAGCTAACCCCAAGAAGATCAAAGCATTGATCGACATGAAGTCACCTACCACAATCAAAGAAGTGCAAAGCTTAATTGGGAGAGTAGCTACCCTTAGTAGGTTCATATAAAAATCTACGGACAAGTGTGTCCCTTTCTTTAACTTGTTGAGGGGCAGGAAGAAGATCCAATGGAGCGAGGAGTGTGAGGAGGCTTTCCAAGCCCTGAAGGAACACCTCGCCCAACCTCCCATCCTAGTGAAGCAAATATATGGAGAACTACTTTTCATCTAATTGGCAATCATCGAGCATGCAATCAGTGCTGCTTTGATAAAGGAAGAGAATAGGGTACAACACCCTGTATACTATATCAGTAAAAGGCTAGTAGGTGCGAAGTCTTGGTATGCCCCTCTTGAAAAACTACCCTACTATTTAGTAATCGCCTCTTGAAAGCTGTGTCCATATTTCCAAGCTTACTCGATCTGAGTCCTGACCGATCAACCGCTGAGATAGGTTCTTCAGAAACCAGAGGCCTCGGGACGATTACTTAAGTGGGCAGTAGAACTAGGACAATTTGATATCACTTATCATTAGAGGACGATGATAAAAGGACAATCATTGGTGGACTTCATAGTCGAAGGCACCAATCTTGAAGAACTTTCCTACCAATCGGAGAATGGAGATACCGAGAAGGAAGGAGATACTCCTGTATGGAAGCTATATGTTGATGGAGCATCCAATGAACACAATTCAAGCACAGGAATCATACTGATCACTCTGGAGAATCATCGAATCCATTGCACTCTCAGATTTGGATTCAACGCTTCAAACAATGAGGCTGAGTACGAGGCATTATTAGCTGGATTACGCTTGTCTCGGGATGTACATTCATAGTCCCTAGAGATATTCAATGATTTCCAGCTAGTGGTGTACTAGGTACTGGGAGAGTATCAAGCCAAGGGACTAAGGCTGGTGCAGTACCTGAACAAGGTGAAGGACTTGTTGGCACAGTTCAATAAATACTCAATTATATAAGTCCCGAGAGAACAAAATGCTAATGCCGATGCCTTAGCCAAGCTTGCCAGTGCCAAAGACGGAAATACCTTAAATGTTGTTCCCGTCGAATATTTGGTAGAAAGACGCATAACCGAGTAGGAGGCACTACCTGTTGAGTTATGAGTTACATGGATGACCCCTATTATTAACTATCCTAACCAAGGAGTAGTGCCCAGCGATAGGAACAAATCAAGGAAGTTGGTGAGACAAGATACGCGATATATGATAGTCGAAGGGGTACTGTACCGATGAGGGTACTCCCTACCACTACTAAGGTGTGTTACACTCGACCAGTCAAAGCTGTTGATGATCGAGGTACACGAGGGGTTTTGTGGAGATCACACAGGGGGCAAAGCCTATTGAAGAAAATCTTGAGACAATGATACTTTTGGCCGACGATGAATGAAGACTCGATGGAGTATGTCAGAAGATGCCACAAGTGCCAGATGTTCTCCAAGATACCCCAAGCAACACCTAACGAATTAACACAGATGCGGAGCCCTTAGCCCTTTGCTGTATAGGGGATTGACCTAATTGGAAAGCTACCCACGGGAAGGGGAGGAGTCCAATTTGCTGTTGTAGCTGTGGAATACTTCACCAAATGAACTGAAGTAGAATCGCTCGCCACCATAACCTCGAAGAAAGTCTTAGATTTTGTGGTGAAGAATATCATATGTCGATTTGGCCTACCAAGGAAGATAGTCTCGGACAATGGGACTCATTTCAACAGTGATATGTTCACCAAATTTTGTACGAGGCATGGAATCACAAAGAGCTTTTCCTCGGTAACACACCCCCAAGCTAATGGCCAAGTAGAAGCAGTGAACAAGACGATCAAAGACACTTTGAAGAAACGCCTTGAACAAGCCAAAGGAGCCTGGCCAGAATCACTTTCGGAGGTCCTATGGTCACATCGAATGACGGCGCGAACGTCGACAGGGCATATGCCATTCTCTTTTGCGTTTGCCTATGAAGCAATGTTGCCAGTTGAACTTACTCCCCCATCGCATAGACGGGAGACATACGATCAGGGGAGGAACCATCAACTAATAGAAGAGTCGCCCAATTTAATCGAAGAAAGACAAGAAAAGGCAAGTCTCAGAGTAGCAGCACATCAACAAAAAGTGGCCAGATACTTCAACTCCAGAGTGAAAGATCGAAAATTCCAGGTTGGGGACTTAGCACTCAGGAGGGTATTCCTAAACACTAAGGACACTACAACAGGGGTACTAGGACCTAACTGTGAAGGGCCATACAATGTGGAGGAGATGATACCACTAGGGACGTACAAGATAGCTCGACTGAATGGAGAACTAATAAAAAACTACTGGATTGACGAACACCTCCGCCGGTACTATTAGTGAAGCTTTTCAGTAGCGACACAAGTTTTAATTTGCAAATGTAGTATTTTTCAAATTATCTATGTAACAGCCATTGTTCTTCATTGAATGAATTTAATTTCTTAAGTTTTTCTTAGTTCTTTAAATTTCTTTCAACGAAGGACTTGTCCTTTAGACCTGTCAAATTAATGGATCATGTTCGATATTGGTTCTTGGGGAGCCTATCGACCCATAATATCCAAATGAGAGACTGGTCCAAGGACCTTGTCGCCAACTATTTGATCATTTTAGCTCTTAGTTCTTTAGGAAACTATCGGCCCACACGATCAACAAAAGAGACTGGTCCAAGGACCTTGTCGTCAACTATTTGATGATGTTTGATCCTGGTTCTTGAGGAACCTATCGACCCACACGATCAACAAAAGAGATAAGTTTGAGGACCTCGTTGCCAAATTAATGGATCATGTTCGATCTTGGTTCTTGAGGAGCCTATCGATGCATAAGATCCAAATGAGAGACTGGTCCGAGGACCTTGTCGCCAACTATTTGATCATGTTCGATCCTGGTTCTTGAGGAACCTATCGACCCACACGATCAAAAAAACAAGAGACTGGTCGGAGGACCAGTCGCCATCATCAAATCATAATCGAATCTGGTCCTTGAGAGACCGATCGATAATTTGATCTAAGACTTGTTACAGGCTCGATTAGCCCATCTAGACCCGGTTGGTCCAACTTAGACACTTCTGTCTACAATCATTATAACGAGTACATGAGAGATTACGTAGATCGTGATTGACACTTGCTGTTAGGAAAAAATAGATTTGCCTGAATGAAATGGTAAGATAATTACAACTCTATGAAAAATATTAAAATAGACAAGGATTGATTAAATAAAGTGTTACAACTCTATAACTGAAAATACAAATGAACAAAAGAAGAAGAAGAAGAAGAAGAAGAAGAAGAAGAAGAAGAAGAAGAAAATAGTAAAATACAACTCTAAGCAAAAGATTACAAATAAAGTAAAGTGTTTGAAACAAAAGAAAAGAAAAGATTACAACTCTTAAACAAGAAATACAAGTAAATAGAGAAGAAGAATATGAAGATGAAAAGCAATAGAATGAAAGAAAGGAACAAGAAACAAAAGATAAACATCTCTCACTCACACTATCAAAGTGAAGAATGTTGGGGATCACCTACTTGAACAAGGTTTGAAACCTTTGTCCAAAAGCTTATTTCCCCGTAACTCAAGTACTAAGGGATCTCTCACAGATTATAGCAAATTCTTTATGGAATTATCAAGCCTCAAGGTGTTTCTAGCCAAGTGCTCTAATGTATAGAAATGTTGTGTTTTTCAAGTGAGCTATAGGCTCCTATTTATAGAGTTTAGAGACACCATTTGAATTTCAAATTCTACCAACCCCCATGGCTATTACCAATGTTTAATTGGATTAATATGGAATTAAAATTGAGATTTGGGAGTTATTTAGGTTTTTGGAACTGTTCAACACATTTGGAAAAAACTGAAAAATTGGCCTGAAATGCACCTGTGGCCGCGGCCAGGGACATCAGTGGCCGCAACCACTGCTCTATGTCCCCCAGGCCACGACCACCATCATTCAGTGGCCGCGGCCACAGCCCAGTTTCAGCACTTGAAAATGTGCTATTTTTCCAAACGGTTCCAAACCCTCCCAAATGATTTTGTAACCCCCAAAACACATTATTGGGGTTAAAATCATATCTCTAACAGCCATTTCACATATGCTTTATGGAATTCATCTCAATATTGTGTAACACCAAATTTACACAATAAAGGGTAATATTTGGAAGTTACAAATTTGTAACACCAAATATGTTACATTATTTGGATATATCTCATATATCTAAATATTGTAACTCTCTATTATATGTTACAATATGTGACACTCTTTGTCACATTTATTTAATCTAAAACATTATATTATAATAAAATATAATATTACATTATATTATAAAATAATATAACACTTGCTACACAATCTACATCTGTGTATAGGTATCATTACTACTGAGTATGAAACCATCACCCGACTACCAATGAGGGACAAGCATTTGCTGCTTGCATCATTGGGTGAAAAGGATAGTGCTATGTGTCTAACGCTCGAAGCAAGGCATGGTCAAGTAGCAAGTGACCAAGGCTTTTATACCCATGGTCACTTGGGGGGCATATAGTACATACCGATCAGGGCATACACGAGCAATGAGGGCGTGACCTTAAGTACTAAGCAAGCTTAAATTTTTCTAGGACATTTGTTCAACATATGTTCCGAAAGTGCAAAAAAAAAAAAAAAAAACAAAAAAGGCATTGGTAGGGAGATTCCTAACTATGTCCCTTATGGGGTGGTCGGCTAGTCCATCAACCCTATAGGGTGGTCTGCCTATCACCGATGGGGTGGTCGACCTGACCATTTTGTTCATGGTACTTGGTGAAGCATCATACTACTCACATTACCATGGTTGTTAGCATGAAAAACGTAAAGGAGTAAGGTTAGTATGGCACGTAAAATACATGTGTTTAGAGTATACTGATACCTGAACCAATGAGGGTTGTGAGTTGATATACTTAGTAAGCATTGGAAATAATTTTTTTTCAATCAATACACTGAGTACTCATAACAAAAAAGCATAAAGGCATAAAATGTCATATGTAAAAACTATCAAGTACAAGGTGCCCCACCAATGGCATGAGAGAAAGATAGAATAAAGGACCAAGGAGACTAACTAGGGTGAGGAGTATCATCTGAAAGACTACCCTGAGCCTCAGCAGCCTCATGAGCCAGACACTTCCTAAGCTCCTTCGCTCGCGTCTTCTCGGGAAGGAAATCCAAGTTCAGATCATTGTTGGACTTCCAGATCAAGTAGAAGCAAGAGAAGGCTGTCTCTGAATACTCCTCTCGAGCCTTGTACTGAAGAACTTTGACCTCTTGCTCCTTCTCAACAAGAGAATCCTTCCACAATTGTCCCATGTCAGCAATCAACTTCTCTTTCTCAGCTTCAGACTGTTGGAGCTAATCGGCAAGTTCCCCCTCCATCTGGGTTATCTTGAGAGCCAACTCGGTCACTTCCTTCTGTTTGAGCTCCATGGTACTGCGGAGGGTGTTGATCTCTTCATCCTTTGAGGCAATGTCAGCATCCCTAGAGCCAAGAACGCGCCTAAGCTCCAGTACCTCTTGGCGGACAGCTTCAAGCTTAGAACGAAGGTTGGAGAGTGTAGAAGTACACTCTATAGATATATTATTGACATGAGAGACCAGAATCAATGCCTGTAAAGAACATACAAGTGTTAGATAAACATAACACAAGCTAAATAGACGAGAAGAGAACTGTAAAGGACTCACACTCCAAATGTCTAAGAGTGACTTCGTGAGAATGGTGTTCAGGTCTTCATTCTTGATCCCACTAAAGGCTGTTGTTGGTTGCTCCAGATGCGATGCTCGCTCCATGAGGGCGCTTAAGTTCTGTATAGCACACTGATGTGGCTCAGGTAAAGGAGCAGGCGCAGAACAAGAAGCACCTGCATCAGTGAAAATGGGAGGAACTAGTGTAGACAAAGATGGATCTACCTCTGCGACATGGCTAGATGCCAAATGATTCAGAGGAGACACCTCAAGAGGAACCTCCATGACTGACTCAGCCTCATCTCTGGCCCTTTTTTCTGCTCGAATAGAAGGAATGGTCTCGGTGGGAGTCAACCTCTGCTGGGTATGGACAAAACCAAACATGTCTGAGCCTACAAAAGAAGATCAAATGTTCGAAGGATATTAAGTACAGATGAATCATAAAATAAAGGTGATAAAGTGTCGAACCTTCTGATTGTGATTCGAGTTCGAATGCAGCTTCATGATAGTCATCCGAAGCAAGCGATGAGTACGTAGTAGATGCACCCACCTCATCACCCTCATGTCCGACTAGCACCGGCGAAGAGGTCCTCCTCGACATGAATGGGTCTCGGGGAGTCTATGGATATCATGGGCTCGGAACCATCGTCATCTGGAACATCTGATATGGTAGGAGGAAACAACCCCACCTTCCTAAGGGTCTCTAGAGTAACGAGGTTCTTGACATTCTTCTCCTCAGGGGTCATGGAAATCAGTGCCTTGGACCTAACTTGGAAATCGCCTAAGGGAGGGAAAGGAAGTGCTCAGCCCAGCAAGCTCTAGAGTGGTCGGCCCAACCCAGTTCCTATACCTGAAAATCGCATAAGGAGAAGCAGGAGGTACTCGACCCATTATTGGGTGCCAAGGAGGTGCTCGGCCCAAACCTGGGCTTATCCCTGGAAATCGCAGGCACTAGGTTTAGAGTCCCAGAAATCACCAGGACTATTGAGTGGTCAGCCTAGAGTCTTGCATCCCTGGAAATCATACCGTCTGGGGTTTATAACCCTGGAAATCGTCCAGACTAAGGAATTTTACAGAGAAATCTTGATTCAAGTAGGTCAATTATTTTAGATCAGGATACAACAAAGCAAGAAGATTCAGACAAAAATTCCTCAAAAAATGCAAAGTGTTTCTTATGAATCTAACCATATTTAAATTAAATGATGTGAGGAAGAAAGTACTTACCAAAGATCTGAGTTTGAGAAGGAACTGGAGATACCAGGCTTGGATTTTACTTAGAAGTGGCTCATAGAGAACAATGAGAAGAGACGATCTACTTATAACCTCTCAGGCATACAATATATTTTTAGGAATTTAAACTTCCTTGAAAAATATCTGATATGGTTAAAAATTAAATTCCTTGAAAAATATTTATATTTTTAGGAAATCAAATTCCTTGAAAAACTATCTTATATTTTTAGGAATTAAAATTCCTTGAAAAATATTTTTTATTTTTAGGAATTAATATCTTTGAAAAATATATTATACACTTTAAAACTCCTTGAAAAATATGTTATATTTTTAGGATTTTAATTTTCCTTGAAAAATATATTTATATTTTTAGGAAATTATTTTTCCTTGAAAGACCTAATTATTTTTATGAATTACTAATTGTCCCTGAAAAATTTGTACCGAGCAAAGTATCGATAGTAAGAAAAAAAAAGTACTATGTAATGTCCCGATGGACTTGACTATCTAAGTACTGCTACGGTATGTTTCTTGGGCCTGGATCAAGTTTACCGTAATGTTGAGTACATTACAATAAACTTGGGGGGAAAATGTTATCCCTAAAAAATACGAGGATGACATGGCGAATGAGAATGTGACACGTGACATCACAAGCCTAAAACCCCTAGGGGTGGTCGGTTTGACCCCTATCCCTAGGGGTGGTCAGCCTAAGCAGGCCCAAGGGCCTAGGAGTAGCCGGCCTGACCCCCTACCTTGGGGGTGGTCGGCCCCAACATGCACAAGGACCCCTAGGGGTGGTCGGCTTGACCCCAACCCCTAGGGTGGTTGGCCCCAGTATGCCCAAGGACCCCTAGGGGTGGTCGGCCTGACCTCAACCCCTAGAGTGGTTGGCCTATGCAAGCCCAAGAGCCACCTGGGTGGTCGACCTAAACCCCCAAGTACACTTCACTGAGAAATAATCACTCTCGTTCAAACTGAGATCAATAGGCCTAGCACCCAGAGGATCAATAGGCCTAGCACCCCGAAGATCAATAGGCCTAGCACCCAGAGGATCAACAGGTCAAGCATCCAGAAGGTCACAGGTCCAACACCCAAGCTTTGGTCGTCAGGCCTAGCACCTAAGTCTCATATACCAACAGAGACTTAACATTTCCCCAGAAGTTTCAATCGTGGATTATCTTCCACGATCTAAAGAAACAACGAGAAGACCCGTGATCTCATGATCATGGGAAGGTGGACACGTCTCTCCATTACAATCGCGTACCCAACCATGATCCCCATATTACTGGTCATATAACTGCCCCTGGGTACTATAAATAAAGGACCCATGGCTTCATTTAGGGGGACTCTTGGCTGGATCACTTTTTCTGGAATTTTGGAGATCTAAAGAACATTTGGGGAGAAATTCCGTGTAAGGGAGAACGAGTGAATACTTTGGTTCAACAGTGTAATTGGCGAGTGATTCAATACTAAAAGCCAAGTGGATTAGGTTATTACTGTTCATCAGAACAGGGTTGAACCACTATAAAATTCATGTGTGTTTATTTAAGATAATCGTACTCTATCATTTATTTTATTTATTTCGTTCAAAAAGGTGTCATATACTGCACATACGACCGTTGGACAATTTTACAGGTCAACACACCTAAACATGCATACATAGTCATATTATAATATAACTCACATAATTCACATAATCATGCATATAATCACATAATTAATTCAATTATTGCCCTACTGACCTCCTAATCAAGGAACTAAGCCTTATTAGGGAAATTGGGACGTTACAATTATCCCCTCCTCACAGGAATTTCGTCCTTGAAATTTTACCTGAACAGCTCGGGATACTGATCCCGAATATTGGACTCCAATTCCCTGGTCGCCTCCTTGATCTTGCTGTTCCACCATAATACTTTAATCAAAGGTATGGTTTTATTCCTCAGGACCTTATCATTCCTGTTTAATATCTAGACTGGTTGTTCCTCATAGAATAGATGTGCTTGCAGCTCCAGATCTTCGTAACTCAATACATGAGTATAATAAGATATATACTTTTGAAGCATCAAAGTATGAAACATATTGTGCGCTGTTGACAATGCCGGAGGTAAGGCCAATCTATAGGCCACCTGACCAATCCTCTCCAGGATCTCAAACGGTCCTACAAATCTAGGGCTCAACTTGCCCTTCTTCCCAAATCTCTTCACCCCTTTCACTAGTGAAACTTTAAGGAAGACATAGTCTCCCACTTGGAACTCTACCTTCCTGTGCTTCAGATTTGATAACTTTTCTGTTGACTCTGAGACGTGAGAATCCGTGCTCTAATCTTTTTGATAGCCTCATTGGTCTTCTGAGCTGCTTCAGGACCCACGTATTTCCTTTCACCCATCTCATCCCACTGTCCTAGGGAACCCAACCACAAAATCCATTGTGATGTCCTCCCATTTCCACTTTGGGATATCCAAAGCTGTAATAGCCCCACTAGTATCTGATGCTAAGCTTTGACCTACTGACCTTTCAGACACTTAGCCACATATGCAGTTACATCTCTCTTCATTCCATCCTACCAATATAAAGTCTTCAGATCCTGATACATCTTCGTTGTTCCCAGATGGAAAGAGTAAAGGGTAGTGTGAGATTCATCCAGAATCTCCCATCAAATAGAAACATCCATCAGAACACAAATTCGACCCTTGTACCTTAGTAATCCCATAACTGACAATGTATGGTCCCTAGCCACTCCAACTAGGACATGATCTCTAATCTTCATCAGCTATGGATCACTCAACTGAATTTCCTTTTTCCTCTCTATAAGAGTAGACTGCAGGGTGATGTTGGCTAACTGTCCCACCATTAACTCTATCCTTGCTTTGGTCATATCCTCTGCCAATTCCTTGGATATCTGCCTCAAACTATATAATTGTCCCGGACCTTTCCGACTTAAGGAATTTGCGACCACGTTGGCTTTTCCTAGGTGATACAGGATCCCACAGTCATAATCATTCACCAGCTCTAACAAATGCCTCTGTCTCATGTTCAAATCCTTCTGTGTGAAGAAATACTTCAAGCTCTTGTGGTAAGTGTATATCTCACACTTCTCACCATAAAGGTAATGCCTCCATACCTTTAGTGCAAAGACTACTGCTGCTAACTCAAGATCATGCGTAGGGTATCTTTGTTCATATTCCTTTAACTGTCGTGATGCATAGGCAATCACCTTTCCTTCTTTCATAAGGACACAACCTAAACCCTGTCTTGAGGCATCGTAGTAAACCACAAACTTCTCCTGATCTGTTGGAAGACTTAGAATTGGAGTTGTAATCAGACACCACTTCACCTCCTCAAAGTGGTTCTCACATCTGTCGGACCACGCAAACTTCTGGTTCTTGCGTGTCAGTTCCGTCAGGGGGATAGCAATCCTTGAGAACCCTTCCACAAATCGCCTGTAATAACCTGCCAATCCAAGAAAGCTTATGATCTCTTAGGCATTCCTTGGCCTTGGCCAATCTCTAACTGCCTTAACCTTAGCTGGGTCCACCTTGATTCCATCTCTACTGATAGTGTGACCAAAGAAAGTCACATGCGGTAACCAGAACATGCACTTCTTGAACTTCGCATATAGTCCGTGCACCCCCAGTCTCTGTAAAACCAACCTGAGATGGTGCTCATGCTCTTCCTCCGACTGAGAATAAACTAAAATATCATCGATGAAGATGATCACAAATCGATCTAGATAATCTTTGAGCACCTTGTTCATTAGATCCATAAAAGTTGCTGGGGCATTAGTCAAACAAAATGACATAACCAGAAACTCATAATGCCCATATCTGGTACAAAAAATAGTTTTTGGTATATCTTCCTCCTTGATCCTCAGCTAGTGATAACTAGATCAAAGATTTATCTTCGAGAATACCGTCTTACCCTGCAACTGATCAAATAAGTCATCTATCCTTGGCAGATGATATTTGTTTTTCATTGTTAACTTGTTCAGTTCCCTGTAATCAATACACATCCTTAGAAAACCGTCTTTCTTCTTTACAAATAGAATTGGTGCACCCCATGGCGAAAAAATGGGCCTAATAAAACCCAAGTCTAAAAACTCCTATAATTGTACCTTTAGTTCTTTAAACTCGGCTAGGGAAATTCTATACGGTGCCCTAGACAATGGTTCTATCCCTGGTGCGAGTTTAATAATAAACTCTGTCTCTTTGTGTGGCAGAAACCCTGTCAAATCTTCTAGAAACACATCCAGAAATTCACATACTAGTCTGGTCTCTTCTGGTTCCACTGGCACGACCAACTGTAATGACCCACTACTCTAGACTCTTGGACCATTAACGAAACTATACATACAAATTCTTACTAAAACTTACATTTGCGAAAATACCATAATTTTATTAGAAAACTTATAGAAATAAGAGTTACTTACATAAATACCAAGAAGGATATGGGATCCCATTGTTTGAAAAACAAAACATAACATGATTTATAAAATAAAGGGATTACATAGTAAGTGCGGAAAATACATATAAAGACCATAAACAAATGACTACATCCTCGAAACCGAACTCTCGACTCCTTGACTCCATTCATCATCGATACACAATCTCCAAGCATCCACGAACCTTACCGCCACTAAAGCTATTTTCCTGCACATAACACAAAAAGGAATGAGCCTAATTCCCAGCAAGGAAAATCTAACACATACATCATGTACATAAATTTCATAATAATCATAAAGACATAACATAACACTTAATACATACACATACTATAATGGCCATTATTACTTGGGGTCCCATAGACTAAACAAGTCATATGCCCATGAGATTAGTGGGGTCCTACTAGGTAAGTAGGTCATATGCCCATAATCTATTTGGGGTCTTGTTAGTCAAATGGGTCATATGCCCAAGCCTACAAACATACATATCATAACACTTATCATAACATAAGAAACATAAGATAACATATAGAACATATAACATATGCATTTCTATCCTATTTTCCTTACCAAAGTTACCGGGATAAGAGGACAGCGTTGGGACTTTTGGAACACTCCTAAAACCATATATAACTGGGTGAGTAGATTGAAGAAAAAGTAATGAAAAGAATGGAAGGCATGGAATGACTAAACCTTTGAGAAACATACTTACCAAAAACTTATGAGCAAGTTCTTAGATTTCCTAACCAAAATAAGATTGAGGTTAGAAGACTGAGTAGAAGGCTATGAGAAAGAAAATAACATAAAACCAATGAACTAGAGTTTTGGGTTACCTTAAAGACTTGTAAGACCAATCTACACCACAAACCGAAATACTATAGAACCTTACTTCCCAAAGTGTTTGATAAGCTTATGATGTTTAAGCTTATGATTTCCCAAACCAGGTGTTTACACTCTCACACTCACTTAGCACTTGCAGCCTCTGAACTTAGAGCAAAAGATGAATAATGGTTGGGTACTAGGTCCTATTTATAGAGTTTAGGAATGAAAAGATCTTGATTTTACTTGAATAAAAATAATAGCTTTTTAGGTGAAAATAATTTGAATAATCGTTCAGCAGAGGCTGAAGACTCGTTCAAAAAGATGCTGGACTTATCAAGCGGTTGAATGGCTGAATGGAAAATGAATTCAAAACATTTCAAAATACACTGAAGTAGGCGATATATCGCCCCCTGTAGGCGATATATCGCCTGGGCCAGTATGCCCGAGGCTGTCGTGCATCGTCTCGTGTTTTCCGTATCTACGTGCTGCGATATATCGCCCCCTATAGCTGCGATATATCGGCACACGCTGATTAATTAAACACGAAATTACACATTTTTAGCTAAGTTTGAATGGAGTAAACAGCCTTGACTAAGCCCTCAACGTATTCAAAGCTGCTGACTGACCTTATAGCATTCAAACTTTTACCCTTATTAAATTTAATCCTCAAAATACTTAATCCTTAATCATCCATTCATAACATGTGCTTAAAATCCTATTGGTTGTTGTCTAAACCTTATAGTATAATAAATATTATCCTTAATATCAGTCATATTAATCAAACCTTAGGTTAACATCAATATTCTTAAACTATAGGTTAAACTTAGAAAATCTATAAGTACTACTATGAGTGTCCAAATAATTCCCGGTCTGAACCAAAAATGCACAGTTACAAAGATAATACTATAAATACTATAATACTACTATCTAACTAGCTAAGTAAAGTTCTTGGACTCTACAATTCTCCCCTACTAAAAAGAATTTCGTCCTCGAAATTTACTTACCAAATAACTCCGGATACCGGCCTTGCATGTCCTCCTCCAACTCCCACGTCGCCTCTCGTTCAGAACTATTGCTCCATAGGACTTTGACTATAGGAAAGCTCTTGGATCGTAACTGCTTCATCCCTCTATCTAGGATGCTAACCGGTCATTCCTCATAACTTAAGTCTTTCTGGAGCGCTATTGTATCATACTTGAGGACGTGAGATGGGTCTGACACATATTTGCGTAACATCGAGATGTGGAAGACGTTGTGACTATCGGCTAGTGTTGGCGGTAGGGCTAGTCTATATGCAACTGGTCCCACTTTGTCCAATATCTCAAAAGGACCTATGAATCGGGGACTAAGCTTGCCTTTCTTCCCGAACCGCTTGACACCTTTCATAGGAGATATCTTAAGGAAGACTTGATCTCCAACTTGGAACTCCACATCGCATCGCTTGGCATCCGCATAGCTTTTCTGACGGCTTTGAGCAGCAAGCATACGCTGTCTAATCAGCACTACTGCTTCTTGAGCTTGTCTAACAGCTTCGGGCCCTAGAAGCTGCCTTTGTCCTACCTCGTCCCAGTGTAATGGTGATCGGTACCTTCTTCCATACAGCAACTCATAAGGTGCCATCCCGATCGTCGACTGGTAGCTGTTGTTGTATGAGAACTCGATCAGCGGCAAGTACTTGTTCCATGATCCTCCGAAATCAAGTATACACGCGCGTAGCATATCCTTTAAAATCTGAATCGTACGCTCGGACTGCCCATCTGTTTGAGGATGGAAAGCTGTACTAAGACTTAACTTAGTACCCATAGCTTGCTGTAAACTTCCCCAAAATATCGATGTAAACACTGATCCTCTATCTGATACTATCATCTTGGGGACTCCATGCAGCCGTACAATCTCTTGGATGTAGATGTCTGCATATTGGTCTGGCGTGTATGAAGTCTTAACAGGCAGGAAATGAGCCGACTTGGTTAGTCTATCTATTACTATCCAAGCGGAATCATGCTGCTTATTCGTCTTTGGCAGACCCGTCACGAAATCCATGGCTATATCATCCCACTTCCATTCTGGCACGTTAAGTGGTCGTAATAAGCCTGCAGAGCGCTGATGCTCCGCTTTCACTTGCTGGCATACCATACACTTAGATACATACTCCGCTATGTCCTTCTTCATCCCTGGCCACCAATAGATTGCCTTGATGTCATGAGTCATCTTGGTAGACCCTGGATGAACTGAGTACGGGGTGCTGTGCGCTTCTTCCAGAATCGTCTTCTTAACACTTTGATCATTTGGCACGCATACCCGATCCTTATATCTCAATAAGCCTTGGCTAGATATTGAGAAATCTGTAGTCTTGCCTTCTCTGACTGCATCCATATGTGCTGCTAGCGCGTCATCATGCCTCTGACCAATCCGTATGTCCTTTAGCAGATTCGATTGGATAGACAAGTTAGCCAGCTTGCCTACAACCACTTCTATTCCGGCACTGATAAGCTCCTGCTGTAGCGGCTTTTCTATTCCGGATAAGGCTGCTAAATTCCCATAGCTTTTCCTACTAAGCGCATCGGCAACCACGTTCACCTTTCCTGGGTGGTATAGGATTTCGCAGTCGTAATCCTTGACTAACTCCAACCACCTGCGCTGCCTCATGTTAAGCTCCTTCTGAGTAAGGAAGTACTTTAAACTTTTGTGGTCCGTATAAATCTCGCACCGTTCTCCGTAAAGATAGTGGCGCAAGATTTTTAATGCAAAGAACACCGCTGCCAACTCCATATCGTGAGTTGGATAGCGCTACTCATACTCCTTTAGCTCTTGTGAGGCGTAGGCTATCACCTTGTCGTTTTGCATCAGCACGCATCCCAATCCTAGCTTTGATGCATCGCAGTAGACAACGAACTTATCGTTGGGTGTCGGTACACTGAGTACTGGTGCTGAGCAAAGCTTATCCTTGAGCAATTGGAAGCTTTCCTCACACTTATCATTCCAGTTAAACTTTTGTTGCTTCCGGGTCAGGTTGGTGAGCTGAGTGGCTATTTTTGAAAAGCCCTCTACAAACTTCCTATAATAACCTGCTAACCCTAGAAAGCTTCTTACTTCAGATGCATTCTTTGGTGTGGGCCAATCCTTCACGGCCTCTACCTTTGATGGATCTAATGCAAAAACTAGCTAGGAATATTATGCAACCACCTTGCAATAGGTCACTAGCCCTTAATGCTGATATCATAGGTAAATGGTGTCCATGCATAGTGCCAACAAATACAAAGGAATCCTCACCATCAGGCTCAAAGGTTACCATCTTATTTTTGCAATCTATGGTTGCTCCATATTTTACTAACTATTCCATACACAAAATCATTCATAACTAACTCAATCAAATCATCTGACAACTCTTTGCCATCCATTGTCAGTGGCAATGATCTGATCCATCTACTAGAGACTGCTAACTTCCCAGTGGGCAGTAAAGTTCCAAACCACACTGTATAATAATCACAAGGCCTACATAGTCTACCAATTATTCTATTAGAAACAAAAGAGTATGTAACACCATAATCAATCAAAATAGTATAAGAGGATCCAGCACTAGAAAGCTGACCTGTCACTATTGAGGGACAAGCCTCAGCCTCTGCCTGCGTCAACATGAACACATGAGCTAGAGTCAAGTTGTCCGCTTTCCTTGGTTCATTTTTCTTTGCTCTTGGAAAATATTTCTTCAAGTGTCCCACTATCTCTCACAAAAAGCAGGCCTTTGCGCGACACTCTCCCACGTGGTGTCTCTTACATCTAGCGCACTCTAGGTAGGTGCTCCAGACCTCATTTCCGCCTTGGCGGTCTATCTGTATATCACGTGGCCTCCTATAAAGGCCTCAAGTATAAAATGTATCTAGAGCCTTCCTTCTGTGGTCACTAGGGCCTCCGCCCCTACCAGAACTGTAACGCCCTACTACCTAGGGACCGTTACGGTGTGCATTTTAAATAGTGCTAAACTCGCTAATCGAGTCATTTGGCCATAATCGTGTGACTAAGTATGATTAGTGGTATAGGGTTAAAAATGTTGGTTAAGATACAATGTTTCACTAAAACATTTACTGTATACATTGGGATCCCAAAAATATAATTTAAAGTTTAATTACAACAAAAGATTTACAACCAGTCGACCTAACCGGAAAAATAAGGTTTAACCCTAGTTCCTCATTAAACCCTTGGCCTTGGCTGTCGAGCAGCCGCATATGTACACATCATTACCTAAGGTCTCCAACTCAAGGACGGTCCAAATTTTTTTTGCCTTTACTTGCACCACATAGCAGACGTGTGCTGAAGCTCAGCAAGAAAACTCAATATGCTCATGAACAGTAATAACATGTTTCTAAGTCATAATGTGCATGCCTAGCAATAATAGGCCTATTCATGCATGAAAATAAGTCCAGATAATGATCATGGGCTCTGCCCTTTGTATGGATGACAATCAAGTCAATCCTAATCAGATGGTGATTAACAATTTGAGATCCTGATAATCATGCTGGGGCGTGTAGCCCTAATCAGATGAGTGATGAACACTTTGAGGTTTTGATAACTATGCTGGGGTGTGTAGCCCTAATCAGATGAGTGATTAACACTTTGAGGTTCTGATAACCATGCTGGGGCGTGTAGCCTTAATAAGACGAGTGACTGATGAGTAAGTCACTAACTTAAACGAGATGAGTGACTGATGAATGAGTCACTAACATAAACCCGATGAGTGACTGATGAATAAGTCACTAACATGGGATCCACACCCTTAGCCATGTGACGATGCAGTCACCTGGGCCTTCTGGCCCTAGCTCTAAGTGACTAGCCATTAGGCTAGACAAGCACTTTTAGTTTTCATCGAACTTGAGGTCGATCAAGCATTAATGCTCATGATGAGTCATTCAATGCTTATGTTGATTAAATCTAATCATTTCAGCTTGTGTTGAAAAAATTAGTGCTGTTCTAGACTCTTAAGCCAATACCATACGACTCGTGCCGATTTTTGATTCATGGGTCAGTGCCATACACAAGTAAGCAATGCAACCAGATATATATCACATGTCAAATATACAAATGTAGGGCATTCAACATGCTTACTTAACAATTAATAGCATAATTATGATCATGCACAAATACAGAGACTCAAGCTATATCAATCTCATAGTCAATATTCATGTCATGCCCTAATTACATGTTTCTCATGCATCACAAGCATCACATACTGGGTGTAGTTTTCTTACCTCTGGTTCGAGCGAGAAATAACAAATGAACGACCCTTGAGAACGATCAATTCATTGATCCCTTAGCGGTAACCTAGTCATAACCAAATATGGAATCCAATTAGTGAAATAAACAATAAAAGGTTCTTAACCTAAACCTCACTCCCTGAACCTTGAATCGTACTCAAACGGTTAGTAGATTCGATCCTGAACCTTAGGAATTGAAACCTCGAGCCAAAAACCCTCAAAAGTGCCTAAAATGTGAATCAGGAAAAGCAGGGTAGCGCTACAACGCTGCCCCCCTAGCGCTCCAGCGCTACAATTAGAGCTTGTCTGGCCCTGGACAGCGCTGTAGCGCCCTCCCTTGGGCGCTACAGCGCTAGGACCAGGCTGAAACAGCCCTGGTTCTTCCTCCATCGAGTTTTCCACTTCCAACCTTAAAAACTTGATCCCAAACTCCATCCAAACCCCCAAATGAACCCAAATATCTACTCTACATGTCATAGGTATCATAACCCAAGAAAACTTTGCCAAAAACTCCCATCAATTATCATCTATTAAAACTAGAAATCAAGATGAAAACAAAAAGGAAAACAGAGCATAAACCTGAGTTTCAATGGCTAGAAACTTACCTCAAGCTCAGTATCACACCCTCTTCAAAGGTGGAACATACCCCTAGACCATCAAGTCTTAACTCCCTAGCTTGGTTGCTCAAATAGAGCAAAAAAATTCAAAGAGAAAAGGAAGAGAAAAACTGATCGGGAGAGGAAGAAGAATTGCTCTGTTTTGGTTAGCTTTCTACAACTTTCTTAGTTCATATATATCCCTTAGGTCAAAAGACCAAAATGCTCCTAAGCCTATTTAAAACCCTTAATAGCCACCAAGGGAAATATCGTCATTTCCCGTCTATCTCGTTAATCATAATTAACACCCTCCAATTCTCGTTATTCTCAATATTCTCAAATGCCAATAAATCATATCCCATTACCCTTTAATTCCTAGTAATGTTATAATCACCTCGAGCCCTGAAATTAACCCCGTTATGACCAAACTGATAACTTGCATTCGAAGGTCGTCTCATGTCGAATGGCTCGAACAAATCCACATTATGATGCGGCCTTACTCAAAATTCACCAACATGCATGAAAATATACAAATATGCCCTCAACGGGCCAAAATACCAAAATGCCCTTATAATGAAAAATGAACCCATATGCATGCATTTATCATCATATAATAATATAATTCACATAAACATGCATATAATCATTTAATGGCATAATAAATCAATTATGGCCCTCCTGGCGTCCTAATTAAGGTCCTAAACCTTATTAGGAAATTTGGGTCATTACAACTATCCCCTCCTTACAGAAATTTCGTCCACGAAATTTATCTGAACTGCCCGGAATATAAATTTCGCACAACTGATTCTAGTTTCCCAGGTCGTTCCCTCGACCTCACTGTTTCTGTATCATACCTTAACTAATGGTATAACTTTGATTCTCAGAATCTTGTTCTTTCTGTTAAGATCTGAATTGGCTACTCCTCAAATGTTAACTTAGCCTCAATCTCTAGATTCTCATAACTCAACACATGAGTTTCTTCTAACCTATATCCTCAACATGGAAATATAAAATACATACATCTGACAGTGCCAAAACTAAGGTCAACCCAAAAGCAACCTGACCGGTCCTATCCAGGACTCAAATGGTCATATTAATCTAGGGCTCAACTTGCGCTTATCTCCTCACCCCTTTCAATGGTGATACTTTAAGGAAGA